>NC_041738.1:19727529-20334196 GCF_004115215.2 Ornithorhynchus anatinus | reverse complement strand
GACAACCCGGTGAATAATAATAATAATTGTGAAATTGGTTAAGCACTTACTTTGTGCCCAGCACCGTACTAAGACCTTGGAAATGTACAAGATAATTATAAAATCAAAAAAAATGCTCCACTCTAGCCTAAATTAGGGATTTTTTTCAGATACCAGAGACCATCTAGTAATAATCAATTTTAATAATTTAGTACTTACTGTGTGCAGAGCACTATACTAAGCACTTGGGAGAGTACAATACAACAGAGTTGGTAGACATGTTCCCTGCCCTCCATAAGTTTACAGTCTGAAGGGGGAAACAGGCATTAATATAAATATATAAATTAAATTATGGGTATGTACATAAGTACTAGGGGGCTGAGGGATGAGTGAGTAAAGGATGCAAATCATAATACAAGGCTGACACAGAAGGAAGAAGAGAAAATGAGAAAATGAGGATTTAGTTCTTCTATACAGTAAGCCCATTGTGGGCAGGGAATGTGTCTGTTTATTGCTGTATTGAACTCTCCCGAGCACTTTGTACAGTGTTCTGCACACAGTAAGTGCTCAATAAATATGATTGAATGAATGAATGGGGAAGGCTTTTTGGAGGTGATGTGTTTTTAATAAGGCTTTGAATGTGGAGAGAGTGAACTTCTGACAGATCTGAGGAGGGAGGAAGTTGCATGCCAGAGGAAGGAAGTGGGTGAAAGGTTGGCTGCAAGATAGATAAGATCGAGGTACAGTGAGAAGGTTGGCATTAAAAGAGCGAAGTGTGAGGGCTGGGTTGTATTAGCAGAACAGTGAGGTAAAGTAGGAGGGGGCAAGGTGATTATGAGTGCTTTTAAGGCGATGGTAAGGAGTTTTTGTTTGATGTGAAGGTGGATAGGCAACCACTGGAGGTTCATGAGAAGCAGGGAAATATGGACCGAACATTTTTGTAGGAACGTGATCTGGTAGCAGAGTGAAGTATGGATTGGAGTAGTGAGAGACAGGAGGCAGGCAGGTCAGCAAGGAGGCTGTTACAGTAATTAGGGTGGGATAGGATAAATGTTGAGATTAACATGATAGCTATTTGAATAGAGAGGAAAGGGTGGATTTTAGCGATGCTGTGAAGGTTGAACAGATAGGATTTGGTGACAGATTGAATACATAGGCTGAATGAGAGAGATAAGCAGAGGATACCACCAAGGTTACGGACTTGTGATAAAGGAAGGATGATGGTGCTGCCTACAATTACGGGAAAGTCAGAGAGAGGTCAGAGTTTAAGTGGGAATATGAGGAGTGTAGGAAAATAGAATACGATATACATGATATGATATGATAGCAACAGATTGGTACTGTCCTACTCCCACCCGCCTTCCAGGGTAGGTAGGAAACATCTGGGGAAGATCTGGCTTTTGAGTCAATGGGGAGAAAATCCTCTGGTCAGTGGCAGAGCTGAGCTCTGGAGGGGTGTGTTCCAAGGTGAAGTGGGGCACCCACCATCTCAAGGTCAAAATGCTATCTTGTGACTGCCTCAGCTAACAAAATTCAAATAGGAAGCCTGGGCAGAACACTGTACCCATGACCAAAGGTGCCAGACATCCCAGGCCAAGAATGTGGGAAAAGGTGACCCTCACCTGCCACTGGCAGCCAAATAGATATGGAAGAGCAGAGGGAGGGGGATAGAGGTGGATGGGGATTGGACAAAGGGAAAGCAAAAGCCCGAATGGCCCTGAAGGACAGGTACCAAATACCTGCCACCTCTGATGTTCTGGGCAGTGGTTCAAGAGTTTTAGCAACCAGCTTGTGCGACACCTCTGCCTAGAGCATGGGATATCCACTCTGTCTGCACCAAGTGAGAAGCCATGGGCCAGGTGAATGCCCTGCTGAAAGCATGTGGAGCTGGAGGCCAGTTGCTTTGCCATATACCTATAACAAATAAATGAATTCTTCCCAAGTGGGAAGCGTTTACGGGCAGAAGCTTGGTACTTAACCACGAGTGAGCTAGACACTTCACCATGTGTGAGTAACACAGAAGTGAATTCCTTCTGATCTGGTCTCCCATTTTCACCCTGTCGATCCTCAAACCCACCCTCTGGTGGAGGAGAAAAAAGAAAGAAAACCTAACTCTCTTTTCCTGAGAAATGGGGAGAAGTTAGGAGATTTTATAATCTGTCCTGAGAAACTGAAGGTCTGCACTGTTAAGTCTCTCACCTCCTCACTCCACAACCATTTCGGCACTCAACCTGCCACCAAAGTTATATCTTTAAAGTTGGTTGCTTCCTTATTTAGTATTTATTTTAGTGTCTGCCTCCCTCATCGTGCTGTAAGCGTCTTGAAGGCTGAGGTCATGTCTACTAACTCCAATGTTCTCTCCTAAGAACTTAGAATAGTGCTCTGCACAGAATAAACATCCAGTGAATATTACTGATTGATTGACTGATTCTGTCTCATCAAGTCACACCAGAATAACAATGAAGTTTAGTGAATTAACTTGGTTATAGCCATAGACGATGCACAATTTCAGCTTGAATCCAGGTTTTGGGGATATATTTTAAGCAGCTCAGGCCTGAATCCACAGGGCCAGCTGATACAGATGGATTTTTTTAATGGTATTTGTTATGCTATGTTTCCGGCACTGTAATAAGCTTTGGGGTAGATAAAAGATAACAATAATAATTATTATTATGGCATTTGTTAAGCGCTTACTGTGTGCCAGGCACTGTACTAAGCACTGCGAAGTTTACAAGCCAATTAGGTTGGACAAAGTCCCTGTCCACCTTGGAGCTCACACTCTTAATCCCCATTTTACAGATAAGTTAACTGAGGTACAGAGGAGTGAAGTGGCTTGCCCAAGGCCACACAGCAGACAAGTGGTGAATCAGGATTAGAACCCATGACCTTCTGATTCCCAAGCCCATGCTCTATCGACTAAGCCACACTGCTTCTCACTAAGCCATGATAATGAGATTGGATACACTCCCTGCTCAACATAAGTCTCACAGTCTTAAATTCCATTTCACAGATGAGGTAACTGAGGCACAGAGAAGTTAAGTTCATTCACTCAATCATATTTATTGAGCACTTACTGTGTGCAGAGCACTGTACTAAGCACTTGGGAGAGTACAATACAACAATAAACAGACACATTCCCTGCCCACAATGAGTTTACAGTCTGGAGGCATGGAGATAGACATTAATATAAATCAATAAATTACAGATATGTACATAAGTGCTGTGGGACTGGAAGGGGGGGAAGAACAAAGGGAGAAAGTCAGGGTGATGTAGAAGGGAGTGGGAGAAGAGGAATGAGGGGCTTAGTCAGGGAAGGCCTCTGGAGGAGATGGGCCTTCAATAAGACTTTGAAGCAGGGGAAAAAAATTGTCAGATTTGAGGAGGGAGGACATTCCTGGGAAGAGACAGGTGGCAGAGTCAGAATTAGAACCCAGGTCTTTCTGACTTCCAGACCTGTGCTCTTTCCAATAGGCCACGCTGCTTCTCTGGACTTCTAAGAGGAGGATCTGTACAGTAGCTCTAAAATTCTTTAAAAGCCCTAGATAGTTGCCTTGCTAATCTCTCAGCATTCTGAGTATGTTACCCTCTATTTGTATTTCAAACCAAATCCTGGTTTTGTTTAGTTTAGTTTTGTTTTTTGTCTTGCCTGTTTGTTTGGAACTTATTGCCTTCTTTAGGAGTAGTTGGTGAAATAATATGTCTATACCTGCCCTGAGCAGTGTCAAGCCTGGGTATTCAATCATTTTAGCTCCAAGCAGCCCTAAATTTAGTTCAAGGAGAACCCAGTTTCTACCCTGGATTCAATATTCAACAACAATTCAACAACAGCAATATTAATAATAACAATAATTATATTTGTTAAGCACTATTAGCCAAGCATTGTACTAAGCACTTGGGTTGATACAATATAAACAGATTGGACACAGTTCCTGTCCTACAGTCTACAAGGGAGAGAGAAAAGTGACTTTATCCCCAGAGAAGTTAAGTAACTTGCCCAGGGTCATACATCAGGTCTAGTACAGCAACAACATCCAGCCCTTTATCTCCTGACTGGACTATGATATTAGCCTCTTCCCAGGTCTCCCTGCCTTCATCCTCTCTGATTTTCTGCTTCTTCTCCACTCTATTGCCTAGGTCACCCTCCAGATCAACCAGATCACCGGCTCTTCAAGCAAGCTAGCATCTCAGGTGGAGTTGCTGGAAGCCCACCGCCACTTCCCCTTCCACCTGGAATGGAGGAGCTGAAATCCCATCAAATCATTCAGCTCAACCACCTTCCAAGTGCTGTCCACCACCATCTTTTCTTGGAAGCACCCATCCCTCGTTAAGCTCCCAATCCCGTCTTTGCATCACGGACTATTTCACTGATAACATCAAAGATATCAGACTCCCATTCTCATCTTTCTCCTTTCTCTCTTCTGACTCCCAAGAGGAGATCTCTTACTTGTTCCTCCAAGGAGACTGATGATTTTCTTACAGCATGCCCAAAGTACTGTACTCCATCCTGATTCTTCGCCATCCCTTCACTGCTCTTGACACTTTGGGCCACTCCCTGCTCCTCAAACACTACCAAACTTCATTTTCGTTCACTGGCTGGTTCTCTGTCTCTCACTCTATTACCTCGGGCATCTTACAAGGTTCTGTTCTCTGTCCTTTGCTTTTCTCACTCTGCACCCTCTTTCTCAGGAAGCTCATCTACCCACATGGCTTTGGCAATCATCCTTATGTGGATGACTCCCAAATCTGCCTCTCGAGACGTGGTCTCTCATCTGCCTTGCAATTCCACACCACTTCTTCCTTCTCGGACATCTCCATAGTGGGAGCAGTAGAAGAAACAAGGATGTAACACGCAGAAATGTAATCATGTCAAGGTGAAGTATAATTGAATCAGACAAATAAATAGACAAATGTACATGAGTGTTGAGTTTCAGAATTAAACATGTAAGTGCCAAGATAGGCTGCTGGGTTGATAATGATTTGAGTGTTGGGAATTAAATGGGGAGGACCTTTTCGGTTCTACATCAGTTAGGATAGGCTGTACCAAGGCAAGCAGTATTATGAATTAGGGTGATTAGAAGGGTGTTAAGAATCCTTAAGGGCTCTGAGTTTCCTCCCATCACTCTGACCTTGAAACCACTTCTCCTCTAGACTCAGGGAAATAACTCTTTAGTCAGCATCCATAATAGGGCAAACACTTCTGAGAAATACAGAATCCTGCTTTCTCTAGGAACCCTCTGTTTCCTTCCAGCACTTCTGAAACCCTCCCTGCTCTCCTGCATTTATTCCTATCCTTTAACCGAGGCTGAATTGGAATAAACTCTGATGACAGAGGCAGAGGAAACTGTGGCAGAAATAACTTTCGATGCCTGCTCTCTTTTTTCTGTCGAAACACGCACAGCAATGCTCATTATAGTTAATCAGAATTGCCACACTGCATCAGGGCTGAAAGTAATAGCCCTTATTGTCCATTAGAAACTGGGTTACATCGTTCTTTCACGGCTGTGGTTAACACCTTTATTTCCTTCAGGCATCAGTACACGGATTCAAGACCATTCAGCTAGGAGGTGGGTTCAGTGTGTGCAGGGTTACCTTTTGTCAGAAGCAGGAGTTCAAGACGCCAGCCCCTCTGGAGTGTGGATGGATACCCAGAGGAGAGATGTTGCCTGAATCCAACTGAACCAAAGCAGTTTGGAAAGGCAGAGGTGTGACTTTACATTAGCATGCTGTTTGCCTTGAAAGCCCCAGGAACAAGAGGATTAGTACCCTCAGAGGAGCAATCTCTTTTCTGCTTTGAGGCCTGGGCTGCAGGTGCTTAGAACAGAAGATGCTCTCCAAGCAGTTACTGGCCAGGTACCACAAGGCAGAACATAATAATGGTGGTATCTGCTATTATTATTGTTGCATTTGTTAAATGCTTGCTGTTTCAAGTACTGTTCTAAGTGCTGGGGTGGATACAAAGTTTATCAGGTTGGACACAGTTCCTGTCCCACATGAAGCTCACAGTCTAAGTGGGAGGGAGAGCAGGTATAAATCCCCATTTTACACATTGGGATAATCCAGTCGCATGTGGGGCTCACAGTCTAAGTAGAAGGGAAAATGATATTTAATCACCATTTTACAGGCAAGGAAACTTAGGCACAGAGAAGTTAATGGTTCAGCCGAAATCACACAGTAGACAAGAGGTGAAGGTGGGATTATATTAGAATCTAAATCTCCTGATTTCTGATCCAGTGCTCATTCCCTTTGGCCACACTACTTCTTCTAAAAGGTAAAAGACACGATCCCTGTCTTCCAGGAGATGACACGAATGGAGTCTCCCCCAACCCCTCTCTTGAGAGAAACTCTTGAGATCAGAGTAAAAGGGGTTAAGAGTCCAATCAGAATCTGCTAGACTGAAAGCTCACTGTAGGCAGGGAGCCCAAGACATAGGGCCTCACTCTTCCCACTAAGATATGTTGCCTCTTTCATTCATTCATTCATTCATTCAATCATTTATTGAGCGCTTACTATGGGCAGAGCACTGTACGAAGAGCTTGGAAAGTACAATTCAGCAATAAAGAGAGACAATCCCTGCCCACACCAGGCTTACAACCTAGAAGATGGAAAACAGACATCAAAACAAGTAAACAGGTATCAGTATAAGTAAATAGAATTATAGATATTTGTACATCAAAACAAATAAACAGGCATTAATATAAATAAATAAAATTATAAATATGTACATATATACACAAGTGCTGTGGGACAGGGAGGGGGAATAGAGCAAAGGGAGTGAGTTGGGGTGACACGGAGGGGAGGGGGAGCTGAGGAAAAGGGGGGCTTAGCCTGGGAAGGCTTCTTGGAGCAGGTGAGCCTTCAGTAGGGCTTTGATGGAGGGAAGTGTGATTGCTTGGCAGGTTTGAGGAGGGAGGGCATTCCAGCAGAAAGGGAGGACTTGGGCCAGGGGTTGACAATACGACAGGTGAGAATGAGGTGCCATGACAAGGTTAGCACCAGAGGAGTGGAATGTGTGGGCTGGGATGTAGAAGGAGAGAAGGGAGGTGAGGTAGAAGGGGGCAAGGTGATGGAGAGCTTTGAAGCCAATAGTGAGGAGTTTTTGCTTGATACGGAGGTTGATAGGTAACCACTGGAGATTTTTGAGGAGGGGGTTGACATGTCCAGAACGTTTCTGTAGAAAGATAATCTGGGCCACAGAGTGAAGTATGGACTGAGGTGGGGAGAGACAGGAGTTTGGGAGGTCAGAAAGGAAGCTGAAGCAGTAATACAGTCGGGATAGGATGAGTGACTGTACTAACATGGTAGCAGTTTGGATGGAGAGTAAAGGGTGGATCTTGGTGACTTTGTGAAGGTGAGACCGGCAGGCGTTGGTGACAGATTGGATATGTGGGGTGAAAGAGAGAGTGGAGTCAAAGATGACATCAAGGTTGAGGGCTTGTGAGATGGGAAAGATGGTTGTTCCGTCCACAGTGACGGGAAAGTCAGGGAAAGGACAGGATTTGGGAGAGAAGATTAGGAGCTGAGTCTTGTACATGTTGAGTTTTAGGTGGCAGGAGGACATCCAAGTAGAGATGTCCTCAAGGCAGAAGAAGATGTAAGCCTGGAAAAGGGGAGAGAGAGATGGGAGGAGATAAAGATTTGGGTGTCATCTGCATAGAGATGATCGTTGAAGCCATGAGAGCAAATGAGTTCACCAAGGGAGTGAGTGTAAATGGAGAATAGAAAGGGACCAAGAAGTGACCCTTGAGGAACCCCTACAGTTAGGGGATGGGAGAGGGAGGAGGAACCTGCAAAGGAGAATGAGAATGATTTCCAGAGAGAGAAGAGGAGAAACAGGAGAGGACAGAGATAGTGAAGCCAAGGTTGGATAACATGTTGAGGAGAAGGGGATGGTCCACAGTGTCAAAGGCAGCTGAGAGGTCGAAGAGGATTAGGATGGAATAGAAGCCATTGGATTTGGCAGGAAGGAGGTAACTGGTAACCTCTGAGAGGACAGTTTCAGTAGAGTGGAGGGGGAGGAAGCCAGATTGGAGGGGTCCAGGAGTCTGCTAACTCCAGGGAGAGTGGCAGATGGGGAGCTGTCAGCCAGTGGGTATGACAGAATGAGCATCTTATCCCCATTTTCAGATGAGGAATCTGCAGTTCAAAAAGGTTAGGAGACCTGCCCAGTGTCCCACAGCTGGAAACAGAGCTGGGATCTCCCAACTCCCCATCCCTTTCTCTTTCCACTAGGTCCTGCTGCCTCCCCAGTGTCTTATTCCTTTTCTTCTACATAGGGCCAGTTATCCCAGGCACAAAGGGCCAGATCAAGTCAACCCCCTGCTACATACTACTCATACCATTTAAATCTTTTAGCCAATTCTGGTGGAACCAGAACTCTCGTGTTGTAAATCGGAGACATCCACCTACTAGAGCTCATTCAATACCCTTAGAGGCTCAGCACCCTGAGAAAGCAGATGACTTTCAGACTTACCAAATTGGCCACCCAACAGACCCATCCTCAGGGATCTTTTCCAGTAAGTTTTGGAAGATTTCATTTTAAAGCCCAGCCTGGGCACAATCCCATGAACCCTTTCTCTCCAAGATCATGATAGTTGGAACAAACATCATGCTATTATTGTTACTGCACTTATTGTCATCAGAGGAAAGAATGAAATGAAGCTGGCAGGTGGCTCCCAGAACAATCACAAAGGATGAAAAAAAAGAGGTTTGATGCTCTACAGGCAAGAAAAATTTCATCATCATCCAATTCTGTTCATTCAGCTCAATTCATCTCTTTGAGTCAATAGGATACCAATACCTAACCTTGTCTCCTGGCCCTTCCCCTCCATACACCTATCCATTAATCCAGACCTGCCTCGAGAGGAGAATCACATAGCTCACTCTTGTTCACTTAAGTGGTGAGGCTGGTGAATGTTCCCAGTGGTTCTGCATGTTCCTTGGAAAGCAGTGGGATTTAGTGGAAAGAGCCTAGGTCTGAGAATCTGATCTGGATTCTATTCCTGACACTACCCCTGTCGGCTGTGTGGTCTTGGAAAAATCACTTAACTTCTTGGGTGCCTCACTTTCCTCATCCATAACATGGAGATTCAATACCTGTTCTCCCTCTTACTTGACTGTGATCCTAATTACGGATAAGGACTGTGTCCATCCTGAATATATTACATCTGTCCCAGTGCTCGGAACAGTGCTTAGAATATAGTATATGCTGAAAGAATAACAAATTAGGAGCCGGCAATGTAGATGGTAGAACTATCCTTCTCCCAAGCACTCAGTACAGTGCTCTGCAGAGAGTAAGGGCTTAATAGATAGATTGATTGACTGGTTCACAGCCCTCAATGGCCCCACCCTACAGCCTCTTAAACTCTCATCCAAGAGCTCTGCCTCAAAGTCCTCTAGACTGTGAGCTCATTGTGGGTAGGGATTGTCTCTCTTTATTGGTTATTGTACTTTCCCAAGTGCTTACACAGTAAGTTCTCAATAAATACAGCTGAATGAAAGTAGCCTAGGCTGCTCTCGAGGGATAGCGCTCACCTAGGTGGTCATGATGGGCATCATTCATACTCATCATCCTCTTCACTTGTCTCCTGAAAGCAAACATCTCATGGGATGGAGAGTGGGTCTGGAAGCAAGAGCCGTGGTATCCGGAGACCTAAGTTCTAGTATCCATTCTGCCGTGGCTGCTGGGCAGCCGTGCCAAGGTATTTAACCTCACTGAGCTCTATCTCCCCCTGGTATAAAATGGGGGTAATAATGCTTGCATTTTCCTACCTCACAGGGGAAGTGTGAGGACAGAGAAAAATAATTGCCTTGGAAATGCTGTCCACCCCTAGTTCTTACATTTTCATTGATTTACATCCTCCTTCAGCACTTAAGTATGTATGGATAATTGACTGTACAATCATTTCATTTATTGTAATTACTCCATTTATAAATCGGTTTCTGCCCACATCTCTTATTAGAATGTAAGCTCCTTGTGGATAGGGAAACGTGTCTCATTCTTTTGCTGTACTTTCCCAAGTGCTATGTATTGTCCATTACACCCAGGAAGTATTCAGTAAGCACCTTTAGTACTGCTGCTGACACTACTCCTATTCCTCCTGTTACTACTACTAGTATCTCTATTACTTAGTGAGCCCTGAGTGGCCTTACACTCTAACTCAGGTGTACATCAGTCCCCCGGAGCCATTCCAGGAGGAGAAGATTTATGAAAAAGGTCCAGGTGCCACTGATAACAGAGAGTCCAAGTACAAGGCAGCCTGACAAGATTTCTCCAGCCTGGGACAGCAGCTTTCTGACTGGGTTGGCAGGATAACAGTGGAAAAGAAAAATCTTTTGGAACTTAATGCCACCATCCAGCCAAATTTTTGTTGCTTCAGAACCCAAAATTTTCCCTTGTGAAACCATCAAGAACAAAGTGGGTGATGATGGATTGAAACCTTCAGTCAGAATTTAGTGGGCAGGTGTGTATGTGTGTGTGTGTTTGTGTGTGTGTGTGTGTGTGTGTGCATACATTTGTATGAAGGGGTGCATATACGATTGTGTGTGGGGGGGGGGGGTGTTTTAAAACCATCCATTTGATATTGAAGAAGCACAGAAAAGAAATTTAAAACTTTTTGATCAGATGCTGGAATGTTCTCACTGACAGAAAAAATGTATTTATAATTTATTATTTCTCCTCTTTTAAAAGGATAATTTATTTATTCTGTTTCACTGAGAATTTATTTTTGACAACCAACCAACCCTTCTGAAATGCCAGAAAGTGAAGGAACTAAATATATAGATTGCTTAAATTAGAATATACAACTTTGAAATCAGTGTTCAGGAAAGGAAAAAAAAAATCCAAAAGTCATTTCAGTTCTCCCCTCCCTTTCCCCCATGGGGAATGTAAGGATAAATAGCACCCCAATATTTCCAGCACAGTCTGACTCCTCTCTTCAGTTCCGCCTGAGATATCAATCCTCTAACAAGCACTCACCTACCTCCCTCCTCCCTGGGTGGTGTACCTGACTTCTTTCCAATTCTTGTTCGTGTGTAGTATCCACCTCATATTTAGTGCTTCTTCCTCCAGGAAGCCTTCCAGTTTCACAGGAGAGCCCCACCTGATTCCAGGCATTCTGACCTCACCATAGTTTATCCCAGCACTTAGGCAGTGTTGAAAGTCAACTGGAAATGACTGGAACATGACTGTGCTACAAGAAAAAATTCCAGATTCCCACTGCCCCTGCCAGAAAACCCATTTGTTCCTGGAGTAGGGGAGAAAGTGGGTGTGGTCATTACCTGTCAAAATTCCAGTGGTAAGATGTGGGGGTTTTTTGAGATGCAGCTTGACACTGTGGACAGAGCACGGGCCTGGGAGTCAGAAGGCCATGAATTCTAATCCCAGCTTTGCCTCTTGTCCGCTGTGTAACCTTGGGCAAGTTACTTCGCTTCGCTGTGCTGCAGTTACCTCATCTGTCAAGTGGGGGTTGAGACTGTGAGCCCATAGAAGAGGGATTGTGTTCAACCCAATTTGCTTGTATCTGCCCCAGCACTTAGTACGGTGCCTGGCACATAGTAAGTGCTTAACAAATACCACAATCATTATTATTATTGCTATTTACTCTCAGCACTGCGCTTAGAATTTGAGAATTCTCCCCAGAATTCCCTCATATACATACAAATCCATAAATTGTGTGCCTTCCTACGTTGTGTGTGCACCACAACACCACCACCACGTGTACCACCACGTTGGAAGCAGCATGGCTCAGTGTAAAAAGCCTGGGCTTCGGAGTCAGAGGTCATGAGTTCGACTCCCGGCTCTGCCACTTGTCAGCTGTGTGACTGTGGGCAAGTCACTTAACTTCTCTGTGCCTGTTACCTCATCTGTAAAATGGGGATTAACTGTGAGCCTCACGTGGGACAACCTGATTACCCTGTATCTCCCCCAGCGCTTAGAACAGTGCTCTGCACATAGTAAGCGCTTAACAAATACCAACATCATCAGTATATTTTATACCACTTTCCCCTGTACGTCACGACTACATGTAAACGCTGTCCTGTTCCTCAGTAACTAATTTTGCATAAGTAAATTTTCACTCCCCCTAAAATGCTCTTTGGTCTTGATAATCTATATATTTTGGAACAAATAAAACCTCAGTTTCACTTCAGAAGTCCAAGATAGTTGAGGCCATATCTGAGGGTTGAATCATCTGGCTAATTTGCTCAACTAGACCTGATTCAAAGGGGATGGAATCATCTTCACCCAGGGAGGGTGGTGTGCTACCCAAATCCAGCAGACCAACAAATCATTTCCAGTATATTACAGACTTTTGCAATTCTAAAGACCATAACTCTTAAACTCCTGGTTGGCTATTTCCCTCTTTCACTGAGCAGAAAAACACTGTTTTCGCACAAGGAGGCGTGTTGCAGAAACTACTGATTTTGATTAGGGTCAGAATAAAATCTCTTCAGTGCAGGTCCTGAAAACTGCAGCCTCAAATTACTTCCAAAGAAGCCATCCTGAATTTGTGACCATTTTCCTTTGTGGAAAAAAAAAACAAAACACCACAAGGAAATGTGGGTCTGGGTTTTCTTTTCTTTTTCTTCTCCTTCTCCTATCTCCACTTCCACCTTTCCCTCCTCCCCTTCCTTGTGCTCCTCCTCCTCCTTCTTCTCCTCCTCTCTTTCTCCTTCTACATCTCCTTCATCTCCTTCTCTTCCTTTTCCTTTTCCTTCTCATTCTTCTCCTCTTTCTCCTTTTCCTTCTCCTTCTTCTCCTCTTTCTCCTTCTCTTTTTAGATTCAGCTTTCCATTTGGGTGCTGGAGAAGTTGAACTCTATTCAGCAAGTCCATCAGTCTCCTTGCCCATCGAATGTTTCTTGCCAAGAACCCTGTACTTTGAGTGACATTTCAGGGACTCCTTCTTAGCTTGGCCCCATCTCTCTCTCGTCTATGCTCTCATCTAGCATTCCTTTACTATTACAAACCACTCCTGGACCTTGGCAGCCTTTTGCCCATCCACTTACAAGCTGCCCATCATTCATTCATTAATTCATTCAGGCATATTTATTGAGCATTTACTATGTGCAGAGCATTGTACTAAGCACTTTGGAGAGTACAGTACAACAATAAACAGACACATTCCCTGTCCACAATGAGCTTACAGTCAGGAGGTGGGGAGAGAGACCTCAATATAAATATTTAAATTACAGATATGTACAAAAGTGCTGTGTGACTGGGAGAGGGGAAGAGGACAGGGAGCAAGTCAAGATGATGCAGAAGAGAGTGGGAGAAGAGGAAAGAGGGGGGCTTAGCCTGGGAAGGCCTCTTGGAGATGTGCCTTCAATAAGGCTTTGAAGGGAGAGAGTAATTGTCTGTCATATTTGAGGTGGGAGGGTGTTCCAGGCCAGAGGCAGGCTGTGGGCTAAGGGTCAGCAGTGAGAAAGATGAGATGAAGTCACAGTGAGAGGTTAGCACTAGAACAGTAAAATGTGTGGGCTGGGTTGTAGAAGGAGACTAGTGAGGTGAGGTAGGAGGGGGCAAGGTGGGAGAGTGCTTTAAAGCCAATGGTGAGAAGTTTTTGTTTGATGCAGAGGTGGAAGGGCAACCACTGGAGTTTTTGAGGAGCAGGGTGACATATCCTGAATGATTTTGTAGAAAATGATCCAGGCAACAGAGCAAAGTACAGACTGGAGTGTGGAGAGACAGGAGGCTGGGAGAAAAGCAAGGAAGCTGATGCAGTAATCCAGGTGGGATAGGATGAGTGATTGTTTTAGCGTGGTAGCAGTTCAGATGGAGAGGAAATGGTGGATTTTTGTGATGTTGTAAAGGAGGGACTGACAGGATTTAGTGATGTATTGAATGTAATAATAATAATTATAATAATGATGATGGTATTTGTCAAGCACTTCCTATGTGCCAAGCACTGTTCTAATCGCTGGAGTAGATACAAGGTAACCAGATTGTCCCATGTCAGCCTCACAGTCAATCTCCATTTTACAGATGAAGTAACTGAGGCACAGAGAAGTTAAGTGACTTGCCTAAAGTCACACAGCTGATAAATGGAGGAGCTGGGATTAGAACCCACAGCATCTGACTTCCAAGTCTATGCTCTTTCCACTGGTTAAATGAGAGAGAAGAGTCAAGGATAATGCCAAGGGCTTGTGAGACAGGAAGGATGGTGGTGCCGCTTAAAGTGATAGGAAAGTCAGAGGAAGGACAGGGTTTGGGTGGAAAGATAAGGAGTTCAGTTTTGGACGTGTTAAACTTGAGGTGATTGGAGGTCATCTGAGTAGAGGTTACTGTGCTGGAGGGATGGTTTCCTACTCCTGATGGATCTCATCCTATTTTTTTATGTTATTTGCAAAGCACTTACTATGTGTCAGGTAGTGAACTAAGTGCTGGGGTAGGTACAAACTAGTCAGGTTGGAAACAATTCCCATCCCACATGAGGATGAAAATCTTAATCCCTGTTTTACAGATAAGGTAACTGAAGCACGGAGAAGTTAAGTGACTTACCCAAGGTCACACAGCAGATGAGTGGTGGAGATAGGATTAGAACCCAGGCCCCAGGCCCACTCTCTATTCACTGACCACTGTTTTGATCAAGCACAATCAACAGTACTTAATGAGTGCTTATTCTGGACAAAACAATGTTCTAAAGCACTTGGGAGAGTCATTGGAGTAAGTAAACATGATCCTTGCCCTCCAGGACCTTACTGAAGAATGATCCTAACATCAAAAAGCTACTGGGGTGAAATAGCATATCAACGGTTTCTAATCCTGGCCCCGCCACTTGTCTGCTGTGTGACCTTGGGCAAGTTACTTCACTTTTCTGGCCTCAGTTACCTCATCTGTAAAATGGGGATTAAGATTGTCAGCTGTGAGCCACATATGGGACAGGGACTGGGTCTAACCTGATTTGCTTGGATCCACACCAATGCTTAGTACAGTGTCTGACACAGTAAGTGCTTAACAAGTAAGATCATCATCACCATCATTATTATTATTATCAACAGCTTGTTATTAATGAATGTTAGTCTAGTGGAAAAAATGCAGGTCTGGGAACCAGGAGCCCCAGATTCTAGTTCAGGTTCTCAAAGTAGGTAAAACCAGACAGAGCCATACCATCAGGGGCAAAGGTTTCTGACCGAAGAACCACCTCTGGCATTCTGTGAGGTAGGTAAGTGTTCAAAGACAGTGTCAATGTCAGGTCAGGTAGTTCCAGTCTCACCGTGCTCCCATGAAGGTATGGCCTAGACCATGGCCTAGAGAAAAGAGATAATGTTGTCTTGTTTTAGTTTTGTTCTGTTTTGCTTTGCTGTCTGTCTCCTCCGATTAGACTGTGAGCCCATCATTGGGCAGGAATTGTCTCTATCTGTTGCTGAATTGCACATTCCAAGCACTTAGTACATCATAAGCATTCAATAAATACTATTGAATGAATGAATGAAAAGAGGACAGGACTAGGAATCAGGAAACCTGGGTTCTAATCCCTGCTCCACTACTTGCATGCACTTTGACCTTGGGCAATAGCTTGCCCTCTAGACTTTATGCTCATACTCTAGAGTGTAAGCTCACTGCGGGCAGGGAATGTGTTTGTTATATTATTATACTGTACTCTCCCAAGCACTTAGTACAGTGCTCTGCACACAGTAAGTGCTCAATAAATATGATTGACTGGCTGCCTTTTTTGGTGCCTCGGTTTCCTGTAAAATGGAGATTAAATCCCTGTTCTCTTTCCCATCTAGACTGTGGGACATTGAATGGGTCTGATCTGATTATATTGTATCTATCCCAGCACTTAGCACATGGTAAGCACTTAAGGAATATGAAATACCCCTTTTACGATTACCACTTATTATGCTTCTGTGTTTGTTTGCAGTGCCTGTAGGGATTTTCATTTTTGACCTTGGTTTCCTGATGCTCCCTAAGATGCTACACTAAGAGAATAGCACCTCTTTTGACAGCAGTGTGCCTTGAGTTCAGTCATCAGGACTATTGCCAGAGTTTCCTCCTACCTTTTAGCTGTAGCATTTCACTTTTCTGAGTCTTGAAAGCACCTCATCCATTCCCCATGTTAATAGTTGCCACACATCAGTATACTTCCCATTGATACCAATGAAGGAGAAATAAGAAGGAAGAAAACAAAATCAAGAGAGCTAATGTGTCCTTTGGGGAAACTGACAATGTGGAACCAATATGACATCAAGGTGCACACAAAGTTGAATGCCTATCAGGCAACAACAGTCTCTGACCTTATTTTACATTAGTAGACTTGACCTTAAAACAGATGCTAACCACGAAAGCCACCTAAGTAGTATGAGCATAAGTACTAACAGTGGTAACAGGAGTAATAACAAAAATAACAGTGATTATATTCTACATCTGAACTAACTTTCTTGGAGAACTCATTCACTCACATGGCTTCAACTACTGCCTTTATGTGGATGATTTCCAAATCTACATCTCCAGCCCTGATCTCTCTCCCTCTCTGGACTCTTGCATTTCCTCCTGCCTTTGAGATATCTAAACTTGAGTGTCTCACCATCACCTCAAACTCAATATATCTACAACAGAACTCTTTATCACCCCACTCAAACCCTTTTCTTCCCCTGACTTTCCCAACACTGTACATGGCACAGTTATCCTTCCTGTTTCACAAGCCCATCGCCTTGGCATTATTCTTGAATCTTCTCTCACTATCTTATTCAACTCACATATTCCATCCATCACTAAATCCTCTTGGTTCAACCTTCACAATATTGCTAAAATCTGCCCTTCCCTATCCAACCAAATTTCTACCACATTAATTCAATCTGATCCCCATTTGGTTACTGTATCAGCCTCCTTGCTGACTTCCCTGGCTTCTGCCTCTTCCCACTCCAGTCCATACTTCACTCTGCTGCCCAAATTATTTTACTACATAAACATTCAGGCCATGTTTCCTCACCCCTCAAGAATCTCTAGTGGTTGCCTATCCACCTCTATATCAAAGAGAAACTCCTTACCATTGCTTTAAATTGCTCAATCCCCTCACCTTGCTACTTTCCTACTATAACCCAAAAGACACACTTCACTCCTCTAATGCCAACTTTCTTAGGGTAACTTAATCTCATCTATCTTGCCACCTACTTCTTGCCAAGTCCTGCCTCTGGCCTGGAAAGTCCTCCCTCTTCATATCCAACAGACAATTACTCTTCCCACCTTCAAAGCCTTATTGAAGACACATCTCATCCCAAAGGCCTTTCCTGACTAAGCCCTGCTTATCTCTTCTCCCACACTCATATGTGCTGCCTTGACTTGCTCCCATTATTCATCGCCCCTCCCAGACCCACAGGACTTATGTGCATATCTGTAATTTTATTTACAGAAATGTCTGTTTTCCCCTCTAAACTCTGAGCTCATTTTGGTCAGGGAATATGTCTGTTATATTTCTTATATTGTACTTTCCCCAGCATTTAGCACAGTGCTCTGCACACAATAAGCGCTCAGTAAATACGATTAACTGACTGGTACTTGTTAAGTACTTACTAAGTTCCAAACACTGTAAGTACCGTGGTAGATACAAGTTCATCAGGTTAGATACAGTCCCTGTCCCACATGGGATTCAAGGTCTAAGTAGGAGGGAGTAGGATTTAATCCCCATTTTACATATGGGGTAACTGAGGGGCAGAGAAGTTAAATAACTAGCCCAAGGTCACAAAGTGGACATGTGGCAGAGTAGGATTAGAACCCAGGTCCTCTGAGTCCCAAACCTGGTCTCTTTCCACTAGGCCACACTGCTTCTCTACTAGTAGGAGTTGTAGTAGTAGTAGTAGTAATAATAGTATCTGTGGTATTTGTTAAGTGCTTACTATGTGCCAGGCACTGTACTAAGTGCTGGAGTGCATACAGAAAATTGGGTTGGACACAGTCCCTGCCCCACATGGGGCTCACAGTCTCAATCCCCATTTTACAAATGAGGCAGCTGAGGCCCAGAAAAGTAAAGTGACTTTTCCCAAGGTTACAGAACTGGGATTAGATAAATGATAAATGACAGAGCTGGGATTAGAACCCATGACCTTCTGGTTCCCAGACCCAAGCTGTATCCAGTATGCTATGCGGCTTCTCAATAGTAAAAATAATAGTATTACTATTAATACTATTAATGAGTATAGTACTCATTCTTATTTGCAATATGTAGCACTGAGTGGTAAGAAGTAATAATAATAATAATAATGTTGGTATTTGTTAAGCGCTTACTATGTGCCGAGCACTGTTCTAAGCGCTGGGGTAGACACAGGGGAATCAGGTTGTCCCACATGGGGCTCACAGTCTTAATCCCCATTTTACAGATGAGGGAACTGGGGCACCGAGAAGTGAAGTGACTTGCCCAAAGTCACACAGCTGACAAGTGGCCGAGCCGGGATTCGAACCCATGACCTCTGACTCCAAAGCCCGGGGCTCTTTGTGAGGAGAATGGATAACCACAAGTTATCCAAACAGCTGATTTTGTTAAAATGAAATGGGGAAACAAAACCTAATGGAAAAAAATGTCTCACTAATACCAAACTTCAACTATTGTGACAGGATAGTGAACAGATGAGAGACAACAGAAGAAAGCAGGTGAGCTTGGAGTGCTTATACAGGAGGGGAGAATTGTCCTGCAGCAGAGGCTCAGGGAAGATTATCACACACCAAGAAAGAGAAATGACATAGAAATAGAATCTAAGAACTTGGTGGGGGTTTTTTTCCTTCCCTCTTTTCTCCCTCTCCCTCCACCCAGCACTATCTACTCCTTATACTCTATTATTTCCTCCTATCTTTAGTGAATTTTGGGGTCCATCTCCCCACTAAATTGTAAATTCATTGAGAAAAGGGATCATGCCTAGACTTCCCCTTCTAGAATGTAAGCTTACTGTGGACAGGGAACAAGTCTATAAACTCTGTTATATTGTATGCTTCCAAGCACTTAGAATAGTGCTCTGCATACGAGTGCCCAATAAATACCACGGATTGATTGGTTGATTGATGTCTACTAACTCTACTGTATTCTCCCTAACATGTAGAGCAGGGGTCTGCAGAAGTAAGTGGTCAATAAATACAGTATTTATTTCAGCAGAAGCAGTGTGTCTTAATAGAAAAAGCATGGGCTTGGGAGTCAGAGGACGTGGGTTCTAATCCCGACTCTGCCACTTGTCTGCTGTGTGACCTTGGGCAAGTCACTTAACTTCTCTGTGCCTCAGTTACCTCATTTGTAAAATGGGGATTAAGACTGTAAGCCCCATATAAGACAACATGATTATTTTCTATCTATCCCAGTGCTTAGAACAGTGCTTGCCACATAGTAAGTGTTTGACAAATAACAAAATAATAATAATGATAATGTAATTGATTGATTGAATTCCATCTGTTTGAGGTCATAAAAAACCCAGGTCTTTGTTCATGTGATTCCTGATTTGCTGACAATTCTGCTTGTTTGACAGGGCTGCTCAGGAGTCCTTAATAGTCCATTAACTTCAAAGACAAATTGTGTCACACAGAAGTGTTAGTCTTTCAGATTCTATATATATACACATATAACTTGTCCTTTAAGTTTGACAATAATTTAGAGATGACCTGAAATCTTTATTGGTGTGTATATCTGGATGGCAATCCCTTCCACATTTTGCTCATCCAAGTATTTCACCTTCCAGTGCTATCGCATGTTACCCAATCAATCAATCAATCAATCAATCAATGGTATTTATTTAGTGCTCACTAAGTGAAGAGCATAGTACTAGTACTAAGTATTTGGGAGAGTACAGTAGAAAAAAGTAGGAATAGATGATCCCTCCTCACAAGGAGATGAGAGAATAGAGGGGGATGCAAACATGTAAGCAAATTACAGATGGATACGTACACAAGTACTGTGGGGCTGGGGGAGGCGTGTATAGCAAAGAGCTGAAGGGGAACAGATCCAAGTCCATAGATGATGCAAGGAGCTGATGGTGTAGCCTGGGAAGGCATCTAGGAGGTGATGTGATTTTTAGAAAGTGTTTGGAAGGAGGGAGAGTGGTGATATGTCATATGTGAAGAGGGAAGGAGTTTCAGGCCTGAGGGCAGATGTGGAGAAGGGCTCAGCAGTGAGATAGATGAGAATGAGGTACAGTGAGAAGGTTAGTTTTAGAGGAGCAAAGTGTGCTGGTTGCTTTGTGGTAGGAGATCACTGATGGGGAAAGCCTAATGAATGCTTTAAAGCTAAGGGTGAGGAACTTCTGGGAATATGTCTGGTAGATTGTTATGTTGTACTTGCCCAAGTCCTACACAAAGTAAGTACTTAATAAATATGATTGATTGATTGATTGAAAAACATCTGCTTGATGTGGAGATGAATGGGCAACCACTGGAAGCTTTTGAGAAGGGAGATGTGGATCAAGTTGGTTGTTTTTTTTAGAAAAAATGATCAACTTAGCAGAGTGGAGTGAGTACTGGAGTGGGAGAGACAGGAGGCTGGGAGGTCTGAAAGGAGGCTGCTGCAGTATTCAAGATGGGAAAATGATGATGCTATCTACTGTAATGGGAAAGTCTAAGGAAGGACAGGGTTTGGGTGGAATGATAAGAGTTTGGCTTTTGTTATTTAAAGTTTGAGCCATTTGGAGGACACCTAAGTAGAGATGCCTTCGAGGCACCACAAAATGTACGACTGGAGAGCTGAGAGATCAGGGCCGGAGACGTACATTTGGGAATCATCTGCATAGAGATAATATTTGAAGCTGTGAGACTGAATGAGTTCAGCAAGTTAGTGGGTGTAGCTGGAGAATAGAAGGGGGCCCAAAATTGAGCCTTGAGAGACTCCCACAGTTAGGGAATGGGAGGCAGAGGAAGAACCGGGGAAAGAGACTGAGAAGGAGAGGCCAGAGAGATAGGAAAACCAGGAAAGGTTAGTGACAGTGAAGCCAAGATTAGATAGATGAGCAGCAGTGTGGCTCAGTGGAAAGAGCACGGGCTTTGGAGTCAGAAGTCACGAGTTCGAATCCCAGCTCTGCCACTTAGCTGTGTGACTGTGGGCAAGTCACTTAACTTCTCTGTGCCTCAGTTACCTCATCTGTAAAATGGGGATTAAGACCGTGAGTCCCACGTGGGACAACCTGATTGCCCTGTGTCTACCCCAGCGCTTAGAACAGTGCTCTGCACATAGTGAGAGCTTAACAAATACCAACATTATTATTATTATAGTGCTTCCAGGAGAAGGGTGTGGTTCACTGTTTCAAAGACAGCTGAGAAGGATTAGGACGCAGTAGAGCTCACTGGATGTGGCCAGAAGGAGGTCATTAATAATCTTAGATAAGGCAGTTTATGTGGGTGGAAGCAAATTGAAAAGGGTCAAGTAGGGAATTGGAGGAGAGGAAGTGGAGACAGCGGGTGTAAACAATTCGCTCAAGGAGCTTGGAGAAGGAAGGTAGAAGAGAGATAGGGCAATAACTGTAGGGTGCCATTTGGTCTTTTTTTTATTTGGCTAGGAGACATGGGCAGGTTTGCAAGCAGTAAAGAAGGAGCCATTAGAGAGTGAGAGGTTAAAGACGGCAATCAGAGAGGGGTGTGGGGGGTGGGTGCCGGGGGGAGAGTAAAAATAAGGTAATAAGGGATGGAACTGGAGGTCCAGTTGGAGGGAGCAGATTTTAAGAGGAGGGGGGGATATTTCCTCTTGCAATACTGCTGGAAAGAAGGGAGAGTCATAGAGGGTACAGGAGGAGGGTGGGACTTGTGAGGTGCAGGGGAAATTTTAGGGAGGTAGTGCTTGATTGTTTAATTTTAACTGCTGAAATCAATTATTCATATTTACTGAGCGTATATTGTATGCAGAGTATTGTACTGAGGGTTTGGGAGAGTACAATAGGAGTAGTATATATGACTGCTGTCCTCAGGAGTGAACAATTCAGCAGGGTTCCTCTTATTTAGAAAACAGGAGCAAGCTCTATCAAAGTTTTTTTTTTTTCTTATACCGGTTCAGCCACTCAGGCTTGAAGAATCCCAGTGGTCTTTCTTTAAGAAGCCTGTCAGTTGCATGACTGCTATTTTCTCCTCTTCACTTGGATTGAGCAGGCCCAGCCACTGTTTATCAGAAGGAATAAGCTGCCCCCAGCCAGCTTGGCAATCAACCCTTTTTCTCTAATGTGCATTTATGCCCGCCTGGCTTTCTAGTTATGCAAACCTGGATCCGTTTCTACTGGGCTCTTGGACATCACAAGTCCATGGGTACATTTGGCATAAGACCTGTGGGACCAGCAGATGTTAGCTCGGCTCCCTGAAGAACACTCTTCAGGGAGTGTTCAGTCTTCAGTCAGTTCAGTTCAGTGTTCAGTCTTCAGGGGGGCTTCTCCAGAGCCAACTGGAAGGCTAGAAACTGCAGCTTCACGCTCTGGAGTCTCTCTCTCTCTCTCTCTCTCTCGCACACACACACATACACAGATATATTTAGTCAGATGATGCACTTTTTTAAAAACAGTCATCTGCTGCCATTCCCCTACTTTTCCACAACTTCTGTTCAGGGAAGCTATCACTTTTTGCATCTGTTTCACGGCCAAACATCTGGAACTACAACTCCATCCCTGACTTCCCCCATTGGAGTTTGTTTGGAACTAGCCTCTGTGCCCTGCTTTGGAACTAGCCTCTGTGCCCTGCACTTAGTAAGTTTCAATAAATACCAGTGATTGACTGATTGGAGGATACATAAGGACTAGCCAAAGGGGAAGGATATTGTTTGCATGAGCTGGGTAGATGGTCAACCTCATTCCAAAGCACTGGTTTCTTGCTGAACCCTCTGCTGAGAATTAGCCATAGACATAGAGCTAGGAAAGTGGAATAGGCTAAAATAGAGGTCAAGGGCTAAAGAACCATTTGAAGAAAGTAACCCCAAAACAAAAATTTGTTTTAAATGGCAGAAGTAGGAAAGCAACATTGGCCTAATGGAAAGAGCATGGGCCTGGGAGTCAGAGGACATGAGTTCTAATCCTGGCTCCACTGTTTGTCTGTTGTGTGACCTAGAGTATGTCACTTAACTGCTTTGTACCTCAGTTACCTCATCTGTAAGATGGGGATTAAGACTGTGAGCCCCATGTGAGCCCACTGGGAAGGCTAGAAACATAGTACAGTGCTCTGCACATAGTAAGCGCTCAATAAATACTATTGAATGAATGAATGCTGTTTCACTGCTCTTCTCTCTCTCTTTCTCTCTTTTAGTCATTTAGTCCATACCCACATCCTGCCTCTGGCCTGGAATGCCCTCCCTCTCCATATTCATTCATTCATTCAAATGTATTTATTGAGCACTTATTGTGTGCAGAGCACTGTACTAAGGACTTGGGAAAGTGCAATACAACAATAAACAGACACATTTCCTCCAAGATTCTTTCCTTAACTAAGCCCTCACTCTCTCTTTTCCCACTCCTTTCTGCATTGCCTGGATTTGCATCCTTTATTCATCTGTCCCTCAGCCCCACAACATTTATGTACATATCCTTAAGTATTTAATATTTTAATAGCTGCCTCCCCTTCTAGACTGTGAGCTTGTTGTGGGCAGGGAATGTGTCTACCAAATCTGTTGTATTATACTCTCCAAGCGCTTAGTAAAGTGTTCTAAACACAGTAAGTGTTCAATAAATATGATTGCTTGCTTGATTGATTGAATTCAAGGCTAGAGAAACAGGATGAGTACTGGCTGGGAAGCAGGAAGGAGGAAAGTCAGAAGAGGAGCTTGGGAGGGGCAGATTGTGAGCCAGGAAATAGCAGGGAAGAGAACATTCCTGTTCAAAAGGTTGAAACAGCTTCGTCCCAGAGAACGGTTTTACCTAAGAGACCTTTTGCTGAAAATGACCTGCAGAGGCACATTTTCCCAAGTTGTAATGGGCCCTCCAACATTCAGCAAGGAAGCCAATTCTCCATCTAGCCCTTAACCAAATCAGAACTACAGAAAAGCATGGCCCCAGGCATCGGGTGTTCCCTAAGGCAAAAGACTCTGGGATCCAATAAGATTTTGTTCATCTTTTGGTCAATAATTTTGTTCAATTACTGTGAGACTCCTCTGCAACCTTTAATGCATAGCCTGTGGTTGATCTGGTCTCAAGGCAAGAGGGAAGGAGGGAGGGAGGATCCAATAAAAATTATTGAATATGAGGTAATAATAATAATTGTGATATTTATTAAGCACTTATTATGAATCAATCACTGTACCAAGCTCTGTAATCTATAGAGTACAACCTGATTGGACAAAGTCCCTGTCCCATGTGGGGGTCACAGACTAAAGGGGAGGTAGAAGGCAGGTATTATAGCCCCTTTTGACAGATGGGGAAACTGAGACCCAGAGAAGATAAGTAACTTGCCCAAGGTCACCCAACTGGGAAATGGCAGAGCCAGCCAAGAGTAGAATCCAGCTTTCCATGATTTCCAGGCCCATACTCTTCCCCTTAGGTTCTGCTGGTGAGTGTGATGATTCAGCAATAAAGCAGCATGATGTAGAGGATAGGGCATAGGCTTGGGAGCCAGAGGGCCACAGATTCTAATCCTGCCTCTGCCACTTGTCTGCTGTGTGACCTTGGGCAAGTCACTTCAGTTCTCAGTTACCTCATCTGTAAAATGAGGATTGAGACTGTGAGCCCCATGTGGGACAAGGACTGTGTCCAACCTGATTTGCTTGTATCCACCCCAGTGCTTAGTATAGTATCTGGCACTTAATAATAATGTTGATATTTGTTAAGCGCTTACTATGTGCCAAACATTGTTTTAAGTTCTGGGGTAATTATAAGGTAATCAGCTTGTCCCAAATGGGGCTCACAGTCTTCATCCCTATTTTACAGATGAGGGAACTGAGGCACAGAGAAGTTAAATCACTCGTCCAAGGTCACACAGCTGACAAGCTGTGGAGCTAGGATTAGAATCCATGACCCTCTGGCTCCAAACGCTTAACAAATGCCACCATTATTATTAATAATAACAATGAACCAGGGGACAGGGGAGCCTGGTTGGGCCGGAGGAAATGCCAGACTCAGTGAATCCACTCAGTGGATCTAAAGAATCAATGGATCCTGTCCTGAACACATGATCAGTGAAAGAGACTGACGCAGAAACATTGTTCCCAGCTGCAGGCAATTCCAGGGAAAAATATTGGTAGAAAAGGAAAGAACAGCTTCAAGCTTTAAAATATCCAATTGTCAAGAATATCTCTGAAACTCAGGAGCACGGTTCTGAAGGAATACCACAGGCATGTTTAGAAAAAAAAACAACTTCTTCACAGCCTCTGATCATGACTCCCTGGGGAGCGAGGGCTCAGATTGAACTAATGAGTCTATTAGACTTAATTAAACAAATGTGAAATTATTGACTTGATCTGGGACAGTCTCCTGATGGGGAGAATCCCTATGGATTAAGTGGACTCAGTATCCCAACACCCAAAAACATTACCAGTGCAACTGGTGCTCCAGGAAATCCAATTAAATGGGGGCTCTCTGTAGAATGGCTGTGGCATGTCCCCTTGTGACTTGTTTCTGCTCTGTGCTGCAATATTGAGCCTGGGGCACCTGGGCCACTTCTTCTGGTGCTGTGACTTCCCCTTGACAGCTTTAGGGTGGCCACAAACCAGAGCAAAGCTGGGAGCACGGGCTCCTCGGGATCTCTGGTTGCTACTTCCAGCTCACTTCAAGATCCCTGGTACTACATGGATCCTCAGTCCCAGAAGAGAGAGGGTTTCTCCTCCCCAAACCCTCTTAAGAAAGTCTTCCACCCTGATTCTGAATGGTGTCCAGCGGAAGGGCAATGGAGGAGAAAGCTGAAAACCTGCAACTTTGGATCTGGTCTCTGGCTTCTGCAGCAGGCATAGTGTCAGCATTATTTGGGCATGGAGCTTCGATCTTGTTTCCTGAGCTTGGGTTTGTTGGCTGGCCCTGCCCGTTAAGGGTTTGGTCTGTTGGAGGAGAAAATGGGACAAATGCTTGGCTGACTGAAGTGAACAAGTATGGAAATCCTTCTCTTTGCAGGCCAGTGCAGATGGGCATAGCTGCCCTTGGCCAGAGGCAGGTCTGCTGGTGAAAAGACAATAGGTCTGGGAGTCATAGGACCTGGGTTCTAATCCTGCTCAAGCACTTGTCTACTTTATGGCCTTGGGCAACTCACTTTGCTTCTTTGTGCCTCAGTTTCCTCATCTGTAAAATAGGGATTAAGATTCAGATCCCAATGTGGAACATGAACTATCCAACCTGATCATCTTCTAACTTCTCTAAGGCTTAGTACAGAGCCTGGCACATAATAAATGCTTAAAAAATGGCACTGAAAAAAAAACAGGTGAAGCTCCCATTCCCCAACCTTCCTACCACATCTAAGGGAATTTGGGGCTTTCAGAATACTTACTTCCTGGAGTAGGGCTATCTGGTGCTCAGGGGGATGCTTTATTTCTTTATTCTAATTAACAATAAAGGAAAACCCGTGCCATCTCTGATTTACAAAGCAAGAATGTTGTGGCTGTGTTTCAACCCCCACATGCAGTTCAGTCTCTCAACTTAAATCTTCCTCATGCACCAATCAATCAATCAATTAACAGTTTTTATTGAGTGACTTCCTTGTGAGAAGCATGGTACTAGGCCCTTGGGAATGTATAATAGAATTAGTAGAAATGATTCCAGTCTTCAGGGAAATTGTAATCTAGGAGGGGAGATGGACACTTAAACAAATTATAGGTAGGAGGAAGTAATAGAGTGAAATATATGTACATAAATGCCACAGAGACAGAGTGGGGTGGAGGTTTGAGTATCCAAGTGATG
Organism: Ornithorhynchus anatinus; assembly: GCF_004115215.2. Lineage (NCBI taxonomy): Eukaryota > Metazoa > Chordata > Mammalia > Monotremata > Ornithorhynchidae > Ornithorhynchus > Ornithorhynchus anatinus. Next base: position 20,307,467 of record NC_041738.1, on the reverse strand, counting down.
AGATGAAACTGGGGTGTGGAAGCAGCAGAAAAGTGGAAATAGTGTGGGAAGAGGAGAGATATATCAGGGAAGGCCTCCTGATGGAGACACGATTTCAGAAGTACCTTGAAGGTGGAGAGAGCTGTGGTCTTCCAGATTTGAAGGGGGAATTTCAGGAAGAAAGGAGGCCATGAACACGAGTTCAGGGCCAAGAGAGACAAGACTGAGGCACAGCAGATAGTTGGCTTGAAAGGTACAAAACTTACAAGCTGGGATGTTTGGGGACCGGAATGAGCAGAGGTAGCAGGGTGGGAGCAAAGGGAATGCCTTAAAACTAATGGTAAAGAGTTCCTGCTTGATGTAGAGAGGAATGGATAACTATTGGTAGTTTTTGCAGGAGGGGAGACATCTGCAGAACAATGTGTTAGGTGAAGGATCCAGGCAATAATGTGAAGTATGAATTGGAGATGGGAGAAATTGGTGGCAGGGAGATCAGGGATGAAGACGACAAGATGGGGTATTTCAAGTGCTTGGGCAAGTGTTGGGGAAATTTAGATGGAGAAGAAGAGGTGCATTATGGAGCTGTTGTGGAGAAAGAACCACCAAGATTTGGTGACAGCTTAAATATGAGGCTTAAAAGAGAGAGAGAAGCCAAGGATAATGCCAAGGCTTTGGGCTTGAGAAATGGGTGTTGTCAATTGTAACAACAATTGAGTTTGAGAAATGAGTTTTATCAATCCTTGGGGTTGTCATTGGTGATGCTACCACTCTGATCCAAGCACTTATCATATCCCACCTTGACTACTGCATTAACCACTGATCCAAGCACTTATGTTCCATCTTGACTACTGCGTCAACCTTCGCACTGACCTCCCTGTCTCCAGTTTTTCCCCTTTGTAGACCATACTTCACACTGTTGCCCAGATCATTCATTTAAAACGTTTTAATGTCCTTGTCTCTCCACTCTTCACCCAACTGTATATCAAACAGAAATTCCTTAACACCATCATTAAGGCACTCAGTCAGTTCCCTCTGTCGTGGGGAAGGAGTTGGCCTAGTGGAAAGACCACAGGCCTGGGAGTCAGAGGACTAATCCCAGCCCCACCACTTGTCTATGTGACCTTGGGCCAAACGTAACTTCTCTATACCTCAGTTTCCCCATCTTCAAAATGGGGATTAAATCGTACTCCCTCCACTTAGACTGTAAGCCTCATGTAGGACCAGGACTGTGTCCAACCTGAATATCTTGTATCTACCCCAGTGCTAAGTACAGTGCTTAGAGAGCAGCGTGGCTCAGTGGAAAGAGCACAGGCTTGGGAGTCAGAGGTCATGGGTTCAAATCCCGGATCTGCCACTTGTCAGCTATGTGACTATGGGCAAGTCACTTCACTTCTCTGTGCCTCAGTTACCTCAACTGTAAAATGGGGATTAAGATTGTGAGCCTGATGTGGGACAACCTGATTACCCCAGTGCTTAGAACAGTGCTCTGCACATAGTAAGCACTAAACAAATGCAAACATTATTATTAGAACATAGTGAGTGCTTAACAAGTACCATTATGATTTTTATGATTATTACTTTACCTCTCTGATCTTCCAAAACCCAGTCTGCACACTTGGCACCTCTAACACCAACCTATTCTCTGTACCTCAATTTCATTTGTCTCATGGCCTGGATTTCCCTCCCCACTCATGTCCAACAGATCACTACTCTCCCCACATTTGAATCTCTAGTAAAATCATGCCTCCTCCACAAGGCTTTCACTGACTAAGCCCTCCCTTCCCCTCTTTTCCTTCCCTTCTGTGTCACCTATGCACTTGGACCTGTATCCCTTAAGCATTTAATATTCACACCACCTCCATCCCTTAAGCTCTGGTGTACATATCCATCTGTAATTTATGTCACTGTCAGTCCCTCTAACTAATCTGCACAATACTTGTGGAAATGGATCATCTCTCCCAACTTTATTGTATTGTACTATCTGAGGTGCTTAGTACAGCACTCTGCACATAGCAAGTGCTCAAAAAATACCACTGATTGATTGATTCAGTGAGGTTAGTCTGATTAGGGAGGGAAGATGAGGGGTGATAACACCAAATATCAGACACCAAGCCAATCTTGGAGTATCTTTTAATGGAACAGTCTGTTCTTCCCTAAAATTCCACATTTCCTGGCATTATCGTCTTCCCTGGGTCCAGAAACAGCGAGCACAGAAGCCCCTAAAGCACCCTTCCTCTTCCCACCCAGGCCCCTGCACACTCATTCCCATCTAAACCCTTCCTACCCCCTTAATCCCTCCCCCTCTCTCCCCTCCCTCCACTGCTGCACAGCTGCTGCCAAGTGTGGCCTATCGAACTCCCACTCCATTATAGGTAAGCTCCCTTTCAACCTTGACCTGTTCCTTTCCTGCTCTCTCCTCCTCCTCGCCCTCAGTGAGACCTAGCTCATCCCAGATGACAGTCTCTTCTGCTGCTCTCTCCAGCAGAGACCTCTTCTTCTCCCACTCCCCCAGACTCCCCAGGAAAGGAGGTGGTGTCGGCTTCCTTCTCACAACCCAATGCCACTTTTGCACCATCCCTCCTCCCCCTTTGCTTTCTTTCCCCTCCTCTGAAGCCCAGATTATCTGCCTCTACCACCCCCTTTAGATTCTTGTAGCGGTCATCTATGCCCACCTGGTCCCACCTCCAACTTCTTTAACCATTTTGACCCCTTTCTTACCTTCCTTCTCTCTTTTTCCATGCCCACCCTGACCCTCGGAGACTTCAACATCCACATGGATATAACCAGTAACTCCTCTGCTGCTTGTTTTCTATCACTCCTTGACTCTGCCAACCTGCTGCTCCACTGCACCTCACCCACTCACCAACTTGGTCATACCCTCAATCTCATCACCTCTTACCGCTGCACTACCTCCGACCTCATCAATTCTGAAATCCCTCTCTGACCATAACTTTCTCACCTGCCTCCTCTCTCACACTCCTCCCCCATGTAAATCTGTACTACTCACCCACAGAGACCTCTGCTATCTCGACCCCATCCATCTCTCTCAGCACATCACACCCCACCTTGCCTCCCTATCCACTCTACCCACTCTTGATGACCAGATTGTTGCTCTCAACTCCACGCTCTCTACTCAACTCACTCGCTCCCCTATCCCTTCGTCACTCTCACACTATTAACCCACAGCCTTGGATCATTGCCACTGTCCGCCTCCTTTGCTCTTATGCTCGAGCTGCTGGATGCTTCTGGCCAAAGTCTAAACAACAGGTCAACCTTGTTCAGTTGAAATTTATCCTTTCCTGCCTTAACTCTGTCCTCTCCTCTGCCAGGCAGAACTATTTTTCTTCCCTTATTGACATTCATGTCCATTACCCCTGTCAGCTGTTCCAGACATTTAACTCCCTCCTCAGGCCCCCTGAATCACCCCTCTTCCTTCCCTCATCCCCAACGATCTGACCACCTACTTTATTAGGAAAATTAACACCATCAAGTCTGAGCTCCACAAAGTCACCCCTTCCTCTTCTCCATCCCTCTATTCTCAACTCCCCCTTTTACTTTCCCCTCCTTCAAAACAGTATCTTCAGTGGAGATCTACTCCCGCTTCTCAAGTGCCACTCCTCCCTCCTGTGCTTCAAACCCCATTCCCTCTCACTTTATAACAACTCTCACTCCTTCCCTCCTCCCTTCCTTAACTTCTATCTTCAACCGCTCACTCTCCATCAGCTTCTTCCCCTCTGCCTTCAAACATGCCACACGTCTCCCTGATCCTAAAAAAACCCGCTCTTGACCCCACTGCCCCCTCCAGTTATCACTCCATCTCTCTGCTACCATTCCTTTCCAAACTCCTAGAGTGAGTCTATACTCACTGCCTTGAATTCCTCATCTCCAACTCTGTCTTGGACCCCCCTCCAATCTGGCTTCCATCCCCTCCACTCCACTGAAACTGCCCTCTCAAAGGTCACCAATGACCTCCTTCTTACCAAGTCAAATGGCTCCTAATCTATCTTAATCCTCCTTGACCTCTCAGCTATCTTTGACACTGTCGACCCATCCTCTTCTCCTCAACACGGTATCCAACTTTGGCTTCATGGACTTCGTTCTCTCCTGGTTCTCCTCTTATCTCTCTGGCCTTTCATTCTCAGTCTCCTTCATGGGCTCTTCCTCCCTCTCCCATCCCTTAACTGTAGGGGTTCCTCAAGGGTCAGTTCTTGGTCCCCTTCTGTCCTCCATCTATACTTACTCCCTTGGTGAACTCATTAGCTCTGATGGCTTCACTGATCATGTCTACACAGGTGACACCCAAAATCTACATCTCCTCCCCTGTTCTCTCTCTCTCCCTCCAGGCTCTTATCTCCTCCTGCCTTCAGGACATCTCCACCTGGATGTCTGCCTGCCACCTAAAACTCACCATGTCTGAGACTGAACTCCTTTCCTACCCTCCAAAACCCTGTCCTTTCTCTGACTTTCCTGTCACTATGGATGGCGTTACCATCCTTCCCGTCTCACAAGCCCACAACCTTGGTATCATCCTTGACTCCACTCTCTCATTCACCTCACACATCCAATCCATCACCAAAAGCTGCCAGTCTCATCTTCACAACATCATCAAAATCTGTCCTTTTCTCTCCATCCAAACTACTACCTCGTTGGTACAATCTCTCATCATATCCCTACTGGATTACTACATCAACTTCCTTTCTGATCTTCCATCCTCCTGAATCTCCCTGCTTCAGGCTACACTTCACTCTGCTGCCCAGATTATCTTTCTAGAGAAACATTCTGGGCAAGTCACCACACTCTTCAAAAATCTCCAGTGGTTGCCTATCAACCTCCGTATCAAGCAAAAACTCCTCACTATTGGCATCAAAGCTCTCCATCATCTTATCCCCTCCTACCTCACCTCCCTTCTCTCCTTCTACAGCCCAGCCCTTACATTCTGCTCCTCTGCCACTAACCTCCTCACTGTGCCTTGTTCTTGCCTGTCCCACCATCGACCCCTGGCCTATGTCCTACCTCTGGCCTGGAATGCCCTCTCTCCTGATATCAAACTAGTTCTCTTCCCCCCTTCAAAGCCCTACTGTGAGCTCCCCTCCTCCAGGAGGCCTTCCCAGACTAAGTCCCCCTTTTCTTCTGCTGCTCCCCCCCATCGCCCTTACTCCCACCCCCTGCTCTACCCTCTTCTGCATGCCACAGCAGTTGTATATATTTGTGCATAATTATTATGCTATTCATTTTATTAATGATGTGTATATATCTATAATTTTATTGATCTATTTTGATGCTATTGATGCCTGTATACTTGTTTTGTTTTGTTGTCTGTCTCCTCCTCTAGACTGTGAGCTCATTGTTGGGTAGGGATTGTCTCTATCTGTTGCTGAATTGTACTTTCCAAGCACTTAGTACAGTGCTCTGCACCCAGTAAGTGCTCAATAAATATGATTGAATGAATGAGTGAAAGTTTTGGGGTTTGTCTTAACCCCCTCAGGAACATGTTTCCTGGCCTCCAGGCAAAACCCTGGGGCTATGGGGAAATTAGGCCACCCGAGAATTCTGCTTCCAGCAGGAGTTCAGTGGCTTGAATACCACCACTATCCCCACCAGTTATTTGTCAATAGAGACAAAATTAGAAACTCTCTGAAAGTCACCAGCCCACATTACTGCTTCTCTGACCACAAGGCTGGCCTGGTTCTGGAGTTGGGGCCTAGGCAATCAGCAGAGGGTGCCTATTTCTGATGGAATTTTATAGATTCTGGATTGAAACTCAACACAGCTCCCCAATAGGTTCAGGTGCTGCAACTGAGCCAAAGTAAGTCAGAGGGTTCTGAGAGGGTTCATGGATAATGGGCCTGCCTTCACTCAGCAGGAAGGGATTCTTCTCCCCCTCTTTTCTGAGAGCCAATCTTCCTGTGCAGCACAAACTTTCTGGTTCTGGGTTTGGTCAAAGGGCTCAGGTAGACAGTCCCATCGGTTACTGGGAAGGGAAATCACATGAGCAGGACTGGGAGAGGAGGAGCTGTCAGGTTTGGATATTTCTGGGCAGACCCAGAGTCTCCTGCAGGCACCCTATACTGTGGCCTGTGTTCTTGCCAATGGCAGAGGGCAAGGGTAAGGCCACCTAGTCCAGGTAGGCCTCTCTTCAGAAGACCAGGTTTGGGAAGGTTCCAGGAGCCTGCTGCTCAACTTTGACCTTTCTGGAAGCTTCTAATGTCACTGATTCACTAGGTAAGTGCAGAGAGGGCTAGTGAGACAGGGCCGGATTGCTTTCCAAAACTTGGCTGCATTTCCCTCTTTGACTCGAAGACCCAGCACTGAGAGGAGGTGGACAAGGGAGCAGGAAAAGGAGCAGCAACAGAGTCCAAGGCCAGCTGCCCTCTGCCTCCCCCGGTCCTGATGCTGGGGTGAATGGAGGGTCAAGGATGATGTCCACAAGCCATGCAGCAAGTCCAGAAACAATACCTGCTTTCCCCAACTCTTCATTAATAAAGTTAAGAAGCAGCGTGGCTCAGTGGAAAGAACATGGGCTTGGGAGTCAGAGGTCATGAGTTCAAATCCGGGCTCAGCTGCTTGTCAGCTGTGTGACTTTGGGCAAGTCACTTAACTTCTCTGTGCCTCAGTTACCTCATCTCTAAAATGGGGATTAAGACTGTGAACCCCACGTGGGACAACCTAATCACCTTGTATCCTCTCCAGCACTTAGAACAATGTTTGGCATATAGTAAGCACTCAACATATGCTATCATTATTATTATTATTATTATCAAAGAGGCTAATTGCTCCATCTTTGTTTAGGCTTCAGTGGATCTAGACCCCACCTAAGGGTCTCCAGGGAGAACAACCTAATTTATCTGTTGATTCTGTCCTGCTCTCACACTATCCACAGCTGCCAATGTATTCCAGCTGGAGATATATGCCAAGAGCCATGGGATTGGCATCATGTGGGATCTCATGAGGTGCTACTTGGCTCTAATACCATGATTTACTCAGATGTCCCAATGTAATCTCTGAATTCCCTTGCTTCCAATTTAGATCTGCACCTCCATAATCAGGGGGCCAAGGAAAGTGGTGGGAAGAGAAGGAGAGAGACAGAAACATAGAAACAAGGATGGAAAGAATAAAGAGCAAGAGAGAGAAAAAGCAAGAGAGGGAAATGTATGATGTCTCACGTTTCAAGGGCTCATCACTAGGATGTTTTTCAATCACAAAGCAAAACAGAGAAGAAGGGTCCTTTGTATTTAAAAATGACAACTCTAACATTGATATACACACATGGATGCAAGTGCAGTAATATCCCTTCATCTTGTATTTTTCACCCCTAGAAGACACTTGTATATCTTTTATTTTCTTTCTCCATCTTTCTCACATCTCTCAAATCCCTTTATCAGCAAGCCCCTCTCCAGTTACTTCACTCCTTCTGGATCTGCATCTGTACAAGAACCAGAACTATCAAAGGAATCAGCGTGTCACTCATCACCAGGTGGGGAAAGTCCTAACTACCATCTCTCTCGGCAGTAGGAGGCTTTGCTGGGGTTTGTGGTAGCTTTATGAGAGAGGAAGAGTTGGCTAAGACCCTGTGAGTCAGTGCACATGCTCACTCTCTCTCTTGTGCTCTCTCTTTTTCTTGTTTTCTCTTCCTCTTCCCTGCCTCACCCTCTCTTCCTCTCCCTCACTCTCTTTCTTTCTTGTTCATTTGCACACAGTAAAAGTTCCACAAATACCACTGATTGATTCCTCTTTCTCTTTCTCCCTCCCCTCCTCTCCTTTTTCCCTCCCCTCTTCCTTCCTCTACTTTTTCTGTCTCCTTTTCTGTCTCTTTCTGTCTCTTTTTTCCCCTCTCTGGCTCTCTCTCTCATCCCATCTCATCCATCTCCTTCTTTTTTTCTCTCTCTTTCTCTCTCTGTTTAGATAAGGAAATAACAGAGACATCAATTGGAGAGCTCAGTTCTGAAATCCAGTCTTAACCTTTGGAAATCTAATTTATTCAGACCCAGTTTATTATTGCCAGCCCAGCATGGATTGGGGATTAGGTGGCAGGCACAGTTTCAGTCAAAGGCACAGGATAAACTGAGCATCTCCCCTGAGATCATTCCCTGAGGAAAAGGTCTTGCTGGCCAAGGAGTTAAAACAAAAAGGCTGGTGGCAGGGAAGATTCAGAGAGTGAGAACGGAGAAGGCAGGAAGCAGTCTCGTCCCTGTGCCATTAGGTGGTGAGAGTCCAGCTGGATGAGTTTGGAAGACTTGCTTTTGGTCAAAAGAGAATGAAATACAGAAAAGCTTTAAAAGCTCCCAGTGATCCTAAGCTAAATCACAAGATCTAGGGATGTCTCCCTGATCACCACAGATGTCATTCCGCTGGCTGACCTGAGAGCATTGAGCCATTTCCACTGCTAAATAGCTATGGCAGGCTCTGGGTCTAAGGACAACTGAATGACCTGTCTCCACTCTATCATCACCAACTTCAGCAGAATTGACTGGCCACCTGAACTAGGCATTTAGAGTATGCAGAGGTGCTTAATCAAATCCTATCCTCAAGAAGTTTACAAGTGAATGGAAAAGACCAGCAGACCAGCAGACATAAAAGGATGGAAATGGAATGTTTTCAAAGTATGAGAGTTCATACAGATAATGACATCAGGGGGATAAATGCATCAATAATGGATAAGAAGAATGCTTAGGTAGGGGTGAGGTGGCTGAGGGATGGCATGACTGGGAAGGTGGAGGAGGATAGGGATCTCTCCTGGAGGAGGTGGTCTTGGAGGAGCAAGATGCTAATCTGCAATGCTTCTGTGCCTTTGTGTAGGAGGTGGATTTGCAGACCATGTTGGCTCTCCACCAAGTCAGAGAAGATCACTATTTTATTTTTCCTTTCTTTGAATTCTACTGTAAATCCATATGGTTTCCAGGATCTTTTCCTATCTAAATTCACCTGAAAATGAAATATCCCTAAGCATAGTAAAAATACAGCTGTTCACTTGTAAAGAACTACAGGTTTTCCTTTGGTGCCATTTCCCCTAGGAGCCTAGGGGATTTATGAGACACTGACAATGCAGGTATGTGATCATATCCAGCTCCACCACTTGTCTGCTGCATAACCTTGGGCAAGTCATTTAACTTCTCTGTGCCTCAGTTACCTCATCTGTAAAATGGGGATTGAGACTGTGAGCCCCATGTGGAACAGGGACTGTGTCCAACCTGATTTATTTGTATCCACCCCAGTGTTTATTACAGTGCCTAGCACATAGTAAGTGTTTAATAAATGCCATAATTATTATATCTCTTGTCCCCCAAGAACCAGCCTGAAGCTCTAAGGTGTACTTCTTCATCTTTTTTTAATTGGTATTCGTCAAACACTGTTCTAAGACCCAGGGTAGATACACGTTACTTAGGTGGACACACTCCCTGTTCTGCAATGGGTTCGCAGTCTAAGTAGGAGGGAGAAAAGATATTTAATCCCCATTTTACAGTTGAGAAACTGATGAGGCATAGACAATTTAAGTTACTTACTTGAAGTCACATGGCAAGCAATTGGCAGAGCCAGGGTTAGAACCCATGTCCTCTGACTCCCAGGCTCTGACTCCTTACATTGGACTAAACTGCTTTCTCCCAAAGCTTTCTCTTCTAAGCCTAAAAATTAAAACTCTGTATACCCTCGACTGATTTTCATAGGAATTTTAGCCAATCGTTAAATCCCCCAGTTGCAACATCATCATCATCATCATCATCCTCATCACAATAATAACCATCATGATAATTGAGGTACTTGACAAACTCTTATTCTGTGCTGTGCTAAGTGCTGGGGTAGCTATCATATAATGAGAACAAACCCATTTCCAATCTTGCATGGGACTCACAATATAAATGGAAGAGATCTTAGAGGGTGCACCCAGTTTTCAAGCATCGATGGGGAAGATCCAGCCAGGTAAGGTAGGGGACCCTTTGGTAGGGAATTGTTGGTTAAATCTGAAGCATGTCGGGGTCAGGAATCTTCAACTGAGGCCCGACCCAGAATGGGAAATGCACCAATTGAGGTTCTGAGAAAATAGGGATAACAGGTGGCATCACATCTGTTATTAAGTGTCAAACTTCAGTCTCTACTGCGGGTGTAGACAGATCCCGGAGGGGAGAATGGTGGAGTAGTCAGTGGTTGTCTAACTGAGGCTCTTAATCAATCAATCATATTTATTGAGCACTAACTGTGTGCAGAGCACTGTACTAAGCCCTGGAATAATGTCATCGTTTTTTTCCAGAAAAGGAGCTGCGTACAGCCTGGTCAGAAGAGAGGAGACACCAAATGCAAAACCATAACAGCTCTTCCTATCTGCTTTCTGGGTTCTAAAGTCATGAAACATACAGGGCCTCACAACCTCTTTAGTGAGGGCTCTTGCATGGGTAGGAGGTAGGTGAGTATTTTGGCCCTCCTGACCACGCTTACATCCTACTCTGTCCTGCAAGAAAGAATTGAGCTTGGTAGATGTCCTGAGTATTTTGAGTGCCCAGATCAGGATCTTGGTTTCTGGGCAAAGTTGGGGTTCATTTCCTGTGGGCAGGGACCATGTCCTATACTCTTTTTTACTTTCCCAAGTGCTAGTACAGAACATTGCCCTTAGTAGGACCATAGTAATTCTCATTACAACTACTACTGTTACATCCAGGCCCAAATCCTATACTGCCTTGAGTTCTAATACCTCAGCAAAGCCAGATTGGCTCTGATGTGCTAACCAGCTCCTTAAATTCCTGTTATCAGCAAGTCAGCAAGCCCCACGCATCCACATCCAAGAATCTCCCTTAAAGGGTCATCTCCACCAGACCAACCTAGGGGACAGAGCGCAGGACAGCATACCACCCACTCTCTCACTCATTCTAAGCCCAGACTAAGGGACTGACCCTCTTTGGTTCTCTATTTTCTGATCTGATACATGGAACCGCTAAACCTGCCAGGCTCTGGCTTCCTGAGGATCTGGAAAGACACATTGAGAAAAAGCTTCAAACTCCTCAGAGCTACACACACTGAAAATCCCCAGAATGAGCTTGTCTAAAATACTTTAATCACTCACAGTGAAGAGAGACAAGCAGAGTGCTGTCCCAGTCAATGTACTGTTAAACTTGGGATTTCTCTGTTTGCCTAACAGTTACTCTGGTGAGGCTTCTTCTCTTCTCCAGCTTCACCCAGGAGCAAAGGGAAGAGATGCTAATTGGTATCTTGTGTCTAGCTTGGTGCTCCTGGGGCTCAGGAAGTGTTAATGCAATGTTCGGTCCTGCTTTGGACCTACTCTTTGGATTGATCTCAAGGGGGTCTTCATCTCACAAAAAAATGGGCTGTTTCAGGTTTGGAAGAAACCTTTGCTTCTGATCCCAGCTGGAAATCCCTTGGGAACAGAGCAGCAGTTACTTCTGATCCAGTTAGAGCCAGAGAACAGAGAAGGGTGAGAAATGCATATCTGCCCAACATAAAGTCTCAAAGGACTTCAGAGAAGGTGGAAACTCATTGTTTTTTTATCAAAGAAAAAAGTTTGTAATGGAAAGGGAAGGAAGTCTGTGGCGTCAGTGGAATTCATTCACCCCAGCTCCTCCCGCTGTGGGGCAAAATAAGATCCTGGGTGAAAAACTTTCCCCAAAGTATAACCAAAGTATAGGTTAGCATGTACCAACAGGGTTCCCAGGCCTTTCTCTTGTTCTGGAAGGAAGTGTCACTGAGAGGAGAGGACAAGGCATGTGGGAAGATTTGAGAATGTGAAAGGACTAGACCCATTCCTAAACTTCTTATAAAGAAAACATATCGCTCACAAACCCCAGACAAAGAGGCTCCAAGAGTCTGCCCTTCAGTTCTCTTGATAGAGGGCTATAGAGGGAAATGGAAATTTGAAATCCATTTAAGATGGGTCCAATCAGGGGTTTCATCCACCACCAATATGAACCCAATTAGGTGTATTTTTGAGGATAGGGTGTATGTATATTAGATTTTAATTAAGTAGTGTTAATTATAATCTATGAGATGTGCTTACTGCTTATCTGATAATTATGAGAAAGCCAATTTGGCTGCTGGCTTGTGACTAATTAAGTGGAATTAGTAGTGATAATTATAGATTTAATTTCAGTTTGCCTTTATTGGGGATAGGGGCAAATTTGTTTAGGATGGGGTGGGGCAAGGTAACAGGTCATAGTACAGCTGGAAAACAGCTGAGGCTTCTAGACTTGTCATACAACAGGAAATTAGAGACAGGATGGAAGGAAGGAAAGACAGGTGATGGTTTTCCTATCTTGACTTAAGTCTCCCACCTCCTCTCTCCGGCTACACTCCTGAACTCATTCCCTTGGTCAACTGGCTTTCATTTCTCTTTGTCTCTTCTTTTGGGGAGATCCTGATTTTCATAGATTGCCATCAAAGGGATGGAAAGTGAAGCAATTTCATGTTGGGGTTTTATCCCTGAAATTGGGAAAAGAGGAAGTCCAGGAAGAGATGTACCTCTGTTAAGCCCAAGTGGGGTCAACTGCTCAAGATTCCTAGTCTCTACCCAGATGTGAGCTTGACTTTCCTTCCACCTTATCCCTCTCCTCACTCCCTGGAGTCCTCTACCCTCCAGTCCAAGCAGCATTGAACAAGAGCTATTTCCTTTTATATTTTCTGGACAGCTCTTGGCACTCCCCATCCCCTGTAGGCTAACTGGGGCCTGAGCCACCTCCCCCATTCCGTGTTAATATCATCATCGTCATTGCTCTCCTCCACTAATGGGAATAATCAAGGATGAAGTTGACCCAGCCAGTTTGCAACCCGTTTCAGGAACGAAATTTGTCAAATGGAAAAAAGGTTGCATAACCAGTTGGATGTCAAAGATTTCCAACCTGGTGTCCTCTCTGTGGGACCTCAAAATATTAGAGAAGAATATTCCCTGCCTGGAATTCATAAAGACTCATGAACAAGAAAACCATTATCAGCTAGGCAAAGCTGAGACAGCAAGCATGTCAGCTGATTCTCCAAAGAAGGCATAAGGGGGTCAAAAAGATACATTCCCCAGTCCCTCTCAAGGGTTGTAATAATAACCAACATCCAAGAGAGTTCTTGTGGGGTTTTCCAACCCTGAGCCCTAGAATGCCAGCTAATTGCCCTTGCCAGAAGCAAGGTATCTGGGATGAGTGGGCCACTGACACGCTCTAGTCTGGCAATTCCTAAGCTCTTTCTGTCATCACTATTTGCAGAAACCCAACTGAGAGCCATGACTGTATAGAATCACTTAATGCAATTTTACTTTGAGCAGTGCCTCTCCTCCAGATCAGACCCCAGACTGCTTTGTAGAGGGTTTATAATGCCTGACGGTAGGAAGAAGCCGATACAGAAAGCAGCTGTTTAAAGATACTGTGTAGAGAATGAAGTCAAGTGTCACTGAGTCAGTCCTTTCCCCACAGGGCAAATCACTCTCTGGCATAGTCAACCTGGCTTCCAGCTGGTGGACCCAGGTGTAATGGCCGGCCCCATTCTGGGCTTATTGGCGCAAGTTTGGCGGCCAGGGCCAGGCCACTACCATCAGTGGCAAAGGAGAGGTCGTTCTCTGGCTAACTCAGATACCAATATCATCCTCACTTGAATGATCTGAATAAAAGTCTGAGACCTGCTCGATGCTAGTTGTCTGAGCTTCTCAATCAAACCTCATTGCCCAGGGTCCCTGGGGAGGGGCTTCCCTTGAACAGAGCCTTGCTTTGGCTGCAATGTGTGGGACAGGAAGACCACCAGCCCTGCAAGTCAACTGGAGTGCATGTTGTTGTCACAAATAACTTTATGTGACTCAGCCTGTGTCCACACACGGAAAGTAAGGAACGGATATCATTTGTCGGGCTTAAAGGGTCTGAAATATCCAGATTGTTCAGACTAAATTGGGTTTCAGTTCATCTGATTGTTTGCCTGTCTAGGCTAGCCCGAGTATCCTATGCCCAGAAATATCAGGGGGATCATTAATGCCTGCATCAGGATCAGTCATTCAATCTTATATATTGAACACTTACTGTGTCCAGGGCAATGTGCTTCAGAGAGTGCAATATAATAGGTGGTAGACTCATTCCCTGTCCACAATGAGCTTGCAGTCTAGAGGATGAGCTTTGTCTACATGGAGTTAATGTGGCCTAATAGCTTTAGAAGTAGTAGTAATAATAGTGTAGTTATTGTAGTAGTCGTAGAAGTACCAGAAGTAAAAATAATGTTGGTGTTTGTTAAGCGCTTACTATGTGCAGAGCTCTGTTCTAAGCATTGGGGTAGACACAAGGGAATCAGGTTGTCCCATGTGGGGCTCACAGTCTTAATCCCCATTTTACAGATGAGGTAACTGAGGCACAGAGAAGTTAAGTGACTTGCTCAAAGTCACACAGCTGACAAGTGGCAGAGCCGGGATTTGAACCCATGATCTCTGACTCCAAAGCCCATGCTCTTTCTACTGAGCCACGCTGAAGTAGCATTGCTTAGTGGATAAAGCCCGGGCCCAGGAGTCAGAAGAACCTGGGTTCTAATTCCAGCTCCATTATATGTCAGCTGTGTGACCTTGGGCAAATCATTTAACCTCTCTGGGTCTCAAGTACCTCATCCTCTAAAATGGAGATTAAGAGTTGATCCCCATGTTGGGCAGGGACTGGGTGCAACCTGATCACGTGGCGCAGTGGAAAGAGCACGGGCTTTGGAGTCAGGGCTCATGAGTTCGAATCCCAGCTCTGCCACTTGTCAGCTGTGTGACTGTGGGCAAGTCACTTAACTTCTCTGTGCCTCAGTTCCCTCATCTGTAAAATGGGGATTAAGACTGTGAGCCCCACGTGGGACAATCTGATTCCCCTGTGTTAACCCCAGCGCTTAGAACAGTGCTCTGCACATAGTAAGCACTTAACAAATACCAACATTATTATTATTATTATTATCTACCCCAGCACCTAGAACAGTGCTTTGTACATAGTAAGCACTTAACAAGTAACGGAACTTAGTAGTAGTAGTAGTTTGATTTAAGCACTTACTGTATGCAGAGCACTGTACCAAGCACAAGAAGATTGAACACTGGTGGGAATTTGACACAGCCCCTGCCCCTCATGGGGATTTTGACCCAAATCTGTCCACACTCTGAGCCACACTGTGGATTTGTTTTTAGATGAATTTGTCTCTACCATACAGATGGATTCGCCTCAGGAAACACAGAACATGAGTCTTGTTGACATTCTGTTCAATATCCATATTCAAAGCGCAGCACAATGCTTGCCCACAGTAGCTCCTGAGAAAAACTGATGACAAGAATGATGTCCATGGTAATTTATAGTCATCAATGACTGGATATTTTCCCCTCTTGACATTTGTTTTGAGTAGAGAATGTATCTGCTAATTCTGCTGCATTCTCCAGTGCTCTGCACATAGTAAGTGCTCAATAAATATCATCAATTAATTGACTGATAGATTTTGATCCAGATTCCAGGTAAATCAGCCTCTTGTAGCCAGGAAGATACTCAACTAATTCATATCTTTGCTAAAAGAGGTGTTGATTCATACTTGCTGAAAGTGATACATACATACACATATAGGCACAAAAGTGCACATGCGTGCACACACACACACACACACACACACACACCCTCCTCCCCCATATTGGGCTAGCCGTTCTAGGACCCTCTGCAAAGCAGCGTAGCTCAGTGGAAAGAGCATGGACTTGGGAGCCAGATGTCGTGGGTTCTAATACCGGCTCCGCCACTTGTCAGCTGTGTGACTTTGGTCAAGTCACTTCACGTCTCTGTGCCTCAGTTTCCTCATCTGTAAAATGGGGATTAAGACTGTGAGCCCTACATGGGACAACCTGATTACCTTCTATCTCCCCCAGTGCTTAGAACAATGCTTGGCACATAAGCACTTAACAAATGCCACAATTATCATTATTATTATTAAAGAGGAATATTAAAATTCTTCTCATCCAGGGCTAATCTGGAAGCTGACACATTGGGAAGAGTGGCACCACAGCATTCTGAAAAGAGGCAGACCAGAGGGGTAAGGGTGGAGGATGTGTGTCCTGAGATTTTGGCCACTTTTCAAGGGCCAGGAAATGGATTTTCAAAGGCCAGTGCTATGGGAAGGAAACAAGTCATTCCCCAAAAGACATGATCCTGTCATTAACTGCCAACAGTTCCTGGCCAAGTTATCAGTGGTTCTTTTGAAGAACTATGAAGGGCTCCAGGGAGTGGGCTTGCAAAAGGACAGGATTGAAAATTGAAAGACTTCATCCTTTTACCTTCCCTCTGCTCATCCTTCCAGACCCTTAGTCCAGACTGATGGGGGGAAAATGCAGAGCCACTGATTTCACTACAGCCACTCTCCTGATGTGAAAAAATGTCAGATCATGGCTTGCGGGGGACTATCAGGATCTGAAAGTTAATGGGGAACTGACACTTCTGGAAGGGGGAGTAACTTGGAACTGCTGAATCTCTAGTCAGGGAATTGCCCTTCTCCTCTCTGCAGAATGAAGAATTCTGTCAGGAATGGTTATGGAGAGATGTTATTAAAGGAAAGAGAAAAAGCAGGTATTTCCTTTCTGCTTCTCTCCCTTGAAATGATAGATGATCGTGTCTAGTCCTCAGAGGTGCCCTACTATCTTCAAACTTTGCGAAAATGCAGCCAAGCCCATGTGCCCTTGGCAAATACTGGGTTTGTTCATTTTATTGCCTGTGTGCCTTTTTGGGGAGAGGGTAGGCTGGTAGGCTGCAAGCCTGCCATAGCCAATTGTCATTCCCATCATTGTCATCCTGGAAACCATCTCCTGGGTCTAGCTCTATAGGAGGTGATAGACCAGAGTCTACCCTGACCCCAAAAAATGAGCTGATAGAAGGTCTCCCAGCAAAGATAAGCAGTGTGGCTTAGTGGAAAGGGCACGGGCTTGGGGGTCAGAGGTAGTGGGTTCTAATCCAGGCTCTGCAAGTTGTCTGCTCTGTGACCTTGGCCAAACCACTTAATTTCTCTTTGCCTCAGTTTCCTCATTTGTAAAATGGAGATTAAGACTGTGAGGCCCACATGGGACAGCCTGATTACCTTGTATCTTCCCCAGTGCTTAGAATGGAGCTTGGCACATAATGAATGCTTAACAAATACTATTATTATTATTATTATTATTAATTATTATTATTATCTCCTTATCATCTCTCCATGCCTTTCCATACCTCCTTCTTCACATTCGGGATTAGAGCTCCCTGGTCTTGGCCCTGTTTCTGTGCATATGTCTGGCCACTGACCCCACAGGAGGACTAGCAGGGGTCAGACAAGAGAATATTCATAGTGGATGAACCCCTTATGGTGACAACATTTTAATGTCCCTATAAGTTATCTATGTGCACACCAGTAGCGTTTCTAACTCCATAACGATTCTCCAAGGCATAAGACCTATTCCAGTGAAGGTCTGGGAAGAGAGCAGGGTAAGGCCTTTTTCATGAAAACATAAAATTTGAAATGCCACTAGTAGTACTCCCCTTACTATGCACTAGGCTGTGTGCCCCTTAAGCACTGTGGTGTAGTGCTTAAGCAGAGAAGCAGCGTGGCATAGTGTCAAGAGCACAGGCTTGGGAATCAGAGGTCGTGGGTTGTAATTCCAACTCTGCCACTTGTCCGCTGTGTGACTTTTGGCAAGTCACTTAACTTCTCTGGGCCTCAGTTACCTCATCTGTAAAATGGGGATGAAGACTGTGAGCCCCATTTAGGACAACCTCATTACTTTGTATCAACCCCAGTGCTGAGAATAGTACTTGGCACATAGTAAGCACTTAACAAATACCATCATCATCATCATCATCATCATCACTGTGATATTCCAACACCACAGTACTTCTGTAAATATTCATTCATTCATTCAAACGTATTTATTGAGCACTTACTATGTGCAGAGCATTGTAGTAAGTGCTTGGAATGTACAATTCGCCAACAGAGACAACCCCTGCCCAACAACAGGCTCACAGTTTAAACGGGGGAGACAGTCAACAAAACAAAACAAAACAAGTAGATTGATGTCAGTATCATCAAGATAAATAGAATCATAGATATATCCTAAATAAATATCCTAATCCTCCACAGTTTCTCCTATCTACTATTTATTTTAATGTGTATCTCTCCCTTTAAATTGTAAGCTCCTTATAGGAAGGAATCACTTTAACAACTCTATTATATTGTACTTTTCCAAATGCTTAGAACAGTGCTCAGGGCACAGCAAGTGCACAGTAAATACCATTTATTTAGTTGATTGAAGGATTAGGGTACTGGGCTAGATGAATCCACTAATCAATGAATGGTATTTATTGAGCACTTACTGCACACAGAGCCCTGAAAAAGAATTTGGGAGAGCACAATACAAAAGAATTGGTAAATATGTTCCCTGCCCACAAAGAGCTCACAGTCTAGAGAGAAGAAGATTAGTCTTTCTTTCATGTCTGGGAAAGAGATTTTCACCAGTATGAATACATACAAGCCATCAGTCCCTGATATACAACCCAGGGAAGAATTAGGATTGGAGTTTATGATATTAGGACATTAAAGGAAAAAATGAAGGAGAGGATAAGAGCTGAGCTGGCAATTACTGTCCAATAAGTCTAAATTCAGTACCTAGTAAAAATCTTGGAATAAATATTAAAAGAAAAAATGTGTAAGCACTTAAGGGATAATGGAAACATTAGGAAAAATGTCCATAGAGAGAGCTCTATTAGACTGTGGAATGGTCTATTAGACTCTGGAATCATTTCCCCAGGGAAAACGTTGATGATCCCACACTAGAGTCATTTAAAAATGGACCAAAAACCCCTCTAGAAAATACATCATGGAAAGCAATCTTGTACTGGCTGATGGGGAAAGCAAAGGACAGTCTAACTCCCTACTCCAGGGCTTGGGGTTGGAAATGATGCCTTAGAGTACCTGCCATGAGCTTTGATGGTTAGAGGGAGAGTGGCCCGTGTATTAATTGGGTTTTCCCGTTTGAAAGATCAAGGCTGCTTTTCTCTTTCCTTTAACACCTGCTCCGCCCCCCCCCCAATCACCCTCACCTCCTAACCCATATGCACTCTGCTTAATTCCAGCAAATCAACACTTTTTGAACAGACTGAAGAGTTTAAGCTCGTTAAGGGCAGGGATCATATCAACTTATTCTCTCGTATTCTTCCAAGCAGTTAGAACAGAGTTGGCCATGCAGTAGGCAATCAGTAAACAGATTTACTCAGTAAATGTATTGATTGACTAATGACCCTTTTTAGTTTTGAGAGGGTCATTCACACCCCACTGTAGCTGAGGAGAAGGAGGAGGAGGAGGGAAAGGAAGAGGAGGAGAAGATCAGGAGAAGGAGTGAGGACAAGAGAGAATGTGATCTTTAAGAAGTCAGTTTGAGCAGAGAAGCTGAACGAGAGACTGCGAACTATCTTGGAAGGAGGAGGCTATCAGCTTGAAACAGCTGAGACCTTTAGCTCAAATCCATTAATCCTCTTTATTAAACCTGGGTCACCTCTGAGTCCTGGCAAATTAACCAGCTTCTCCCCACTGCAAGTACATCAAGAGGAAACACACTGTACACTGCCTGTAATTTTCATGGACCAAGGCTTGGGGGTCAGAGGGCTTCTCAGACTCCATTCTCTGCTTTTGTCAATTTAAAAGGGAACATCAGCTGCACTTGTATAAATTATAAGGAAGTCTGTGTGGAGACCAGGGGCTTCTGTGGTGTCTTGGCACTACGCAGGGGGCAGGGTGCGTGGCAGGCTGCATATGTTCTGCTACTCTCGCTAATTTGGAAAGCCCTGGAGCAGATGCTGAGTGGGCCAGCAGAGCGGCAGAACATGAGACTATGCTGTGGAGTCCAGGGACTGTGGAGGCAGGAATCTACCCTTCGCTCGCCCTCTAGCTCAACTCCATCATTTACAGCAGTCGTAAACTTATAATCATCCTCAGTATTTATGTATATAAGGTTATTCAACTGTGCATTCATATCTGACAAATCACCCCTTTTCCCACCTACAAAGCCCTTCTGAAATCCCATTTCTTTCAAGATGCCCTCTCCTACTAAAGCCCTCATTCCCCTAATCCCTCTCCCTTCCCTGTTGCCTATGCATGTGAATTTGTATCCTTTAAGCACTTGATTTTCACCTCACCCTCAACCACCAGCCCTTAAGCATATATCTGTCAGAGAAGCAGCGTGGCTCAGTGGGAAGAGCCCGGGCTTGGGAGTCAGAGGTCATGGGTTCAAATCCTGGATCTGCCACTTGTCAGCTGTGTGACTCTGGGCAAGTCACTTAACTTCTCTGTGCCTCAGTTACCTCATCTGTAAAATGGGGATTAACTGTGACCCTCATGTGGGACAACCTGATTACCCTGTATCTACCCCAGTGCTTAGAACAGTGCTCTGTACATAGTGAGTGCCTAATAAATACCAACATTATTATTATTTTAGTGTCTTTCTCCCCCTCAAGACCGTTAGCTCCTTGTGGGCAGGGAATGTTTCTGCCAACTCTATTGCACTGTACTCTCCGAAGCACTTAGTACAGTGATCTGCACATAGTAAATTCTCAAAAATTACCATTGATTGGTTGATTGAATTATTTAATGATAATAATGATAGCATTTGTTAAATGCTTACTATGTGTCAAGCACTGTTCTAAGCGCTAGGGGGGATACAAGGTAATCAGGTTGTTCCACGTGGGGCTCACAGTCTTAATCCCCATTTTCCAGATGAGCTAACTGAGGCACCTAGAAGTTAAGTGACTTGCCCAAAGTCACACAGCTGACAAGTGGGGGAGTCAGGGTTAGAACCCAAGACCTTTGACTCCCAAGCCCGTGCTCTTTTCAGTGAGCCACACTGCTTCTCTTTTGATTTCTCTGTAAAAATGAATCAAGAGTGCTTACACTGTGGGGAGCACTTTCTAAGCACTTGGGAGAGTACCATAGCATCAATGGACATGATCCGTGCCCTCAACGAGTATTCAATCTACCAGGGAATAATCTGTAGGGAGATGATAAATTAGGAAAAGGTTCCTGGGGGAGGTGTGGTTTTATGAGCGTTTTGAAGATGCGGGAGTAGTTACTGCCTAATTTGAAGAGGAAAATTCTTTGTGGGTCAGGAATTTGGTACTTGTCTCATTTGTGCATTATAAATGTTAGTATAGTGGAATGCACTCAGTGGACATGAAATAAAAAGTACGCAGTCCTCAGTGGTTCTGTCCCTGGAAGTCAGGTCACGTGACTCCCAAATCTTATAGATATCTGGGCTTGGTACTTGGAGCATGTATAGGAACCTCAGGAACTTCCTAAGGGGCACTCCCTAGACTCCAGGGCCATTCCTCCCCACAGATAGGTTTCCTCTTCCTCACAATCTCATTTTTTTGGCTCTGGGGCATCCTGGTGCTGAGGAGAGATGATTCTTTCAAATCCCCCATCACCCCATCCACCTCCAGGACCCTACAGGCCTTTTTTTTAAGCTCTTACTATTTGCAATGCATTGTACTAAGTGCTGAGGTAGATACAAGATAACCAGGTTCGATATATTCCCTATCCTAAATAGGGTTCATAACTTAAGAAGGGAGTAGGATGAGTAGGATTTTATCCCCATTTTATAGATGAGTAAACTAAGGCACAGAGAAGTTAAATGACTTGCCCAAGTTGACACAGCAGATAAGTGGTGGAGCTGGGATTAGAACCCAGGTCCTCTATCTCTCATACCCATGCTCTTTCCACTAGGTCACACTGCTTCCTGAGGCTGTTAAGCTCACAAGGACCCAGGGAGAATTTCCCCTGGGAAGAAAAGCATACCTAGTCCTCTCCTTCACCCATTCATATACGTTTCCTTGAGCTTAAAGAAATTCTTCAAGGGTTATAGGAATTGGAGCATAAAATGCAAAATTGGTGCAGTAATTTCCCCTTTTGTTTCACCTGGTTGTACTCTTATTAGAATCAGAATCAGAGCAGCTACAAGGACCCACCTTGCACCTCTAGGCTCTAGTTAATATGAAGAATATGGGAAAATTGGAGATGATCTAGAGGTGAGCAAAGGAAATGTTTTTAAAGTGTTGGAAAATTAGAACCACTGAGGAAAGAGATTATTTAGCTTTGAGAACAGAGGGCAAAGGTTGACTTAATAGCAGTCTTCAGGTATAGGCAAGGATAACATTTGTGGGGAAGCTAATATTCTCCAGCTTTCTGGAGGATACTGAAAAAAAAGTTAGTTTGGTCTGCAGCAAGGTGGATGGAGGGTAACTGGACTGAAACATTTTCTGGACATTTTAAGGCTCACCTCATACTAGAGGTAGTTTGTAAGCTTGTTGTGGGCAGGGAACATTTCTGCTAACTGTTGTATAGTACTCTTCCAAATACTTAATATAGTGCTCTGCACATAGTAAGAGCTCAATAAATACCATTGATAATAATAATGTTGGTATTTGTTAAGCGCTTACTATATGCCAAGCACTGTTCTAAGAGCTGTGGTAGGTACAGAGTAATCAGGTTGTCCCATATGAGGCTCACGGTCTTAATCCCCATTTTACAGATGAGGTAACTGAGGCACTGAGAAGTTAAGTGACTTTCCCAAAGTAACACAGCTGACAGGTGGGGGAGCCAGGATTCGAACCCTTGACCTCTGACTCCTAAGCCTGTGCTTTTTCCACTGAGCCATGCTGCTTCTTATGATGATCTAATAGGTTCCTGAATGAATAGGAGGATTCTCCCCTGATGGAGATAATGAATCAGGAAGGATAGTTGACTCGTGGCTTGTGCAACTCTGTAGATAAACTAGGGACAGTGTATAGACCTTTAACTCAGGTATGGTTCCTGGCCCTAAAGAGGCATAAGATCGAAGGCAAGGGAGGACACAGGACAAAACTTCCTTTTTAAAATTGAGGAATTTGACTGAGTTAGGAGAGTTTGCCTCCCCAACCTATCAGGATCAGAATGACTTATAGCTTCAGGGTTCCCCAGGGTCCCAGCAATATATAAACCAGGTGGAAGAGTCAGACACTTTTTTCAGGTCCATGATGTCCAGCAATTAGAAGGGCAGGGCTGGAATGTGGATCCTAGTGTTGGGGTGCTGAAGGCCAGGAGATGCACATGCTGGCAAATGGCTGCTAAATCCCCACCCCGCCCAAATGAACCTTTAAATTCCCACAACAGTTTGTCCCCTCTCTCTGGGCCCTAAGCAAAAACAGGAGTCTTGAATTTTTCTTGGGACCCTGCTTCATTCTTCCCAGGGACTGTGCAGACTGGTCCCACCTAGTGCATGTGAGTGCTGCACATGGATCCTCTAACATATCACCAAAAAACAAACACAAAGTCACTGGCAAATAGATCATCTATCCTTCAGACTATCAGTCATGGATCTCTAACACTAATCTTTAAACTAAATTCAAGCTCTAACCTTAAATTTCACTGTAGACTACACCACCATCCTTCCTGTCTCACAAGCCCATAACTTTGGCATTATCCTTGACTCCTCTCTTTCATTCAACCCACATATTCAGTCCATCACCAAATCATGTTGGTCCCACCTTCACAACATCACTAAAGCCTGCCCTTTCTTCTCCATCCAAACAGTTACCACGATAATACAATCACTCATCCTATCCCACCAGGATTACTGCAGCAGCCTCCTTGATGACCTCCCAGTTTCCTGTCTCTCCAGTCCATACTTCACTCTGCTGCCCAGATCATTTTTATACAAAAATGTTCAGTAGGCATCAACCCTTCCTTCAAAAACTCCAGGGGTTGCTCATCCACTTCTGTATCAAACAAAAACGTCTCACCATTTGCTTTAAAGCACTCCATTACCTCACTTTCTCTCCTTCTACAGCCCAGCCTGCACACTTAGCTACTCTAGTGCTAATCTTCTCACTGTGCCTCAGTCTTGCCTGTCTGAACCCTAGGCCACGTCCTGCCTCTAAAACGCCCTCTCTCCTCAAATCTGACAGACAATTACTCTCCCCCACTCAAAGCCTTATTGAAGGCACATCTCCTCCAAGATGCCTTTCCAGACTAAGCCTCCACTTTTCCTCATCTCCCACTCCCTTCTGAGTCACTGTGACTTGCTCCCTTTGCTTTTCCCTCCTCCCAGCCCCATAGCACTTGTGTACTTATCTGTAACTATTCATTTATATTGATGTCTGTCTCCCTACCCTAGAGTGTAAGCTCACCCTAGAGTGTAAGCTCACCGGGGGCAGGGAACATGACTGTTTATTGTAGTACTTTCCAAGCGCTTAGTATAGTGCTCTGCACACAGTGAGCACTGAATAAGTATGATTGAATGAATGAATGAATGAATGAATGAACTTTAACCTCTTCCAGGATACCTACCCTGATTAATGCCAGCTCTAGCACTTAAATACCTACTCATCTTCATCCTCAACACTTATGTTAATACATTTCTTCACTTATTTATTTTGATTACTTTATAAATACTTCCATGTTTGTCTCTCCCATTAAAGCATAAGCTCTTAGAGGCCAGGGAATGTATTGCTTGCTTGTTTCATTCTCCCCAAGTGTGCATTGTGTATTGAGAAGCAGCAGGACTTAGTGGAAAGAGCCCGGGCTTGGAGTCAGAGGACGTGGGTTCTAATCCTGGCTCTGCCACTTGTCTGCTGTGTGACCTCAGGCAAGTCACTTCACTTCTCTGTGCTTCAGTTACCTCAACTGTAAAATGGAGATTAAAAATGTGATCCCCACGTGGGACAATCTGATTACTCTGTATCCAGTCCAGCATTTAGAACAGTGCTTGGCACATAATAAGCTCTTAAAAATACCACAGTTATTATTATTATTATTATTGCAGGGCATTACCTGCAATGGGGGCTGAATAAATTTTTCTACTACTCCTACTACCTCTCCTACTACCAATCCTGCTTCTATTCCTATTACTACCAGTGCTAATTAATAAATCAGTCCATCAATGATATTTATTGAGTGCCTTCTGCATGCACTTTATTAAACTAAACATTCAGGCGGGTGCGTTACAGTTGGTAGACATGATCCTAAATTAGTCTTAACCTGAATCCTACCGCTAAAACTCATCCCATTCTTAATTCTATCCTTGGCCCAAGCCTTTATGGAATTTCTCAAGAATCAGGGTTGCCTTTGGGTTCACTTTGATTTTGGAAAGATCAACAATTGGCACTGGGTTTTAACTGATGTATTCCCCCTGTTAGAAGAAGGGCATTCCACAACCTCAGGGAACTAGAGTAGCAGGCTGACTAGAAGGAAACTATAAGGGAACTAGAGTTCATTCATGAGGACAGAATTCTTTCTGCAGCTGTTAGCCAACTGGGGAAACAATAAAGCTATTTCAGTGGCACAAATCAAAAGATAAACTTTTTTTTCTTTCTTGTTAGAGTTGAAACACCATGCCAATAAATGCAGAACAGAACCATTAATCCAAAGTCAGACACACATGACTCCCACCCTGCCCAATGGGGTTACTTTTGTCTCATTGGTGTGAATTGTGAATGGATCATGTGCTGTCACTAAAAGACTCCTGGCTTTTGTCAAAATCTCTTACAGCAAAATGTTATTAAAATAGGGTAGTGTACTTGCATCTTTAATCACCACAGTGTCTGTATACTGACACACAGATTTCCAGCAGCCTTCCAGCTTCCTGGAACAGGAAAACTTGGGTCTCTACCTTATCCTCTTGGAGAGGTAGAAGGGCTGGCTGACAAGTTTCATTTCCAGGGGAAAACAGCACACAGGACATTTCCCATAAGGGAACCAGTGAGCAGGAATCTTGCTTCCAAGGGCACCATCCGAGAAGTGTTCTTATCTCACTACCAGGATCTCAGTGGAGGAAAATTGCCCAGTTCCCTCAGAGTCAGCCAGTCCGCCTGCCTGTAGCCAATTTCTCCTCCTTTTAATTCAATTCACTTCCTTCTGACCTCAGCAGGCTGGCGTTTCAGAGTTGCTTTCAACAGATACCACCAATTACAAAGGTGTGAAAATAGAAGGCTTCAGTTTCTGAGAAACCAGAGACAAGAACTTTATTGAACTAGAAAGGAGGTTGGGAAGGGAGGGGTAGGGTGGGAGAGAGGAACTATTGAAAGAAGAGGCACAGATTTCTCAGTAAGCATTCCTGGCTGGTGCTCTCCTGCCAGTTTAGTAGCTGGGAGTTTAGGGAGAGATAAAGTCTCACCACCCTCTCAATGGGGAGCCAAAAGGAACTGATGGTAAGGAGAACCCCTGAAGAAATGACCCAAGGCCCTGCAGGCAAGGGAAAGTGCTTAAATGGTAGAAAAGGCACTTCAGGGATGTAATCTGTGACCTTCCAATCACTCAGTTTTGTCAGATACTCTTTGGGAATGGACATCACAGCCTGGAGAAGATACATATTTGTGTCTTATAAAATGTCACATGCCTACTCACCCCAAGGGACTGATGATTTAGCCCTGATGTGTTGTTTCAAATGTTAATTTCCTCTACCTTGCCTCTCTGATAACTTTCTGGAGGAAGAAGAACTGGGAAAACGCCAATTGTTCCAGTTTTTACCCTTTTTCACACCTTCATGCTTGTATTAATTCACGTTTTCAGTATGCAATCCAAATAGCATACAGAGGAAGAAATAGGGAATATTCTTCCCCCAACATGAGTTTTGTTCTGAGTACTGCATGATTCAGAGGTTGACACAACTAGATTCTGTCTCCTCAGAAATGGTTGCTTGCCTGTGTGTGGTGTCCATCAAGGCTTGAAATTGCTATGCTTACCACCAACTGCCTCAGGCTTACTGCACTTTATGCATAGTACTTTGTATTTCTTTTTGTTTTTGCAACTTTACAGTATTGAATACAGTAAAATAACATGGGGTGGAAAAGGTTTAAAGAATTCTGGTAATAGTGAATATAAACAGAATACTGACATATTGAAATATCAATATCTTCAAACTATCTACTCTTGAACACATTACTTCCTAATAAATCAATCAATCATTCATTCTTATAGCATGATTAGCAAGAGAGTCTTTTAGATACTAGTCTCCATGATATAGGAGTACTCCCTGTACATATATATTCTGTGAATGGGTTGAATTATCCATGCTAGGATGCAGACATAGCTATGACATTCAGTAAGCATATGTATGAGTTTTGCCAGAGTAAAATAAATGTCTAGTTGCTCTTGCCAATTTCCTTCATGAATCAATTCCTTCTCAACAGCTAGGAAAAAAGAAGGTGTAGGTCAATTGGTCCCTATTTTCTGGTATCCAGACAGACTTCAAGATGAGACTATAAGCTCCTTGTAGGCAAGGATCATGCCTACAAACTTTATTGTACCAAACATTTACAAAGGCTTTGCACAGTGTTCTGCACACAGTTAGCGTTCAATAAATATGATTGACTGGACTGACAGTTCGCCATGTGGCCACGGTGACTTCTGATGCATAGAAGCATGGATGGAAACCCTGATGTGTGATCAGAATCTCCTCCCACCTTCAATCACCCCTGAGATGACTAATACTTCCTGATCCTGCCCTAAATGTCATCAGCCTCATTTATGGACTTGTTCTCTGGTGGTCCTCAATCCTGTGAAATGCAGCAGTGGCCAGAGAGAAATGGAAAGCTCAGGATTAGGAACAGATAGATTCATGGGATTGGCTTCTATAGTGTCTGCTTCAGGGAAAAATCTGGGTCACAATGGACATCAGGGTGGATTTAAAACTCTTACACACTCTCTCTCTCTCCCTCTCTCTCTCTCTCTCTCTCCCGAAGAAATCACACATTTTTCACAGCTCAAACCCTTCTGGGGTCTCAGGCTGAAAACCCCATAGCACATTATCTCTTCCAACTCCTCCATATCCCAACAAGTCTCATCCACAACTCCCTTCATCTACCGAACATAAATCTTCCAACTCGGTAAACACTTTTACCACAGTTCTTTGCCATTGCTTAGTCCTTTTGACACTAATTGCTCTGCAGAGTGCGTGTAACTGGCAACACCTTATTAAAAGTGAAATATATTATACTGGCCACTTATTGTGTTTTTACAGAGATAAAGTATCCCTGCTCTTTGGAAGAAATGGCAAAGAAGTAGAGAGGATTCTAAGCAGCGTGAGGATGTTAAGAGTGAAAAGTTTAAAACCCAGGGAAACTGGGAGCCTTACTGGGAGACATGAATTCAGGATCAGGTCAATTTCTCTTCCTCTCCTGACACTGAACCTGCTCATCGCAGTTGCCTAGTTCAGCTTCAGAAAGGTAAGTGCACTTCTTGGAAGGCAAAGATAAGTTTGGCTGCTTTCTGCTTACTGGAGCCTGGGAAGAAACTCTGTCCATCTATCTGATAGGATTTACTATTTTTTTCCTTCCTTTCAAGGAAAAAGCAAGGGAGAAAGAAGAGAGAGAGAGAATATGAGGCTTAGGCAGCCAGAAAGGAAAAAAGTAAGGCAGATGGGAGAATCCATCAGAGATAGTATTGTTGTTTCAAACAACCATGGGCCAAGGCATGATTCCTGAGGGAAATCAGGTCCAACCCAAAATTCCAACCTAAGTCAAACATCGTTGTTATGGTGGGCACTGTAAAATGGAATCTATCAATCACCCAAGAATGGAAGCATGGAATCCTGGGAATGTTTCTCAGAGTGAGAAGTCTCTGATGAGGACCGACACTCAAGGCAGATTTCAAGTGCCTAGGAGAAATGGAAGGAACACTATGAACAATCAAGGAAAAACCAAGGAAATCTTTCCAGATCATAAGCAGAGCAAGAACTGGCTTTATTCCTCTAGAAAAATACAGAATGAGATGAAAGAGAGATGGAAAGAAAGAGAATGAGAAAGATGGCAGGCTTAAAAGGAAAATGGCGAGATGGATGGATGGATGGATGGATGGATGGATGGGTGGGTGGATGGATGGATGGACAAGGAAAGATGTAAAAGCATCATCAGGAAAATAATTACCTCTTTGACAGACTTTCCTGGGGAAGTTAAGCTTAACAGTGCTGAGATCTGATTAATCGTGTTAAATGCACTTGTTGGAAAGATTCCGTCTGCAATAGCCTTTGCCTTTTCTCTGGGAGATGTTTTACTGCTCTGCTTGGTCTCTGCTGTCTTTGAAAAGTAGCCAAATGGGATGGGGTGGCCCCCAGGAATGAGGAGATAACAAGGGAGACAGAATGCGAGGGAGAGGAATCTTTTGTCCCTGCCACGTTTTGTGTTTCCCAGATACCAAATTGCCCGATCGCTTTGACATTTCCATGACCAAATTAAAATGCGCCACCATGGAGACAAAATGTCATTAGCCTCATTAAAGTGATCGTGTTAAAATAAATACAAAAATAAAGTGGAAATTAGCCCAAACCATTAAAATACAGAAGCGAAAATGGTCAACAGGGACCTTGCAGGAGACAGACATGAAATTGGTTCTAGGCATTGTCTAAAGAGACAGGGAAAGCAAACGAGGCAGAAGCAGGGGCAGAAGGAGAAGGCTTGGTAGGCTTTGTAAATGCCTCAGAATCAAAGAGTCTGGACTCCTATTTTGACTAAGCTGGGTGACCTCAGGATAGACACTTCACCCTCTCTGCTTCTCTCAGATTCCCTGTATAATAAGGGAGAAAAAATGACCCTTGTCCTGTTCTCTGTTGGGTCAGGAAAATTTGTCAAAAGACTAAGGACATGATCATACCACTGGCTGGCCAATCAGTAAATACCACTGCTTGAACAATTGACTTATTGAGCACTCACTGTGTGCAGAACACTCAGAATATCACAGAGTTGTAGATATGTTCCATGTTCACAAGGAGCTTACAGTCTAGAATCTGTAGCCTACAGTACACTGGGGAAGCAGCGTAGCTCAGTGGAAAAGAGCCTGGGCTTCGGAGTCAGAGGTCATGAGTTTGAGTCCCGGCTCTGCCACTTGTCAGCTGTGTGACTGTGGGCAAGTCACTTCACTTCTCTGTGCCTCAGTTACCTCATCTGTAAAATGGGGATTAACTGTGAGCCTCACGTGGGACAACCTGATTACCCTGTATCTACCCCAGCGCTTAGAACAGTGCTCTGCACATAGTAAGCGCTTAACAAATACCAACATTATTATTATTATTATTTGCAAAGCAACCTTTTGGGGGGGCGTATTTGGGTAATCAAATAAATAAAAGCATGGTCCAATTAGTGAGGTGAGGGAGAATCCCAAGGTGAATCAGAGCATCCACCATCTAAAGGTCATACGCAATCTCATAATTGCCTGAGCCAGCAAAGCAGAGTTTGGTGGGACACAGCCTGCACAACCCAAACCACTAGATATATATCCCAAACTGGGAATACAGAAGATGTCCCTCTCTCCCCTGACAACCAAACAAGTTGTAGGGGGAGCGGTGGGGAATGGAGATTGGACAAGCACAAATTGGAAGTACAAACAGCCTGGAAGGACAGGTGATAAATACCTCCAACATTCTGGAAAGCAGATCAAAACATGCAGCATCTGGCTGTCACCTCTGCCCAGAGCATGGGATGCCCACTGTGCCTGCACAGTGTGAAGAACCATGGGACAGGTGAGTGTTCCACTGAATGTTCAGGAAGCTGGAAATTAGGGCACTTTGCCACATGCAGGTAACACATAAATGTACTCCTCTTGAGTGGGAAACTGTCACGGGTGGAGCTAGGTGTTTCACCATGTGTGACTAATGCATAAGTGAATTCCTCCTGAGTAGGGAGCATTTGTGGATAGGAGCTAGGTGTTTCCCCACATGCAAGTCAATTCCTCCCAAGTGGGAAGCATTCATGGTCAGGGACTAGGTACTTCTCCATATGCAAGCAGTGCATAAGTGTATTCCTCTAGAGAGGGAAGTTCATTTTGATGCATGTGAATAACTAAAATAAGTGCATTCCTCCCAAAAGGGAGGTTCAATTTGCCATGTAGAATAAATTTTGTATGATTCAGCCTTTCTGACCCTGGTCTCTCCCTCTCGCCATACTGATCCTCAAATCCATCCCCACACAACAGGTGACAGGGAGGCCTGCTAAGCAACTGTGATGAATGCTTTGGTGCACTGGTATTTATTCAGTGCTTAATGTGTATAACACCAGATGTCTTGAAAGAGAACAGTACAGTTGGTAGACACAACCCCTGTTCACCAGGAGCTTGCAATCTAGTAGACCCTTCGCATAGATAACTAAATTTGGAGGGACTCTGGGGAAAGGCAAATGGCCCTCTGACCACATCAAAGAAAAATCCATATTATTATCTTCATGGAAAAATCACGTCACCCTATGGGAAAAATCAATAAAAAGGAAACAATAATTAGTTCTAAGATACTCAAGGACAGAGTCCACACCTCTGACTTCCATTGTATGACCCCACCATCTAGTGAAGTACTCTGCCCTAAATCAATACCGATGAGGGTGATAAAGCACTGGAGTCCTGCCATAGGCCCCAAGAGAAGGAAGGTGTTGAAACCTGATTGACCCAGGAAAATTTACCAGCAGATGGCAATAAAGATCACCAACTTGAGGTCCTGAAACAGCCTCCCCCAAATGAAGAAATGTTCATTGAAACTCAGCTTATTGAGAAGAGTAGAATCCCTAGACAACTGATGCTTGGTTAGGAGAAATAGAGTCACTGTAACCAAGAAGGCAGATTGAAAGTTTTGAAGACTCTGCAGAGCAGGCTTTCAAATTGTGTGGCCTTAGTGGAAGGAGCACAGGCCTGGGAGTCTGAGAACCTGGATTCTAATCCTAGATCTGCCATTTAGCTGCTGTGTGACCTTGGACAAGTCACTTATCTGTGCCTCAGTTACCTCATCTTCTAAATGGGGATAAAATACCTGTTCCTCCTCTCTATTAGACCATGAACCCCTTGTGGATGGTGTTTGAACAGATCAGGGATGGTGTCTGATCTGTTACATTGAAACAACCCCAGCATGGAGTGCAATGTTCGGCCCAGAGAACATGCTTAACAAATGCTGCAATAATAAATATTAATAATAATTACCATTATTGTCATTAAAACTATGGATTGTTAAGAGGCAATGTAACTTGCAGGCTAACTAAAAAGGCTGATGGGAGGTCTCTTCTTGAATAGAAACAGAAGCTTCTGCCAGATATTTTAAAGGCAAAATTCAAAGCAACACCAGGTGTTGTAAATAGCAAATGTCACAGGGCCTAATCATCATCATAATCATCGTCACCATTCATCATCATAATCATCGTCACCATCAATGGTATTTATTGAACACCTTGGGTATCAGGAGCCTTGTTCTAAGGGCTCCGGAGAATATAAGGTAAGTAAAAGACCTGGTCCCTCTCCTCAAAGAGATCATAATTTAATGGTGTGCAGTGTGGATGGTATTATTTATGATGGTATTTGTTAAGGGCTTACTATGTGCCAAGCACTCTTCTAAGCACTAGGGTAGATACAAGGTTATCAGCTTGTCCCATGTGGGGCTCACAGTTTTAATCCCCATTTTACAGATGAGGTAACTGAGGCACAGAGAAGTTAAGTGACTTGCCCAAAGTCACACAGCTGACAAGTGGCAGAGCCAGAATTAAAACCTATGACCTCTGACTCCCAAGCCTGTGCTCTTTCCACTAAGCCACAATGCTTCTCTATTTGTCATGTTGTTCATGCTTCTCTGTTGGTCATGCAATAGTCTTTTCAGCCACATTAACCCACAGGAATACGGTTCCCTGTCAATCAAGCCATCTTTGAACTCAGGGCTCCTGTATGAAGCATGTAAGCTAAATAGAAATTCCAAGTCTTAGTGGGCAAGTGGATGAGGTGGTGACAATTGCCCCCTAGCACCTCTGCTGGGGTGACCACAAGTCTCAAAGTCAGACGAAGTCCTTGCTGGTCCCCAGATCCTTGCAAGTTCAGTAAGTCACAGGCCTTCCAAGTCACTTTCTGAGAACTAGTTTCTGCAAGGGTTGAATTCCAGGTGAACCTTTGAATCCTCGAAAAGCAATTGACTTGAAAGTCACCCAGAAGCCAAGCCATGATCATTCTCTTCTCTTTTATGTTTGCCAGCCAACACTCCTGAGGCTGCATGAGTGTAGCAGGGGAAAAAACAAAAACAAAATAACATCCATCATCAAGAGCATAGGTCTGGGAGTCAGGGGACCTGGGTTCTCATCCCAAATCTGACATCTGCGTGCTGTGGGACCTTGGGCAAGTTACTTAACTTTTCTGTGCCTTAGTGTCCTCATCTGTAAAATAAGGATTCAATATCTAATTTTCCTGCTGCTTAGAGTGTGATTCCCATGAGGGATAGATTCTACATCTGACCTGATTAACTTGTATCTATCTCAGCACTTGTACAGTACTAACAAATACCACTGAGGATATAGAGTTGGGACTGAGGATAGAGAGAGAGATCTCTGTCCTGAGCCCATCCTCTGAATGAAAACAAAAGCAACAGGTGACTGATCAACGGGTGGAGCAACTGTTAAAGGCCAACTGTTAAGCTGAAGGCAGCTGCATTTAGGCTGCAGGACCTCCAGGTATGACCATCAAACTTTGTGGGGAGGAAGAGGGTTCAGGGAGGGACAACAGCTATCCTGGGAGAGCTAAACTGGTTGGCAGCTGTCTCCAGGGGTTTTCCTCTAGTGCAGGGACAGCAGGGGAAATTGAATCCCTTATAAAATAGGGATTCAATGCCTGACCTCCCTTTTTCTTCGAATGTGAGTTCCATGTGGGTCGGGGACTGTGCCTGACATGATTATCTCAAAACTACTTCCGTGCTTGACCTACAGTAAATTTTTAACAAATACTACTACGAATAATAATAATAAGCACCCGAGAGGTAGCCTATGGTAGGCCTCTGGGAGGCCTCTGACCACAGTATAGGCAACAGGATTCCCCTTTTCAGACTAAAGGCATCGGGACTCCCCTTTGCAGATGCCATAATGTAACTTAGGTGGACTAAGGGACACATAAGGGGTGAAGGTTATGTCATGAATGACTCTCAAGCACTTGACACTCATGAAATGGTATAAAAACACTCAGTAGTGATAATAATAATAATGAATAATAATTATGGTGTTTGTTAAGAACTTACTAGGTACCAAGCACTGTTCTAAGCACTGGGGCAGATACCAGGTCATCAGGATGTCCCATGTGGAGCTCACATTCTTATTCCCCATTTTACAGATGAGGTAACTGAAGCATAGAGAAGTTAAGTGGCTTGCCCAAGGTCACAGAGCAGACAAGTGGTGGAGTCATGATTAGAACCCACATTCTCTGACTCCCAAGCCCATGCTCCTTCCACTAAGCCATGCTGTTTCTCTATAATGAGCAAGGGGACTCATAGGGCTTTGCTGACATGGACTCACTAATCCTCAAAAACATTCGGAAGGTGAGTTCCATGTCAAGAGTCAGTCTCTCCAGTCTCCCCAGTTCCTCCTCCTCCCATCTACACAGTCTGATACTTATTCTTTACAAGCAGGAGTAGGAGACTGGCCAGCTGCAGCACACAGAGATGGGGCAGGGTGGCAGATCAGATGAAAATATTTCCCCTGTGAGATCCCCAGGCAAAGAAGCCTCACTGGACCATGAAGAAGGGGAAAATAGTTGGGAAAATAAAGGAGAAAAAAGGAAGAGAAGGTGAGAGGAGAGACTTGGATAGGGTAGCAGAAGAAGTGGGAGAAGGAAAGAGGAGAGAGAACGGAAGAGGGGAAGAGATGAGGTGAGAATAGTCGAGGTTAAAAAATCCCAAATTAAATAAAACATGAGATTGCTTTTGTATGGCTTGAAGGCAGATGAATCACTGGTAGCAGGAAGAAGCAGCTAAAACATGGACATGTCATCATACAAAATATATGAAGAAAATAACTTACAGAATACCTAGAAAGCCACCCTGCTATTTAATCTGGGCAAATCACTAAACCTCTATGAGCCTCTCTTTCCTCACCAGCAAAACTGAGATATTGACAATTTCTGCTTTACATGGATGGTGTCGAAGCAAAAGAGAAATGTATTGTGGAAAATCCAAGTACTGTGTAAAATTAAGATATTGTTATCAATATCATCGAGCCCAAATCTGTCACTTGTGGAGAATTGAGAAGGCAACCCGAAAAAGTCATTCCATCCAAGTCACATTAGTTGGGGACTCTACATGTAGGTCGGGTGTCTTAATAGCCTCTTGGCCCCTGGCAGGAGTCAATCTACTAATTGATAGTGGACATGAGACTTTGAGTCAGGGATAGGGAGTTTGGTCCCATCACTATCCAGCTATGTGATCTTGGATTAACCCTCTTGGGATCTCAGTAAATTATGCAGGAAAATTCCTTTTTCTTGACCAACCTGGATATATGGTGTATGATTTGTCCACCACACTGATGGCTAATCAAGCAAACTGGCCATTCTGAGGTGGACAGCCAGGGTTAGTCAGCAAGATCTCATCCTCCAACACTGGACATCCTGCAACATTGTGGGATCACGGACACTGAGGTGGTGACAATAATAAGAGCTCAACCACTGTGAGGTAGCTGTCTGTTACCCAGGGGGATGAAGAATGTATGCCCATAACGATCTTTGATGTAGATATTAGTGCTACAGCATGCTCCAGAGGTGAACAAAGGAAAGGAATGTGGACAGGCTGAAGCTGACTTTACAACGTGTTCCTGGGACACCAGTTTATGAACACTGGCAGAACGAGGCTGGTCCTCCTGGTGTCAGCTCTGTCACTGTACTATTTAGTCTTGAGAGGATGGGTGTGTTGTCATAGCAAAGGAGAAGCATGCCCAAGAAAGGGAGATTTAACTGCCATGCAATAATGAGGGTTGACCTTCACAGCCACAGGGATGGGAGGCTGGGTGACTTCCGCTGGGTTACCCCTGTCATTTCACATCCTGGATGAAGTATTGATTCCAAGGATCCATCGTCATTTCCAACCAAAGAC
Organism: Ornithorhynchus anatinus; assembly: GCF_004115215.2. NCBI lineage: Eukaryota > Metazoa > Chordata > Mammalia > Monotremata > Ornithorhynchidae > Ornithorhynchus > Ornithorhynchus anatinus. The sequence continues at coordinate 20,271,688 of NC_041738.1, read as the reverse complement.
TCCAGCAACCCAAGCTGCCTCTTCACACGGCTGAACTAAGAGAAATGAGATATTGCCCCCAAAATCTCTGGGTGCTTCACAGTGAGAGGACCTCTTAATTGAACATATTTTGAGATGTCTAGACTTGAGGCAGGGTACCTGGTCTCTCTGCAGGCCAGTCCAAAGTTGCCCCCAGCCCCTGGGTATGGACAGAGAGGGTGGAGGGGAAGCAATTAAGGAGTTATCTGCCTGGTGCCATCTCTGCTGCACCTCATCCCCACAGAGCTCAGCTGTCTGTGACAGCAGCTTCATCATTCCAGCCTTATGTAGCTTGGAAGCCAGCTCACAAGGAGAAAGAGTTCAGCTTTTCCATCCTGCTTCATCTTCTTTTCTGGGAGGCCTCTGAACTAACCACAGACAGAGCAGACAGACACCCTCCAAACCCCAACTCTATCCCAAGTGCACTCCAGTTGGAGATCCTCTAGTCATTAATCTGCTTTTTCTGAAGGCCTTCAAATTGCAGAGCCTGACTTATAAACTCACATGGTACACAAGGGGAACCAGCTGGAAAAACTGAGGTCCAGGCAAGGGATATGGGGATTAGTGAGGGAGGTGGGGAGACATCCTAATACCATGGACCCTAAACCCAGAACCTGCACTCTGCATTGCTAAGGCCCAGACGAAAATGAAGGCCTCTCAGCTTTCGACTTGCCCCTTAAGGAAAGAGATCCACCTAGGAAGATGGTTCAGAGTAATCAGTTGTTTTTTTCTCATGAACACAGTTACCGAAGGGAGTAACAACAGCAGAGAAAGCCTAGTGTCAGTTTGTTGGTGTCATAATAAGTATGATAACCAGTTACTCTTTCCACAAATATCTACAGAAAGAAATTTCACATTCCTGATACAAGTCTTTAGAGTGATTCCTTCTTGAGTTGTCTGGGTTGGTGTTTCTTGGTCAGTATGCTTGACTGTATGAGCAAGGCCCAGGAAATCAGCTTGAAAATGTCTGGGCAAATCTGGTGGACATGTAGGCTGAGGCAGCTAAAAAGAAGCAATCAGATTGAAGCACATTCCCAAAATAAAAAAGACTGTACCTGTATTACCAGAAACAGTGTTAATGGTTAGATAGGTAGATAGGTAGGTAGATAGATATAGATAGATAGATAGATAGATAGATAGATAGATAGATAGATAGACAGACAGACAGACAGAGAGATATAGATAGATCACTGGCCTGGGAATCAGAAGACATGAGCTCCAGTTGCTGCCCCTTGACACCCATATGAATTAATGAATAAAATAAGAATGAGAGTAAGAGTACCTTGTGGATCAGGAACAAAGTGTGATTTGGTTATACCATATCTACTGGAGCACTTAGCACTATGTTCAGCACAGAGTAAATGCTTAATAAATGTCATCATCAGGTAAAATGATAAAAAGTCCAACAGATAGTGCTGACTCCTGAATTTTAAGATGATGTTCTTGGCTGGGAGTTGTATTTGTGCATGAGTAGCTGATGGGACCAATATGTGTCTGATGATCACTTTCATAAGGTGTGAATTAGTAAATATTGTGTATTTGATGATCATTTTCACAGAGTAAAGTTTATGTACTAATTCACATCTGAGAGTGATCATCAGACATACATTGATCACATCAACTGCATAGATATACTGATGCCTTGCCTCTGGAAACACAAACACAAGAAGACATGCAGAAGTCCTGCAGACTGACAATTAGTTTTCAGAAGACCAATATTATGTATCACCCAACTCTGGATCTGCTTCAGCAAGACAAAACAGAAGGCCATCTCTCAATTGTGCTACCCAGGCAGTACAGCATCCCAAAACACAAAGATGGACAAAGGGAACTGGAGGTGATTCCAGCATCACATTACGATCGATTATAACGTAAGGTCTAAAAAGCAACTGTACTGCCTAGTTTTCTGAAAATATCTAATGGCTGTCAGCTAACTAAAGAGCTGCTTTCCAGTGAGTTGAAATGAGAATGCCTGCCAATGGCGCAGTGGAAAGAGCACGGGCTTTGGAGTCAGGGCTCATGAGTTCGAATCCCAGCTCTGCCACTTGTCAGCTGTGTGACTGTGGGCAAGTCACTTAACTTCTCTGTGCCTCAGTTCCCTCATCTGTAAAATGGGGATTAAAACTGTGAGCCGGGACAACCTGATTCCCCTGTGTTTACCCCAACACTTAGAACAGTGCTCTGCACATAGTAAGCGCTTAACAAATACCAACATTATTATGAAGAAAGCTTTAGAAACACAGTGAAGCAAAACCTCAGATAATGTGGCATAGAAGTAGATATTTGGGTAACACTAAAAAAAACCATAGCCTGGACCAAAGCAGTCTGAAATGGGAAGTGTATCCTGGAGCAGAGACTTTGGAAAGATCAGATCACCAAGAGTTAGAAATCAAAATGGCACCTTGTACTGTGAGTAGCAAATGCAGTGGTGCTATAGGGGCAATCTTACATGCCCACATTAGGAAAAAGACTGCTACTCATGCAGTGGTCTCATCATCACCCAACATTAAAAATCTCACTTTAATAGTGCCATCTTTGGTCATCCACCTCTACATCAAATAGTAATTCCTTACCTTCAGCTTCAAGGCTCTTGATCAGCTCTCTCCCTCCTGCCTAACCACTCTCCTCTCAACACCACAACCCAGCCTACTCCTGCAACAACAACCTACCTCAGTTTCTTGCCACTGACCCTTTCCTCCCATCTTAAAACAGAAACTCCATCCTCCCACTGATTTTCCCATCACTATAGACAACACCATCATCCTCCTTGTTTCCCATGCTTGGCATTATCCTTGACTCATCTCTCTCGTTGAATGCACATATTCAATCTTTTTGCTTCTGCCTTCACAACAGGATTATAGCTGTCCCTGGCACCCTATGATCTTCCTTCAGTCAGTTGAAGTGTTTTATTTACCATGAAGTTAGAAGACATCATTTCTCATTGGTTACCCCTGACTTGAGCCTTGTTCTTTGATTGGTCCTTACCAACAGGATTTGAAACTTCATTGAAATGGAGACCACATTTCTGAAAAGTCAAAATTAGTATCTGGAAGGGGTTTTAGGCCTGGGGACTCCCTGGCCACAAGATCTGTAACATTATTAAAACTTTATTAGATAGGGAGAAAATGTGTATCCTTCCTTATCCCCAGTCCATTGTCTCTGCTATGGGAAGGAATTGGAGCCAGTGCTGCTGCATCTCAGAAGAAGCTTTATTAAAATCTTCTGCCTGCAGTTAATAGTGAGATCGGAGTGGCACATAGAGACCGAGAGACAGAGAGAATGTTTCTGAAAATTCACATCAGTGGAAAAAACACAGGCCTGGAAGTCACAGAACTGGGTTTCTAATGCTAGCTCTATCACGTACCTGCTGTGTGTCACTTAACTTCTCTGTGTCTCATCTGCAAAATTTGGATTTAATACCTATCCTCCCTCTTACTTAGACTGTGACCCCCATGTGGAACCTGATTATCTTGTATCTACCTCAGAGCTTAGTACGGTGTATGGCTCATTTTAAGTGCTTAATAAATGTTATCATTATTATTATTATTATCCTTCCCATCCCCAGCCCCACTGCCCCTACTACAGGAGGGTTTTGGAGCCAGGGCAGCCGCCTTGGCACCTCAGGGCAGAGAGCTGCAGAGAGGGACAGAGAGGAGGAGGAGTGGAGAAGGAGGGGTAGAAATCAGGCTTAACATATGTCCCACTGGAGCTGAGGCCTTCCACAGCCAACTTAGCTTCTCATGAAGGGGGACAGGAGAGGTAGAAGTCACCAGGGCCATGGAATTTATTTTTTATTTATTTTTAAATTAAAAGAATGCCCGCTGTCCCAGACAGTCATATCCACAAATGGGGGAGTCCTGGAGCAAGATAATTTATTTTTTATTCAGGGCAGCAGTGAAAGCAGCTTTCCAGATTTCTTTCCTCCCCTTCCGCAGTGTGGCGACAGGGGCAGTAGGAGCAGCCGCTCTCTACAACAGATTTGGAGACCCCCAGCTGTGGTGGCCCAGAGTAGGGTCCCCTCTGCTGTGGGGGTCAGTTTCAGATTAACCCTCAAATACTTTGGTTTTGGAGGAAACCATGCTTGCTCCCGTGATAAGCCTGGGTTCCTTCCTCCACAGCTTCATGAACAGGCCCACTGTCCTCTTCCTGGGCTCCTCCCCTTACTCTCAAATTCGGGCAACGCAGTAATCAATAAATCAGTGGTATTGACTGAGCATTTACTATATATAGAGCACCGTTCTAAGCACTTGGGAGAGTACAAGAGAATTTGCAGACACATTCCCTGCCTATAATGAGTTTACAGTCTAGAGGGGGAGACAGACATTAATATAAGCAACATAATAAAGGGAAGGGAAGGGAAGCAGCGTGGCTCAGTGGAAAGAGCCTGGGCTTGGGAGTCAGAGGTCATGGGTTCTAATCCTGACTCTACCACTTGTCAGCTGTGTGACCGTGGGCAAGTCACTTCACTTCTCTATGCCTGTTACCTCATCTGTAAAATGGGGATTAAGACTGTGAGTCTCACGTGGGACAACCTGATCACCCTGTATCTACCCCAGTGCTTACAACAGTGCTCTACACATAGTATGCGCTTAACAAATACCAACATTATTATTATCATTATTAAATAAAGACACATACATAAGTGTAGAGGGGGAGACAGACATTAATATAAATACTTTATAACAAATAATTTAAAGATATGTACATAAGTGTTGTGGGGTTGGAGGTGGGGCGAATGTCAAATGTCGAAAAGTTACAGATCATCTTGAAGGATTTCATCTGAATAATTTACCATAAAGAGAAATGGGCTGCCCTCTTGTAGAATCCTCACATCTCTAGAATCTGCCCTTTCCTCTTCATCCAAATTGCTACCATGCTGATCCAGGCACTTATCCTACCTTGCTTTGACTACTCTATCAGTCCCCTCACTGATATTCCTGCCTTCTATCTCTCCCCACACTAGTCCAAACTAAACTCTGCTATCTTAATCATTTTTCTAAAACAAACATTCAGTCCATATTTTCCCACTCCTCAAAACCTCCAATTGTCAGACATCTAGCTCTGCATCAAACAGAAACTCCTTACCATCAACTTTAAGGTACTGTGTCAGCTATCGCCCTCCTACCTTATCTCCCTGATTTCCTACTACACTCCAGCATGCTCACTTTGGTCCTCTACTGCCAATCTACTGTACTTGATCTTGTCTGTTTACCCACTGACCTCTTGCCCAAGTACTTCTTCGGGCCGGGAACTTCCTCTTCCTTCATATCTCCTCTCACTCTAGGCTTCAAGGCTCTCCATTACCTTGCCCCCTCCTATCTCTCTCTTCTTTCTTTCTACTGCCCACCCCACACGCTCCGCTCCTCTGCCACCCACCTCCTCACCATCCCTCGTTCTCGCCTATCCTGCTAACCCCTGGGCCACGTCCTCCTGTGGTCCTGGAATGCCCTCCCTCCTCACTTTCGCCAAACTAATTCTCTTACCCTCTTCAAAACCCTACTTAGAGCTCACCTCCTCCAAGAGGCCTTCCCAGACTGAGCTCCCCCTTTTCCCTCTGCTCCCTCTCCTCCCCCTCTACCCCCCCTTCTTCCCCTCAGCTAAGCCCTCTTTTCCCCCCTTTCCCTCTGCTCCTCCCCCTCTCCCTTCCCCTCCCCTCAACACTGTACTCGTCTGCTCAACTGTATATATTTTCATTACCCTATTTATTTTGTCAATGAGATGTATATCACCTTGATTCTATTATTTTGTTAATGAGATGTACATCACCTTGATTCTATTTATTGCTACTGTTTTTGTCTGTCTCCCCTGATTAGACTGTAAGCCCATCAAAGGGGAGGGGCTGTCTCTATCCGTTACCAATTTGTACATTCTAAGCGCTTAGTACAGTGCTCTGCACATAGTAAGCACTCAATAAATACTATTGAATGAATGAATGAATATCTGAAAGTACACCTCTCTCCCAACCTTCAACACCCTCCTAAAATCACTTCTCCTCCAAGAGGTCTTCCCTGACTAAAACCCTCATTTATGCTACCTGCCCTCACCTCACCATCAAGTATGCCCTTGGTGGTGTACCTCACTAAGTATTTGCTATCCACCCTATCCTCTAAGCATTTGTTATTCACCCCACCCTCAGTTTCACAGCAGTCATGTCCTTACACCCTGCCATTTTCCTCCTGTAATTTATTTTAATATCTTCCTCCCCCTCTATACTATAAGCTCCTTGGGGGCAGGGATCATGTCTACCAACTCCATTGTATTTTATTCTTCTGAACTCTCAGTACAATGCTCTGCACATAGTAAGTGCTCAATAAATATCATCGATTTGAACCCAAAGAGAGCTATAAATATGTTCTGTGGACTTGGCCCTGATACTCCATATGGAAAAATGCTACTAGGAGGTGTGACTATGGAGGTAACACAACCATCTCACCCTGACAGCAAACCCACAGTTTGCCCTTTGGTTGGCACCTCCTGGAGCTGTTTCCATTTCACCTCTGCAATCCCCAGGTGCAAAGGCTATGCTTCAGAGGAGCTCTGTGACCCCAGGCCTGAATGTTACTTTTTGCTTGACTCCATCCATCTGGGCTGCTGTTGAGCAGCACACAACTCTGCTGTAGTGTTTGAGGCTGGGCTTCTCCATGTTTTAAAGGCATAAATGTAGGGGAAAAGACTGGCTTATGGATCTAGGAAGAGGGTGAATGGGTCAGCAGAGGGTGGTAGGACTGCATTAGCCCCTTCCCAGATCCCTTGCATGCCTGGACCCATTTAATTGGCTGCTCCAGAGCCACCAGTGGAAACCTTGCCTTTTCTACATTCCCCTCTAAACTTCGCTAAACCCAGATCCCTTTCCCAACCTCGATCCCTGGAGATCTTCCCAGAGGGAACACCAGCAGTTCTCCCTGCCTAAAATCTGGATGCCAATGAGCCTATCACCATGCTTGCCCACACTCTTCCTGGGCAAAGTCTTTAGCTGGATTGAGAACTGACTTCCAGTGGGGTCCCTGGGGATTCCGTAATAGTGAAGACCTTGGCCTGTGCTCCAGTTTGAATATGTGTGTGAGGGCAATGGGGATGAGGAGGGCTCAAAGTTCAAACAGAAAACATTGTCCTGGAGCTGATGGGCACTGAAGGCAAAGAATTAATGTAGACTGTTTTAGACGGATACTACAGTTGAGCCCATGAACTTGGTTTTATCTCCCCTGCAATGTCACGTGGTTCTGTCTCTCCTCCCCTGCAAGAATTCTGACTCTTTCCTTTTAGCCATGCCTTACCATTTTCTAGAGTATGCAAGTGCCACTGAGTGACTGCAGTGGACATTCTGATGCTCTGGGGCTTTCATATGTCCTTTCCCTGAGGGGCCCAGATTCACTGCTAAGTTGTTATCCCTTTCTTCTCTACCTGCCCTGCTCTCCCCATCCCCCACCCCCCCAAAGAGGGGAAGACTTGCCTTTGAAGAGACAGAGATGCTGCAGTCCATTTTGGCATTTGAATGCAAAGTGGTAGCTGGTCTTTAGGGACACAGGAATATCCAATAGACAATGCTCTATGCAGCCTACACTGGGCCAGGCCCTGCACCATTCTACAGTCCTTCAGCATCTAGGATCAGGAGGAAAACACACAGCTCTCACTCTCCCTCTTCAGTGTTGCAGGTGCTTCTCTCCCTGCCTGAGCCCTCCTGAAAAATGAACCCGTATCTGAGATCCCTCCTGAATGAAGCCTTTTTCGAGACAGCACAGAGGCCCATTTCAGTGAGTCAATCAACAAGCGCTTCCATGAGGTGCAAAGCACTGGGTGAGCAGCTTTAGATGCCTGCTCCCCAGCGAACAATTAGCTAGAGATTCTGTATCTACCCTACAGCAAACCCTGCACCTGGTAGTGGTAGCAAATGTAGCAATATTGCTGGGAGCATGTCACTGGGCAGGGATTGTTTCTATCTGTTGCCGTATTGTACTTTCCAAGTACTTAGTACAGTGCTTTGCACATAGTAAGAGCTCAATAAATACTACTGAATAATAGTAGTAGTAGTTGTAGTTAGTACTAGTAGTAGTAATACTAGAAGTTAGAGTCGTGGTAGCAATAGCAGTCATAATACCCTGTCCCTATGGAGATGATTCCAAAATCTACATCTACAGCCCTGACCCTTCTCTGTAGTCTCATATTTCCTCCTTTTTTCAGGACATCTATACTCGATTGTAATAATGTAATAATAATAATGTTGGTATTTGTTAAGCGCTTACTATGTGCCGAGCACTGTTCTAAGCACTGGGGTAGATACAGGGTCATCAGGTTGTCCCACGTGGGGCTCACGGTCTTCATCCTCATTTTACAGATGAGGTAACTGAGGCACAGAGAAGTGAAGTGACTTGCCCACAGTCCCACAGCTGCCAAGTGGCAGAGCCAGGACTGTCAGCTCGTGGTGGGTGGGGAATGCGTCTGCCTATTGTTGAATTGTACTCTCGCAAGCGCTTAGTACAGAGCTCTGCACACAGTAAGTGCTCAGTAAATAGGACTGAATGAATGAATGCCTTCAATAAGGTTTGGAAGGTGGGGGAGAGTCACTGTCGACATTTCTTCAAATCCCTCCAGGTGGGAGGTGGAGGAGACGCCTGATGCACAAACCAGAGAGCCGTCCTTCTACTTCCCATCGCAGGAGGCCGGACTCTGCGGACCCCAGAGGGGAAGCGTCTGACGGCCCGCCTTAAGTCACCCTCCTCGGATGCCCGTCTGCGTCTCCACCCGGCGTCCTGCTCGGGATGACGGTTCAGGACCCCGTCTGTCTTCCCTGTAGACTTTAAGCTCCTTGTGGGCAGGCAATGTGTCTGTTTACTGTTCTCTCGTCTTCTCCCGAGCGCTCAGTACAGTGCTCTGCACACAATAACTGCTCGATACGACTGAATAAACGAATCAAGCATCAACCGGTTCCTTCGGATGAATGAGTCCTGTGATTATTATTCGTGATTATGATTATTCAGATTATTCAGATTGTCCTGCGGACACCTCCAGCTCAACATGTCCAAAACAGAACTCCTCATCTTCCCACCCAAACCCTGTCTTCCTCCAACTTTCCCATCACTTTAGACAGTATCATCACCCTCCCTGTCTCAGAAGTCTGTAAACTTGAAATTGTCCTCAACTCAACTCTCTCAGGTAACCCACATATTCATTCGTCAAGAAATCCTGCTGGTTCAACCTTCACAATTTTGCTAAAATCCACTGTTTCCTCTCCATCCAAACTGCTACTACATTAATCCAAGCACTTATCCTACCCTGCCTTTATTGCTCTATCACCCTCTTCATTGACCTCCCTGCCTCCTGTCTCTCCCCACTCTAGTCCATACTTCACTCTGCTGCACTGATTTTTTTTTCTTCAAAAAATTCAGTCCATACTTCCTCACTCCTCAAGGACTTCCAGTAGTTTCCTAGTCACCTCTGCATCAAACTGAAACTCCTTACCATTAATTTTAAGGCACTTAATTACTTTACCCATTCCTACCTTTCTTTGTTGCTTTCCTACTCCTCTAAGGCAATCTACTCCCTATATCTCGATTTCATCCCTCTTGCCACTGACCTCTCACCCACATCCTACCTCTGGCCTGAAACGCCTTCCGTTTTCATATCTGACAGATGATCACTCTCCTCACATTTAAAATCTTATTTAAAGCATATCTCCTCGAAGAAGATTTCAGTAACTAAGCCCTCATTTCCTCTTCTTCAACTCCTTTCTGTGTAGCCCTTGCACTTGGATATGCACCTTTTATTCATCCCTCCCTCAGCCCCACAGCACTTATGTATATATCTGTAATTTGTTTATATTAAGTTTTGTCTCCTTCTCTGGACTGTAAACTCACTATGGGCAGGGAACAAGTTTACCAACTCTGTTATATTGTACTTCTCCAAGTGATTTCTACAGTACCCTGCAAACAATAAATGCTCAATAAAATGACCGACTGATTAATAGTAGAAGTTGTACTTTCCGAATTGTACTTTCCAAGAGCTTAGTACAGTGCTCTGCACACAGTAAGTGCTCAATAAATACAATTGAATGAATGAATGAATAGTTGTATTGGTAAAACTAGTAACAGTAGTATTTGTTGAGCACTTAAGTTCCAAGCATTGTGCTAAGTGCTGGGATGCATACAATATATCTGAATTCAAATACAGTCCTTTTCCCACAAAGAGTTCCCAATCTTGGTGTGAGCAAATAGAGACTAGTCTGTAAGTCCCTTATGGGCAGGGAATGTGTCTACCAACCTTTTTATACTGTATTCTCCCAAGCTCTTTCTACAACTCTCTGCACACAATAAGCACACGATAAATCCCACTGATTGATCGATATTTGAAAAGGAGAAATAAATTAGAGACAAGGTACAGACAATAGAAGGAGGCCTCCAAATCCAGAGGAAGGGAAACAAACAGCAAATAAACAGATAAATAACCCTTGGATGGGGCAGTTCTGGCGTCCTCCCCATTCCAGACACAGTCCTGGGGTCCAACCATTCCAGGGATCAGGTGCCTCATGGGGAAGCCAAACCCTGGCATTTCTGGTGAGAAGAGAGTAAAGACTTGGAAATGGTATCCTCTGGATCCCTATATGCCCCAGCATCCTATCTCTGAGGGATAACTTCCAGCATCCCATCCTCTCGGGATCCCCACTGAGGGAGCAAAATCTTTTTCAGGACAACCCAACTATCCCACCCCACCCATATTCTGACATCAGTCCTCCATGTTCAACTCCTGTCACTCAGGTGAGATTGGCCCTATCCTGCTCTAAAGAAGTCCTCCCCTAGCAGGGAAATCAGATGGATTGACAAAGAATGGAGAAGGACAGCATAGCACAATTTTAAAAACAATCAACCCCACTATACTAAAGAGATCCAACAGTTACCTAAAGCAAACAGTCTCCTTCTCATTCCTCAGAGAAACAAAGCTTACCCTGATCAATCAGTCACTAAAGCAATAGTATTTTTTAAGCAGGTACCCTGTACAAAGCCCTGAATTAAGAATTTGGGAAAGTACAGTTCAGTAAGTAGGCACAATCCCTACTCTTATGGATTTTACAATCTATCAAAAGAGACTGATACTAAAAGCAAAACAAGTAGAGGGAAGAAACTGAGTTTAAAAATCTGTAAAGCAGGGGGAGGGCATGGGGTACATACCTCAGTTCTAATAATAAGAATAATAATACTAATAATTCCGGTACTTGTTATGCACTTACTATGTCCCAAGCACTGTTCTAAGCCCTGAATCTAAATTAATCAGGTTGGACTCAATCCCGAAGCCACATGGGGCTCAGTCACATGGGGCTCACAGTGTTGAGAGGGGAAAGGTATCAGGTGCATAGGTAAAACAGTAGAGAAGTAAATGGGGTGGGGCAGGGAGTGGGTGGGGTGGGACATGAGAGATTAATCAACAAAGACTTCCTGGAGGAAATGTGATTTTAGCAAGGTTTTGAAGAAAGGGATAGTGGCAGTCTGTTGGAAGTGAAGGGAGAGGGAGTTCCAAGCAGAAGGGAGGGTGTGAACAGGGAGCCGGCAGAGAAAAAGAGAGACTTGAGAAAGGCACAGTAAGTAGGTGGGTGTTAGAGGCACAAACTGTGCAGGCTGGAGTATGGTGGGAGAGGAGCAAGGCTAAGTAGGAGGGGGAGAGCTGACTGAGTACCTTAAATGAAATGATGAGGAGTTTCTATTTTAATGTGAAGATGGATGGACAACCTTTGCAGGTTTTAGTGGAGCAGGGATATGTGTACAGAACTGTTTTAGAAAAATGATCCAGTCAGTAGAATGACGTGTAGACTAGAAAATGGAGAGGCTAAGGGCAAGAAGGTCAGGAGGCTCATGCAGTAGTCAGTGCTGTTCCTGTCAGCACTCACTGCTCAATAATCCTTAGTTTTACATCCAACCACATACTCCTTTTACCCCACAGAGAAACCATGAACTCCAAACAGAAAGAGAAGAGGTAGAAAATCTAGTTTATGGGAGACACTGGGCCTTCAAGGTAGGCAGGAGAGGAGGGGGAGTTAAAGAGAATGCACAGGAAAATTTCCAAGCCAGAATTTCTCCCTCCTAAATCCATCTGAACCTTCCAGCCAGGAACCCTCCAGGCTTAACTGTGCTCCTTGACGAGGCATATTTGAGCAGAATCAATTGGCAACATTTCTATATTGAACGTCGCTTCCAGGACTTGGGGGAACATTCCTCAGAATCTTGGTTCACCCTTAGCTCGGCAGATCTTTCACCCTTTCTCCAGCCTCTCTCCTCACAGGCTGAGAAAAAGAACCATCTTTCCCCACTGGCTGAGTCTTGGTCACTGATTTTTTTCCCAAGCTTTCTCTGCAAAAGGAGACAGAAGCACTGTAACTCCAATAGAAGGGAGTGAAGCAGTTCTCTTAAAAATCACGCCCACTCCAGCCACTTTTGTAGAAGCTGTTGCTACATGGGTAATTATAATCACGCCCTTAAACAGCTTTTGCCAAAGAGAAAGAGCAAGAAGGAGAAAGATAAAGTATGAAGTAAGAAAGAGTTAAGTAAGAAGGAAGTTAGAAAAAGAGAGAAAGAGAGAGAGAAATGGAAAGAGCTATGATGATGTGTCGGGGTGGGGACAAGAGAGTTGTATTATATTTTATAAAGACCTTAACTCCAATGCATTAGGAGGGAAGTGAGAGCCAATGTCTCCTGATATTGATGGATACATGGATGGATGGATGGATGGACGGATGGATGGATGGACGGATGAATCAATCAATTATATGTATTTATTGAGCACAAACTGTGTGCACTATTTTAAGCACTTCGGAGTGTACAGTATAGCAGAGTTGATAGATATTTTCTCTGCGCACAATGAACTTACAGTCTAGATGGGGAGATCATCAGCATCAGCATTCTTTCTGATCTCCCATCCTCCTGTCTCTCCTCATTTCTCTCTATACTCACTCTGTTGCCTGGATTATCTTTCTACTGAAACTCTCTGGACATGTCTCAAAAATCTCCAGTGGTTGCCAATCAAACTTCACATGAAGTGAAAACTCCTTACTATTGGCTTCAATGCTCTTCATCACCTTGTCCCCTCTTACCTCACCTCCCTTCTCTCCTACACCTCCACACACTCTGCTCCTCTGCCACTAACCTCCTCTCTGTGCCTCATTCTCACCTGTCCTGCCATCGACCCCTGGCCCCCATCCTACCTCTGGCCTGGAATTCCCTCCCTCCTCACATCCTCCAAACTAGCTCTCTTTCCCCCTTCAAAGCCTTATTGAGAGCTCACCTCCTCCAGAAGGCCTTCCCAGACTAAGCACCCCTTTTCCTTTGCTCCTCCTCCCCTCCCCATTGGCCGTACTCCCTCCCTCTGCTCTACCCCCTTCCCCACCCCACAGCAGTTGTGTATATTTGTACATACTTATTATTCAATTAATTTTATTAATGATGTGTATATATCTATAATTTTATTTATCTATTTTGATGCTATTGATGCCTGTCTATATGCTTTGTTTTTTCCCTGTCTCCCCCTTCTAAACTATGAGCCTGTGTTGGGTAGGGATTGTCTCTATCTGTTGCTGAATTTTACTTTCCAAGTGCTTAGTACAGTGCTCTGCACATATTGTAAGTGCTCAATAAGATTGAATGAATGAATGACTTAGTTAAAATAAATGATGAATATGTTAAGTGCTGAGGAGCTCAGGGTGGGATGAATAAAGGGTACAAATCCAATGCAAAGGTTATGCAGAATGGAAGGGAGTTGGGTGAAATGAGGGCTTAGTAGGGGAAGGCCTCTTAGGGAGATGTGATTTTAATAAGCCTTTGAAGATGGGGAGAGTGGTGATCTGTTGGATAAGAGGGAAGTAGTTCCAGGCCAGAGGAGGGCATGGTCACAGCATCAGCAGTGCAATTGACAAAAGATGGAGGAGGATTAGGATGGAGTAGAGACCACTGAATTTGGCAAAAAAGGGATCATTGGTGACCTTTGAGAGGGTGGTTTTCCTTGGATTGAAGGAGTGGAATAGGTGGATGGATCAGAGGATTGGAGGTTGAAAGGATGGATAGCTAGAAAGATGGATACATTGATACAAATCCATCACAGGTCTGGGAAGGCAATAATCCACATTGTCAATGATGGGGATAAGAAGACTTGAAAAAGTGGAAACTGTAATACACCAGAAGGTTGGAATGTAACTGAGTATAGCAGTTAGGGAGATCTAGGCAATGGGGGAGAAACTATAGGGAAAGCATGAAGTTAATAAAGTTGGAAGAAGTTGGTGTGAACCTAGGCAGAGCTGAGAGAGCTGGGAACCCATTTCCAACCAGCAGGAAATCCCCGGGGCAGCACTCATCAACAGCAACTTGAGCTTGGGCCCATCCTCTCCAAGGGCAAGTGCGCCAGGGTGCTTCATGTTGCTGAAGTGAGGCAGATGCCAGAGAGGGGAGCTGAATGATGGGAGGATGAGCCTCTATATGGATGGGGCTCTTTGCCTTTTCTCCTCTAGATAAAGATGTTCTCACAACCCAGAAGTAATCTTTCAACCCAGCATCACCCCAGCTTTCCTCTGGACTCAGCAGTGTTAGCCTCCAGTGGGTGAAGGAAAACCTCCTTTAGGATATTGACAATTTAAGATCTTTTAGAGATTCCTTTCAGATCCATACTCACAGTATCCTTGACCAGGGCAGAAAGATGAAAGCTCTTACCCATCCTCCACCATCTCTCCTCTGAAACTCACAAATCCCACCTTACCACAGACACCAGAAAGCTTGACAACAGCCAATTTGAGTCCACCCCAACTGGGCCTCACCCAGAAAGATTCTCACTTCGGGGCCAATTCAGCTCAGGCACTCTTCTCTCTGTGGGATAATGCCAAAAGGGACCCACTTTGCCAAGACACCTCATCTTCCTTAACAGATTGGGCCAGTTAGAGTCCTGTAGCTCGGGTGGCCTCTCCACAATCAAGAGACCTATGTGTCTTCACACCAGTTGAAAATTGGAATGAGATTGTGGTACAGTTCCCAACCCATTCATTTCTCCCTCCCCACTCTCTCAACCACCTTCCAAAACGGTGGAGGGCCAAGTGAATGACACGAATCAGCCACTCACTCTTGTACTCTGAACTTCTTTATCATTGGTATCCTGTGGTACAGATAAAGATCAACTCCCTGACACCATGGAAACAAGCTCTTGGGTCTGCCATTTGCTTTTCCATCAATAGCTTAATACAAGGACCAGAGCTTCAGTGTTATAAAAAAACCGAACATTCCTTGCTCTTCCCTGGAGCACCACCTGTCCATTCCCACACAACCACCATTCCAATTATACCTGAACAAGATCCACCATCAACCACAACACTGTGCATGATCACAAATCCAATAACCAGATAGTCCCTAGAAGAAACTCCCAAGCAATATGCATATATTAGGACCCCCCAACTGTGTTTATGAAAAGAATCACACTCCCAGGTTTGTTAATCGCAACATGTGATGTGAGATTTTAACATATGCAGCTCCAGCTCCCTGCATTCTGGCACATGTGTTTATCTGGAATGTTTTGTCTGTATTTGTTGAGAAGAACCAATGCTGGAATAGATGATAATACTAAAGCAGCCTTAGCATGTTTCTGTCCTCCACTCACCAAGTGAAGATGTAAAGAAGCAGTGTTTCTTAATAGGTAAAGCACAACCTATGGATAGAGTCAGAAGGACCTGGATTCTAATCCTAGTTCCTCCATTTCTCTATTGTGTGACCTTGGGCAAGTCACTTAATTGCTCTGTGCCTCTGTTTCCTCATCTGTAAACTGGAGATTAAGACTGTGAATCCCAAGTGGGATGTGGATTGTATCCAACCTGATTAGCATGTATCTACCCCAGGATTTAGTACAGTGCCTGCTACATAGCTAAAAAAAAAAGACTGTCTCCCCAAGTCTCCCAGAGGGGAGGAAGTTGGAGGAAAGGGAAGAGGGACACAAAAGTTGAACTCTTGGCAGGGGTGAGAGCCAAGGCAAGAAGTCTCAACCCAACAGCGCTTCTCTTCCCCTCTCTCTTCCCAAACTTTCCCAATGCTACATAGAGGGATTTCTGAATGCTAAAGTCCAGCTAAGCAATTGGCCTACCCTCAAGCACTGTCACTCCCATGATGTTTTCAAGATTCTGCCCCATGAAAAATGGCATTTGAAGGCTTCCCTGCCCATCAGTGGGCAATACAACAGTCAGAAATCATTTCCAAGAAGCATACAAAGAACAGTTGCGATCAATGGCCTGTATTTTAATGTCTCATTTCATCTGGGCCTATCAGCAGAGTGGTTCAGCGATTATTAAAGCAAATGCACCCATATCATAACGATAATGTTTTGCACTTATCCAGCACATTGCATATGAACATTTCCAAGTGGTTTGCCAACTATTTAATTAAGCCAGCAGCAAGAATACAGGCTAGTCTCTGAAAATTCCCTCCAAAGGGTTATGGGTGGAAGACTTGGTCTGGGGAAAGCAGGCTGTGGAACTGGGGCTTTGAGTGACACATGTGAGCCTCTGGGTGTGTGGGAGTCAGGAGGTGCAGCACATGGTGAAGCGAGCATCTGTGTGCGGCTATAGGAAGTTTTAACACATTGGTTGGGGGGGGGGGTCTGCCAAGGAGAAGATACAGGAACATCTCCATCTGTTCAGGCAGAGAAATGGATGGAAAGCTCACCTAGGCTGCAAATCTATCACAGGAGCAAGAGAAAAATGAGAAGGGGTGTGTGTCTAGTATATGGTACGGGAGTTGCGCTGTGTGTGTGTGTGTGTGGAGGTGTGAGTGGGGGACATTTTTTGCATTGGCTCATTTAAGAGGTTTTATGTGTAGGGACTGACACAGAAGAACATGTGTGTAGGTGGTTGGGGCATGCAGCTTGAGAGTTTGCACATAGACAAGAGCATTTGTATTTATGCTTCAATTTCAGGATTTTAATAATAATAATTGTGGTATTTAATAACTGTGGTGTTTGTGAAGGCTTACAGCAAGTCAAACACTGTGGGATACTCCAGTTAATTGGGCTGGGCACAGTATCTGTCCCCCCATAAAACTCACCTTCTAAGTAAGAGGGAGAACAGGTATTGAATCTCCTTTTTACAGATAAGGAAATTGAGGAACAGAGAAGTTAGATGACCTGCCAAGATCACACAGCAGGTAAGCAGCAGAATTAGGATTAGAATCCGGGTTGACTGGCTCTCGGGCCTATTCTCTTGACCCTTGGCCAAATTGCTTTTCTGTCTTCTGTCTTGATCAGAGCAACTACATTCACCCCGTCCTCCATACATGCAATCCACAAACTCTGAGACCTAGCGGGCACCAGATGTCCACTTCCTCAGTGGAGCAAAGAACCAGTATTACAGTCTCCTAACTCTTCAAGACCTCCAGGAAGATGCAGGACCTTCTCCCAGGCTATGACTCCTAGCACTGATTCCCAGACCACCAGGGGGAAGGAGTGAAGGAGGCCGGGAGGGAAGAAGGAAGGGAGGAAGAAAGGAAGAGAGGGAAGGAGGGAGGGAGAGAAAGAGAGAAGAGTCTTGTGAACTGGAAGCCATGCTGAGCAACCAAGTTGGGAGTCCTCGCAGGGTTGAAAGACCAAGGTGGAGAAGGAAGACAGAAAAGTCATCCTCAGGCTTTGACAACGTCTCATTCCCTGTTCAGCAGCTTCAATTCTCTGTTTCCTGGAAGATGTTAATCAGTATCCTCGAGTACTATTGACTATGACTACTGACGGGTTGGCTGGTTGGCAGGCAGAGGCCATCAGCCTAAGGATGCTCAAACCTAACTGCAGGAGTGCACTCTCCCCCTCCTCTTCTTCTTCCTTCTCCTCCTCCTCCCATTTATTTCCTTCCTCCTCCTCCATATCTTTCCCCTCTTCCCCCTCCTTTTCCTCCTCTCCCTCTTTCCCCTCCTCCCTCTCCCACTCCTCCCCCTTCCTTCTCCTCCCTCCCTCCTCCTCCTCCTCCCCCTCTTTCCCTTCCTCCCATTTTTTCCCTTTCTCCCTCTCCTCTTCCTCTTCTCCCAGACTCAGGCAGCTACAAAAACACACTTAAGGGCAGCAATTGCAGGCTGAGAGGTCCTCTCAGTAATGCAAAAAAAAAAAAAAAAATGAACAGGAAAAACCATAGCTTGCAGTTGCATGGTGCCTGAGGCACAAAGATCAAAAGGCAAATGGGAGTCCTGGAGCAGTCCCTTCATCCAATGGGGAAAGTCACCTATCTTTATATCCCTGCTATGAAGACCAAGTGCTCTTGACCTGAGGGGAAACGGAGGCCCAGGGAGAGAAGAGGCAGAGGCAGAGGCATCACAGAAAAGGAGATGGAATCCACAGACTCCGAGGCTTCAGGCGATTGCATGGCCACTGATTCATCCCATATCCCAGCATGTCCTCATATGGTCCATTTTGGGAGGGACCAAAACCCCACTAAAAAGGAACCAGTTTTCTCCCTATTCCCTTTGTTCCTCTTTCTCCATGAGACCTCTAGTGCTCTGTTAGCATCCGTCACTCAAATGCATGTGATGACAGGGCCAGGATGTGAAACCCTACTTGCACCCTAGAGCTGAAAGGACATATGGCTTCTTGGGAGAGGAAAGGAAGTTTTTGGGAACATCTCCCTAGGCTGATAGTTTTGAGTCAGAGCAAGCTGACAACTATTTGGAATAGTTTGTCTCTTATTCAAGATACTTTGAATTTAATAATGTTGGTATTTGTTAAGCGCTTACTATGTGCCAAGCACTGTTCTAAGCGCTGGGGTAGACATAGAGGAATCAGGTTGTCCCACGTGGGGCTCACAGTCTTAATCCCCATTTTACAGATGAGGGAACTGAGGCACAGAGAAGTTAAGTGACTCGCCCACAGTCACACAGCCGACAAGTGGCAGAGCTGGGATTCGAACTCATGAGCCCTGACTCCAAAGCCCATGCTCTTTCCACTGAGCCACGCTGCTTCTCTGAATTTACCTGTGGAAACCCTGCTCAATGCCATGGGGATTGGATCATGACGATGCCAATGATACCTGTGGTGAGGATGAGCCTACCATGACTTGAGTACATAGATCACATTTTAAAGAGGTCCAGCACCTTTGATTTGGGTTAGTTTTGGGGGGCATTGGCAGACAGTAGGTGTGAAAGTTAAGGGCCAAGAGGAGGGAAGGAGAGAGAAAGCTAAATTGAGCTCATGCATTCACCGAGGACTTTCTCAGGAGCAGAGCAGTCAATCAGTCAAACGATGATATTTATTGAGAGCTTCCTGTGCACAGAACATTCAAACCCCTCCCAAGTCAAAGGCTGCTTAAGTTGAGTACCACTGAGTGAAGTACACCCTATCTAAGAGTGGCATCCCCAAACTCTAGAGGAGGTAACTGCACAGACAAGTGGAAAGCATTCAGGACTGGGTTTCTGGAGAGATGGGTCCTGATCCCAACTCTGCCACTTGCCTGTGGTGTGACCTTGGACTTCTCTATGCTCCAGATTCCTCACTTGTAAAATGGGAATGAAAAGCCTTTTCTCCCTCCCCCTTCAACTGTGAGCCCCATGTGAGACAGGGACTGTGTCTGATCTGATTGTATTGTATCTACCACAGTGTTTGGCATGTAGTAGGCACTTAACAGGTAGTATCATTATTATTCTAATTATTAAGGGCAGACCATGGCAGGGGCAGAAGGGATTGCTGCAGGGAAGCAAAGTCAGAAGCCATGTGGCACAAAATGGAAGGAGAGGATTGCTTTACCCAACTTGTTTCCTTCCACCCTATAAACTGTCTGCCCCAATTAACTTGAATCTATCCCAGTGCTTAGAATACTGCCTGACTCACTGTAAGCATTTAACGAGTACCATAATAATAGTACTAATAAACTGAGTTGCTCCTTCTGGGGAGTGGGAACCTTGACTCCATTCCAACAGGGACCTATAGCAGCGGCAGGAGAACTTTGCCTTGGGGGAAAGAAGAATCATCATCCTCAGGGGCTGGATACCCGCACTATGTTGACCCAGGCAGGTGGGTTAAGTTGGAGTAGAAACCCTGACTTTTTGGCATTTGCCCAAGCTGTAGAGAGCAAGGGAGAGCCTTTTCTTCAGAGAACCATTACCTGGCCTCTCTTGCCTTCTCATTTCTATCTCCTAGGTTCTTCTCCAATCTCAGCGGGAGTGTCTTTCTGGGACCTGGATTATTCAAAACATTTGCTAGTGTAGGCATGTGATCGGAGAGCTTACATGAGGTAGCCTTGAGTCTTCTTCCCCACCACTCCTACTGATTCTGACTGAGCCCTTGCTGAGAGGAAACAGCATGTGGGATTTTTTTTTTCTGCTATCATCTTAATCATTTCTAGGGAAATGAAGACAGAGCAGTGGCCCAGGAGGGAGAATCTTCTGAATGATGTTTGCATGGAAACACTGAGACCACAGGGAAATCTCTGCTGAGGCAGGAGGAGAAGGGTCCTGATTAGAAAATGATACTCTGTGGATCTGGGCTTAAGTTCTTCCCAGAAAATTGGCTTCTCCATGGGGAGTCTAGCCAGTCCAGCAAGGGAGCACTGAATGTTGGAGTTTAGGAGCATGAAGGCTTCCAGAAAATTGACTTCTCTGAGAAAGCTAGGCAGCCAGTCAGTGGTCCAGCAAAGGAGCACTAAATCTTGCACAAAGGCTTACAGCAAATTGACCCCTCCCTGGGAAAGGTAGGCAGTCCAGCAAAAGAGCAGTGAATCGTGGAGGTCAGTAGCACAAAGGCCTACAGCAAAGTGGCTCTTCCCTAAGAAAGTTAGGCTGTCGTCCAGTTGTCCAGCAAAGAGCACGGAACCTTACAGTGAGGCTCACAAAGGTTTACAGCAAACTGCTTCAACCAGCAAATCTGAGCCAAGATGCTTCCCCCACACGTACACACTAATGCCCCAAACCCGCAGTCCTGAATCCATGCAGGCCTGCAGACTTACAGTACCATTCCCTCATCTTAGATGGAGGAAGAAGGAAGTTAGAGATGAAATCCCAAAAGCTCAAAGCAGGCCTCCAACCAGACTCTTTGTTTTGTTGACCCCAAGAGCCAGTCGGAGACATCATATTTACTCCAGAGACCTCCCCATTTCTTTAGGATCCAGCTCCCTCCACCCCTGGCCCCAGCTGCACCCCTCCACCTTCCTTGAAGCTCAAGTTACTTTGACTTGATTTTGCCAGCTTGGTCTGTATCTCTTGCCAAAAAGCTTATGAAACCCTGCCTCCTCACCCCATAACACCCTATCTCTCCTCTCCCACCCACACCTCCCTGCCAACAGGATCTGAGCCACCAGGGCCCGCAATTACTCTCACTCTGCAGATCACGGGCCACTAGCAAGACAATGAAATTGTCAGCCCGCTGGTTGCAACCTTATTACAATTTTCTCTTGCTGTTGCCCTTCCCATCAGAAAGATTCTGCTTAGAAAAGCAATTTATAGCCAGTGGTCTCTCCCCTGAAGGCATCAGATGACAACAGCACTAGCCTTAAAATTATTCTGCAATGAAATCATGTTTTACCCTGAAATAAAAAAAAACTGCAGAATAAAATGGCACTGGGACCAGGCAGGTCAGAGTGTCATTATTACATTAACCTTTCGTCTTTAGACCCTGGGAGAGTAAATTGCTAACGAGCTGACATTAGCTCCTAAGGGAGGAAAGCATCTTCTGAAAGAAGGAAAATTTTTCAGAAAGTAATCAGATAGGAAAGGAGGGAAAGAAAGTGTAAAGATGCCATTATGGCTAATAATAACTTCAGGAAAGAGCTAGGTTCTATTTTCCACAGGAACCTTTCAAGTTGTGATGTTTTCCTTCATTCCAATTACACTTTCTAAAAGCAACTTTCCCTCCTCCTGGCGTAGCCATCTCGGGCTGAGCTCCAAGCCCAATTAGAATAAACAGATCCCTTGCAGCCACACAGCCGCAGCAAGAGGAAAACCGTGGCCAGAGCGAGTGCAGCAGCAAATCTCCCACCTCCCAGCCCCAGAGCTACTGGCCCACCTCCACTCGAGATGCCCAAGGGACCAGGCTGAGTAGATTTGCCCAGAACCCACTGGGCCTCTGGCAGTGGCTGGTACCAGGAGGGGTCTTATTTGTCAACTAAGCTGCCTGTCCTAGTACCGAGGAGCCAGCAGGAGGGAAGATTTCACCCCAATTTCTGACTTTCTTGTCCTTCCTGGATTTGGGGCTACTGCAATGCAGGCCCAACGGAGTTTACTCTTTGTCCCTTTCATTTCCTCCACCACATCCTGATCTTTTGGGGAATGGGGAAGGGAGTGTGGGCAGGGTTTGTTTCCCTAAGAGAGGGATTTTCCACCCAGATGATTTGACCTCTGTCGGGTCCAGGGGCCTGGAATCCAGAGATGGGGCCTGGAGATGGCCAGACCCGACCCGGGCAGTTCTGCTGAAGAGAATACACCACCAGCCCCCGATCTGGTACTTATATCTGCCGCAAAGTTTTCATTCCTCTGCTGTTGGCCTTACAGGCCCACCTGGCGCCCTCTACCAGCCAAAGCAGGTACTGTGATTCCCTGCATGTCGTTGCCTGCTACTCTGCACCCCTGCCCGACTACAATCTCTGGAACAGAACTTTTGCTTGAAAATTTGATTCCGTTCTTTTAAATATTCTGCGGTAATGCCAATTAATCAAACATTTCAACCTTTCCTGGAATATTTAAAATGAGGAGTAGATCCTGGAGTAACATCCCATCTTGGAGATTTAGAAATAGAAAGAGCATTAAAGACACCCCAATGTAAGAACCTCTCTCTCCATCCTCTTTCAGTTTGGTCAACCCTACCCTTTGCTCCTCTCCAAACCCTGATTTTTTCCTCATCTGCTATTCAAATTCCAGAGAGGCTCGTTGATTTAGGATTTCAAGTACAGGCATACACCTACATCTATCTAATGAATGTGTGTTTGTGTGCATGTGTTGGAGTGTATATCTGCAAGGGTGTCTGTAGGTGCAAATTTGAACAAAAATATATATATGCTTATATGTTCACATATGTGCTTTAGTTTTAAAGTGTGCATCCAACTATTTGAGTGTGTGTGGGGGGTGGTGGGGTGTAAATGTGTGAGAGGGTAGGTGTCCTTGCCTTCTAATCTTCCAGCAGGACAAGGAATTTATCCTTCTAGTAGGAAATTCCTTTAGCCTGGGGATCTGAGCTGAAAGCCCCTACAGACACTTAAATGCCAGTTAGCTCTGAGGCAGAATCGCCTCACCACATCAGCATCGTTGGAAGCACACACAGATAGATCCATTTGTCTGCCGGCAATGGCACGGTTGTAATTATCGAATCTATGAGAACATGCTGAATTGGGCAACAGTTCAGCTCAGCTCCTTGCTAGGATTGCAGTGCCTGTGTCACTGCAGACCGCTGTTCAAACAGGTAACTGCTGCCAGATGATCTTGTTTCTGTAATTGGGCAAAGGGGCAATGGTTGGGGTTGAAACCAGACTCACTCCACATCAACGGCCTTCTCCTTCCTGCAAGTTTCTCCAGCCTTGCCAGAAGGGAATTCCTGTCTCTCTGTCTCTCTCTCTCTCAGATGGGAAAAGCTTGAAATGATCAGGATCTTCAGTGGCAATTCTGCCCATTCATTAGAAGGATAGATAGAGAGACCAAGGAGAAAGGAGAAACAGGCAATCAAATGCACAAGGAGCAGAGAAGTCAGGGAGAGAGCGGGAAGCTGAGGTAGTGGTGGGGGAGTGGAAGAAAAGAAAGGGAGAGGAAGAAGATCATTTTGCAGAGTGCCAGCAAGTCCCACATAGCCTGCACATTGGAATTCTGCCTACAAGATTGCGGAGAGTTTAAGAGCCTCTTCTCATGCTCTTTGCACCGCAGCTGGTTATTGCCAATTTGCTACCGGCCACAGGACCAGCAGTGCCTCACAAGGCCAGACACAGATCTTGAACCCAGCTCACCCGGACACTCAAAACCCGGGACAGTTCTCTGCTGCCAAAGATCAGTGAGTGAGCCTGTGAGTCTTGTGATTGTGCGTTTTGTGTGTATGTGTATATGTGTAATCCTTACAGACATCAGATCTGTCCAGTTACCTCTAACACATGCTCACATGCATCTCACATTCTTTCTCTCCCTTTCTCCCTCCCTCCCTCTTTCCCAGTCTTCCTTCTGCTCTAATATCTTCAAATCCCCCAGGGCAGGGCAGAAGCCTCCCCAAGGTACCTGGGATGAAGAGCAGAGCAGTTGTCGCTGTAAAGACGATCCAGCAGGCAGGATGGTACATCTTGAGCCGCGGTGCTCTGAGCCTGGGGTTGCTGCTGCTGCTGCTGCTGCTGCCGCCGCCTCCTTTCTCTGTGCTGAATTCTGAGCAGGTTTAAATCCAATGTTTGCAAAGGGAGGGAGAGGGAGGGAGAGGGAGAGCAGAAGAGAGAGAGGGAGAGAGAGAGCAAGAGGAAGAGAGAGATGGGAGCACGCAGCCAGCGTCTCTTGGTGGTTTTTTTTTTTCCCTGCACATACACACAACTGGTAAAAGAATCACCAGCACCAATCTGTACCGGGCTCAGAGCCGACCTCCTCCAAGGTTTTCATTGGTTCTGGTCTCCTGAGTGACATGCAGCCTCTTGCATCTTCTGCAGATTTGACGCTGAGGGTTGGGAAGGGAAACTTGTCCCCAAGCCACCCCGTCACCCAGTTCTAACAGCGAGCTCCGGGGACTGGCAGTATGTGGGCATCTGTAAGACTGCATGTGTGTGGGTAGGTGCTTGTTGGAGTGTGGAGAGTTGGGGGTGGGGGGTAAGGGCCCATATATTCTTTATCAGATAGACGGAGGTCCAGGGGAGGGTTGGTTTGGACCCTGACCTGCAAGAAAGACCAAGGGCACCACGATAAAGGAGCATTTGAAAACTGGCAGAAATATACTCACAACCCATGACATTCTCCAGCTTTGTTCTGCTTCCTGACCCAGGAAGCTCCGGAAAATAATAAGGATGCAGGGGACCTGGATTGCTTCTCTGACAAGGCAGTGGATCTTGAATGAGTGCCTAGGCCTCACTTGTGCCTCAGTTTTCCCAGTAGGAAGTGTGGGCCACTTCCTCACTGAGGGGGTGAGAAGTTGACCAGTTCTGCAGGACTGTTTTGAGATGCTACCAACTGAAGGTGTTTGACGAGCTCCAACTATGGCAGTGATTACAGAATAGCCAGAAATGGATGCAGATTGGATTTCAACATGGCTGGAGTGTATTGATGCCATTTGAAACCTGCCAGGTGAAGGGCTGGTGAAGGCCACCTGTGGTTTGTCCTCCCTTTGCTTCCCTTTCCTGCCACTCTTTCCTGCTTTTCTCCACACCGCAACCCTTCTCTCCCTCCAGAGAAAAATCAGAGCTGTGTCTTCCATTGTCAACCTGTGTCTTCGTCAGTCAGGGAGTTAAATTCACTAGGCTGATCTCACTTTCCACAGAAGCATGTGCTGCTGCTGCCCCTGATGTTGGCAATGGGGTCTCCCACCAGGAAACAGAGATGAGACCCAATGCAATCACAAAGACCTTGGGACTGAGTACCTACAGAGGGTCCCTCACACTCTCCTCACTGGGCAGATCCTGCACCCCAGCACATGGAGTGCAGTGAGCAATTGGGCAGAAGGGCAGTACACTCTGAGTGCATATGCAGACTTCACTCCCATCAACCAACTACAAGCAAAACTGGGGCTGGGATCTCCAGGTCTTGTGACTGCCAGAGCTGGGCTTTTTCTCCTGGGCAAAGAGCAATGACTCCAGATGCTGGGTACTATGGCCTGCACCAAAAGAAATGAGCCAGGTCCTTGCTGGCAAGGTCAGTTTCAGATGGGCAAAGTTGTTGCCTCTGAGTGTATGAGACAGAGGTCACCTGCTTGGGACCTTTCAAAGATGGCAGCCACCAGGCTCATGTCCATGATGATAATCATGCAGTAACTGACAAAGACAGCTGTGTTACTTCTCTTTAAAATGGCAAGGAAGGGAAGAAGCCCACATATTCACATAATTGGGAAGCAGCATGGCATAGAGGACAGAGCATGGGCCTGAGAATTAGAAGGTCATGGGTTCTAATCCTAGCACTGCCACTTACCTGCTGTGTGACCTTGAGCAAGTCACTTCACTTCTCTGTGACTCAGTTTCCTCATCTGTAAAATGGGGTTTGAGACTGTGAACCCCACGTGGGACAGGGACTGTGTCCAAACCGATTTGCTTTTATCCACCCCAGAACTTAGTACAGTGCCTGGCACATGATTAACAAATATCATAATTATTATTGCTATTATTCTGCTCTGCCTCTTGCCTTAGAAGCAGCATGGCCTAGTAAAAAGATCATGGGCATGGGAGAAAGAAGACCTGGGTTCTAACCTTGGCTCTGCCCTGTGACTTTTGTGTGACCTTGGACAATTCACTCAACTCCTCCATGCCTCAATCTCCTCAGCTGCAAAATGAAGATTCAATACCTCTTCTCTCTCCTACTTAGACTATGAGACAGGGACTCTGTCCAATCTGATTTTCTGGTTCCTACCCCAACGCTTAACCGATACTATTATTATTATCATTATTGTTGTTAGTATTATCATTATTATTTCCTTCTATGTGACCTTGGGCAAGTCACTTAACTTGTCTGCACTTTACAGTTTCTTTTCATCTGTAAAATGAGAATTCAATACCTGTTCTCCCTCCCGCTTAGACTGTGAGTCTTATGTGTGACAGGGACTGATTCTGACCTAATTAGCTTGTAACCACCCCAGAGCTTAGTGCAGTGCTTAGTACATATTAAGTGTTTAAAAAATGCCACAATTATTGGTTATTATTGATGACTGTTATAAACAAGGGAACAGCATGGCCATGGAGTTAACAGGGCTGCCCAGGGAGAAGCATCAACTGCAAAATATTGTAAATAATTTTGCCTTTTACTGCTTGAGAACTCTCCAAAGGGCTTAGTACGTTGACAGGGTCTCCCAATGAGGCTGAAGGATGAGCCCCACTCTTGAGGCTTCAGGACTGAGGACCGACACTGTGAAATTAGTTACATGGATAGGGTGTCTCTGACTTAAGATGATTTAATAGCCCCAGAAATGTCTGCCCCTCATGCTAAATGGCTGTTTTTCAGGATTCCTGATAGGGCCCTCCATTTCACAGATTGCCCCAGGAGAGATCTTGGTCAGAAAACTACACTGCTGATTGCAGAGTCCTATAGCGCATTCTTCTTCATGCTGAGCCAGAATTAGAATCCAGGCCTCCTGTGGCCCAGAACCAAGGTCTTTCTGCTAGACCAGCATTAGTGCTCACTGCAGTGTTCTGTATACGGTAGGCACTCAGTCAATTCTTTCGATTGATTGATCTCCTTTTAGTCTTTCAGAGAAGATGAAATGAGAGTTGGAATGAGTGACTTTCTTATTGGCATAGAGAACACTTTGCTGCCCCCCCCCCATCAATGTGAAGGGACCAGGGTAGCTCCTCTCTTAATAGTGGTATGCTCTCTAGTAGTGCTTACTGTGTGACAAGCATCTTGGAGAAAATCAGATAAGGCCTTGTCCCCATCCCACATAGAGCTCACATTCTAAAAGGGAGGGAAAACAGGTATTCTATCCCCATTTTATAGCTGAGGAAACTGGGGCACAGTGCAGCTAAGTGGTTTGCTCAAAGCCATGGAGAAGATAATCAGAAGATCCAGGCTTCAAAACCCAGGTCTCCTCATTCCCAGGCCCATGTTCCTTCCAGGAGGTTACACTGCCTCCTTCGGCCAATGGTTCAAGTGACCCAGGGTATCACCGGAGATGACAATCCCTATGTGGAACATGACCACGGACTTGTCCCTGGCAGCAGCATCCTGAACTTTTAGGAGGTCCAGATCTTGCTCCACTGCAGCTGGTCAGCATGAAACTTTTCCTGCTTGGCAAAATCTATCCCCCGTGTGAGCCAGTGAATGTCCTGACCTTCAGGAGCTTGTGAGCAAGGAAGTCCAAGGCCTCTAGAAGTTGGGCAGAATCCCAAAATCCCTTGCTTTTCTTGACCAAGCTGGCCAGCAGTCTATGCTTCCAACTGCTAATGTCTCCGCGGTGGCACTAAATCACTGGCTGGGCAGTCTCAGTACAGATTTCCAACCAAAAGCATTTTGGGATTAAAGAGACAGGATAATAGGTGACTTGGAAATGAGAGATTTAAAATAAATCTGCTGTCCCTCGGTCTCACCTATCCCGCCGTCAACCCCTGGGCAGTGTCCTCCCGTGGTCCTGAAATGTCCTCCCTCCTCACCTCCGTCAATCTAATTCTCTTTCCCTCTTCAAATCCCTACTTAAAGCTCACCTCCTCCAAGAGGCCTTCCCAGACAGAGCTCCCCCTTTTTCCCTCTGCTCCCTCTATCCCCCCCCTTCACCTTTCCTCAGTTAAACCCTCTTCTCCCCCCTTTCCCTCTCCTCCTCCCCCTCTCCCGTTCCACCCCTCAGTACTGTACTCGTCCGCTCAACTGTATTTATCTTCATCACTCTATTTATTTTGTTTAATGATATGTACATCACCCTGATTCTATTTATTTGCCATTGTTTTTATGAGATGTTCTGCCCCTGACTCTATTTATCGCCATTGTTCTTGTCTGCCTGTCTCCCCCAGTTAGACTGTAAGCCCATCACAGGGCAGGGACTGTCTCTATCTGTTGCCGACTTGTACAGTCCAAGTGCTTAGTACAGTGCTCTACACATAGTAAGTGCTCAATAAATACTATTGAATGAATGAATAAGGAGAAGATATCTTCTCTGGAATGGTACTATTTACAGAATAATGTATTGATAGATTGGATCTATAGCTTTCCTTTCTTCCCAAAATGTTCAAGGCACAGTAATTGAAACTTTTTAGCTACATAGTGAACTTTTGGATAATAATTATTTTTAAATGTCAAAACAGCAGAGAAGAGTTCAGAGCTGGAGGTGGGGAAGGAAGATGCCAGCAGGAGAGACGGCTGAGGGTTACAAGAAGAAGGTGCAGGAGGTGGAATGAAAAAATGACAATTTCAGTCATTGCATTTGTTGGTCTGGGTGGGGCTGGATGGGATTTAGAAGGGTTGGTGGGAATCAGAGATGGTGGGTTTTGTTTGTCAGTCAGTCTGTGTGCAGAGCACTGTATTAAATACTTGGGAGAGTACAATATAACAGTATAACAGACACAGTCTCAGCCCACACGGAACTTACAGTCTAGAGGGGTAGAAAGACCTTGATCTAAATGAAGTTATAGATATGTGTGTAAGTGCTATGGGGCTGGGAGGGGGGTGAATAAAGGGAGCAAGTCAAGATGGCACAGAAGGAGTGGAAGAGGAGAAAAGGAGGGTTTAGTCAGGGAAGGCTTCTTGGAGTAGGTGTGTCTTCAGTAAGACTTGAAGTGGGACAGAGTAATTGTCTGTCAGATATGAGGAAGGAGGGCATTTCAGGCCAGAGGCAGGATATGGGCGAGAGGCCAGCAGAGATAGATGAGATAGAGGTGCAGTGAGAAGGTTATCATTAGAGGAGCAAAGTAGGAGGGCTGGGTTGTAGTAGGAGAGTAGTGAGGTGCGGTAGGAAGGGGCAAGGTGATTGACTGCTTTAAAGCAAGTGGTTTTGTTTGAGAAAGGAAGAGATTGAAGCACAAGGAAGAAAGCACATCCACTCTCTTGGGCACCTTCCCATGTACCGCTGCTTCCTCTGAAATAGATGGCATCATCCCCAGTGGGAGCCGTGCGAAGCTGTGTCATCAACACTGTTGGCTGCAAAGGGCAGCTGCCGAAGTTTGCATACGTGCGTGGGGAGGATGTGTGTATGTGTGTGTGAGTGTGTGTGTGTGTGTGTGCTTGTGCTTTCCCAGGAAATAGATATTAGAAGCACAAATTGCATTAATGTCTATTCAAGGGAAAGTACTTCACAAAACTCAGGTGTGAGCACCCTCGTCAGGGCAGATAGCCAAGGGGCAACCCAGTTGGGAATGGGCGGGGAATATGTCCAGAGACCAAAGACCTGCATGGAGTGGGAACTACGAGCTTTCTCTCTGGAACCCCACGACTCTGAGCTGGGAGTTTGGAAGCAGTGGGAAGGACATTCTGGAGAGAAAATAAGGGGGCCCCATAACTAACCTCTTCCCCCTACCTCTGCAGACCCAACAACAGAATGGAGCCCACTCCTCGGAAAATGGTAGAAGGAGTAGTGGTGGTAGAAGTGATCTTGGCGGGATTGGTAGTAGTGACTGTCGTGGTAAAAGTGGTAATGGTAAACATTATAGTAGTCATGGTAATGTAGAAGTAAAGGTCATAGTAATAGCGGGGTTAATAGTAGTAATACTATCAATGGTGATGGCAGAGGAGAGAGAGTGTACTAATAAATCTGTAAGTGTTAGAAAGTTGATTAGTTGAGATGATTTGGGGTGTTGGGAGTTAAATGGAGAAGGCTTGTTGGGCAAGATTGAATTCTAGGAGGGATTAGAAAATGGGGAGAACTGCAGTCTGTTGAAGAATTAGGGTGGGGAGGGAGTTCCAGGCCAGGGGAGCTGTATGAGCAAAGGGATCCAAGGAGAGTAAAGAGGAGGAAAGAGTTAGAAGGTCAGCTGGGGAGAACAAAGGAAGTAGGCTGGGGATGAGCAAGTGAGTCTCCAGCAAGAGCGGCAACCCAGAGGGCCACCATTTCCTGCTCTCTCAAACTCTGTAGGCCTTTGGGTCTCAATGAGATCACTCTCTTTGCAATTTCTTTATTCACCCATTCCTTCTCAACCTGCCCACGCTAGAGGCAGATACTGCTCTCACTTCCTCCTACCACTAACATTCTGCCATTTATCAATCAATCAATCAACGATGTGCACTGAGTACTTACTCTGTACCAAGCTCAGTACTAAGCATTTGGGAAAGTAGAGTTGGTAGACTTGATCCCTCCCACAAGGGGCCTACAAGTCCATGTGCTCAACAGACATAAAAATAAATTACAGATAGGGGAATTGGTAGAGGATAAAGATATGTACCAAAGTACTGTGAGGTTGGGGTGAGAATCAAGGTGCTTAAGGGGTACCCAGAGAAGCAACATGGTCTAGTGTAAAGAACATGGGTCTGGGAGTCAAAGGATGTGGATTCTAATCCCAGCTCTGCCTCTGATCTGCTTAGTGACTTTGAACAATTCACTTTATTTTTCTGCACCTCACTTATCTGAAAAATGGGGATTAAGACTGTGAGCCCCATGTGGGACATGGACTGTGTCCAACCTGATTATATTTTATCTACCCCAGAGCTTAGTACAGTTCCTGGCAGATAGTAAGTGCTTAACAAATATGATTTAACAAAAAAAAGTGCATAAAAAATGCAGAAGGGAGGATGGATAGAGTAAGACTGGCTCCACCACTGTCTGCTGTGTGACCTTGGGCAAGTCACTTCACTTCTCTGGGCCTCAGTTACCCAATCTGTAAAATGGGGTTTGAGACTGTGAGCCCCACATGGGACAGGAACTATGTTCAACCCAGTTTGTCTGTGTCCACCTCAGCGCTTAGTAAAGCGCCTGGCACATAGTAAGTGCTTAATAAATGCCATAAAAAAATGAAGGCTTAGTCAGGACAGGCCTCTTGGAAGAAATGTGATTTGGGGAAGAATTTCTAGTAATAAAACACTCATAGAAGTTAAATTAAAATCAATTGTATTTTTTGAGCACTTACCATGTGCAGAGGACTTGGGAGAGTACATACTGAGTTGGTAGGCATGTTCCCTGTCTACAAGAAGCTTACTCTCCAGCATCTTCAGTGACATTTGTTTGGAGAGAGACTTCAGACATAACTTCTCTCCCAAATACAGCCAATTGATAAATTATTTCATGAGCTCGGGCTATGATCCCTGTATACTATTCCAGATGCCTTTTAAAAATCTCATTTTTCAAACATGAACAGTTCCAGCCTAAATCTGCATCTAAGAGCCTGATTGGAACTTGCTCCAAATAGTCTTTTTTTTAAAATCAAACCCGGTGTCAATGAAAAAAAAAACCAACAAAAAAAAAACAAAAAACCTCTCATAAATATGTATTTTCACCAGTTCAGGCTTCCTGGGTCTATTGCATGAATAAAATGCACATTTTTTTAAGAAGGAAAATGTATAAATGCATATTTAATCGATAGATGGCACCAGCTTTGAAAAGAGACATTACGGTCTGCTGGGTACGTTTAAACGTCTTAAAAAAAAATCAAAATAAAATCCAACCGCCTCAGTGCACTTTAACCAAGGGGCCTGTTTCAGTTTCCGGGGTAAATACTATGCAATTTTATACCTTCCACAAACATTCTTTTCCTTCCTTTAAGTGAAACAAAATCATCCAACGCATGTTTAAATAGCAAGATGGTAGGCAAGGGAACCCATGGAAACAGGATGATGGGGCCATTCGGCTGATTCTCACACTTTTACTTCCATCCACAGCCTCCTGCTTAATGCGAGGATGCCAAAGACAGCAATTGACAGGTGTCTTGGGAAAGACTGCCAGCTTCCCAGGAATGCCCATTTCTTTTCCTGGGGGTCCAGGCTCTCAAACCTGAATTCTCACACTGGAAAGTTAGATCAGCAAGTTTTTACTTAGTGAAGGCCAACTCTTCATCCCCGCCCATCTCCAGCCAAAGGGTCAGGTCTTTTGCAACTTGAGATCTTTTGCAACTTTAGAATCATAGACAAGAGGAGGTGGGAGAGTACCCAAGAAGTAATCTGGTCCAGCCCTCTGCCTCCAGGCTGGGGAAAGCCCAGAGACATCCAGATCAGAGGGTTGCCTTGACAACCTGTTGCTGCGAGGTTGGCTGTGGCCACAGGATCAACCGAGGTCAGGGGAGCTGTTTGTGCAGAGGGAGAGGTCCTGTGGTGCCCACAGATTTGTAAGAATGAGAGGAGGGGTGAGAGTAGGCAGAGTGTAGTGAGGAAGGCTGATGGCACAGTGGTTCAAACCATTAGTAGCCCGAACCACCTGAACCTCCAAAACTTACCAAAGCATTTCTCCCATGTATCCCCTGCCAACACTTATGAATATATTCACAATTAATTTGAATGTCTGTCTCCCCCTCTGGACTATAAAGCCCTTGTGGGCAGGGAATGAGTCTTCCAGCTCTGTTGTTTTGTACTCTCCCAAGCACGTAGGATAGTGTTCTGCATAGGGTAAGCACTCAATAATACCACTGATTGAAGCCAGAGAGCCATTCTACACTGTTGCTTCTACTGCTGCTCCTGCTGTTGACACTGCTGTGATGCTACAATTGCAAATTATCTCAGGACATGATTCCTTGTGCACTGTTTTTTTTTTTTCCAAAGGCTCCTTGGGGTGAAAACTTCACGACCTCCCTAGTTTGGCATGTCCCCCATTGTCTGTCACTCCCAGACAGTCCAGAGAGTTGGACATTGTTTGGTGGCTGTTTTTCATATAAATAAATAGAGCGACCATTAGGTATCTTAGAATTAACAAAAATAATCCATCTGTTTGTGGGCAGGGAATGAGTCTATCAATTCTGTTAGAACAGTACTGTGCAGGGAGTAAATGCTCAATAAATACCATTGATTGATTAGCCAGATTCTCCCAGTCCACAAGTGACTCCCTGGAAGTCATTGAGCTGTTCAGAAGGCATGTTGACTCCTTTAAACCTCAAAGGTGCCTTTCAGAAGACTGGAGTATGTACCTATGAAAAGACAGCCTGTGTTTTAGCAGAGAAAATCCCTTTTCGATTCCCAAAGAATCATAGTAGAGTGGAAGACAACCAGGACATAACTGAGGTGATCAAATCTTGCCCAGTTTGAAAATTGTTCAGGATCCAAAGTAAATAATATTTCAAAGACTTACATGGAAAATGACCATTATAGGGTGGGTTCTGATGACCTACAAAGCAGATTCCATAGGCTGCTGCTGTTTTTACAGTCAGGATATTAACTACCTGGAGAGAGAACCTTGGATATAAAGGTTAAATAATAACAGTAACTCAGCTATCATTCTATCATTGAACCAGGCCATCAGCTGTCACCCCACAACCTATGTGGAACCAAAGGGTGAGATCAAGATAATTAGAATAATGAAGGCGATATTTGACCTAAGGTGAGAGAGAGTGCCGTTCTGAAGAGCATGAAAGGCCCTCTCCTGTAAGGTCAATGGTCTTCCCAGCATATCTATGATGCAGATGGAAACAGGTGTTCTTGGGCCCATTTCACTATGGAGAATTGAAGACCCAGAGAGTTGCAGAGACGTGCCAGAGACTGTAGACAAGCCAGGGGGTCAGCAATACAATTCCCCCAGTGTCACAGAACTGACCCCAACATCTCAAATCAGTTCTCTTTCCAAAATCCAAACTCCTTTCGAGGTCAAGTCTGTTTTCCACTGATAATTTTGTTCTGTAATAATGATAATAATGGCATTTTGCTAAGTATTCACTATATGCCAAGTGCTGGGATAGATATAATACAATCAGATCAGAGACAGTCCCTGTTCTACATGGGGCTCAAAGTCTAGGGAGGAGTTAGAACAGTTATTTAAACCCCATTTTACAGATGAGAAAACTGCGACACAGAGAAGTCAAGTCACCCAAAAGGCAAACAGTGAAACTGTGATTAGAATTTGGGTGAGCTGACTTCCTATCTGATGCTTTTTCCACTTGACCCTCACTGCTTCAGATTAGGCAACATGGCTTCTGTAAATTGAAATTAAATTTACCCCACATTGGCTCTCTACTTTTGTAATTTTTCTTAACTTACATGGCCAGGAGATCTTCCATACTTGAAAACATCAGCAAAGCCCTTCTTTACATCTGCTCAGGGTAGATTTGTATCCTTTATCTCTATTATTATTTTGAATTTGTGGATTGTTTCTCCGTCACCTGATTGCCTAACCTATGGATTATCCACATTTGCAGACTATTTGCTCTCTACCTTTTTAAATAATAATTATGGTATTTGTTCAGAGTTTATCATTTGTTAAACACTGCACAATCCCTGTACAATACAGAACTCATAATCTAAGGGGTAGGTAGAAAAGACAGTGAATCCCCATTTTACAGATGAGAAACTGAAAACCAGAGAAGTTGTGATTTGCCCAAAGTCACCCAGCAGACAAGTGATAGAGCCAGGATTAGAACTCAAGTTCTCTGAGTCTAAGGTCCCTGCTCTTTTCACTAGGCCATGTTTTCCCAGACCCAAGTCCCATAGTCAGGGGATTTCCTTTCTCCTGAATTCTTCCAAGTGACTTTCCTCTCTCAAACCATGTGTGGAATTCAGCCAGGGTTGAAGTTTTCAGTGGTGCTGCTGCAAGTAGAAGATCCAGGGGTGAGGAAAATAGAGGTCACAAGAAATGGTATTTATAGAGCATTTACTGTCTCCAGAGCACTGTATTGCTTGGGAGGATACAGTACAACAGAGTTAGTAGACAAATTCCCTGTGCACAAAGAACTTACAGTCTAGAGGGGAAGCAAGTGTCTGTGTGTGTGTGTGTGTGTGTGTGTGTGTGTGTGTTTATGCATGTGAATATGTATCTGCATATAAGCACGTGTGCCCTGAGGCATAGAGAGGATAAGAAATCATTCACACTGGGCATCAGTGAACAAGACAAGAACTAGAAGTAGGCAACAGTACAGATTCCTGCTATCTTGCTCAATTCCACTTCATCTCTCCCTTTTACTCTCAGTCCATTTCCCCCTGTCCCTCTCCATCAACCCCCACCCCCCACTTCTGCTTCCTGCCTTCCCTTCCTCCCTCTGTGTGAGTTCCTCTCCCCGGGCTTCTCTCCCTTTCTCCCTCTCTCCCTCTCTCTTTCTCTCTTCCTGCACCCTCCTCTGAATGAAAAGACTACTCTTTTCTCCTTGACATCTTGTTAGACTGTGAATACGACATCTATTGATTTGCATTTTGTACAAGAAAGAGGAAAAGGAAAAAAAAAAGAGAAAACACTCACATTCTCTGACCTCATGCCTACCCACGGAATATTGACCGAATCCCAGGCAAAGGCAGGGAATTTTAACTCTCTAGCTTTCTGCCACCCCTCTTCCTCCTTACACCCCAGCTGCTGCTCCAGCTCAATTCAGTTCCACCCTTCTGGCCAAAGGACACCTGCCAGATCATTCACTCCCCAGTTTGGAGCTTGCAAAATCCCTCAACCTTGAAGCAGCCACTCAGTTTATGTCTATTTAGGCCAAAATTCCAGGGACAAAATTTGTTTATTATTGGAAAACAGCGTTCCAGATGGGTCAATAGCTGGATCCTTAGCTAACTCAGGTTGGTTGAGACTGTCAGACAGGAGGGCAGGAATTGTCAGAAGGTGTTTTTCATTATTGTTTTTTAATTTGTGTGTGTGTGTGTGTGTGTGTGTGTGTGTGTGTGTGTGTAGGAAGAGAGAGAGAGAGAGAGAGAGAGAGAGAGAGAGAGAGAGAGAGAGGGAAGGAAGAGAAAGCTGTCTTTGAATTTAAAAGATGATGCTGTTGGCAGTATAGTGTGTGTGTGTGTGTGTGTGTGTGTGTGTGTGTGTGTTGAGGGGCAACTGACAAAATTGCTGCAAGACATGGATTCCATTCTACATGGTGCTCACGTGAAGACAGTTCCTCTGTTCTGAACCCTACATATGTACCAGTCTGCTGTCCCACTCAGGGTCTGTCTCCATTTCAGAGCTTGGTAAACCGACCTTCCTAAAGTCTCTCTTCAAGGACACCAACCTGTTTCCCAAAAGCAATCAGCAGGTCTAGTCTGCCTGCTGCAGTGGTCCCCCACTGGATTACTACTATATCACTTTGGGCGAGATTGTGCTCTTCTGTGTAACAAGCATAGTTAGGCCCTTTGCTTTCCAAACTGAGGAATGCTATTTTTGAAGCATCAAAGAAAATGCCAAGGGGGCCTATAAAATCCACTTTACATATCTATCTCCTTTGAAGGGATCAGAAAAGACTATAATCCCAAGAATGAAGACCTTCCCTGACTTTTGGGAAATAAGATGTGAAGTTCCTTGCAGGCAGAGACTGTACTTATTCCTCTTACTTCATGCTCCCCAACCTCTAGTTCAGTGCTCTGTTGAAAGAAAGAAATTGAACTTTCATCAAAAGACACAGATGAATTGAGTTTGTCTCCAGGTATCACTTGACGATGTCTGGCACAAGACAGAAAACCTAGGCATTTTCTCCATTTATAATGAAAGGTAGATATGTCTTCTTTTCTCTGTACATTGAGGTTCATTAGAAAATACCATTCCAAGTCACTTGACAGTGCATTGTGTTGATATTTCAAACAGGACTGGTGTCCTTCAGCTGACACTATGGGTCAAGCTATTGTGTCCAGTATACATTTGCTTGTGTTTGTGCCCTTTGCTTTTGGAAAAGGTTTGTGTCCTGTTCATTTAATTCCAACATTTGCCACCAGGCTGTGCATTAACAGAGGAGGAAAACGCAAACTAAAGCTATTTGGATCGATAAATGTGGAAAGTTCAAGAATGGAGTTAATCTGATTTACCTCCTCAGCAGAGAATTGAATCACTTTAAAGAGAACTATAACACTTGTCTGAGAACGCCCTCCTGGAAAATTTAATTCTTAAAGGATCCCTAGGTGCTGGTGTCTAAGATGCATTTGCTTCTGCCTTCTGAACCTTCTTTAAAATCTTCTGTCTACAGCATCCAAAAGTTTCATTCAGGATAACCACCTAAGCTAAGAGGGACTTCAAGGCCTTTAATGCTGGGACCTCCAAGCTTAACTGGATGTCTCAAAATGGGGAAGGCAGACTTTTAGTTTTTGAGCTGAGGCTGGTGTCCAACCAGAAATCTCCATTCTCCCCCAAGCCTTTAGACTTGTTTGATTATTTAGAAGTCCCCAAAATGGATGCAAAGCAGTGGGGAGAAAAATTAATGAGATGTGGTTCCACAGTTCTTTCTTTTGGAATTATGAACAGAAGATGGAATTATCTCTCCCTGACCTGATTTCTAGAGATTATATGACCTCCATCCCCCCAAAAGGCCTCCATTTCTCCAGGAAAAATGAAAACTGTGGCTTTGGTAAATCAGGAATAAAGGGGACAATTAACTCACTGCATTTCAATTCCATTTGACCTCCTTTTCCAGAAGGTCTGTTCTAAACAGATGTTCAGATTTCTGCAGTCTTCTTAACCACATTCATTTTATCAGGAGACATTAGGAAACAGGGCTGAAATATTTCCCCAGAGGAATCCGAATTATCAGCTCTGATACAGAACAGCCGAATGGCAGGTCTCCACATCAGTTGAAGCAGCTAAAGCCACCCAGACGAGCTCCATACAATGTATCCGAGTCTCAAAGACACCACCCCAGGATATTCCAGGTCACTTTGGGACTCACCATCTGTCTCTGTGACTAATGTCCTAGGAACCATCTGCTGTTATTGCTCACGTCTCAGAGACCTACATCTGACACTGGCCCTTGAAATTTACCAGATGCCCAAACTGAGCCATGGAGAGAGGAAAAGGAAATGCGGAAATAAGCTTCCTAAATATGTGCCAACTGGCTTTCTCAGGGCATCCACAGATAGTCCTCACCACAGGCAAAAAGTGGTCCAGAGGTCAGAGATGAATTTAGACATAAAATGAATCTGCTCAATCTAATCCGGGAATCGTTAAGAGCCCTACCTCTCACCTCTGGGCTCCAGGCTCCCAATATTCCAGCTTTCAGCCCTCTGACTACAGCAAGAGGAATCCCATTTCTGTAGGACGTTCTTATCCATGAGTCCATGGAAATAAATATCCAATCAGATCTACAACTTATCACCACTCTGCCGTGTTTCCTCCACATTGGTGTCTCTGTTTTTCATCTTGCGTGTGTTGATATCATTTTCCCATTTCTGTTCTTTCTCATATCTTGTTTGCCATAAAAGCAGACACTGATTGTCTTCTGTGATACCGGAAATGATCTACATTTCCCCACTAAAATAAAATAAATCATAATGAGCTCACTTAGAAAGGGCCTCACATCAACCACCTGGATAGACCCATCAAGATTCATTATGTCTTTCCGGCTTGAGGATGAGAAAGACTTTCATCAAGTCAAGGCAAGACGTATGTGTTCAGAATCCCAGGGGTGTAGCACTGTATCAAATGCTTCACTTTCAAGTTCAAGGAACCACTGGAACAAAATGATAGTAAGTGAGAAGCCTCATGTCTTGCTCTTTACTGGCACAGGTAGATAACAAGGAATGATAGGTAATGGGCAGCTTGGTTCCCCTAACTCTTTCACTGTGGGCTGATCAATAGCGATCACGGTGGAGAGGTGGTTGAAGCCACTAGTCCAGTAGGGTCCAGTCTAAATTCCAGGGCAGAGATTTCCACATAGCGTAAAATCCTCAAACTGCATAATCATGTAGGAGAGAGAGACATGAAGCACCCTTCTGTTATTTTCCAAGATGCCTCATCTCCTATTTCCCAAATAGCAGTCTTGGGGGAGGGACTCTGGCAGTTCCAAGTGATCGTATATTTTAAAAAATACAGGCCGCCCACAGTAAGGGAACTAGAAAATGAGAGACGAGCAAAACTCTAGTGGCGGAAGTCTCACAAGTCAGTGAGCATGGTTCCTGAATTTGTTTTGTAGGGGGAGGTGTTGAAAGGCAGAAAAGGGTATTGGATTGAGCACTTTTCTCTAATAGTTAGTGCTCAGTAGGGGATGGAATAAGTAAAGCAGTCATTAAAGCAAGAGGCATTGTTAGTCTAAGAGATAAACAATGAAAAAGAATATGAGAAAGGGAGAGGAGAAAGAACCAGAGACAGAGAAGGGAACCTAACCTTTAGATCCTTAATTTGTTTTGCACATAATTTGCACTTGGTTAATGTTAATAATAATGTTGGTATTTGTTAAGCACTTACTATATGCACAGCACTGTTCTAAGTGCTGGGGTAGATACAGGGTAATGAGGTTGTCCCAAATGAGGCTCACAGTCTTAATCCCCATTTTACAGATGAGGTAACTGAGGCACAGAGAAGTTAATATTCATTACTACCTAAAATGCATATTCAGCACAACTAATTCACATTTATTCATCCATACCCAGATACACTTATCTGTGTACAGTTGTCCCATGGGGATATGGAGTTCAGTATTCCCCAAACACTGGGCTACTTTCTGACTAGTTTAGTAAAGTGCCTGTGGCCTAGTTTGGGCATTAAGTGGTTCTGCACTTCAACCAGTGGCAGGGTAACTGTATCTCGTGCCTCTTTCTGTAATCCCCCCATGACCCCCACTCACTCATACCCCAGGGTAATTCCTGGATGTATGAGGAACAAGAGCAACTTCTGGGCTTGATCAGGGATCTGGTGGAGGGAGAGTTTCAAGGAACAGACCTTCTTACCAGTTCTGCTCCATGAAGTATTTCCACCCCACAGTGTAACCCCTGGACCATTAGTTTCAAGGTCCAGTTTCATCCTACTCTGATTGATTTTTTTTCTGGACCAGATGGCCACCAGGAGAAAAGCAGGAACATCTAACCCACAGGCTCCAGGGGCATGTCTCTAACACATCACATCCAGGGGGTTTGTATCAGTGCAAAGTTACTGGTCCAACAGGTGATGAAATGTCATAACCTCACACAGATCTCAGATCCCAGTGAAGAATTCCAGGGAAGGATATGAAAAGCACTTGGTCTTTAAGCAGAAATCAGGCTTTCCCAGACTTCATTCTCCCAAAGCTTCTCATAGTCTCACCCAGCTCTTTCTCCTCTCCCTTAATGGATTCCAGAATGAGCATTCTATCACTGTTACTGATGATGGAATTTTTATTTTCCTTCTCACAGTGACAGGGTGAGAGACTAGATGCTCATTTCTCTGGCTTTGATAAGAATGACTGTGTGTCAGGGGAAATCAATCAATCAATCAATCAATTGTATTAATGAAATATATCCTGGGCTGAAATGAAATGTCCCGATTCCTAGGTGGGAGACAGTTAAAGGCTATTTGCTTATTAAAAGTTAAAGGTTACCAGATACAGTTTATTTAAAGGCTATTTGCTGGTGGTGAGATCCTTTTGTTGGGAAAAAAGGTAGAAAATCACTTTTCAATTTTCCATTTTGCTCTGGTCTGGTAGCAGCTTCCTAAGAGCTCTAGTGCTCAAGTACAAAAAGAGAGTTCTGGGGTAGAGCCCGAGGCACAGAAATTATCTCCAGCTGAGCAAAACCTGGAGAGGGAATGGACAGACAGAGCCAGGGGCAGAAATGCACAGAGATGCTCAAGGCTGCATCCATCACTCTTTGGTTTGAGTTGAAATGGGGACAAAGGGCCGGAAGTGGCTGATGGAGAGGTGTCACTGAGGCACACACTGCTGCTCCTGAGCTTTAGGCCCAATCTCAGTTATGAGAGAGAGAGAGCTTAGTAGCCCATCCCCTGATGGCTACCACTCTCCAAATTAGACTCCAAAATCCTGCTGGGTGTTACATGAGAGCAGGTGGAATGGGTAGGAGACCAGGGTGTGATTTGCATAAAATATGTTTAATTGGATTAAGAAATGTGTCTGAGTACCCTAGTAGTTCTACCAACTCCTAGTAGAAGGGATTGAATTCCAACCCAAAAATGAGTCCCCTTCCCTGTGATTACCTTCCAATCATATGACGCAATCTGATGCCAGCCTGATGCCTATGTTCCTGGTCTGTTCCCCACCCCTGCAATCCTGGCAGAGAAGACTGAGCAGCAGGGACTCTGTCTCCAAAGCCTGCACCGTGAGGTCTTCCCTTGACCCCTGTCACAGGGTTCAGCTCTCATAGAAGGGACCCAGGCCTCCCTCAAGAAGAGGTGGGAGCCCAGCTCACAAACAACACTAGGAAACCTGTTCCCTGGATCCTGTTCTCCGGGGCTGAGCCCTGTGGCAGAGGCAGCAGGGAGAGGCCTTTCAGGGTCCTCCAGGGCTGAACCCTACAGCGGAGGCAGCTGGGAGAGGCAGCCCAGTGTCCTCCAGAACTGATCCCCCATGGTGGAGGCAGAAGGGAAAGGCTGCCCTATGTCCTCCTTAGCTGACCCCCATGGCAGAGGCAGGGGCAGGGTCAGAGGTCCCCAGCCTTCTCCTCCAGGAGGGTGGGACCCAAGTTCACAAATGCCTCTGAGGGAAGGGGAGAAGCCAGGGAAGAGTTGGGTCATGGAAACTGTCATCTCCTTCCCTGGCACCAGTCCCTTTTTGTGAGATCTGGTAATTGCATAATTTACACCACCAGTCAATCAACCAATAATATTTACTGATAGCTTACTGTGTGCAAAGCACTGTACTAAGTACTTGGGAGAGTACAATTTAACAAAGTTGATAGATAATACATTCCTGCCCACAATGAGCCTACAGACAAATGATCATAAGCCTATATAAACTACTCATTTATCAAATTGTTTTGAAAGATTTCAGCTGACCAATGTATCACACACAAAATGTGCCTATTCTTCATGGAACCAGTGGAATTTTAGAAATCACCATGTTAGAGAAGCAGGAAGCTCTCACATCTGAGTTCAGAGCAATGTAGAGCAGATTCTTGGATGTGGCTGGCCAAGACTATAATGGTAGGCAAACTCAGTCTGCTCCAAATATCCAAGAAGGCTTGCAGAATACACTGGGTGAGCAGCTTTTTATAAAAACAATAGCAATAATAATTATGGTATTTGTTAGGTGCTTACTATGTGCCAGGCACTATGAGAAGTGCTGGGGTGGATAGAAGCAATTTGGTTGGTTACAGTCTCTGTCCCACATGGGGCTCAAAATCTCGATCCCCATTTTACAGATGAGGTAACTGACACAAAGAAGTGAAGTGACTTGCCCAAGGTCACAAAGTAGACACATGGCAGAGCCCAGATTAG
The DNA here is from genome assembly GCF_004115215.2 of Ornithorhynchus anatinus. Lineage (NCBI taxonomy): Eukaryota > Metazoa > Chordata > Mammalia > Monotremata > Ornithorhynchidae > Ornithorhynchus > Ornithorhynchus anatinus. Next base: position 20,228,968 of record NC_041738.1, on the reverse strand, counting down.
AATCCATGACTTTCTGACTCCCAAGCCCTTGCTCTATCCACTGGGCCATGCTGTTTTCAGAAAGACCCCCAGGTTTGGTCACCATTGCCAGCACTAATTGATTCTAGGCTCTCCCAAGGACTTAGAACAATGTTCTTCACACAGTAGGTATTAAATAAATACTACTGACTGATTGATTCCAGTCACCTCTTTACTGCAGTTTGTAAGCAAGGGCCTCATTTGTACATACAGGAATAAAGTCTTTGTGGAAGTTTGCAGAATCCAGATTGTTGCTGCGTGTGTCCCCAGATATACCCCTTTTTACTTCCACTAGTCCTGAGTCACTGTGTTCCTCTCTTAGAGTTCTGGAAATGTGGGCATCATTTCCGAGCCACAAGGGCAGGCAGCAACAGTCAAGGTATGGGGAGGTTTGTGCATACATTAAATTAAAATACCATACATGATTGTGTTTGGACAATGAAATGGCTCACCTATACCATAGGTCCCTAGTCAATAGGTCAAGCCACTTCCAAAATCCTCTTGGGAGCTGGTGATGGGTTCAGGCCCAGTGTCTGAGTTCCAAGTTTTAGAAGTCCCAGTCCACCGGAAGACCAAACAATAAAGCACGAGGCTGGAAACGATCAAACTAGACGCTGTTTTGCTGGAAATCTATGGCATTCAGTCCCATTTCTCTCGCAGAAAGGAACCTAGAAGGAAATAACTCAAGGTTCTCCTCGCCCCCACACCTTTCTCCATACATGATTCAGACCCCAACTTATGAGCTACATGAAATGAATTTCACCATCTGTTATTTTATATTTCACGAAATTTGGCTGATTCTGAAATATTATAATTATCTCTCCTCCTCTACGTATGCAATGCGTGCACTTTTCTGAAACATAGATATGGTATGTGGAGAATGCATCTGTATTTAATGCAGAATACAGTCTGCCCTAAGAAGGTATGAAGTCCTCAAATTTGGGAACGTTGGGACGGCTGTTGCTGGGTCTGCAGCTGGCACTGCTGTGAATGTCAGACTCTGAGCCATGAGGATCCTGAAACATGGCTTCCCTATCCACCTATCACTCAATCAATTGATCAATAGAATTTATTGAGTGCCCACTATGTGCAGAGAATTGAACTAACTACTTGGAAGAGTACAATAGAATTAGTATATACAATCCCTGCTGTTGAGGCTCTTAAATTCCAGCAGGAGAGACAGATAATAAAATAGAGCACTGGTAGGAGAAAATAATAGAGTGTAAATACACATATATATGTGCAATGGGGTGGGTATTAGTACTCAACTACTAAGGTGAGGTGGAAGTGTTTAAGTGGCAGTTGGGGGACTATAGATGAGGAGAGGAGAAAGTAATCAGGGAGGATGCCTGGAAGCAGATATGATTTCAGGAGGGTATTGAATTCAGGAAGAGCAGTGGTCTGCCGGAAATGGAGCAGGAGGAAGTTCCAGGCAGGATGGAGGGAGTGACCAAGAGATCAACTGTGGAAGAAATGAGAAAGAGGCCCAGTGTACGTGGACACTAACTAGGAGGGAGAACACTAATTGAGTACCTTAAAGAATATGGCACCCTATCGTTGTTCTTGCATATTATCGTTGACATTGCTCTTTATGTTTTTCTCATTTCCAATTTCCTTATGTGTCCACAGCCAACCTTCCCACTCCACATACTTGGTTTGTGATCTCAGAAAATATAGTCAGCCAGGAAAACTCCCAAAAGGGTTCCAACCTAAGGGTAGAGCCAGGTTAAAGTTTAGCTGAGGAAAGGAAACAGCTCAGGGAAATAGGAAATACCTTGTTTTTGTCAGTAAGATCAAAAATACTGACCCCATCTCCCACCTCTGGGTACAACAATAACCCAAAAGGTTGTAGCTCATGGCACCTACCAGCTAAACCTACCAGCTGCCCAGACCCCCTGAGGGTTTGCCTAAAGGAAAATGCTGAACTTCATCCCATGGCATTTGGGCACCAGTGTGTGCTGGAGCATAAAGATCCACACAAATTCTTCAAACAGACTATCTCCATGGGAGCTCAACTCTGCAGTGAAAAACACCTATAACTGGAACCATGAAAATGGTCTTTTGCAGGAGCAAGGGCCTGGAGGTAAATGAAGGTAAAGAGCAATTGATAATCTCTATTCCCGAGTCGCTCCTCAAGGATGTAGAAAGCTCAGTTCTTCCTTTCAGAACAAGGTCCCAATTTTGAGGTGCTGTGATATCAACTTTCACTTATCTAATTCTGAGTCACTGGGCCCAGAGGGCCAAAGGGGACTGGGAAGGTTTCAGACCTGAAGGAGCTTGGAGTACATAGTGGAAAACTCTGTCTCAGCAAAAAGGTAGGCATCTCATCGAACAAGGGAGAGAATGAGCACCTAAAGTGTGACTGTTATTGAAACTTCGAAATAAATTGGATTTGGGTGATTTCTAAATTTAGTCAAATTCATCAGAAATATCCTTTGAGGGCAGATAGCATGTCTTAAGTATCTGGTTTGGTCCCACAGTGTTAAAGTAAGTGGTACCTACTCTCGTATTTACTCTCGTTTCCTTTGGACTCTTTAACACCAATTGGGTACTTGAAGGAATATTAAGGCAGGGAATGGGATTCCAATCTGAAGCTCCAAATACCAGTCCTGGAGTTAATCATTACCTGTTGCTTCACAGAGAAGCAGTGTGGCTTAGTGGAAAGAGCCTGGGCTTGAGAGTCAGAGGACGTGGGTTCTAATCTCATCTCCACCACTTGTCTGCTGTTGTGACCTTGGGGAAGTCACTTCACTTCTCTGTGCCTCAGTTACCTTATCTGTAAAATGGGGTTTAAGACTGTGAGCCCCACATGGGGCAACCTGATTACCTTGTATCTACCTCAGTGTTTAGAACAGTGCTTGGCACATAGTAAGTGCTTAACAAATACAATTGTTATTATTATTTTTATTAATCAGAGGCATCTTCTTGTCTGGGGTGAGCTTGTTGGGTTACTGTGACTCCAGCCTCTACCCGACCATGCTACTTCTTTGACTTCATGAACAACAAGGCAACTATCTCTAGTGAAATAGCTCTGGCTTCCACAGTCAGAGGTTTATTTGTTAACAGGCCCAGGAGGAGCTGATGAGAGAGTGGGTCTTCAACAAAAAAATCTCCCCCTCTAGCCTGGAAGCTCATTGTGGTCAGAAAAGTGTATGCCAACTCCACTGTATTGTACTCTCCCAAGAGTTTAATACAGTGCTCTGCACATACTACACGTTCAATAATTGACGATGATGATGATGTAGGCAGCCACAGTCAATCAATCAACAGTATTTATTGAGCATCTACTGTGTGCAGAGCACCATATTAAATGCTTGGGCAAGAATAATTGAGTTAGTAGACTTTATCCCTGCCCTCTGGAAACATACAGTTTAACAAAGGAGACAGACTCTAATAGAAACTACGGATAATAATAATAATAATTATGGTATTTGTTGAATGCTTACTATGTGTCAGGCATTGTATTAAACACTGGGGTGGATAGAAGCAAATGGGTTGGACACAGTCCCTGTCCCACATGGGGCTCACAGTCTCAATCTCCATTTTACAGATGAGGTAAGTGAAGCACATAGAAGTTAAGTGACTTGCCCAAGGACACACAGCAGACAAGTGGCAGAGTTAAAATTAGAACCCATAACCTTCTGACTCCAAGGCCCGTGCTCTATCGACCACACCATGCTGCTTCTCAGGTAAGAAAAAGAAAAAGAAAAAGAGATATATAAACTCCTTGAGGGCAGGGAAAATAACTACCTTCTGTTGTATTGCACTCTTCCAAGTGCTTAGTACAGTGACTTACACACAGTAAGTGCTCAATACATACAATTGATTAATTGATTGATTGAGGCCCATTGAATATATATATATATAAAGTGTTAAGGGAAGCCATGAATAATTAAGTGCTTGGTTGGGACAGAAGTGCTGAACAGACAGTACTGGGGAAATAAGAAGGGGAGATAACAGATTAATTGAGGAAAGCTTCCTGGAGGAGATATGATTTCTGAGGGTCTTTGCTGAGGGGCGCAGAAGTGAGAAAGGAGACTTGCAGTGGTCTTCCCTTTAAAAATTCCAACGAGAATCCCCAGAGGGGAAAAGCTGGAAAGTTTGGATTGGGATTCCTGGTTTCCCATCAGACTGGACTAGAAACATAGGTCTGGGAATGCTGACCAGATAATAATAATAATAATAATAATGATGGTATTTGTTAAGGGCTTTCTATGTGCCAAGCACTGTTCTAAGCACTGGGGTAGATACAAGGTATTCAGGTTGTCCCACGTGGAGCTCACAGTCTTAATCCCCATTTTACAGATGAGATAACTGAGGCAAAGAGAAGTGAAGTGACTTCCCCAAAGTCACACAGCTGACAAGTGGCAGAGATGGAATGAGAACCCAAGACCTCTGACTCCAAAGTTTGTGCTTTTTCCACTAAACCACACTGCTTCTCACCCAGAAAACTGACTGGATAGTGGAATGGATGGCTGATAGGTATCTGAAAATATCCTAAGAAGCAGCATGGCCTAGTGGAAAGATAATGGACCCAGGAGTCCAAGAATATGCTCTCTAATCCTGACTCTACCACATGCCTATTGTGTGACCAACAAACTGTCTCTCCCTGCTTCACTCTTTACTTCACTCTGCTGCCTGGATTATCTTTCTACAGAAAGGTTCTGGGCATGTCACCCCATCTTCAAAAATCTCCTGTAGTTGCCTATCAACCTTCAAATCAAGCAAAAATCCCTCACTATTGGCTTCAAAGCTCTCCATCACCTAGCCCCCTTCTACCCCACCTCGCTTCTCTCCTTCTACAGCCTAGCCGGCACACTCTGCTCCTCTGCAGCTAACCTCCTTACTGTGCCTCATTCTCACCTGTCCCACATCTTTCCTCTAGCCTGGAATGTCCGCCCTCCTCACATCTGCCAAACTAGCCCTCTTTCCCCCTTCAAAGAGCTACTGAGCTCACCTCCTCCAGGAGGCCTTCCCAGACTAAGCCTCCCTTTTCCTCTGCTCCTCCCCTCCGCAATGCCCCTACTCCCTCCCTCTGCTCTACCCCCTTTCCCGCCCCACAGCACTTGTGTATATTTGTACATATTTATTATTCTATTTATTTTATTAATGATATATATATATATCAATAATACTATTTATCTATTTTGATTCTACTGATGCCTGTCTACTTGTTTTGTTTTGTTTTGTTTTCTGTCTCCCCCTTCTAGACTGTGAGCTCGTTGTTGGGTAGGGATTGTCTCTGTTGCTGAACTGTACTTTATAAGCGCTTAGTACAGTGCTCTACACACAGTTAAGTGCTCAATAAATATGAATGAATGAATGAATGAATGAATGAATGAATGAATGACCTGGGGCAAGTTGCTCAATTGCTCAACTTCTCTGTGCCTCAGTTTCCTCATCTGTAATATCTGGTCTCCCTCCCCTTTAAACTGTGAGCCCCATGTGGGTCAGGGACTGCTTTTTTTTTTATCTACCCCAGTGCTTAGTATAGTGCCTGGCATATAGTAAGCACTTAACAGATTCAACAATGATGATTATTAGAGTCTGAGATGACAGGGTTGTGGGTGGCAGTAAGAGAGAAAAAGATGGGGTTGAATGGCCCCAGAGCTGGTAAAGAGGGCCCAGTTGGGAAGAAGCCTCCAGGCTGTGAGAACCAGGTCATTTGTCAGGTGGTTTTTGTTCCAGGCAGTTTCACATCACTTTTCTCGGAGCTAAAACAAAGCATCCCGAACTGCCAACCATGTGGGGAAGCTACTTAATTAATGTTCATAAACTGTCTTGGCTAACCAGAAACAAGGTATTATCACAATCTGCTGAAGCAAAGGATTCTCCTTGTAAGGGATTATACACTGCTCCTTCCCTCCAGGGATGTGTTAGGCTGGGAGTGCCTTACAGTCATTCATTCATTCATTCATTCATTCAAATGTATTTATTGAGTGCTTACTGTGTGCAGAGCACTGTACTAAGTGTTTGGAAAGTACAATTCAGAAATAAAGAGAGACAATCCCTCCCCACACCAGGCTTACAGTCTAGAAAGAAGGAGACAGACACCAAACTAAGTAAACAGGCATCAATATAAATAAATAGAATTAAAGATATGTACATGCATATGCAAGTGCTGAGGGGCGGGAAGAGGGGGAAGAGCAAAGGGAGAGAGTTGGAGTGACGTGGAGAGGAAGGGGAGTTGAGGAAAAGGGGGGCTTAGTCTGGGAAGGCTTCTTGGAGGAGGGGAGCCTTCAGTAGAGTTTTGAAGAGGTTAATTGTGACTGTTTGGTGGTTTTGAGGAAAGAGCGTGTTCCAGGCCAGAGGTAAGATGTAGGCCAGGAGTCGACGGCAGGACAGGTGAGAATGAGGAACAGTGAGAAAGTTAGCACCAGAGGAGCAGAGTGTGCAGGTTGGGATATAGGAGAGAGGCAAGGTGATGGAGAACTTTGAAGCCAATAATGAAGAGTTTTTGTTTGATACAGAGGTCGATAGACAACCACTGAAGATTTTTTGAGGAGTGAGGTGACATGTCCAAAACATTTCTGTAGAAAGATAATCCGGGCAGCAGAGTGAAGAATGGACGGGAGAGGGGAGAGACAGGAATTTGTGAGGTCAGAAAGGAGGCTGATGCAGTAGTCCAATCGGGAAAGGATGAGTGATTGTATTAATGTGGTGGCAGTTTGGATGGAGAAGAAAGAGCAGATCATGGCAGTGTTGTCAAGGTGAGGCTGGCAGGCTTTGGTGATGGATTGGATATATGGGATAAATGAGAGAAAGGAGTCAAGGACGACACCAAGTTTGCGGGCTTGTGAGACGATAAGGATGGTTATGCCATCCACAGTAATGCAAAGTCAGGGAGAGGACAAGTTTTGGGCCCTCTTCCCGTGCTTATGCTGTAACCACCTTGACAGATACTTAATAAACACAATAACAATACTAGTATTTATTAAGCATTTACTATATTCTAAGAGCTAGAGTGGATACAAGATATTCAGATCAGACACATTCTTTGTCCCACACAGGGCTTGCAGGCCAAGAGGGAAGGAGAAAAAGTATCCTGTCTTCAATTTACAGTTGAGGAAACTGAGTCACAGAGAAGTAAAATAACTTCCCTAAGGTTTCACAGCTGGTTAATGGAGGAACAGGGGCTAGAAACTGGCCAGCTTCCCAGACCCATACTTTTCCAACAAGCCACACTGCCTTAAAAATGACTGCATAGACGTATAACACTAGACGGCTCTTCTTCCAGATTTGCAATAATAATGTTGGTATTTGTTAATCGCTTACTATGTGCCGAGCACTGTTCTAAGCACTGGGGTAGATACAAGGTAACCTGGTTGTCCTGCGTGAGGCTCACAGTCTTAATCCTCGTTTTACAGATGAGGGAACTGAGGCTCCGAGAAGTTAAATGACTTGCCAAAGTCACACAGCTGACGGAGCCGGAATTAGAACTCATGACCTCTGACTCCTAAGCCCGTGCTCTTTCCACTGAGCCATGCAATAGCCAAACACTCCTGGGAAGAGTTCCTGGAATGGGGTACAGTAGACAGTTGTGGCCACAGTTTGAGGGGAGGGGCCTCAAAGGGGATGTGTCCTGAAAATTATCAGCAGGAGGGGCCAGTCAGAGCTGGAGAGTGAAGTCTTACTAAGATTCTTGTAGCTTTGATTGTCACCTTCTTTAAACTTCCCCAGTGGGGGCTGGCTTGACACTCTGCAGGCATCATTATTCTCCGGCCCCAGCTGGTCCAGCTTATATGGGGCCCAGGAACCTTAGCTCATCATCAGTGGAGATCTTCCAGTCCTACAACTCCAGCCGTGATCTCTCTCCGTCTCTGCTGTCTCACATTCCCTCCTGGCTTCAGGACATCTCTACTTGGATGTCCCACAGACCCCTCAAAGCTAAAATGTTCAAAATAGAACTCATCTTCCCACCCAAATCCAGTCCTCTCTCTGACTTTCCCATCACTGTAGAAGGCACCACCATCCTTCCTGTTTCTTAAGCCATAACCTCATCTCTCTCATTCAATCCACATATTCAATCCTTCACTAAATCCTGTCAGTTCAACCTTCACAAACATTGCTGAAATCTGCCCTTTCCTCTCCATCCAAACTGCTACCATGTTAATTCCCTCATCCTGTTCTGCCTTGATTGCTGTATCAGCCTCCTTGCTGACCTCCCTGCCTCCTGTCTCTCCCTACTCCAATCCATACTTCACTCTGATGCCTGGATCATTTTTCTACAGAAATATTCAATCCGTGTTTCCCCACTCCTGAAGAAATACCAGTGGTTGTCCCTCTACCTCTGCATCTAATAGGAACTCCTCAAGATTGGCTTTAAAGCACTCAATCACCTTGCCCAGTCCTACCTCATCTGGTTATTGTCCTGCTACAACCCAGGTGACATATTTTGCTCCTCTAATGCCAACCTACTTGGTGTACCTCTATCTTGTCTCTCTCACCACCGACCTCTTGCCTATGTCCTACCTCTGTCCTGGAATGCCCTCTCTCTTCATACCCTACAATTATTCTGCTGACCTTAAAAGCCTTATTAAAGGCACATCATCTTCTCCAAGAGGCTTTCCCTGCCTAAGCCCTCATTTCTTTTTTTCCCATTCCCTTCTGCATCATCCTGATTTGTTCCCTTTATTCAACATTCCCCCAGCTCCATGGCACTTATGTCCATACCCTTAATAAATTTATTTTTATTAATGTCTGCCAGCCCCTCTAGACAGTAAGCTCTTTGTGGGCAGGGTACGTGTCCATTATATTGTTGTGTTGTACTCTCGCATGTGCTTAAAAGAGTATTCTTCACAGAGTAAGGGCTCAATAAATATAATTGAATAATTGATCCTAAAACAACAACAACCAAACAACAGGCATCCTCTCTGCTTGAGGCCAAAGCCTGAAGACATTGTGGCTCTACCACATGCAAACCAATCCCAAATTTCACATGTAGGAGTGGCCTTTTGGAAAGAGCCTGGGCCTGGCAGTCTGAGGACCCGCCTTCTAATCCAAACTCTGCCCCTTTTCTGCTGTGTGACTTCAGGCAGTCGCTGCACTTCTCTGGGCCTCAGTTTCTTCATCTGTCAAGTGGGGATTAAATCCCTCATACTTAGACTGCAAGGCCCATGTGTGGCACAGAATAAATCTGACCTGATTATCTTGTATCTACCTCAGCATTTAGCATTTACCTCATCATGGTTCGTAATCAGCACTTAACAAATACCATAATTATCAAGAAGCAATGTGACCTAATGGACAGAGCTTGGGTCGGGGGGTCAGAAGGACATTATTTCCAGTCTTGGCTCAGCCTTCTCTGCTTTGTGAACTTGGGCATGTCATTTCACTTCTCTGTGTCTCAGTTCCCTCATCTGTAAAATGAGGATTATGACTGTGAGCCCCATTTGGGACAGGGACTGTGACCAACCTGATTAGCTTAATACAGTGCCTGGAACATAGTAAGAACTTAGCAAATGCCACAGTTATTATTATTAGTATTACTATTATTGTTACTGGTTATCTTAAGAGTTCGTGGAAGGAAGCCAGAAATTTGGTTTTGCTAGGATTTCTGGAGGGCTTCAGTTCTGGGATGCCTCAGCTCTTTGCCTGTAGCCATTCTCACTTCCTGGGTGCCACCAGACAGCATGGAGTGTCATTATAAAACACAAAGAGAGGAGCTGCTGCTTCCTTAGACAAACAATGCTGCTAATCATCCCAAATCCCTGCCTTTTAGCAGACCAGACCTCCGTAGAATCGATAACTAGCAGTCTGGGCAAACACTGCATGTATTTTTCTCATTTTCACCATCAATTTCCTGATGTTCCTTGATTCCCTCAGGCAGCAGGTCATCCAGAGTTTCTCGTGGAGGGTTTTTTAGCCCAGTACTTCTGAGGCAGGTGAACTAAGGGATTACTGGAGCACACATAAGAATGACTGCAATGTCACACTATACAGAATCCAGAGTCTATGAGTCCATCCTGTCTGGGATTTGGCCTCTGACAGTACATCAGGATGACTGAAGGACACACATCCTTCCTTCCTTCTTTCCTGTTTTACATGAACCATACAGCTAATTTCACCTTTACCTTCATCAACAGTTATGGATGGCTATTCTTGAGAACATCTTCAGTCAGTCAGTGGAATGAATGGGGTGGTAAACATTACCACAACAGGCTGAAATTATCCACAGTTTTTAAAAAGGTTTGGATCAATTCATGGGTGAGCAGTTAATTCGTCAATTAATCAATACTATTTGTTGAGCACTTACAGCACACAGAGAACTGTCCTACATTCTTGGAAAAGTACAATACAAAGGTAAGGGAGGGAGAGAGGCAATGATAGGGATGGATGTTAGATGGTATATCCCTAAGCATTATGATAGATATCAATCAATCGGAGCGTTGCACTAAGCAGTTGAGAGAGGACAATACGACAGAGTTGGTAGACAATGTCCCTGACCTCAAGAGGTTTACAATTAGGAGGGGATAGAGATATCAAAATAACTTCCACATCTAAACTGCAAGCTCACTGTGGGCAGGGAATGTGTCTGTCAACTTCGTTGTCTTGTGCTCTCCCAAGTGATTTAGTGCAGTGCTCTTTTCAAAGTAAGCACTCAAATACCACTGACTTATTGACTGATGGAGAGAGGAAGCTGCAGAGTATAAGGAGATGTGCATAAATGCTGTGAGGATGGGATTGGGTGAGTATCAAGGTGCATAAGGGGTGCATGTCCAAGGGCATAGATAATGCACAAGGGAGGTCAAATAAGGTTGGAAAATGAGAGGTTAGTCAGGGACAGTTTCTTAGGGGAGGTATGATTTTAGATGGAAAGAGCGGTGGTCTGTTACATATTAAAGGATCGGAAGTTCCAGGCAGGAGGAAAGATGTAATATTCATAGGCCAATCCTGACACAGCTCTTCTAGACATACAGTTACCATTGTCAATGATAGAATGTTAGTCTGGATGATGGCCTGTGATGTCTCACCAAGTTATGACATTATTATGTTCTTTCAATCCATCAGTCAAGCAATAATATCTATTGAGCGCTTTCTGTGAGCAGAACACTGCATTAGGTGCTTGGAAGAGTACAATACACTGGAATGGGAATACATGTTGCCTGCCCACAAGGAGTTTACTGTCTTGAGAGAATGTATCAATATATCCAACACCCTTTTGAACCTACTGATGTTTGTATAAGAGCTTGCAGACTGGTAATCCTGTGGTTGCAAAACAATACCTTCTATCCTGAAAATCTTGCCATGGGGAATTCTCCACTTACTTGAAGAAATGGAGACATCTTGGTTTAAGGTAAGGATCAAATGTACATTAAGCTGCATTGGAAGCTACCTTAAGTTGTCTTTTCCTGTTTCCTCCTTCCTCTCTTCTTCCTCCACTTAATTCACACCCCAAGTTAAGATGGAAGCCCAGAGAAAGAGGAGAGGCTCCTCCAGTGACATTCCCATACTCCCAAGATATGCTGAAGGCTGAAGGGGCTGCAATAGAGAGGCTATAGTCCCAATACTTGATTTTGCACTTCCTAGGTTCTCCAGCCTCCTTTCTGGATTACTCTACTGCTTCCCCTATTCCTAATCTTGAGATTCTCCTTAACCAATTTTAAAGTCTATCTCCCCCTGTAAACCATAAACTCCTTTTTGGCAGGATTGTGTCTGTTGTACTTTACCAAGAACTTAATATTATTATTTTCTTATTATGGTATTGGTTAAGTGTTTACTATATGCCAAGCACTGTTCTAAGCACTGGGGTAGATACAAAGGATGTTCCTTGTGGGGTTCACAGTCTTAATCCCCATTTTACAGATGAGGTAACTGAGGCACAGAGAAATTAAGTGGCTTGCCCACTGTCACACGTCAGACAAATGGTGGAGCCGGGATTAGAACCCATGTCCTCTGACATCCAAGCCCATGCTCTTGCCTCTAAATCATGCTTCTTCTTTGTGTTCTGCATGCAGTAAGCACTCAATAAATACCACTGATTTATTAGCTGTTTGATCCAGCCACTGAAGCTAGACTCAAGGTGAGCCAGTGCTGGCTGTCAAACCAGCACCAGCTCATCACCCCCAGTTCCCAGGAGCTGGGTTTCTTCTGAGGCGAAGAATGAGTGGGTAGGCAAGCAGGTGTGCAAGGTGGAAGGGCACAAGTGAGGCAGAAAACCCTAGGGAAGAGAATTCAATCAATCAATCAATCAATGGTGCTTATTGAGAGCTTACTATAGGCAAAGCACTGTACTAAGCACTTGGAAAAGTACAATACAAGTCCTCCATAATTGGAGTTAATGCCTACCCAGCCATGAGTAATGATAACCCTTACCCTAAACCTAACCATAAATAGTGCTTTAGCATTGTAGAAAGGTTGGAAAAGCACCATGGCTTAGTGAAAAAAGCACAGTTCCCAGGAGTTAGAGAAGCTGGGTTCTAATCCTGTCTCCACCACTTGTCTGCTGTGTGACCTTGGGCATGTCACTTAACTTCTTTGGGGCTCAATTTCCTCATCTGTAAAGTGAGGATTAAAATCCTACTCCTAATCGTGAGCCCCATGTGAACAGAAATTGATTCTGACCTGAATATCTTGTTTCTACCCCAGTTCTCAGTACAGTGCTTAGCACATCATAAGTACTTAATAAGTATTAAAATTATTATTATTATCCTAAGCTTGAGCTTATGCCAAGGAATGCAAACCCATTCACTGTTCAGAAGGGAAAGAAAGTGTAGCCTTGACTTCTACCCTCTCTCGATCCTGACAGCTTCTCCAAGCAGGCAGAGCCAACAGGGAGGCCCCTTTTACAGACAGAAGCCAACAGGGAGCCATCCTTTCCACACTCCTCAAGTCACAAAGACATTAATGGAGTCTCCGGTCTTACAGTGATGGGCAAACCTAGGTCTTGAAGTTTCATGATGTAGCAAAAGAACTGATTCATAACAGCTGTGGTTTGAACCACCCACTAACCCTAACCCTAACACTAACCCACTGACCCACTCCAGTGTCCGCCAGATGGGTTCCTCCCAGAACATGGAAGACAACAAGCAAATACGTGGGCGGGGGAGCAGCACATTGAGGAATGCACCTAAACTTTTTTTTTAGGTGCAGGACCTATTTATGGCCACAATGACAGCAGCAGAATGCCACAATTATGCCATAGAACCACAGCCTAGCAAACAGTTACCACAGTAGCTACTGAAGTGTTTGCCTCTTATATTAGCCAGATATTTCTCACAGTTCTTCTTGGGCTTGTCCACCTTGTGGAATGCTGTAGGTAGCTTTTTTATCAGAAACTTTTCACACTGATAACAAAGCCCCAGGAGACATTTGCAGAGCTGGGCCTGGAACCCAGGTCTCTTGATTTCCAAAGCCAAGCTCTTCCCACAAGATCACAGCAAGACAACTATTAGACTTTACTGAGTGTTCATTTGTTTGCCCATCATCAGTCAAGGGTGTGAGAGAGGCAGGTAAGAAACTAAGCCCAGTCACTTCTCTCAAGGTGCTTACATTCTAGTAAAATGAGGAGCAACTTCACCCGACACAGTGTGACCCTAATGACATCAGGAAATCCATAGCCAGGGAGCATTGCACAAGTTACAGGTCAAGAACCCTACTTCCTTACCCAGGGATTTTGCTTAGTGCCTACATCTGGGACAGTCCCAACCATCTCCACCTTTTCACAAACTCTAGGGGAAAGAGAAACTCAGTGGAATTCTTGATTCCAGAAGATCTGGGGACCCTGTTCTCTTCCCCAGAGACATGGTTACACTGACCACAGTCCTCTTGTCCTGGAGTTTAGACTAGAGACTCCCAACCCTATGGTCCTGTAAAAACCATCCTAAAAACCACCAATGCACACAGAAGTCCATCTTGGAGAAGGGAACTTGGCAAGCCCTGGTTACCATGGCAACCAGCCTCCCAGCTTCAATATTTCCTACTTAGTTTTTTTACTTAGGGTTTGCTTTTTCATTTTTTTAAAACTCCAAATGTGAAGGAAAACTTATGCCAAGGGAATAAAAAGAACATAACCAACTCTTCTGTGTGCACTGACTGGGGAGTGAAGGATTGAAAAGTCTCCAACTTAAAAAACAAAAAACCAAAGAGACACTGAGAACGTGGACAAGAAGCACCAGGTTATTCCGCCCGGAGGCTGTGATAGGACCTGCAGAGCCATCTGGGCTGTTCTTCATTTGCACATATCCCTGCAATTCATTTGCCATTCAACTGAAGACAGTGGGCTTCATGGAGAACACTGCAGAGCTAGCCTGTTCCTACACTGTCCTTCCCCAGGCTCATTGCAGGGTGGAATTAGAGAGCTAGGCAAGGAATAACTTGTCCTCTCCCATCTGTCATTTCACCATTCCCCCAAACTACCTCTTACTCTTCTAAGTCTTCCTAGCCACACTTCTGTGTCCAATGCCCCATTGTTTCAGCACAACCCATGACTCTTTCTACCCACAATGTGTGCATGGCAACATTGAGTTTATCTCTACATATTTATACAGCTTCATCATTTGCTTATCTTCTTCTCCCTATTAAAGTGCAAGCCCCATTGTTGTTCATAATGTGCACAATATCAACTTAATATGGTGCTTTATGTCCACTAGGTTGTAAGCTTCTTGTGGTCAGGGACCATGTCCATTAGCTTCTCTTATATTTTTCCAAGTACCTCGAACAGTGGTCAGCAGCCAGTAAAAGTTTAACAAATATTGTTCATTGACTGACTGGTTCAGTGACTTACTGACCACCGGCTCACATCTGGAAGGTCATCCCTAAGGCTTTTCCAGAAGTTCCGCTGGCTCTGAAATGTTATTGGCTTTTTACCCTATGAACTGAGAAGAGATTGGGTCTGTAAGTATGAAATCTACCAGACTTGGCTGGCCAGGAAGAAGATAAAACCATGTAGGAGGCCATGGAGAGAAGAGAGCCAAAAATTTGATGATCAAATCTGACTTCCTCATCCCACTGGTCAGTGGTCTCAGAAGAAGATAATAACAATAATAATAATAATGATAATAATAATAATTGTGGTATTTGTTAAGCACTTACTAGGTGCCAGGTACTGTACTAAGCATTGTGATGGAGATAAGCATATCAATTTGGACGTAGTTCCTGTCCCACATGGGACTCACAGACTTGATCCACATTTTACAGATAAGGTAACTGAGGCCCAGAGAAGTGAAGTGACTTGCCCAAGGTCAAACAGCAGACAGGTGACAGAACCAGGATTAGAAGCCTGGTCCTTCTGACCCCCAGACTCAAGCTCTATTGACTCCAGTCCTTCTGACCCCCAGGCGCGAGCTCTATCGACCAGGATGGTCATTCCTGCAACTCCCAGAATGAAGGAAAGCAACAAATCAAGGTGCAGGCTTCAACTTCTGGGCCAGCAGGGTAGCTTGTGAGATCTAGAAGCCTTAATGAAAACCGAGCATCCTAGTTTTGCCAATTACAGCAGGAATGCTCCTTATCTCCCCCGTTTTAGCCGTTAAGATGCCTTAAGGCTTTAGATTAAAAGACTCACGCATGTTGTTGGGAGAGAAGAGTTATTAAATTCTGGGCCAGTCACCAGAAGAAAGTAATAGATAAACATGCAAGAAACAGACCCATCTCAGATCTCAGACAGAAGATGGCACAAGGGAGATTGGTTGGACCCATAATATATCTAAAACGGCAAGCAAACAAATGAAAGAAGCTAGCATGGTCCGCATAATAAGCAAGGGATTTTTGAACATGCCAAGCCAGAGGAGGTAAATCACAGCCATCAAGGCTTTCATAATTGTTTTCCTTTTGACTCCCAACAGAAAGCACACAGTACACCACATTTCCATAAGGTACAATAATACTCTATCAGTTCTAGATGCTATAGATTAAACCCATAGAGATAATTGGTACAGTTACACAATGATAAACATATCAAGATGGAAAAAGGCATTTCTTTTCCTAAACAAGAAATGAGGTTGCAATGGGAAATACCATGGTGAGTGAGCAATATCCCCATAATTCATCAGCCACAACAAGTGGTTTCACAATTGGAGATCATCTGTACGAGCAAAGAGCTCCTTGATGGCATAGAAAGCTGGAAGCAAGAATGGACAGATCAATTTCTTGAGCTGGCTGTTTCCCAAGATCCTCTAGTTTGATACCATGCCGCAAGTCCGACTACATCCAGGTGATAGTTCACCTGTCTCCACACAAGTGGGATAACATTTCTGTATTTCACAACCTTTCAAGTCAGGATGGTATCCCTTGGATCTAACCTGCCTCCCATATGCTGCAGATTGTGAATTTGAAGGCGGGGAGCATGTCTCCTGCTAATTTCTGGTGAACTCTCCAAAGCAATTAGTTCAGAGCCTAGTACTCAATAACTGTTGAATATATGCCACAGTCTAAGCCCTTTCCTTTCATCTTATCCTCAGTGGGAAAGAAACTAACCAGTGTGGACCCAAGATTTTGTCCATTCTACCCAAAGGACACCTATAAGTACAAGGGAAAGAGGAGCAAGGCCCTTCCCAAGCAATTCACATTTCCCTGTTTTTTTCCTTCAGGCAGCTGGATTTTCAGCCTTCCCACAAGTTCTTGATTTTAGATTTCCCTCCACAAATGGCCAAGATCCCCACAGTGATAGAGTTGAGAGGGTTGGAGGATCACTCCACAGTCTACACAGCTGCCACAACAATGATCAAAGCCAAAGGAGAACTTTCCTCCACCATCTGGCTTTTGAACTTGCTGAACTGAATGTTTCGACGAAGAACAGAGTGAAGCCATATTTCATGAGTTTGTGAAAGTCACCGCAGACCTGTTCCCTCTAAAAATGATCACACAGAAACTCCCCTGGAGCCCCCCTCCCCTGCAGCCCCCCAAGCATATAGGCATCAGAGATGGAGTTTTTATCCTGGAAATCCAAATGTCAGATTCATTTTGCAGAAAAACTGAAAAAAAATATAAGCCACTTCCCTGACACTGTGTGCATAGATGCCAGCAGAGAAATAGAGATAGGCAAGGATTCCTTTTCATATATTGTTTGTTGTTTTAATTCATGCTGTGCATTCTCTTTAAATAAAGATGCATTCTCTTTAAATAAAGATGGGATGAGGACTTGTGTTCAAACCTTTCTCAGAAGTGAAAAAATAGTCATTTAGTTTTCATAAAAATGTGGTATAGGTGTGACCTTAGAGGTATTTTTAATTGTTGCCATTTTGTAATAACTCATCCTGTCCCTTAGGGACACTAAGAAGCACCCCATTAATAAGACAGTGCATTCTCTTTGGAAAGGGACAAGAATCATTGCAAAGTCAAAGTATGGGGTGGTGGGGAGGATGGACTTTGCAGTTGCCATTAGAGAAGCAGCAAGGCCTCGTGGATAGAGCATGGGCCTGAGAATCAGAAGGACCAGGCTTCTAATCCCATCTCCTCCACTTGTCTGCTGTGGAGCTTGGATAAATCACTTCTCTTCTCTGTGCCTCAGTTACCTCATCTGTAAAATGGGGATTAAGACTGTGAGCCCCATGTGGATCAGGGACTGATTGTAAGCTCGTTGTGGGCAGGGAACGTTATCTGTTTATTGTTGTATTGCAATGATAATAATAATGAAGGTATTTTTTAAGTGTTCACTATGTGCCAGGCACAATTCTAAGCACAGGCACTCTCCCAAGCACTTAGTACAGTGCTCTGCACACAGTAAGCATTCAATGAATGTAATTAAATGAATGAAATGTCATTAGCTTGTATCTACCCCAACACTTAGAAGAGCACTTGGCACATAATAAGTGCTTAACAAAAACCATCATCATCATCATCATCAATAGACAGGAAGAGGGATGGAGAGTTGCCCTGAGCCATGGGAGAAGCTAGTAGTGGTAGGAGAAGGAGGAAAAGAAGGAAGAGGAGGAGGAGTAGCAGTATTAACTGAATCAGTCAATCAACAGGATTTCTAGAGCATTTACTGTGAGCAGAGCACTCTACTAAGCACTTGGGAGAATACAGTGCAATACAGTAAACAGACCACAATGAGCTTACAGACTAGATGGGGAAAGAGACATTTAAATAAAATACAGATAATTACATAAAGGCCATGGGCTGAGGAGAGGTTGGATATCAAGTGCTTAAAGAGCACAGAACCAAGCACATAGGCGATGCAATAGGGAGACAGAGAATGGGAAATGAAACCTTTATCAAGAAGGCCTCTAGTGATTTTAATAAGGCTTTAAAGGAGGAGAGAGTGATGGTCTGTTGGATATGAAGGGGGAGAGAGTTCCAGGCCAGCAGTAGGATGTGGGCAAAGGGTAGACAAGATCAAGGAACACAGAACAGGTTTATGTTAGAGAAACAAAGTGAGCATCCTCGTTGTAGTAGTAAATCAGTGAGGTAAACATAGGACAGGGGAAGGTGTTAGAGTGCTGTAAAACCAATGGAAAAGTGTTTCTGTCTGATAGAGGTGGATAGGCAAACACTAGAGGTTTTTGAGGAATGGAGAAACATGGACTGAACTTTTTTTAGAAAATGATCCAGGCAGCAGAGTGAAGTATGAACTGGAGTGGGGATAGACAGGAAGCAGGGAGGTCAGAAAGGAGGATGAAACAGTAGTCAAGGTAGAAAACAATAAGTGCTTGTATCAGAATAATAGCAGTTTGGGTGGAGAGGAAAGAGTAGATGTTAGCTATGTTGGGAAGGTGGAACAGAGAGGATTTGGTGAGAGATTGAATAAGTGGGTTGAATGAGAAAGATGAGTTGGAGATAATGCCAAGATTATGGGTATTTGAGATAGGGAGTACAGTGATGTCTTTGATGCTCTCTCATTCACCCCATACACCCAATCCATCACCAACACCTGCTGGTCTCACCTTCATAATATCGCCAAGATCCGCCCTTTCCTCTCCATCCAAACTGCTAACTTGCTGGTACAAGCTCTCATAATATCCCAACTAGATTATTACATCAGCCTCCTCTCTGATCTCCCATCCTCCTGTCTCTCCCTGCTCCAGTATATCCTTCATTCTGCTGCCCAGATCATCTTCCTACAGAAATGCTCTGGGCATGTCTCTCCCCTTCTCAAAACCCTCCAGTGGTTGCCTATCAACATTCGCATGAAAAAAACTCCTCACTCTTGGCTTTGAAACTCCCCATCACCTTTCCCCCTCCTACCTCACCTCCCTTCTCTCCTTCTACAGCACACCCCATACACTCCGCTCCTCTGTTGCTAACCTCCTCATGGTCCCTCGTTCACACCTGTCCTACTGTCGACCCCTGGCCCACATCCTACTGCTGATCTGGAATGCCCTCCCTCCTCATAACTTCTAAACTAGTCTCTTCCCCTCTTGAAAGCCTTACTGAGAGCTCACCACCTCCAGGAGGCCTTCCCAGACTGAGCCCTCCCTTTCCCTCTGCTCCTCCTCCCCTTCCCATTCTCCCCTTCTCCCACCCTGCTCTTCCCCTTTCCCCTCCCCACAGCATTGTACATATTTGTATATAGTATTTATTACTCTATTCATTTTGTTAATGATGTGTACTTATCTATGATTCTATTTATCTTGATGATATTTGCGCCGGACTACTTGTTTTGTTTTGTTCCGTTTTGTTGTCTGTCTCCCCCATTTAAACTGTGAGCCCATTGTTGGGCAGGGATTGTCTCTACCTGTTGCTGAATTGTACATTCCAAGCACTTAGTACAGTGCTCTGCACATAGTAAGTGCTCAATAAATATGATTGAATGAATGAATGAATGAATGAATGATGGGAAGGACAGAGCTTTGGGAAGATGAGGAGCCCTGTTTTAACATGTTGAGCTTAAGGTGTCGGCAGGACATCCAAGTAGAGATATCTTAATGGCAGGAGGAAGTGTGAGACTGCAGAGAAGGAAAGAGGTTGGGGAGAGAGAAGAAGAGAGAGGTTAGAGATGGAGAAATAGATTTGGGAATCAGCCACATAGAGGTGATGGTTGAAGCCATTGTAGTGAATTAGTTTAGTGCCTGTTAAGTGTAAAGCACTTGTACTAAGTGCTGGGGAAAATTAGATTAAATATAGATTAGGTCCCTGGCCTCAAGTGGTTTACAATGTAAGAATGATCTAGAAGGGGTCCCTGAGTGGGCAGTGGCAACACATATGCAAGGAAAGTCAAACTGAAAACAGCATAAACAGGTAGAGGCCTTAGAGTTAGAGTTCCCTGCTCCACACCACACAGGTGGAGATGTTTAGAGTTCAGAGGCAAATTCCCCAAACCTCCTCTGGCCACAAGGACTCTTGATTGTTCTCCTGGAGTTCCTCAAGTGATCACAATCAGAATCCATAGCAAACCTTCTTTTTTACTGAATATTTATTTTTTTACAAAGCCCTGCTGTTGTCTCTTGCTCCAGATTTACACAATAAACTCTCATTTCATCTTCATCCACCCCATCAGAACATATTTCTTAAACTGCTGGATGTAGAGGGTTTTAGAGAAGTGTTATAGATGCTTCCCTTAGGACAAAAAGGAAGAAGATAAAGAGGAGGAGGACAGAGAGGTCAAGGCCACTAATAATGTAGCTGAATAAAAATAGGAAATATAAAATAAACTACATATACAGCAATGCCATTAAATCTATTTACTCATTTGTAGATCATTTCTTCCCCCTTCAAGGTACTCCAGCCAAGTTTTTTTGTTTTTTAAAAATTTGTTAAGTTCTTACTGTGTACCAAGCACTCTACTAAGCACTGAGGTAGATATAAGTTAATCAGGTTGGACACAGACTATATCCCACATGAGGGTCACAGGTAATAGCAATAATAATTAATAATTATGGTACTTGTTAAGCACTTACTAGTGTCAAGCACTGTTCTAAGCACTGGGATAGATACAAGTTCATCAGATTGTACACAGTCCCTTTCCCACATGGGACTCACAGTTTTAATCCTCGTTTTACAGAAGAGGTAACTGAGGTACAGAGAAGTGACGGGACTTGCCCAGGGTCACACAGCAGACAAGTGGCAGAGTTTGGATTAGAACGCAGGTCCCTCTGACTCCCAGGTCCACGATCTATCCATTAGGCCACACTGCTTCCTTTCAAACTGGTGCTTCCATTTTCCCAGTTTCTTTCAAATCAGTCCTGAAAGATCACTACTTACTCTCCTTCCTGGAGTGGACACCATTTCTGGTAGCCACTGTAGCTCTCTGAAAAACTTCCTCCACATCCAGGCTTCTCAGCCTTATCTCCAGGCCCTAGCATACCTCAATCTAACAATCAATTAATCAAAGGAATTTATTGAGTGCTCACTGTGTGCAGAGTACTGTACTAAGCCCTGGAGCACTTGTACCAAACTAAGCTTTGATGTTTCATCTTTTACTGCCCAGACAGGTAGAAAGGGAGGGGAGATAAGGTGCTGCTGTTTTGCTGGTGGCACTCTGATAGTTCGGACTACATTTTGTGGAGTTGGGTACGGATCTGACTACTGATTGTTGTAAGCCATTTCCCCAGGCCATACACCCTAGTTTGCATAATCTTCAGGATGGAGTGATGGGGAGAGGTTGAGAAGAGTAGGTGTTTGTATGTTGTTGTTTGTAGGTGTATATGTGGATGTGTATGACTCTATGAATATATATATATATATATACATGCATAGGCCTGTGTAAATATGTGTGTGTGTATATGTGTGTGCATATCCAATTTTGTTACCATATTTTTACCCCCATCTAGATTTTAGAATCCAGTTGAAATCTGTGATTGGTGCCCTCTTTGGATCCCCAGCTTGTGAACAGTGAAACATCCAACTAATGAGGCATGGAAGAGGCACCTGGAATCCATTAACCATCCAAGGAGCTGCCATTACCCATCATCCAGCTGGGGATCTTCCATCCTACAAAACAAAGTGATTGAACCAGAGTGTGGGAGCAACAGATGGAGATTTAGATACCCTCAGTTTCCTGCTTCAGCAGTCTAGTTTCATTTTCTCCACTTAGGATACAAACTTGCCATTTCCACCCCTGTCCTCTGGTTCTGTCATAGAAGAGCTGGAGGAAATCTCAAGAGGTCAACTGGATCAGTCTCCTTTCTCCAGGCAGGTGAACTCCTGGATGGTTGAATGTCCAGATTCCACAGTCTCTCTCAGGAGCCAGATCTAGAATTGAACAACCCTGACAATTGGGAAGTATTTCCTTATTCCTAAACACGCAATCACTGTGTGCAATTTAAGAAGATTTCCACTAGTTTGGTCCAATGTAGACTCCAAGAATTGGCCCAGCCCTGCCTCATATAAATCCATAATTGATTTACAGGATTTGGACAACCAGCCCTTGTCTTCATTTGGAAACATTTCTTGTGCTGAGTCATTTTTATGGGTAATCAATCAATGGTATCAAATTCTCCTCCCCTCCTCACCTCTGTCAAACTAATTCTCTTCCCCTCTTCAAAACCCTACTTAAAGCTCACCTCCTCCAAGAGGCCTTCCCAGACTGAGCTCCCCTTTTCCCTCTGCTCCCTCTACCTCCCCCTTTACCTCTCCGCAGCTAAACCCTCTTCTCCCCCCTTTCCCTCTGCTCCTCCCCCTCTCCCGTCCCATCCCCTCAGCACTGTACTCGTCCGCTCAACTGTATATATCTTCATTACCCTATTTATTTTGTTAATGAGATGTACATCACCTTGATTCTATTTATTTGCTATTGTTTTAATGAGATGTTCTTCCCCTTGATTCTATTTATTGCCATTGTTCTTGTCTGTCTCCCCCAATTAGACTGTAAGCCCATCAAAGGGCAGGGACTGTCTCTGTTACCGATTTGTACATTCCAAGCGCTTAGTACAGTGTTCTGCACATAGTAAGTGCTCAATAAATACTATTGAATGAATTAAATAAGTCCTTACTTTGGGCAGAGCACTGTACCAAGCACTTTCATTCATTCAATTGTATTTGAGCACTTACTGCGTGCAAAACACTGTACTAAGTGCTTGGGAGAGTACAATATAACAACCAACAGATACATTCCTGCCTATAATGAGTTCACAATTTACTTGAGAAAGTTCAATGCAACATAATAGATATGATCCCCGCCTACATGGCATTTAGTTTTGGGGGGGATGAAACAGGAGTAGTATTTAGTAAAATTCTGGCTAGGTGCAGAGCACTGTACTAAGCACTGAGAAATAATACACAGGACTCACAGTCTAATGATAAAAAGAATGGATTGGTGACAGATACATAAGGAGAGCTGAAACAAAACTACTAATATAACATAAAGAAAAAAGCAAAGCTCAGTAAGGTACTGTGGCTAGAGGAGCAGAATTTCAGACTACTCATGGGTCTAAGTCCACATTCACAATTTGGCCAAAGTGACCATTACAGTAGCAACCGCCCCAGCCTTCCTGAGGTTTTGTGATTGTGATACCAAGCTGGGGCTGCTTTGCCTTGTCCCACACAGGTGATGGAAGGCAGCTGGGGAGAGAGATTCCAAGTGATGCAGAGGAGAGCCGGTGCAGGATCCCAACATGGCAGCCTGAAAGAGGTGGACATTGAGGGCCCAGGGAACCAAGATTGGGTGTGGCAGGTTCCTGGAGGATTCATGAGACCACCTGGTGTAGAGAGATATCTGCTGGATACCCAAGAGTGGGTCAAGTCCCTGTGTCTCCTGGTGCATAGGGCATTTTGGGAGCAGGACCCTGGGATCCATGATCTGGATCAGTAGGCACCCAGAAGAGCTGTATGGCAGCCCTGTGAAGACAGAGACATTGTGGATGCCCAGAAATCAATGATATTTAGTCAGTCAGTGGTGTTTATTGAGCACTTACCATAGGCAGAGCACTGTACTAAGTTCAGGCAGGATGACTCCGAAATGCTAGCAAACACTTCTTCCTCAGCCCAAACTGGCTGCAGGCTTGCTCCTGACCCTCATAATCCCTGAACCTTATGGGATGGGGACACTCAGCCCAGACATGGGAGGGCCCATCTAGGTAAATGAGGGGCTCTATATCATTTTCTGTTAAGAGAAGGATTACATGGCTCCTGGGGTCCTGGAATGTCACCAGCCAGAGCCCAAGCAGCATTCTTCACCCTGAAGTAGACTCCCATGCCCATTGCTTGCACCAGCTTTTGGACTTGTACCTCTCACCTTAAACTTCCTCTCCCCCCGTCCTTCTGAGCCCCCAACTTTTTCCCCTAATGATCTGGCGATGTACTTCTTTTTTAGTGAATTTTTTAAGCACTTAATATATGTCAAATGCTGTTCTAAGCCCTGGGGGAGATACAAGTTAATTAGGGTGAACACTTTCCCCACCCCATGAGGGGCTCAAAGTCTATGTAAGAGGAAGAACAGGAGAGCTGATGTACAGAAGAGTTAGGTGACTTGGCCAAGGTCGTATGGCAAGCAATGGGCAGGGATGGGATTAAAACTCAGGTCTTCTGACTCCCAGGCCCATGTTCTTTCCACTATGCCATGCTGCTTCTTTGCAGTTACAACTGAAGCTTTTAGACATGATTGCCCCAAATCCATCCCTCTCCAGCCCTTTCCTCTTCCTGCATCCTCTTTGACTCTCCCATTCTTTATAGCAGTATCCTCTAGACTGTAAGCTCCTCTAGACTGTAAGTTCGTGGGCAGGGGATGAGACTGTTTATTATTGTATTGAACTCTCCCAAGTACTTAGTACAGTGCTCTGCACACAGTAAGGGCTCAATCAATATGATTTAAGGAATGAATCTGAGGAGATGTCCAGATCTTTCTCAAATTATACACCTTTCACCTGCAACTCCGATCCTGTTGCTTTGCATCTTATCAAAACATTTCCTTCCTTCTCTGCTCCCTGCCCTTGATCTTCAACCACTACTCACTTTCCAATGGCTCCTTCCCCACTGCTTTCGAAAATACTCATATGTTAGCCAACCTAAAAAACAATCCCTTGACACCACAGCTTCCTTGCTCCTTCTAGTTATCACCCTATCTTCCTTCCTCCATTCCTCTCCAAACTCTCTAAATGAATTGTCTACTCTTGCTACCTGCACTGCCTCTCTTCCAGCTTTCTCCTCTAATCCCTCCAATTTTGCTTCCACCCCCTTAACTCCATGAAAATTGACCTTCACTAAGGTCACTGATGACCTCCTTGCCAAATCCAGTGGCTTCTACCCCATCCTGATCTTCACCATTTCTGCTGCCTTCATCACTATGGATCACCCTTTTTTCCTGGGAACATAATCTAACCTTGGCTTCACCAATACTGTCCTCTCCTGGTTCTCCAACTCTCTCTCTAGCCACTCCTTCTCAGTCTGTTTGGCTGGCTCCCCTCTGCCACCCACCCTCTTACTGAGTGGGGGGCTGAAGATTCAGTTTTGGGTCCCCTTCTATTCTCCATTTACACCCATCCCCATGGTGAACTCAATCACTCCCAAAACTTCAACTACCATCTCTACATGGAAGATTCCTAAATGTATCTCTCCAGCCCTGACATCTCTACTTCTCCTCAGTCTCACATTTCCTCCTGCTTTCAAGACATTTCTACTGTTTTGTCCAGTCAGCACCTCAAACCTAACTTATCTAAAACAGAATTCATCTTCTCACCCATACCCTCTTCTCCACATGACTTTCACATTCACAGCATATCTACATTTCACCTTTCCACTCCATCCAAACTGCTGCCATCCTGATCCAAGCACTTATCAGTTTCCTCCTTGACTACTGCATCAACCTCCTTATTGACACCCACTTATTCTGCCTCTCGCCTCTCCCCTCTCCAGTCCATAATTTGCTGCCTTGATCTTTTCCTGAAAAACCATACAGCTCACATCTACGCACTCCTTAAAAACCTCCAATAGTTGCACATCCATCTCCACATTAAATAGAAGCTCCTTACCATCAACTTTAAGGCACTCTCATTGCCTTTCTGCCTTCCACTTTACTTCACCAATCTGCTACAACCCAATCAACACACTTCACTTCTCTCATGACTATTCCTTGATCTCATCTATCCAGCCACCAGCCACATATCCTCATCCTCCCTCTAGACCGTAAGCTTATTTTGGGCAGGAAACTTGTCTACCGACTCGGTTGTGTTGTATTCTCCTAATTGCTGAATACAGTGATCTGCATACTCAAAGTGCTCAATAAACATCATTGATTGATTTACTTATCTTCCCTCCAAACTGGAACTCTCTCTCCTCCTTCATATCTGACAGTCTTCCACCCTCATCACTCTCAAAATCCTTCTAAAATCACATCTCCTCCAAGAGGTCATCTCTGAATAAACCTTCATTTTCTCTATCTGCCCTCCCTTCTACAATGACTGTGCCCTTGACTGTGTGCCCCTTAAGCATTTTGATTTTACCCCAACCCCACAGCACTTATGTACATAACCTTACACTCTGATGCTTCCCCTAGCTGTAATTTATTTTGTTGTTTGTTCATCTGTAGATTGTAAGCTCCTCATAGGTAGGGATTCTGTCTACTAAATCTATTGCATTTCCCAAGCATTTAGCATGGTGCTCTGTACTTAGTAAGGGCTCAATAAATTCCACTGAATTTCACTGAATTCCACTGATTGATTGATCCCTGTACTGGGTGAAGGGAGGAGCATAGGGAACAGTGAAACAGAGTGGAGCGGCCACCCCAGGAGGAAAAGGATCATGAGCTTCTAAATTCCTTTTGGGCTGGGTTCATGTCCACCAACCTTTTAGATTTTCCTCTCCCTAGTGTTTAGTATAGTGTTCTGCATTCAGTAAATACTCAATAAAAACATTGAATGATTGATTAATGAGGTAGGGGATAAGACAAGAGAAAGGGACCCTTCCTCGCAGAACAAAACCCTCCCTGCTGAGCTGAGTGATATTCAAGGGGTGGATTGCTCCAAGCCCAATTTTGGATCAGTCATAGAAAAGGAAAGCAAAGCGCAGACCTTTAATTGGACATAAAGTAGTAGTAGTATTTATTGAGTGTCCATTTGGTGCAGTGCATGGTGCAAAGCGTTTTGGCAGTGCAAAATTTAGAAGTGGCCAGTTCAATTGTTATCAATGGTAATCACTGAATGTTCACTCTGTGCACTACTTGAGTGCTTGGGAGAATATGATAAAACAGACTTGGCAGATATGCTCCTGCCCACAGTGAGCTTATACTCCAAAAGGGGAGACAAACAAAAATATTTATGAAGTTGTCAAAACAAATAAATGGATGTGCAAGAGAAGAGGTAATGTACCCCCCTGCCCTCCTTTCTGCTCCCAAGCCACCAGGAAAGTAACTATAGCTTGGAAGTCCTTGGGCTCCTATGGCCCAGGTGTCTCCACCAGGTACGAGGGACTGTCAGCAATCCTCAGCAGTGCAACCGTCTCTGTTTTGCTTCCCTTAAAAATGAGTCCATGCAGACCTGCATGGAAAATTCAACCAAGCAACAAACAAGCAAACTCTGGAGAGGCAGTCAGTAGTCTCCAGCTGCCCCTCTCTAGCTTTATTTAGTAATAATAATATAATACTGGTATTTGTTAAGCACTTACTATGTGCCAAGCACTGATCTAAGCGCTGGGGAGGATACAAGGTAATCAGATTGTCCCACGTGGGGCTCACAGTCTTAACCCCCATTTTATGGATGAGGGAACTGAGGCACCGAGAAGTTAAGTGACTTGCCCAAAGTCACACAGCTGATAAGTGGCGGAGTCGGGATTAGAGCCCATGACATCTGACTCCCAAGCCCGTGCTCTTTCCACTGAGCCATGCTGCTTCTCTAATTTACTAATTCCTTAATTTACTTCATTGGGGAAGGATTAATAATAATAATGGTGGTATTTGTTAAGTGCTTACTATGTGTCGGGTACTGTACTAAGTGCTGGAGTGGTTAGGGGCAAAAAATGTCAGACTCAGTCATTGTCTCATAACCTAATCCCCATTTTATGATGAAGTACCTGAGGCACAGAGAAGTTAAGTAGCTTGCCCAAGGTCATATAGCAAACAAGTAGCAGAGCCAGAATTAGAACCCAGGTCCTTCTTGCTCCCAGGCCAATGCTCTATCCACTATGCACACTGCTTCTCTGTGCCTAACTAGTGTTTAGGGGTCTAGTGCCTAACTTCTACAGCTCCAAGAGAGGTGGAATACATTCCTCTGATGTGGTCACTGTTTCTTCCAGTCCTGGGACAAGTTCTAGGCAGGGACTATGAGCAGTTCAATGATCCTGCTACTGGAAGAGCTTCAGTGACAGCTCCAAGCCTGGCTGTTTGGGAGGGCAGCTTGTGGAGGAAGGTAGCAGATGATCATTTGTCATAAAGAGATCTGCCAAGAGGGGAAAATGCTCGTCTTCTGCCTCCTCCCAACTAACCTCCGTCCCCTCCCCCAGGCCTGCTGCCTGGCCACAGACTCCTCCTCCTGACTCTCCCCCCATCTCGTCCCCACCTTCTCTGCAGCACTGGGTTAATGGGCTTGTTGAATGGAGGGAGCCAAGCGGCCGCCTGTGTTTCCCCTCTGGAGGCAGGCAGGATCTCTCTCGGATGTGACAGGAACAGTCACAGACAAGGGGACTTATTATTTTCGCTTTCACTGCTCAGTGATCTCTGCTTCCACCTAGAATCCCCCAAGGAGAGCCCCTCCCCTATGGGAGCAGAGCCAGAGGCTACAGGAGCAGAGGGGAAGGGAGAGGAGTAAGACCATAACACAAATCCAAAGCACTGAATGAGAGAGCAAGGGAGGAGAGCCCAAGTCGAGTGTTTTTCTCATCAGATGCAAAGCCCTCTGAGACCTATACCCAGAACCAACCCAGTGGTCTGGAAAAGCCATGGGGTGGCCTACTGGGTGTCAGACCAGGGCAGGCCCGGGCAGCCCCGAGGGTGAAGAGGGCATGGCAGTGTCATCCTAGTGCAGGTGGCACGTGGGTCCTGGAGCTGTGCCTGGAGGGAGCCGTGCCCGGGGGCGGCTCCATAGGAGGAGGATGCTGTACCGTGAACTCTTCACCTAGAAGGAGCTGATCTTGCCTGGCAGCAATTCTCCTCTTCTTCCTCCTCCTCATCCTCCTCCTCCTTCCCTCCATGGCTCCCACCCACATGGTTCCCGATACATAGCATGTCCTGGTGTCAGGGTTCAGGGGGACTGCCAGCTCACATGGAGGGCTCAAAAGGCTGGAGGCGGGGGAGGATAGAGAGTGGTTTCTCTTGGCTTCAGGCTCAGTCCCCTTGGCCCTAAGCTCTTCCCACTCAGTACATCGAGAACAATCTCCTGCCAGCCCAAAGCCAGCCAGAAGTCAGTGGGAGGTCAAGGAAATAGAGAGTTAAGGGAACCAATGGCAATGTCTCTCTGCATTGCAAAGAAACCATTGGACTCAGGGTTTAAATTTTAGCTCCTTTTTCTTTTGATCTGGTAGCTCTGAGGGGCAGGATAGTATGAGCGAGGGTAAGGAGCTGTAGAGCTAGTTCAGGGGTAGAGACCAGAAAATATTTGCATAGGAAGAGGGGAATGCTCTCCTAAAATCCTCCCCCTCCTCCCTGAAATGTTTTCTTTAATTCCTAACCATCACCACGCTTTGCATTTCTAAGCTTCTCACAGGGTGGTTGTTCTAAAACTCAGACCTGAAGCCCAAAGCCTCTGTGGTGTGACTGCAGCCGGGCCCACCTCCCACTGGGTGCTTGGAGAAGCCGACAGGGGTCGTGTCAGAGGGATACTTTGATGGGGGCCTCTAATAGCCTAACATGTTTTTTCCTATTTGGGGAGGTGGGCAGAGGCGGGGAGGTTGGGGGGGTGAGGCTCAGAGCTGAATCCAAAAATGGCAACATTGTCTTGCCACAAATTGAGGCTCAGGAGACAGCCAGGCTGCAGTGTCGTGTTCCAGGTGGGTTGATGAGGCAGGGAGTGTAGGCTGAAATGCTCCATCTGAGGGGATGGGACTTGAAACATCACTCTTTCCTCTTTGGTCCTGAGGCAGCTAGGATGGGGAGGAGTTTTGTCTGAGCCCTCCTGAAATATGAATCACTCAATCAAAAGATAATCAATCAATAATATTTACTGTGCACCTACTACATGTTGAGCACTGTATTAAGAATTAGTAGACATATGATGCGAGAGAAAGACACTAAAATGAATAGCCTCCATCTAGATAAGTGGGAGGGAGGCAGACACTTTGATTGGTGGCTGTCCACCAGCCTCAGACTTCCTTGTCTTCTAGAGGAAGGACAGATTTCTCCCCAGACAGAACACAGGCTTGGAAACTGGGGAACATGAAATTATCAGAATCTGGGGTTACTGCATCAGGTCAGGACACACAGAGTGCTGAATGAGGTCCAAGAGGGAGAACAGTGGAAAAGGAGCTGAAAGAAGAGAAAATCCATGTTGAAAAGCCAGACAATGGTGCTGGAGAGAGACAGAGAGAGAGAAAGGCAGAGAAACACAGAGATCAATGAAGAGAAAAACTTTCAGAGCACATTACCCCAGGAATAATAATAATAGTACTTGTTAAACTCTTACTATGTGTCAAACACCATTCCAAGGGCTGGCATAGATACAAGTCAGTCAGGTAAGACACATTCCCTGTCCCACATGAGGCTCACACTCGTAATCCCCATTTTACAGATGAGGTAACTGAGGCCCAGAGAAGTGAAGTGACTGTCCAAGGTCACAGAGCAGACATGTGGCAGAGCTGGGATTAGAACCCAGTTCCTTCTGACTCCCAGGCCCATGCTCTATCCACTAAGCAGTATTGCTCCTAACCCCCTCTGACCTCACCTCACTTCTCTCCTACTACAATCCAGTCTGCACACTTTGCTCTTCTAATGCCCTGCATATCCTCTAGATTGTAAGTCCGTTGTAGGCAGGGAATTTGTTTGCTACATTGTTACACTGCACTCTCCCAAGTGCTTAGAACAGTGTTCCACACACAGCAAGCACTCAATAAATACGATTGACTTACTGACTCCTGGTTGGGCCCCCGACCCCGCACATACCCCTCCAGCAGTGAAGACTCAAATCCCAGTGGAATGAAATTCCAGCAGGCCCACATTCCAGTGAAAATGAATGGAGAAACCAGAGAAAAAGGATTTCAGTTGCCTCCGTCAGTATGCTAAATTCAATAAAGGGGGTTCAAAAAGTAGTAGCAGTAATATTAGTAGTTGTAGAAGTACTACTCCTAGTCTATGAACTTCTTGTGGGCAGAGACTGTGCCTACCAACTCTGTTATATTGTACTCTCCCAAGTGCATGCTCTACGATCACTTATCCTATCCAGCTTGATTATTGTATCAGCCTCTCACTGACTTCCCAGCCTTCTGTCTTTCCCCACTCCAGTCCAGTGTTCCCTCTGCTGCCCAGCTCATCTACACCGGGCCCACCTCTCCTGGGGAGCTGCGCCTTGGACCGCCAGTCCCCTTCTTTCCAGCTGGATCCGTCGCCACGTGGGCTCGGGATCTCCACTCCCTTGGAGCGGAGCCTTGGACCACCGGTCCCCTTATTCCCAGCTGAATTCGCCACCACATGGATTCGGGATCCCCTCTCCCTTGGAGCTGCACCTTGGACCTCCTGTCCCTCATTCCCGGCCAGCTCTTCGGCTGCCGATCGCCGACTCATCTGCGCCCCGACCGCCTCTCCTTGGGAGCTGCGCCTCGGACCACTGGTCCCTATTCCCGGCTGAACCTTTCTCCTCCAGTCATCGCCGCCACGTCGACTCGGGACCTCCGCTTCCTTGGAGCCGTGCTATCAGTCCTCGATGACCTGCCCCTGGGCTTATAGTCAGCTCTCCAACCTGGACTTCTGTACCCCCGCTCAAGGACTCTGACACTGAGGATCCCACCCCCTACCCCCCATGGCACCACAGACCCCACAGCCACAAGATCCACGAATAGTTCCCAGACCTCCCCACAATTTTCCCTGACCCTCGTAGCCCATCCTGGTTGCAAACCCGAGCCGCAGGACTCTATTCTCCCCAGCACCCACTCCTCCCAGAGTCGTGGGACATTGTGCTCCCCTACTCCTCCCACCCCAGGCCTTGGGACATTGTGCTCTCCAACCACCCTACCCCCACTCCGCCCGGAAGCAGCCATCTTTGGGAAGCCCTCACGCCCTTCTCCCCCATGAGGTGATTGATTTCCCCCACCCCCCCTTCCTCTCCCACATCCCCGGGCAACAATGTCCTTGTTCTCACTGCGTTACCTTACCTTAGCCGCCACCATGCCTGCAACCCACAATGGACATCCTCAGGGCTCCCTCCACCGGCTCAGAGACATTTGGACCATGAGTCCCAGGACTCTCCTTGCCGCTGGCCTTTTGACTTAGATTTTGATCAGGTCCACCCTTAGTCAAGTCAACAACCAACTCTGGTCATCACCCGCTTATTAATAATATTTTATTATATCATGTTACTATATTACCACTTTTGCATGTTATCGTTAATTGTTCTCAGTGCTGCCACCTACCTCTCTGGCCTCACCATGTCCTTCCACCCCCCCTCCTCCCATCTGCCCCTCCCAATCCTCTCCTTCCCCTTCCCCTCTCTCGCCCAGCTCTTTCCCACTCTCTCCTCTGCCTCCTCCCCTCCTCCCCTCCCCCGCCCTAGAACCCCACTTTACCAGCGCCACCCCTCTTCCCCCTCCCCCTAAGCTCCTCCCCACCAAACCGTCTCCTCCCACCTTCCCCCCTTCCCTCTTCCCCACCCACGCCCCACCCCTGTCCTCCTGTCCCACCGCCACCCCTCCTCCCCCTCTCCCCATCCAGGGCCCCACCACCTCGTTCCCATCCAAACCCTCCCCTCCCCCAGTTCTCCTCTCCCTTCCCCCCCTGCACCCACATCTACTTTCAAGTGTGGCCTCTGGAATCCCTGCTCCATTACAGGTAAACTACCTTTCATCCTTGACCTTTTCCTTTCCCGCTCTCTCCTCCTCCTCGCTCTTACGGAGACCTGGCTAACTTCTGAAGACAGGGTCTCCACCGCTGCTCTCTCCAGGGGAGGCCTCTCCTTCTCCCACTCCCCAGACTCACTGGAAAGGGAGGAGGCATTGGCTTCCTTCTCTCACCCCGATGCCGCTTCCTCACTATCTCTCCTCCCCCTTCCCTCTCCTTCCCCTCCTTTGAAGCCCATATCATTCGCCTCTACCACCCCCTCCAGATACTTGTAGCCATCATCTACCGCCCTCCTGGTCCCACCACCGACTTCTTCAACCACCTTGACCCCTTTTTCAACCTTCCTTCTCTCTCTCTCTCTGCCCAGTCTGATCCGCGGAGACTTCAACATACACATGGATGTACCCAATGACTCCTCTGCTGCCCGCCTGCTATCACTCCTCGACTCTGCCAACCTCCTGCTCCACTACACCTCGCCCACTCACCAACTTGGTCACATCCTCGATATCATCTCCTACCGCTGCACTATCTCCTCCCTCACCAACTCTGAAATCCCTCTCTCACACCATAACCTTCTCACCTGCCTCCTCTCTCACACTCTCTCCCCCTACAAATCTGTACTACTCTCCCACAGAGACCTCCGCTCTCTTGATCCCATCCAGCTCTCCAAAAGCATCTCTCCCCACCTTGGCCCCCGTCCTCTCTTTCCACTCTCGATGATCACGTTACCGTTCTCGACTTCACCCTCTCTACTCATCTCAACTCACTAGCCCCCCTTTCCCTCCACCGCTCTCGCTCCACTAACCCACAGCCCTGGTCACTGCCTCCGTCTGCCTCTTACGCTCTTATGCTCCAGCTGCTGAGCACTGCTGGCGAAGGTCCAAGCACCAAGCCAACCTTATCTATTGTGAATTTATCCTTTCCTGCCTCAACTCTGCCCTCTCCTCTGCCAGGCAAAACTACTTTTCTTCCCTCATTGACACTCATGCCCGTCACCCCCGCCAATTGTTCCAGACCCTGAATTCTCTCCTCAGGCCCCCGTTCCTCCCCGTCCCCCATCCTTCACCCCCAACGATCTGGCCACCTACTTCATCACAAAAATTAACACAATCAGCTCTGAGCTCCCCAAAGTCACCCCTCCCCTGGCTGCCTCCCCCACCCCCGAACCGTCTCCCCTACTTTCCCTTCTTTCCCTGCAGTATCCTCAGAGGAGATCTTCTCCCTCCTCGCAAGTGCCACCCCCTCCACCTATGCTTCGGACCCCATTCCCACTCTCACTTCTCACTCTAGGCTTCAAGGCTCTCCATCACCTTGCCCCTTCCTACCTCTCCTCCTTTCTTTCTTTCTACTGCCTACCCTGCACACTCCGCTCCTCTGCTGCCCACCTCCTCACTGTCCCTTGGTCTCACCTATCCCGCCATTGACCCCGAGCCACATCCTCCCGCGGTCCTGGAATGCCCTTCCTCCTCACCTCCGCCAAACTAATTCTCTTCCCCTCTTCAAATCTCTACTTATAGCTCACCTCCTCCACGAGGCCTTCCCAGACTGAGCTCCCCGCTTTTCCCTCTGCTCCCTCTACCCCCCGCTTCACCTCTCCGCAGCTAAACCCTCTTCTCCCCCCTTTCCCTCTGCTCCTCCCCCTCTCCCGTCCCATCCCCTCAGCACTGTACTTGTCCGCTCAACTGTATGTATCTTCATTACCCTATTTATTTTGTTTAATGAGATGTACATCACCCTGATTCTATTTATTTGCTATTGTTTTAATGAGATGTTCTTCCCCTTGATTCTATTTATTGCCATTGTTCTTGTCTGTCTGTCTCCCCTGATTAGACTGTAAGCCCATCAAAGGGCAGGGACTGTATCTGTTGCTGATTTGTACATTCCAAGCACTTAGTACAGTGCTGTGCACATAGTAAGGGCTCAATAAATACTATTGAATGAATGAATGAATTCCCGCTCACCTTATTAAAACCATCGCCCCTTCCCTCTTCCCCTCCTTAGCTTCTATCTTTAACCACTCACTCTCCAATGACTTCTTCCCCTATTCTTTCAAACATGCCCATGTCTCCCCCATCCTAAAAAAACCGTCTCTAAACCCCACTTCCCCTTCCAGTTATCACCCTATCTCCCTACTACCCTTCGTTTCTAAGCTCCTGGAACGAGTCGTCTACACTCGCTGCTTAGAATTCCTAAACTCCAATTCTCTCCTGGACCCCCTCTAATTTGGCTTCTGTCCCCTCCACTCTATCGAGACTGCTCTCTCACAGGTCAACCATGACCTCCTTCTTGCCAAATCCAATGGCTCCTACTCTATCCTAATCCTCCCTGACCTCTCAGGTGCCTTTGACACTGTAAACCATCCCCTTCTCCTTCACACCTTATCTCACCTTGGCTTCACGGACTCTGTCCTCTCCTGGTTCTCCTCTTATCTTTCTGGCCGTTCATTCTCGGTCTCCTTCTCAGGCTCCTCCTCCCTCTCCCATCCTCTAACTGTAGGAGTTCCTCAAGGGTCAGTTCTCGGCCCTCTTCTGTTATCCATCTACACTCACTCCCTTGGTGAACTCATTCGTTCTCACGGCTTCAACTATCATCTCTATGCAGATGACACTCAAATCTACATCTCTGTCCCTGTCCTCTCCCCCTCTCTTCAGGTTCATATCTCCTCCTGCTTCCAGGAGGTCTCTACCTGGATATCTGCCCACCACTTAAAACTCAACATGTCCAAAACTGAGCTCCTTATCTTCCCTCCCAAGCCCTGTCCTCTTCCTGACTTCCCTATCACTGTGGATGGTACGACCATCCTTCCCGTCTCTCAAGCAACCTTGGTGTCATCCTTGACTCAGCTCTCTCATTCACCCCACACATCCAATCCATCACCAAGGCCTGCCAGTCTCACCTTTATAATATTGCCAAGATCTGCCCTTTCCTCTCCACCCAAATGGCTATCTTACTAGTACAGGCTCTCATAATATCCTGGCTGGATTACTGTGTCAGCCTTCTCTCTGAGCTCCCTTCCTCCTGTCTCTCCCTGCTCCAGTCTATTCTTCATTCCACTGCCCAGCTCATCTTCCTGCAGAATGTTCTGGGCATGTCACTCCCCTTCTTAAAAACCTCCAGTGGTTGCCTATCAACCTCCACATGAAACAAAAACTTCTCACTCTAGGCTTCAATGCTCTCCATCACCTTGCCCCTTCCTACTTCTCCCTTCTCTCTTTCTACTGCCCCCCCCCATAGGCTCTGCTCCTCTCCGCCCACCTCCTCACCGTCCCCCGTTCTCACCTATCCCGCCATCGACCCCTGGCCCACGTCCTCCCACTGTCCTGGAATGCCCTCCCTCCTCACCTCCGCCAAACTCTCTTCCACTCTTCAAAGCCCTACTGAGAGCTCACCTCCTCCAAGAGGCCTTCCCAGACTGTTTCCCCTTTTCCCTCTGCTCCCTCTCTGCCCCCCCTTCACCTCCCCTCAGCTAAGCCCCCTTCCCCCCCTTTCCCTTCCCCTCCCCTCAGCACTGTGCTAGTCCACTCATTGTATATATTTTTATTACCCTATTTATTTTGTTAATGAGATGTACATCCCCTTGATTCTATTTATTGCTATTGTTTTTGTCTGTATGTCTCCCCTGATTAGACTGTAAGCCCATCAATGGGCAGGGATTGTCTCTATTGCCAAATTGTACATTCCAAGTGCTTAGTACAGTGCTCTGCACATAGTAAGCACTCAATAAATACTATTGAAGGAATGAATGAATGATTTTTTCTACAAAAATGTTCAGAACATGTTTCCCCACTACTCAAGAAACTCCAGTCGTTGCCCATCCACTTCCACATCAAATAACTCCTCTCCCATTGATTTCAAAACCTCAGTCACCTTGCCCCCTCCTACCTCACCTCACTGCTCTCCTACTACAACCCAGCCCGCACACTTCGCTCCTCTAATGCCAACCTTCTCACTGTTCCTAGATCTTGTCTATCCTAGCACCGGTCCCTCACCCACATCCTGCCTCTGGTCTCCCTCCCCACTCAAATTGGACAGACAATTGCTCTTCCCCACTTTAAGAGGTCTTCCCTGACTAAGCACTCCTTTCTTCTTCTTCCACTCCCTCTGCGTCACTCTGATTTGCTACATTTATTCATCCCTCCCTCCCCCATAATTCATTTTTATTTATTTATTTTTATTTATTTATTAATGTGTCTCCCACTCTGGACTGTAAACTTGTTGAGGGGCAGGAACGTTTCTACTTATTACATTATACTCTCTGAAGTGCTTAGAACAGTGTTCTGCACACAGTAAGCATTCAATAAATACACTTGATTGTTTGGTTGATAGAAACAGTAGTATTTAGAGTTTACTGAGTGCCAATTTGGTGCATTAATAATAATAATAAAAATAATAATGGTAGTATTTGTTAAGCGCTTACTATGTGCAAAGCACTGTTCTAAGCGCTGGTGAATACAAGGTGATCAGGTTGTGCCACATGGGGCTCACAGTCATCATCCCTATTATACAGATGAGGTAACTGAGGCCCAGAGAAGTTTAGTGACTTGCCCACAGTCACATAGCTGATTAGTGGCAGAACCGGGATTAGAAATCACGACCTCTGACTCCCAAGCCAGTGCTCTTTCTACAAAGCCATGCTGCTTTTCAGTTGAATGCAATACATTACATTAATCATTACACTAAGCGCTTGGGAGGTAGACACAAAGAAGTGACATTTTCCCCACCTGCAAGAAGCTTACATTTTAATGGGAGACACACACATAAAACTATTACAGCTAGAGTAATCAAAATAAACAATTGAATGTACAATTGAACAAACTGATCCAGAAAAGTCCTGCACATTGGTAAAAATAGGTTCATCAGTCTAACAGTTTAAGGTGTTGGAAGTTCACTGGGGTAGGCTCATGGAGTAAGTACGATTTTAGGAGAGCATTGAATATATTAATAAATCAGTCAAAAATTGTATTTATTGACTGATTACTGTTTGAAGAGTACTGTACTATGAATGTGGGTAGAACTGTAATCTGTCAGTTTTAGGGAGGGAGGAAATTCCAAGCCAGGGAAACAATGTGAGAGGAATCAGAAGCAGAAGAGTCAAGAACAAGATACAGCTAGACAGTTGGTTTGGGAAGAATGAAGAAAGTGAGTTGGGAAATAGCAGATGAAGAGATTAAAAAGGTAAGGTATGGCAAACTGATAGAGATCCTTGAAGTTCCTTGTGAGGAGTTTTGTTTGCAGTGGAGAGGAACCAGAAGCCAGCAGATAGTTCTGTGAAACGGGGAGATGTGGGCTGAGTGATGCTTCAGGAAGCTGATCCATGCAGTAGCGTTTAATATAGATTGAAGTGGAGTGAAGCAGGAGGACAGGAGATCAGCAAGGTGGCTAATTAAATGGTCGAGCCATGGCATGACCAGACTTTGCACCAAGATGGTAGCAGTTTCAGTGGAGAGGAAGGGGCAAATCCAGGAGATGCTGGGTTTCAAATCAAATGTGTCTGAACAGAAAAAACTGGATTCTAGGATCCAAGAATCTTTCCAATCCTATACTAGAAATGAATGCAAATAATAGAACCTGTTATTTGTTTTAATGCCTATCTCCCACTCTGATCTGTAAGCTTTTTGTGGGCAGAGATCATATCTACCAACTCTACTATATTGTATTCTTCCAAGCTTTTTTTGCACACTGTAAGCATTCAATAAATACCATTGATTTACTGATTGATTATCATTGCAGAGCATTGCACTTCCCAAGAATTTGCTTATTTTAGTGAAAAGGAAAAAGGAACATCTAAGACTTTCCTTCATTGGCTTTCTGTTCTCTCCACTCTCTTATTCACCCTCCCCAATACTGTTCTAAATTCATTTTCTGTAAATGTTTGGGTAATACTAACTGTGATATTTGTTAAACACTTACTATGTCCCAAGCACTGTATTAAGCAGTGGGGTAGATACAGGATAATTAGGTCAAGCACAGTCCCCGAAGCACATAAAACACATAGTCTAAGAGGGAGATAGAACAGATAAGTAAACCCCATTTTACAGATGAGAAAACTGAGGCACAGGGAAGTTAAGGGCTTTTTATGGTAGTTGTTAAGCACTTGCTATGTAGCAGGCACTGTTCTAAGGACTGGTGTAGATATAAGCTAATCAGGTTGGGCACCAATCAGATCCCACGTGGGGCTCACAGTCTTAATCCGCATTTTACAGATGAGGTAAATGAAGCCTAGAGAAATGAAATGACTTGCCCAAGGTCCCACCACAGGTCAGACACCTAGACAGAATTAGAATCCAGACCTTTCCCCTTTCCATTAGCCCATGGTGCTTCTCAGAGCTCTGCTCATCCCCAAGGCCTACCTCACCTCTGCCCTGACTCTCAGCCCACATATTCTCACAACCAAGCTGCCAGGTCCCAAATCACATTACTATGTCATTCACCAATGCCAAGATAAAAAAATCCAGATCCACCAGAGGTAGAAAGAGAGAGACTCAGTTCTATACCTCCCTGCTCCTGATCTAAGAGACTCCAAAAGTTGAAATCCTGAGCAGACAGAAGGCTGACACACTATCTGCATTGGAGCCTGATAATTCCTGACAGGTTTATCAACATTCGGGTTGCCTGCAGTGAGATGTAAAACACAAGATTGTTTCCAGAGAAGTTGCTGTTCAAAGGCAGATAGAACTGCTTGGAGTAGACGTCCCAGAGAGAGACCAGAAAAAGTAAGAAGTCTCGAAGAAAGAGAGCAGCACAACCCCTGTGCCCTTGTTTTTCAGATTCTTTTTCTCCCAGTGTCCCACAGTTACTCTCCTCATGATGAGACCCACCTAGCACCTGGGCAGGGAGGATGAGGAGTTGAATTGCCAGCTGTGGGGATGGATAGTAGCTTTGGGGAAAGCAAATGAAAGGGAAGGGCTATTTGACTTCCAAGAGCTGAAGTGATCATGGTGCCATCTCTGGGCTCCTCACAGGGCCTACTCAGGAGCTGATCTACTGAGACAGTCTGATGTAACCTGTTATGGTCCCACAGCAAAAAACCATGAACAGAATATACCCAGAGGCCCTGAGCAGTCGTGGGGAGAGGGAGCAGGTGGGTGTAGGGCCTCGGAGGCCAACATTTTGCATGAGAAATCCAGACTCTGTTTTGCTTCAAAATTGATTTTAACCAGAGGGCTTAAACCAGATGATGTCCACAGTTCAACGAGTGGCCGTACTTCTGGATTATCCACTATAAGATCCGACCCTGCCCTCTGGGAGCTCACTTTCTAGAGGAGTTATATCACTGACATAATTACCACTATCCATGCTGCTCTATATTTTCATGCTGTTTTCTTCTGTTTTTCTCCTTTTTTTTCTTATTTTTTCAATTGAATATACCTTGAACAGTGACAGACTTATCTGCTCAATGATACACCTGGTTCACTGAGTGCAGCTAAAGGAGCATTGAAATTCATTTGGTGGTGGTGTCTGTAAGGAGTCTTCTGTGCAGTTTCACATTTCCTCCTGCCTTCAGGTCATCTCTTCAAGGATGACCCTCTGGCAGACGACCCTCTGGCACCTCAAGCTCAGTATGTTCATTCTAAACTCTTCATCTTCTCTTTCTAGCCCTCTCCTCCACTTAACTTTTCCACCACAAAAACCCCACCACCATCTTCCCCATCTTTTGACATTATCCTTGACTCTTTTTTTCTCCCTTATCCGCTATAGACTGTTGCCAATTTCTTTCAGTCTGTCATTCTTTCAAAAGGCCCACAGCATTTCCAAGACCCACCCCTTCCTCTCCATCCCACTGCCACCACAGTGGTCCAGTCAAAGTAGTTCTGTTATAAAAATTTCAGTTTTACATGCTTACAGTAGCCTTTCCTACCTTCTGCTCCTCCCCTAGCTCAACTCCCTCTCCCCAACCCCACCACCCCATGATCTCTTCCTTCCCTGAGCCTCACAATGGGGTCATTATTGTTTGTCCCCTTTCTTGGGTTGAGGGCTAGTTCTTCATTAACGAGTCAGCTCTGTTTTATTTTGCTTTGTTACCGATCCCTCATTCATGGCTACAGTCCAAGGTATCTTCCATTGCAACTCTCTTTTAATCATCCAGTCACTGCTTAGCTGGCTGTTTCTTGTTTGTACTGATGAGGACAGCACGATTGCTTTGGGAGACATTTCATTCGGCAGAATCTTCCATCCCCTTGTGAGAGAAAAGGTAGATGGCCTTTAGGAAAGAAGGCAAGTCTATTGCATCTGAATCCATCCACCAGGACTGGTTATAGAGGCCTTACCTCAAACTTGCATTCTATTGCAGAGAAGCAGCGTGGCTCAGTGGAAAGAGCACGGACTTTGGAGTCAGGGCTCATGAGTTCGAATCCCAGCTCTGCCACTTGTCGGCTGTGTGACTGTGGGCAAGTCACTTAACTTCTCTGTGCCTCAGTTCCCTCATCTGTAAAATGGGGATTAAGACTGTGAGCCCCACGTGGGACAACCTGATTCCCCTATGTCTACCCCAGCGCTTAGAACAGTGCTCGGCACATAGTAAGCGCTTAACAAATACCAACATTAGAACATTCTACTGGCAGAACGCCTTGCCATTCAAACTCTGGCTAGAGAGCAAATGGATAATGTCTCTGAAACCCTCGCACAGGGGTTCTACCCAGCTTGTTGGGAAGTTGAGCTTAATTGCTTCATAAAGAAACTCTTCCTTCCCTAATTCACCATCAGTTTCCTCCCTTCCTGGAGTTGCAAACAGCAAATAATGCATCATTTGCTCTAATGAGGGCTAAAACCCATAATTCACAGGGGAGGCAGGCCGCCTTAGTAAGTTATGCACTTGTAGCAGTTATATTATCCCAGTGCAACCCATTATAGAGTCGTTAGCAAAAAAATAACATTCTTGGTATTAATAATTGTAATAATTTTCCTAATAAACCTGTTTTACTGAATGAAAAATCTCTCCATGGATCATAGGAAAGGGGCTAGTTAGCTGAAACTGCCTGCTTGCAAGGAGATTAAAGCATCTGGAATGACTGCCCAGCCCAAACATCCTTCCCAGGGCTAAACCTGACTGCATTAGCCTTCCTCCCTACAGGCATGAATTTCCATCTGGTCTTCATTTCAGGGAGTCCTCTCCCAGTTTATTAACAAGTCTCTTTAATTGGAGAATCCTGGTTGTCAGGAGTTGGAAAAGCGCAAGGCATTTTAATATGCATGTATGTTAGGTAAATAATTGTCTTAGGTTACAGTTCCTCAGGAGATTTACTGGACAATGAGATTTGGGTGGAAAGCTGGAGAAAATGGCATTTATTTGATTGGAGAAGGAAAGGTTGAGGAGTGAGTTAATGAAACTCATCAAATGCCTTGAAAGTTATTGACTAGGCAATGGCTGTCAGCTGTTCTCCATTGCTGTGGATATGGATTAGAGGAAACCAATCAAATAACCAATTAATGGTATTTATTGAGCACTTACTGTGTGCAGAGCATGGTACTAAGTGCTTGGGAGTATACAATGCAA
Source organism: Ornithorhynchus anatinus (assembly GCF_004115215.2). Taxonomy (NCBI): domain Eukaryota; kingdom Metazoa; phylum Chordata; class Mammalia; order Monotremata; family Ornithorhynchidae; genus Ornithorhynchus; species Ornithorhynchus anatinus. The sequence goes on along the minus strand of NC_041738.1, from coordinate 20,186,732 downwards.
TAGAGTGGTAGATATGATCCCTAGCTTCAAGAAGCTTACAATCTAGTGGTACGGACAGACTTGAATTGTAACAGCAAGGCCTGCAATTTTCACATTATTCATTCATTCAATAGTATTTATTGAGCACTTACTATGTGCAGAGCACTCTACTAAGCGCTTGGAATGTAAAAGTCAGCACAGATAGAGTCCCTGCCCTTTGACGGGCTTACAGTCTAATCAGGGGAGACAGGCAGACATGAACAATGGCAATAAATAGAGTCAAGGGGAAGAACATCTCATAAAAACAATGGCAAATAAATAGAATCAGGGTGATGTACATCTCATTAAACAAAATAAACAAAATAAATAGGATGATGAGTTGAGCGGACGAGTACAGTGCTGAGGGGGTGGGACGGGAGAGGGGGAGGAGGAGAGGGAAAGGGGGGAGAAGAGGGTTTAACTGCGGAGAGGTGAAGCGGGGGGTAGAGGGAGCAGAGGGAAAAGGGGGAGCTCAGTCTGGGAAGGCCTCGTGGAGGAGGTGAGCTATCAGTAGAGATTTGAAAAGGGGAAGAGAATTAGTTTGGCGGAGGTGAGGAGGGAGGGCGTTCCAGGACCGCGGGAGGATGTGGCCCGGGGTCAATGGCGGGATAGGTGAGACCAAGGGACAGTGAGGAGGTGGGCAGCAGAGGAGCGGAGCGTGCGGGGTGGGCAGTAGAAAGAGAGAAGGGAGGAGAGGTAGGAAGGGGCAAGGTGATGGAGAGCCTTGAAGCCTAGAGTGAGGAGTATTTGTTTTGAGTGGAGGTTGATAGGCAACCACTGGAGGTGTTTAAGAAGGGGAGTGACATGCCCAGAACATTTCTGCAGGAAGATGAGCCGGGCAGCGGAGTGAAGAATAGACTGGAGCGGGGTGAGAGAGGAGGAAGGGAGATCAGAGAGAAGGCTGACACAGTAGTCTAGCTGGGATATAACGAGAGCCTGTAGCAGTAAGGTGGCCATTTGGGTGGAGAGGAAAGGGTGTATCTTGGCGATATTGTAAAGGTGAGACCGGCAGGTCTCGGTAACGGATCGGATGTGTGGGGTGAACGAGAGAGACGAGTCAAAGATGACACGGAGGTTGTGGGCCTGAGAGACGGGAAGGATGGTCGTACCATCCACGGTGATAAGGAAGTCTGGGAGAGGACCAGGCTTGGGGGGGAAGATGAGGAGCTCAGTCTTGCTCATGTTGAGTTTTAGGTGGCAGGCAGACATACAGGTGGAGACATCCTGGAGGCAGGAGGAGATGCGAGCCTGAAGGGAGGGGGAGAGGACAGGGGCAGAGATGTAGATATGCATTTCATCAGTGTAGAGATGATAGTCAAGGCCGTGAGAGCGAATGAATTCACCAAGGGAGTGAGTGTAAATGGAGAACAGAAGAGGGCTGAGAACTGACCCTTGACGAACATTACATCTTCTAATGTGGGAAAAGTAGGTAAAGGGTTTCTGCGGGTGGCTGGTTCATCTGCTCTCCTGACGGCCTTTTCAAGAAAGGCAGAACCTCACCTGTGTCAATGTATTGACCTGTCTGGAGGCAGGGGAATGTACTGTGATGTACTATGATGTACTGGGAATGTACTGTGATGGCACAGGCAATCTCCTCTAATCCAGACAAGCTAGAGAAGCAGCTTTCTCCACTGTAGTGGCCAAGGTCACAGTGTGAAGATACTGGCCCAGACAGCCCCACTCCCTTTCTACAGAGATGGCCCAGCTAGCAACGTGCCAGAGGACCAGATGGCCTTCTCCATCTGAGAGAGCAGGGGCTTACCACCTCAGTCTCCTCGTGTAGTAATAATAACATTCTTTCCTGGTTTGATCCTCCATGACAGACGTCTTGTATTCCTGATCTAATTAGGTTCCACGGGTACCTGGCAAGTGACAGGCCCCGTTGTGGCTCCCCTTCACCAATTCTTTCTCCTGGGCAGTTTCTGCTCTCACTTCCTGCCTTGACACGGCCAGAAGACTAGCAGTGTACAAAGAGGACTCCTGCATCATCTTCCCCAATCCCCAACTTCCTCCTGCCCTCTCCCCAGCTCCTCTACTTCTGATCCAGCTGGGCTTGCTTTTCTAACTCCAACCTCCCTCAGGCATTCCCAAGGTAAAGAAAGTGGGGGGCTGATGTGGTCCTTAAGTGCTTTTCCTTTTCCGCTCCATCTCTTCCCCATGCCATGATGATGACGGGACCAAAGCATTGGATAGGATCCTGTATTGTCTGATTAATGCTATTTTTGCCCAGTGACACGTGCTGGTTGGATGAAAATTGACATTCTGTCTGAGAAAATGTCAGGAAATAAGTTTGTCTCCCCCTTTCACCCCCTATTTCCAAAGAATTTGTTGCTGCTGTGTCCAGGTGCTCACTCTGACTGGCCTGGGTGCTCCCAAAGTGGAAGGGAGTGGTCTAGGATCACTTTCCAAATTGTTTCCAGCAGCAACTCCAGGACATGGGAGCAAATCAGCTTTCCAAGTGTGTCTCCACCTTCAGAAAGCAGTCAGGCTACTACACCATGGGAGCTTCAGGACAGAGCTGTGTCCATGGAGTGGGGTGAGGGGGAATGCAACTCCCCATCAGTCACTCCTTGAGGGCAGGGAATGTGTCTGCCTTGTAAATGATACTTTACCCTTGGAATGTCGAACCCAACTTGAGTCACCCAGGGGCTCAGCTGCTCCCTAGCAAGCCCACCAAAACCTACTGGGAGACACAGATTGGAAGGTCAGAGCCACGCCAAGGTACAAAGAAATAGCTACCTCTGTAGGCTAATCAGCCAATCGATGGTGTTTATTGAGCATTTAGTGTATGCAGAGCACTGTTTTAAGCATTTGGGAGAATACAATGCAACAGACTTGGGAGAAACGTTCTCTGCCCACAACAAGCAGAGAAGAGGAAAAATCATCAAAAGGGCTTGTCTTGTCTTATGCCATCAAGTCGCTTCCGACCCATAGCGACACCATGGATATATCTTTCCCAGAATGCCACACTCTCCATCTGCAATCATTTCAGTAGTATATCCATACAGTTTCCTTGGCAAAAATATGGAAGTGGTTTACCATAGCCTCCTTTCATGTAGTAAACTCGAGTCTCTGCCCTCGACTCTCTCCCATGCTTCTGTTGTCCAGCATAGGTGAGTTTGACATGTAGCAGATTGCCTTCCACTCCCTAGCCACTGGCCAAACTAGGAATGGAATGGGTATGCCTCTGCTTGATTCGTCTTCCCATATACGAGACTGGTAGAGTAGTAGAAACTCTTCAGGTGTGACCCTGAGAGGTTCAAAGGGGCTAAAGTCCTTATTATTATTAATAATTATAATAATAATGGTATTCGTTAAGTGCTTACTATGTGTCAAGCTCTGTTCTAAGTGCTGGGGTAGATACGAGGTCATCAGAAGATGGAAAGGGGATTTTCAAAGTGAAAATGAACCTTCAAGATAAAATTGAGTGAAAACATCTTTAAATATCATTCAACCCAGCCCAAAACAGGATGCTATGTGGGTGTGGTATGCTTTTGCCTGCCATGATGGAGGGGAGATGGGTGGTGGAGGCAGTAGGAGGACTGATAGGCTCAGGAGATCAGCCCCGCCAAAGCCTTAGGGATGCCTCCCATCAGAGACAAGCCTCCATCGGGATCTGCCCTGCACCACTCTGGCGGGATGAAGAAAAGAAACCACAGCCTGGTGCTGCCTCTACAACACCTCGAAAAGACTGTGGCTGCTGCAGTTGTCACATTCACTGTAACTGTGATTGTAAATGTGGGCTCTGAGCCGTGAGGAGCCTGAAATTCTGCTCTTCTGGCCATACAACTCTACTGATTTTTGTTCTGATTTTGGGTATTTGTCCATGTCTTCTCATCATATTGGTGTTTTGCTTATCCTTGTGTGCCTGTCACAAGTCCCCTCTCCTGTCCTATATTATTAGATTGTCAATCTCTTGAGGGCCAGGGACTGTGTTTGATTCCCCCATTTGTATTCTTTCCCAGTGCTTATTCAGCCCTCTACATGCAACAAATGTTTCATAAATGCTATAATTACTACTCAGCCCAGGGTGGTTCTAGATGCCAAGGAGCCCAGGAATAGACAGATTCATGGCTTCCTTAGTTCCAACAAGATTCACATTCATTTCAGCCCAGGCCTGATGCTTCCAGAAGCTCACTAGGAGAACAGTGACTCTGCAGTCACCAGGCACCAACCACATGTTCCACAAAGCAGGAGCACCACTGTGGTGCTCGAGGGAAAAAATTAAACAGCAACCTGTGAGACAAGAACAAGCCCAGTGCCAAAGAGGGAACTATATAAGCAAAATACACTGTCTGAAATGAATGATTCCAAAGGAAGGACCCACCTGTAAACTATTTCAGTGTCCAGCTCCCCAGCTAGATTATGAGGTCAAGGGAACATATATCAAGCCTAGTAATTCTACTGTATTTTCTAAGTGCCTATTACAGTACATACAATAACAATAATAATTGTGATATTTGTTAAACACTTACTATGTGCAAAATCAGTACTAAAGGCTGGGATTGAAACAAGGTAATCAGAGCAGACAAAGTCCCTGACCCACACTGGGCTCATAGCCTAAGGGGGAAGGAAAGGGCTCTTGTGTATTGAATCCCCATTTCAGATGAGGAAACCAAGGCACAGACAAATGAAGTGACTTGCCCAAGTCCCACAGCAGGCAAGTGGAAGAGTTGGGTTTAGACCCCAGATCCCCTGACTCCAAGGCCCATATTCCTTCCAGTAGGCCATGCTGCACAGTAGATGCTCAAATGAGAAGCAGCGTGACTCAGTGGAAAGAGCCCGGGCTTGGGAGTCAGAGATCATGAGTTTGAATCCCAGCTCTGCCACTTGTCAGCTGTGTGACTGTGGGCAAGTCACTTAACTTCTCTGTACCTCAGTTACCTCATCTGTAAAATGGGGATTAAGACTGTGAGCTTCATGTGGGACAACCTGATTACCCTGTATCTACCCCAGCACTTAGAACAGTGTTCTGCACATAGTAAACGCTTAGCAAATGCCATCATTATTATTATTAATTACTTGATTAACAATATGGGGGTTCTTGAGATTCCATGCTCCGGGCTCTTGGCCCACTTAAAAAGTGCACTGCTGTGACACAGATCTTCAACATTCTTCACTGCAACCATCTTCCAAGCAGGAATGCTGAATACACTTGAGTCTAGAGGGCCTTCCAGGTGAATAGAATGGCTCAGGGGGGAATAAGTATTGAATCCTCATTTGACAGATGAGAAAATTGAGACAGAGAGAAGAGATGTGAATGGCAAGTAAAGGGATCAGAATTCGAGCCCAAATCTCCTGAGTCCCAGGCCTGTGTTGTTTCCCTTAGGCTATGTTCTTTCTCAAGGCTAGTGTTAGAACCCTTTCTTGGGGGAAAGAGGGATGGCCGTCTGATGGGAGAAGGAGTAAGGGTTGCAAAACAGTGGAAAGAACATAGAAATTGCTTTAACTCCCTCACTCAGGTAGGAACCTGAGTCTTTGAACGACTCTTTCAGGATCTCTCAACCCCTAGTCCTTTGAAACATTCTCATGTTTGCCCCACCCTAAAAAAAAACCTCCCATGACTCCATGGTTCTCTCCAGTTATGCCCCACCTCTATCCTACCATTGTTCTCCAAACCCCTTGAAGGAATTGTCTATACCCACTGTCTCCACTTGCTGTTCGCCAATTCTCTCTTTGATCCCCTTCAATCAGGCTTCAGCCCCACAGAAACTGCTCTCTCAAAGGTCACCGATGATCTTTTTGTCAAATCCAATGGCCTCTACTCCACCCTCATACTTCTCAACCCCTTACCTTCCTTCAACCCTGTCAACCATCCCTTTACCCTGTCAACCATCCCTTTTCCTGGAAACATTATCCAACCTTGGCTCAAATTTTTTGGTATTTGTTAAGCGCTTACTAAGTGCAGAGCACTGTTCTAAGCATGGGGGTAGATACAGGGGAATGAGATTGTCCCACGTGAGGCTCACAGTCTTCATCCCCATTTTACAGATGAGGGAACTGAGGCACAGAGAAGTGAAGTGACTTGCCCACAGTCACACAGCTGACAAGGGGCAGAGTTGGGCTATGAACCCATGTCCTCTGACTCCCAAGCCCGGGCTCTTTCCACTGAGCCACACTGTTTCTCTAATAAACTCAAATGAACCTGTCCTAGTTCTCCTCCTATGTCTCTGGCCTCTCATTCTCAGTCTTTTGCAGACTCCTCCTCTGCACCAGTCTTGGTCTACTCATTCCCATCCAATTCCTCCCCATCCATCACAACATCTCCTCCCCCAGGGCAACATCCCCTCCCCTCAGCTTCAGCCAAGTGCATCCTGTGGAATCCTCTCTCCATCAAGGGAAGCATCCTTGACTTGTTCTTTACCCAGTCACCGCTCCTCTTGGCCATCAGTGGAAACTGGCTGTCCTTGGATGGCATGGTCTCCTCCATTGCTCTTTTTAGAAGGGACTTCATCTTCACCCATTTCCCAAGGCTCACTGGGAAAGGAGGAAGAGTTGGGTTCCTTCTTGTTCCCCAGTGCTGCTTTCACACCATTCCACCTCCTCCATCCTTCTCTTACCCTTCCTTTGAAACCCATATCATCCACCTCTACCAACCACTCCAGATACTAGTCATAGTCATCTACCGCCCTCTGCGCTCCACCTCCAGCTTTTTGAACCATTTTGATATCTTTCTCACATTCCTTCTCTCATTCTCCATGTCTACACTAATCCTCAGGGACATCAGTAGAATAATAATAATATTTATGGTATTTGTTAAGCACTTGTTATGTGCCGGGTACTGTACTAAGAGCTGGAGTGGATACAAGCAAATTGGGTTGGACACAGTCCCTGTCCCTCATGGGGCCAGTGTTTTAATAAATGCAAAGGGATGGGGTCAGATGCGCAGGTGAAAGGGATGGATTTTGAGAGAAGGCAGGAGATCTGCTCTTGTGATACTGCTGGGAAGGATGGGAGAGTTGAATAAGGGGCAGAAGGAGGGAGGGCTGGAGAGGAGCAGGGCAGAAGAACTGGATCCATTCCGATTTGTTTGTATCTACTCCAGTGGTTAGTTTAGAGAAGCAGCGTGGCTCAGTGGAAAGAGCACGGGCTTTGGAGTCAAGGCTCATGAGTTCGAATCCCAGCTCTGCCACTTGTCGGCTGTGTGACTGTGGGCAAGTCACTTAACTTCTCCGTGCCTCAGTTCCCTCATCTGTAAAATGGGGATTAAGACTGTGAGCCCCACGTGGGACAACCTGATTCCCCTATGTCTACCCCAGCGCTTAGAACAGTGCTTGGCACATAGTAAACGCTTAACAAATACCAACATTAAATACCAACATTATTTTAGGGAGATCACTCCTGATAGTTTCAATTTTTTCAATTAAGTAGGTAGGCCAGTAGGGGCAAGGGATGGAGAAGAGAGGGGGACAGAGAGTTTGAGGAGGAAGTTTAATGTCTGGAACAACTTGCGAGGGCAATCGACATGGGTGTCCATAAGGATGGAGAAATAAGTTTGCCGGGGGAGGAGATGGCAAAGTTTAAGCATGCAAGGTTGAACTTCAGATGGATGAGGTTGGCTTGATATCTAGATTTTTGCCAGCAGTTCTCTTAGGCTTATGCACAAGAGTGAAGAAAGCATACTGTGTATGTGATTCAGGGCTGTGGGTAGTGGTAAAGATCCCTGAAGGGATAGGGGAGCGAGAGTGTTGAGTTTAGTAGAGAGAGTGGTGTCGAAGGTGTCAATTTGTTCATCAAGAGAAGGTAGTTTAGGTAAAAAGGCTAAATGGGGAATGATGACTTGAGAAAATTGGATAGGGCAAAAGATCAGAAGTCTCTGTTGGAAAATGGCACGGATCTTTGGGGACGAGGTGTGTGAGAGAGAAGGCAGGTCAGGAGGCTGTGATCAGATAGGGGGATTTCAGAGTTGGTGAGGGTAGAGATCGTACGTGACTAGAGATGAAGAGATAAAGTGTGTATCCAAGTTGGTGAGTGGGAGAGGTTGGGTGGAATAGAAGGTCAATGGAGCTGAGAAGTGACAGAAAATCAGTAGAGGAAGGGTCATTAGGAACATCAAACAGCATGATGTAGTGGATAGAGCATGGGCCTGGTAGTCAGAAGGTCATGGGTTCTAATCCTATCTCTGCCACTTGTCTGCTTGCTGTGTGACTTTGGCAAGTCACTTAATTTCTCTGTGCCTCAGTTACCTCCTCTGTAAAATGGGGATTAAGACCATTAACCCCACATGGGACAACCTAATTACCTTGTATCTCTCCCAGCACTTAGAACAGTCTTTGGCACATAGTAAGTGTTTAACAAATAACATCATTATTGTTATTATTATTATTATTATTTCCCATCCACTTACAAATCAAGCAGAAACTCTTAACCATTGGCTTTTAACCACTCAATCACCTTGCCCCCTCCAACCTCATCTCTCTACTCTCCTACTACAACCCAGCCTGTTCAGTTCACTCCTCTAATGCCAATCTACTCACTGCATCTCAATCTCATCTATCTCACTGCTGAACTCTCCCCCTCACCTTTCTCTGTCCTGGAAGCCCCCCACCCCCCGCCCCCACCCCATCTTTCCTTTCCAACAATTACTCTCCCTATCTTCAAAACCTTATTAAAGGTACATCTCCTCCAAGTGGACTTCCATGACTAAGGCCTCATTTCATTTTACATCACCCTGACTTGCTCCCTTTATTCACCACCCACCCATCCCTACAACACTTATGCATATATCTGTAATTTATATGTTTATATTAACATCTGTCTCCCCCTCTAGACTGTAAGCTCATTGTGGGCAGGGAATTTGTCCATTATATTGCTATGTTGTACTCTCCCAAGTGCTTGGTACAGTGTCCTGCATTCACTAAGGGCTCAATAAATATAATTGATTAATTAATACAAACATTTATCATATCCCATCTTGATCAATCTTTGCTGACCTCCCTGCCTCCTGTCTCTCCCCACTCCTGTCCATATTTCACTCTGCTGCCCAGATCATTTTTCTACAAAACCATTCAATCCATATTTCCCCATTCCTCAAGAACCTCCAGGGGTTGTCTATCCACCTCTGCATTAAAGAGAAACTCCTTACCACTGTCTTTAAAGCACTCAATCACCTTGCCCCCTCTTCCCTATCTTGCTTCTTTCTTACTCCAACACAGCCCAGACACTTCGCTCTTCTAATTAATGCACCTTGATCTCATCTTTCATGCCACAGTCCTCTTGTCCACATACTATCTCTGGTCTGGAACACCCGCCCTCTTCATATCTGACAGATGATCACTCTCCCCACCTTGAAAACCTTATTAAAAGCACATCTCCTCAAAAAGGCATTCCCCATCTAAGACCTCATTTCCTATTCTCCCACTCCCTTCCTCATTGTCCTTGACCTTGGATTTGCAACATGTATTCTCCCTTCTTCAGCCCTACAACACGTATGTATATCTCCAAAATTCATTTATTAATGTTTATTTCTGTCAGCCCCTCTAGTCTGTAAGGTCATTCTGGGCAGGGAACATATCTAAACCGACCTCACACACTTCAAATTTATCCTTGGATTTGCAACATGTATTCTCCCTTCTTCAGCCCTACAACACGTATGTATATCTCCAAAATTCATTTATTAATGTTTATTTCTGTCAGCCCCTCTAGTCTGTAAGGTCATTCAGGGCAGGGAACATATCTAAGCCGACCTCACACACTTCAAATTTATCCTTTCCTGCCTTAACTCTGCCCTCTCCTCCGCCAGGCAAAGCTTCTTCTCCTCCCTCATCGACACCCATGCCCGTCACCCCCGCCGATTGTTCCGGACCTTTAACTCTCTCCTTAGGCCCCCTGTTCCTCCCCCTCCCCCATCTCTCACCCCCAATGATCTGGCCACCTATTTCCTCACAAAAATCAACACGATCAGGTCTGAGCTCCCCAAAGTCACCTCTCCGCCTCTCCCCTCCCCCCCACCAACCCCCTCCCCTACTTTCCCATCCTTCCCTGCAGTATCCTCAGAGGAGATCTCCTCCCTCCTCGCAAGTGCCACCCCCTCCACCTGCGCCTCGGACCCCATTCCTTCTCACCTTATTAAAACCATCGCCCCTGCCCTCCTACCTTCCTTAACTTCTATTTTTAACCACTCAATCTCCAAGGGCTCCTTCCCCTCTGCCTTCAAATATGCCCACATCTCCCCCATCCTAAAAAAACCCGCTCTTGACCCCACTTCCCCCTCCAGTTATCGTCCTATCTCCCTACTACCCTTCCTTTCCAAAATCCTAGAACGAGTCGTCTACAATCGATGCCTAGAATTCCTTAACTCCCATTCTCTCCTAGACCCCCTCCAATCTGGCTTCCGTCCCCTCCACTCTACCGAGACTGCTCTCTCTAAGGTCACCCATGACCTCCTTCTTGCAAAATCCAATGGCTCCTACTCCATTCTGATCCTCCTTGACCTCTCTGCTGCCTTTGACACTGTCGACCATCCCCTCCTCCTCCATACCTTATCTCAACTTGGCTTCACGGACTCTGTCCTCTCCTGGTTCTCCTCTTACCTCTCTGGCCGGTCATTCTCGGTCTCCTTCGCTGGAGCCTCCTCCCGCTCCCATCCTTTAACTGTTGGAGTTCCTCAAGGGTCAGTTCTTGGCCCTCTTCTGTTCTCCATTTACACTCACTCCCTCGGTGAACTCATTCACTCTCACGGCTTTGACTACCATCTCTACGCAGATGACACGCAGATCTACATCTCCGCCCGTCCTCTCCCCCTCCCTTCAGGCTCGCATCTCCTCCTGCCTCCAGGACGTCTCCACCTGGATGTCGGCCCGCCACCTAAAACTCAACATGAGCAAGACTGAGCTCCTCATCTTCCCTCCCAAACCCGGTCCTCTCCCAGACTTCTCTATCACCGTGGATGGCACGACCATCTTTCCCGTCTCTCAGGCCCGCAATCTCGGTGTCATCCTTGACTCGTCCCTCTCATTCACCCCACACATCCTATCCGTTACCAAGACCTGCCGGCTTCACCTCTACAATATCACCAAGATCCCCCCTTTCCTCTCCACCCAAACGGCTACCTTACTGTTACGGGCTCTCGTTATATCCCGGCTAGACTACTGTGTCAGCCTTCTCTCTGACCTCCCTTCCTCCTCTCTCACCCCGCTCCGGTCTATTCTTCACTCCGCTGCCCGGCTCATCTTCCTGCAGAAACGATCTGGGCATGTCACTCCCCTTCTTAAACAACTCCAGTGGTTGCCTATCAACCTCCGCTCCAAACAAAAACTCCTCACTCTAGGCTTCAAGGCTCTCCATCACCTTGCCCCTTCCTACCTCTCCTCCCTTCTCTCTTTCTACCGCCCACCCCGCACGCTCCGCTCCTCTGCCGCCCACCTCCTCGCCGTCCCTCGGTCTCGCCTATCCCGCCGTCGACCCCTGGGTCACGTCCTCCCGCGGTCCTGGAACGCCCTCCCTCCTCACCTCCGCCAAACTGATTCTCTTTCCCTCTTCAAAACACTACTTAAAAATCACCTCCTCCAAGAGGCGTTCCCAGACTGAGCTCCTCTTCCCCCTCTACTCCCTCTGCCATCCCCCCTTTACCTCTCCGCAGCTAAAGCCTCATTTTCCCCTTTTCCCTCTGCTCCTCCACCTCTCCCTTCCCATCCCCACAGCACTGTACTCGTCCGCTCAACTGTATATATTTTCGTTACCCTATTTATTTTGTTAATGAATTGTACATCGCCTTGATTCTATTTAGTTGCCATTGTTTTTACGAGATGTTCTTCCCCTTGACGCTGTTTAGTGCCATTGTTCTTGTCTGTCCGTCTCCCCCGATTAGACCGTAAGCCCGTCAAACGGCAGGGACTGTCTCTATCTGTTGCCGACTTGTTCATCCCAAGCGCTTAGTACAGTGCTCTGCACATAGTAAGCGCTCAATAAATACGAATGAATGAATGAATGAATGAATCTACCAACTCTGTTACATTTTATTTTTCCCAAGTGCTTAGAACAGTGTTCTGCACAAAGTGAGTGCTCAATAAATATGACTGATTTATGGATTGCCTTCGGTGAGCACAGCACAGCACTGCTCTAAGCACTTGGGAGAGTAAAATAGAGTAGCAGTCTCTCTCACATTCTAGACGATAGACTTTGCTAAAATCTGGTGGCTCCTTAAAGGTTCACTCTTCCAGTAAAGCAGAGATTCTCACATGATTATTTCCCCTCCGCTCATATTCCCCATCTGCCTCTGATTTCTCAGACTCTCCCCTCCAAGAAGCCTGAAAAGTTAAGGGGAGACTGAAGACAAGGATCCTAGGGAAGTAGAGAAGTCAAGCTAGTGCAGTTTATCACCTACATTTTGTTTCTTCTGCCAAACAAGTAGTTCAGAGAAATCACTCTCTGTGACCCTTAGTTTTCCCGTGACCTCCTAGCATTCCCTATTCCCAGTCTGAGACACACAGATTGAGGTCCATGGGAGGACTGGGAAATTAGAGGGGAAATTTGGGATTGGTTGAAGGTTCAAAAAGCACTGAATAACAGATGGATGATAGGTCCATGATAGGTCACTAGAAAGAAGGCTAAGGATATTAGATGGTCCATCCCTAAATAAGAAGGGGAAAGTCAAGAAAGGCACCATTTACCCAGTTCCTTGCAACAACCTAGAATACTCTTGATGGACATAGAATATGGACTAACTAGCCTACTAGTCTGACCCAATGTGGCTTGGCTTGTGTTTAAATTTATAATGTGCCCTTAGTGGGTACAGGAAGAAGGAGAAGCTGGAATAGGTCATTTATCATTAATCCTCTGAGGGCCTTTGCTTAGTTTCTAGCAGGTTTTTCCTAAGGGGAATCAGGAATTGAGTATTGGAGAGGGGAAAATGGAAGGGAAAGTGGGGGGCCCCTGCCTTCCCCCACCTAATTCATCCATCCTGAGCCAGTCTCCAATCTCCACACTAACCCTCTGTATCACCTGCTGTTTTACCACGTCTTGAGTCACTCTGTCCCGGCCAATTAGATCACTAGGTTGTTTTTGTAGCACAGTGGGGAGTGCAGGGAGTGAGGGGGAAGAGGAAATCTGTTGCCAGCTGAAGTACATTTTGCTCTGTTAATCGGCGTTTGAAAAATTCTCCTTTTGATTCCTCAGAGAAGTTGGCAGAGATGCCCAAACTGTTTGGAGAAACTGCAGCCGCCAGACCATATGGGCCTGACATTTCCAGCACAGCAGACCTGGAATTGCTTTCCCAGGGGGTCACGCTTCAGAAGAACAAGGAATCTGGGCTTGGTCAGGAAGTCCCCAGGGACTGGTACCGCACCATGAGGTCTTTTTATATTCAGGAAACTTTACACACACCCTTCTGGACACACAAACACACACACAGAGAAACACACCTATAAACACACACATACACACACACATATACACACAAGCTTTCAGAGATTGTATCTTGTTATAATGCTGAGGGATGTTGACTTTGAGAATATCAAAACCTTCTCTAAGCCGGCGGCTGCACTTCCTGCTAAACAAAACAACGGACGGCAGGAGACAAAGATTGAGTGAAATACATCTATATAGAAAAGAAGAGCAATTACTTATGGGAAAGCCTGGGGAATTCAGTTTCCTCCTAAGTAGGTCAGTCAAGGACAATCAGGAAACTTTCACACAAGCTCTTCGAGGAGCTGGGGATCCCCAGGTCACCCAATCATCGTAAACACAAGCAAAAGAAAACTGCACTTAAGAAAACATTAAAGAGGTAGAAGCTGCATATTACATTCTAGTGCCCTTTAATCCCAGATCCTGCTATTGTTATCTGGGTCTCAGTAATCAAAGCCAATGCAACCATAATTACCCACCTTCCCCCATCAACCCCAATGCAGATCCACTACCTGCATTGTTGTGGAGCCTGGTATTGTCCACATTTAGCGAGTATCAGGGCCAGTGTTCTCTCATGCATTTGTCAGTCTAAAGCTTTGCTATAATCATGGATCATCTTTACTTCCACCCTTTCATTTTCTCCTCACCTAGAGGGAACAGACCATGATCCTCACAAACCATCTAGCTTCCTCAAATAAGAAAAGAAGAGGAGGCTGTATCCACTTCTTCATCTTCCTCAACAACATTTGTGGAGTAATGTCTCCAACACAACAGAGAAAATCTCAGAAGTAAAGGATGTGGTCTCTGCCCTATAGAACTTTACAATCTATTGGGTGTGAGAAGGTATACATTATCAAGAATTCAATAAATAAAGAATTAAGAGCATACATTCAAATGACAAAAGCCAAATAAGCAATGATCATAAGCCAGGCTCTCTTTTTGACAGCTTGGGACATGGGTTGAAAAAAATATAAAATATACAGAAAGCTCTAGGAGAGCAGTGAGGCTTAGTGAAAAAAGGATGGGTCTGGGAGTCAGAAGACCTGGGTTCTAACCTTGGCTCTGAGGCAGGCTTACTAAGTGACCTTTGACAAGTCAATGCAGATCTCTGTGCCTCAGTGGCCTTATCTATAAAATGGGGATATAATAGCTGTTCTCCCTCCTACTTAAACTTTGAGCCCCATGTGAGACGAGGACTGTGTCTGACCTGATCATTCTGTATCTTCCCCAGTGCCTAGAACAGTGCTTAACACAGAGTAAATGCTTAACAAATACCATTATCATCATTATCTATCTATATCATATATAGAATCAAAAAGCTAGAAAAAACCTCTAGACATTTTTTGTGTAAATTCCCTACTTCCATGTCAGATAAATATGTGTTCCTTTAAAATTAAAATTACATGTTCGCAGGCAAACACATTCATCCAATATATATCTACAGTGAGTTTTGTATTTGTTGCTTGTACATGAAAACAAGCAGCATATGTTGGAAAAGTTGTACACACATAGAGTCAAAATTTGTTCTAGCTAGTTGCCTTGCCCATTGTTGCCTGGGAAAATTAAATTGATTTTAGGCATTGCCTGCAGTGCATATGCGGAACTCTGAAATCAGCTCTTGGATGCCAGGGAAGCTGTGGTTACACAGGCTCCCATGGGGACTGCATAAAACCAGCAGACATCTTCACGTCATGTAAAATAAATAAAGCAGCTCAGCAACACATGAAGGGCATATGAAGAGGTCAATATGAGTCTCTGTTCAAATGTTTCGGGTCTGAACATAGCCTACAACAAGGAATTTGTCTGCCTCGGCTCTCATAAGGACTGTAGGACAAACCTTCTAACATATTTTTCACCTACTTCAACTTTTATTTTCATAGAACTTTCACCTACTCCATTAAAGGCAAGGAATTAGGTTTGATTATCAGAAATGCCTGCATCCAGGATTTTCTCACCAATCAATACTCATCCCACACTAGGAAAGGAGGAGAGTTGGCCTAGGAGAGTTTTGTAGAGAAGGAGCACGTAGGACTGAGGAGAACTTGAATGAAGGGAGACAGGCTGGGACAGAGTTCCCACAAGATTGGTGAAAGGTAGGGAGAGACCAGCAATCAATCCATCAATATATCGTTTTTACTGAGCACTTACTGTGTGCTTGGGAGAGTACAATATAACAGAATTGGCAGGCATATTCCCTGCCCACAATGTACTTACCATCTAGGGGGTAGACAAACATTAAATAAATAACAGATCCATAGGTAACTGTTGTGGGTCTGAGGGTAGGGTGAATATAGGGTACAAATCCAAGTGCAGAGAACAATGCAGAATGAAGAGGGTGAAGAAGAAATGAGGGCTTAGATGGGGAAGGATTCTTGGAGGAAAAATGATTTTAATAAGGCTTTGCGAGTGGGGAGAGTGATGGCCTACCAAATATGAAGGGGGAGGAGGTTCCAGGACAAAAGCAAGATGAGGATGAGGAGTCAGTGGTGAGATGGAAGAAATCAAGGAACAGTGAGTAGATTGGCATTAAGGAGTGAAGTTATGCTGGATTGTAGTAAGAAATCAGCAAGGTCAGCAAGGAGAATGATGGAGTATTCAAGGCAGGTTAGGTTTAGTGCTTGGTTTGGCATAATGGCACTGTGGATGAAGAGGAAAGGGAGGATTTTAGGGATGTAGTGAAGGTAGAACCGACAGCATTTGGTAACAGATCGAATATGAGTTGAATAAGAGAGATGAATCAAGGACAGAGCCAAGGTTACGTGCTTTGAGTTAGGGAGGATGGTGGTTCTGTCTACAGTTATGGGAATGTCAAGGGGAGAACAGAGTTTGGATGGAAAGATGAGGAGTTCTGTTCTAGCAGAGCCAAACTCCCCCAAACTGAGTCTCTCTTCAGCTCTTCTACTTCTCTCACCCTGACTCCTCCCTAGACTTGTCTCTCTGACTGCTTTCTTGTCACCAATATTGCCCTCCTTCAACCCAACCTCCCCTGACACCCCTTCCCTTATCATTAAATGAGACTATTAGATTGGGTCCATAGGTTATCTCTAAGGTTGATTGCATGAATGCAAGTTATGCATGTGGATCCTAATGTGGGTTCAGGGCACAGCCTTCCCCATACAGTCATCCTTCTGCCACCATGTACCAGCAGAGAATACTAATTATAATCATAATTGTGGTATTTGTTATGCACTTACTATGTACCAGGCACTGTACTAAGCACTGGGGTAGATTCAAGGTAAACAGGTTGGACACAGTCCTTGTTCCACATTGGGCTCACAGTCTTAATTCCCATTTTTTACAGATGAAGGAAATAAGGCACAGAGAAGTAAAGTGTCTTGCCCAGTGTCACCCAGCAGACTAGTGGCAGATCCGGGATTGGAACCCAGGTCCTTTTGACTCCCAACTCCATGCTCTATCCATTAGGCCACGCTGCTTGTGACAGCTCAAGAGGCAGGCACAGGGCAGGATGTGGAGGGGTTTGAGTGAAGGAGAAAGGGTAGAAGATTTTTCTCAGAGCTAAGCTGTCCAGAAGCTCCCTTTTTCCCTGCAAGAAACCACTACTGGAGTTGTTGGAAAGTCAGAGGGCAAACCCCAGCATTTTACAATCCTGCCTTAGACCACTTCAAGACTGTAATGTGAAATTTTAAAATAAGTAATTGAAAGGGTGTGGAGGGGCAAAGGAGGAAGAAGGAGGAAGGGCAAAGAACCTTTAGATGAGTAATAATAATAATAATGTTGGTGTTTGGTAAGCACTTACTATGTGCAGAGCACTGTTCTAAGCGCTGGGGTAGATACAGGGTAATCAGGTTGTCCCACGTGAGGCTCACAGTCTTCATCCCCATTTTACAGATGAGGGAACTGAAGCACCGAGAAGTTAAGTGACTTGCCCACAGTCACACAGCTGACAAGCGGCAGAGCAGGGATTAGAACCCATGACTTCTGACTCCTAAGGCCCGTGATCTTTCCACTGAGCCACACAGCTTCTCTGAGCCAAGAACCAAGTACTAAGAACCAACCTTGCCTGAATTCTCGTTGTGTTTTGGAGAAAGAGAAAATTCTCCATTTCATCTCCCCAAAGGACTGGAGCCTTATGATGTGAGACATCAAAGAGGGCTCTCACAGGAACCAAAACACTTCCAGGAATGAAAGGGAAACCAACTTTCAGGAAGACACAATTCAAACTACTGTTGGTCAAGGTCATGGGAAGTAACTTAATGCTCCTACTGCCTCCCTCTTGCTTATCTCAGATAGGGCCCACAATGGGGAAGCTGAAAGAGGCATCTCCTGCCCCACCCCACCACTGCAGATTTACAGGTTTAGGCCTGAACTCCATCTCATACAGGACCTGGGTAGTCTATCTTTATTGGGTTTCCAAGTGCCTTGAACAGGAAATCCTTGACTTATGTTTCGAGTTAAGATGAATGCCTTTAATCATTTCTAGTTTCAGACCCCATTTCATTTTTAGCACACTTGGTTTCAACTTTTCAACAGAAGTCTCCTTTATGGCACTTGATCTGGGGGGACAGGTTAGGATGCATGTAAGTTAGAGGGCAAATGGGAAAACCAGCAAAGGTGAAAGTTTAAAGAGTTTAGACCTGAAAGGCATAAGTTACATGATTGGCAGGTGGAGTCATAAGGGAGTGTTGACCATGTCTAGTTTACTTAAAGTCAAGCTAGTCTTGGGGGAAGCTCTCAGACTCAATATAAATGCATTAATTTAGCCATATTGCTCATTTATCTTTCATTCAGGACACAGTTCAGAGTAAATTCAGTAAAAATAGGATATCTGGCTTTGTTTGAGGAACCAATCACCCATTTATATATTGTCCCAGTGAGAACATTAGCTGTGACATGTGACATAGAAGCACTTTTCAGGAACCAATTGTGTCATAAATCTGAGGACCCACTATATCGGGTTTGGTACATATTGATGATGATGATGATGATGATGGAGTTTCTTCTGAAAACAGAGTCTCTGGTCAAGAATGATGAACTGGTCTCAGTCTTGAGACTTCAGGTCAGGCAGTCTCCACAGATAACTTGATTTTAGTGTTAGTGGTTTGCCCAGTGCCCCTTGCCTTCAGTTCTCCTTGAGAGTGAAGTCTCTGATGGAACAAGGAGTGCAAAAAGAGACTAGGCAGGCAGGAATGCAGCATGTGGCAAAGGGCATGAAAAGGCTTTTTATGTGTGGGACCCATTTGCAGCCCCAAGTGGTGGCAGCATGGTGCCCATGCTGTGCTCTGTGATGAACCCATAATAAATTTACTTACTAATGACAGCTTGTGATCCTGAGAACAACAACAAGGAAGAAACTGATGTGTTCTACTTGAGGACAGGTGGCTGCCAGCTGGTGGGGGCGGTGCATAGAGGGAGAATGGCCAGCATGGCTCAGGAGAAGCAGCGTGGCTCAGTGGAAAGAGCCCAGGCTTGGGAGTCAGAGGTCAGGGGTTCAAATCCCGACTCCACCACTTGTCTGCTGTGTGACCTTAGGCAAGTCACTTAACTTCTCTGTGCCTTAGTTACCTCATCTGTAAAAATGGGGATTAAAAAATGTGAGCCCCACGTGGGACAACCAGATGACCCTGTATCTACCCCAGCGTTTAGAACAGTGCTCTGCACATAATAAGCACTTAACAAATACCATAATTATTATTATTCTAGGAGCTAGATTCCATCCACACTCAAAGCCATTCTCCAGCCACTTGACCACAGCAGGACTTCTGCATGCAGGGGGTAACCACTGGATAAATGATGATGGACACTGTTCCAAAGCAGCTTAGAGTCTATTAGGGGCCAAAGGAACCCCTTCTGGGGATTGGTGGGAATGGTGGCTCAATGGCTTCCTCAGCCAGTTCACAGCTTTGCTTATTTTAGTGCTCTGGCTACACCTGAGTGTTTTACAATCAAGACTGAAAATACCCAAATAGGTGTCACTGTGGCCCATTAGTTAGGTTTGGCCACTCCTTGTCCCCGTTCTTGCCCCTTTTCACCCCATACTCTAAACGAAAAATTAGTTCCTAAGAGACTTAGAGACGTATGGGGAGGGAACTTGTCTACCAACTCTACTGTGTTATACTCTTCTAAGCACTTAGTAGAGTACACTGTACACAACATAAGCACTCTATAAATTCCATTGATTGAGAGGGGAGACGGCAGTCACACCTACTCTTCACGTCAACAAGAAAGATGTACTGATGATGAAAAAAGTGAATGATGGAGGAGTGGGCTAAGGATTTTTTAGCTGGGTTGCAAACTGGATGGTACCAATCAAGAAAGGCTTCCTGGAGGAGGTGAGCTTCAAGGTGCCATTCAACAACTTGCAGGACTTGAAAAGTAATACCACCCATAGAATTCCGACAGTAAAATTTCCCTACTGACTCCCAAGGGACCCCCAACCAACCAGCAAGTCCTGTGCCATATTCCAGCTTTACCACTTGGATCAAGTCATTTAACCTCTCTGTGCCTCCATTTCCTGATCTGTCAAATGGGGATTATAACATCTGCAAGAATAAAATGAGATCTTTGAAATGATTCAAAGCTCTATACAAATTCAGGGAATTAATATTACTTAGCACGTAATCCTGTGTTTGCCTGGGAGCTTTGCAGACGAGAAAGCCAGAAGCCCCATGGCACCCAGGGAAGAAAAATAATGAATTTATTTCCCATTGTATTCCCTTACAGAGAATGGCATGACAAGTTAACCCTTTCACTGAGGGCTCTCCCAACCCCACATCTGGGGTCCACTTAAAAGTCTGTTGAAGCCAGCTAACACTAAGGACACACTTTGAACCCTCAAGTGGAAAAGGGTATAATTCTTTCCCAACTCTGTCAAAACACTCAGCAAATAGGGCAGGACTGGACGTGACCGTCTTAGATTGGTCTTGATTTCTAAATGGTGCACTAAGCTGAGAACAGAGAGGAGGTAGGAAAAGCAATGACACATTATGGTGTGAAAGTTGATGGGATCAAAAGGTCACCTATACCAGTCCTCTGCCTCCAGCCCAAGCTGATCCTGTCACACAGAGGAGCAAGGTCTTTGACTCCTGGAGTGAACCCAGTATCCCTCTCTGATCTCAGGAGCAGCCAACAGGAAAACAGTGAAAGAGGTAAGTTAAGTCTCTTTTTATGTTCAATGGCCATTTTTCTTGGTCCACCATGGCCTTCCTCTGATTTAGACCAGGAAAGAGGGATTGGGGAAGGAGGATCTCTGCTCTATGTGTCCTGTATAATACAGAGAAAAGAGTGAAGTGCTATATAAAGGCTCCCCATATTCCCTTCATATTTTTCATCCCACTCTCTTCAACTGCACTTCCAGAAATGAAACCATTGAATTTGCCAATGCCTAGTAGCATTACCATTATTCAGTGCTTATTGCAGGTACCATACTGAATGCTTGAGAAGAACAAGACCCCCAAGGACCTTAAACTCTAACAGTAGTGAGTCTCACTCAATATTAGCAATAGTGAAAAGAGTGTAGGACTGGGAGTCAGAAATCTTGGTTCTAGCTATGCCAACAGGCTGCTGGGTGGCCTGGGGCAAGTCACTAAACCTTTCTGGGCTTCAGTTTCCTCATCTGCAAAATTAAAATAAGATAGATAGCCAGTCCCATGTACGTAAGGAAGTGTCTGATTTCATAACCTTGCATCTACCCTAGTGCTTAGCTTAGGAAACATTTAGTCAGTGCCAGAATTATTAATTGTACACAGACAAATTGCCATAGCAAAGGAAGCCATTGCTTTTTTCATGGATTCTTTCCGAGGCCTGAGAGAGAATAAGGCTTGGCTTTCTGTTTACCGTAAGGTAGATTGTGGGTTTCTGATCTTTGAATAAAACTAATAAAATTGGCATTTATGCATTTATTAAATGCTTGTTCTGCTTAAGTGCAAGTGTTCTCTGCTTGTCCCACATGGAATCTGCAATTTGTTTGATCTCCATTTAGCAGAAGAGGGAAGTGAGGCCCAATGAGGCGAGGTGACTTGCCCAAGGTCATACTGTTGGACTATGGCAGAAATGGGACCAGATCTCCTGACTCCTAGCCCTGTGCCTTTTCCACTAGACATCACTGCCTTATCTTTTTGGGGGTTTCAGTTTTTTTCTACCCAACCCCTATAACATCTACAAGGGCTATTCCATGACATATCTCTTTGGTCCAGGAGCTGGGTGAGAATCAATCAATTAATCAATCAGTCTTATTTATTGAGCACTTAAGGTGTGCAGAACTCTGTACGAAGTGCTTGGAGAATACCGTATTTCAGGGTATATTCAGTTACCTACCCACAAGGAACTTACTGTCTAGAGAGGCAGACAAAATAAATTATGGATATGTACAAAAGTGCTGTAGCACTGAGAGTGAGGTGAATAGAGGATGTAAATTCAAGTGCAAGGATGACACAGAAGGGAGAGGGGTAGAGGAGATTAGGGCTTAGTCAGCAAAAGCTTCTTGGAGGAGATATAATTTTAATTAAGGCATTGACAGCAGAGAGAGTATTGATCTCTCAGATATGAGAGGGAAAGGAGTTCCAGCCTGGAAACAGGATGTGGGCAAGTGGAAGGCAGCAAAATAGTTGAGGTCAAGGAGCAGTGAGTAGGTTAGCATTAGAGGAGTGAAGTGAGCAGGTTGGGTTGTAGTAGCAAATCAGTGAGGTAAGATAGGAGGGGGCAGGATAATTGAATACTTTAAAGTCAGTGGTAAGGAGGATGAGAGAAATCGTCACCCAGAAAAATGGGGCACCACTGTAGCCCATGTGCAGAATGGATATGGATTGTCTAACAGCAGGCAAGGCTGCCCTGCTTGATGAAGGAAGGCACAAGGATCCTGTTTGGGAGGAATCATTCCTCAGAGGAGCAGTGGCTGTCAGGGGCTAGTTTCGCAGTAGGAAATTGCAGGGGCCAGGACTTCAAAATCTGCTCAGTGGCAGAAGTGACTGTCTAGAGCTGCGGCACTGTTCCTTGTAATAATAATAGTGATATTTTGCTATGTGCTTACTATGTGCCGTGCACCACAGTAAGCACTAGGGTAGATACAAGATAATCAGGTTGGATACAGTCCCATTCCCACATGGGTTTCACTGAAATACAAGCATTCCCAACTCTGATGTTCCTGCTGTTTTCCAGCACTGATCTATCTAGTTGCATGCTGTTGTCATACTGTTGTTGCTATTCCCGTTATTCTTTATTTTGTTTTATGGTTCTTGGTTTTTTAGTATTTCCCCTGAGTTTTGCAAGAAAGTAGAAAAGACTCCCCCGAGCCATACTAAGTTTCTCTGAGCATCATAATGCAAGTGATGTCTGGATAAATGCGGGAGGCCATGGGGGCTTCTGCTGCTGTGAGGACTCCACACACTGAACCCATTCTCCCTATGGACAATCTCACAGTGTGTACCACTGGGCTCAGGGAAATTGGGAGAGAGAGTGCGTGAATGACCATGTGCAAACCATCACCATTACTGCAAAAATAACTCAATTACATGTCCTTGCTGGAGGTAGTTGCTTACCTTTCCTAACCATTAGGGTCTGAGCAATGCTCACCCTGAATAGTAAGGGAGTCAGAAAAGGGGCACAGCTGTATTTTCATGGATATAGACTGCAACTATGAAAAATATTCTCTCTTAGTGACACACACACATCCAAGGATAAAATCTTACAGCCAGCAGTGTCACTGTGAAACAGCGGGGCCTAGTGGAAAGAGCCTATGCCTGGGAGTCAGAGGTCCTGGATTCTAATCTTGACTCTGCCACTTGGCTGTTGTGTGGTCTAGGGCAAGTCACTTAACTTCCCTCGGCATCAGTTTCTGCATCAGTCTAATAGGGATTAAATTGCCTGTCATCCCTCCTGCTTAGCCTGTTTGCCCCATGAGGGACAGGAATTGTGCCCTACCTTATTATTTTATGTCTATCTCAGAGCTTAGTACCATACGAATACCACAATTATTATTATCTTCAAGTGGAAGAATAACTCTCAGATTAGTGTCCCTTTCTCTCTTCAGCATTTCAACACTTAGCTGGCCTTTTCGGCATCAAGCGACGTGACTTTAATGTGAGTGTTCAGTGTTCTTTTCTGATCTCCCCCACTTTCACCTAATCCTCTTTTTCACTGTGGAAGAAATGCTTGAAGGGGAAGATTGTCCTGGAAGGTTGTCCTAGTCCCCTGCTTTCTGTTCCATGACTTTGCCACAACATCCTTCAGTACCAGTCTCTCAGAATGCTTTATGGGGATAAATGACCCTGGTAAAAGAGACAAATAACAACAGGAGAAGAGATAAATGAAGAAGTATGAGGCTCAGGTCTGGTAGGAGAAGGGGGAGTCAATGAGGAAGGAACATGTCACAAGAGTGTATAAGGGGACAGGAGAAACCCAGAAGAAAGAGACCCTCCTGGAACAGCCCTGAATGGAGAGAAGTTAAGCTAATGGGGTACCAAGAGGCAGCCTTAGGGGTATAGAAAGATCCACTGTGGGGAGATGGGCTAGAATGAATTGGTGGGCGGGGGTGGCGGGGGGGAAGGGGAGCCATGAGACAGGGCACTCCTGTTTTTATATCAATTAATCAATCAATCTTATTCATTAAGGGCTTACTGTGTGGGGCGTACAGTACTATGTACTTGGAAAAGTATGATAGAACAAATTTGGCAAATGAATTTCCTGCCCACAAAAACAGTCTACGGGGGAGACAGACATTGAAATAAATAAGTGCTGTGGGGCTGAGGAAGGAATGAATAAAGGGGGCAAACCTGAGTGATGCAGAAGGGAGTGGGAGAAGAGGAAATGAGGGCTTAGTCGGGGAAGGCCTTTTGGAAGAGATGTTGCTTTTAATAAGACAGTGAAAGTGGGGAAGATTGATCATCTGTCGGATATGAAGAGACATGGCACTCGAGAACAGAAGCAGGATGTGGGCAATAGCTCAGTAGCAAGATAGATGAGATTGAAGTGCAGAGAATAGGATGGCATAAGAGGAGCAAAGTGTCTAGGCTGGGTTGTAGTGGGAAAACAGTGAGGTAAGGTAGGAGGGAAGGAGCTAATTGAGAACTTTTAAACCTGTGGTACAGAGTTTCTGTTTGAGAGGAGTTGGATGGGAAATCACTGGAGGTTCCGAAGGACTGAGGAAATATGGACTGAAAGGTTTTGTAGAAAAATGAGCAGAAAGTAAAGTATGGCCTGGAGTGGGACAGGAGGCAGGGAGGCCGGCAAGTTATCTGATGCAGTAATCATGGGGGTTATAGGATAAATTCATTGATTAAAGTGGCAGCAGTTTGGATGAAGAGGAAAGGGTGGATTTTAGTGAAGTTGTGAAGGTTGATCCAACAGGATTTGGTGATAAATTAAATAGGTGGGGTGAATGAGAGAGGAGTCAAGGATAACGCCAAAGTTACAGGCTTGTGAGACAAGGAGGATGGTGGAAGTGCTATGTACAGTGATGGAAAAGTCACAGTGTAGACAGGATTTGGGTGGAAATATGAGGAATTCTGTTTGGGATATGTTAAATTGGAGGAGTTAGTGGTACATCCAAGTAGCTATGTGCTGAATGTCAGAGAAAATGTGAGACTGCAGAGAAGGAGAGAGATCAAAGGCTGGAGATGTTGATTTAAAAATCATCCACATAGAAATGGTAGTTGAAGCCAGGGGAGTGAATGTGTTCTCCAAGGGAGTGGGTGTAGATAGGGAATATAAAGAGACCCAGAACTGAACCTTGAGGGACTCCAAAAGTTATAGGGTGGGAGGCAGAGGAGGAGTCGGCAAAAGAGACTGAGAATAAGTGGACAGAGAGATATGAGGAGAATCATGAGAAGACAGTGTCGAAGTCAAGGTTGGATAATGTTTCCAGCAGAAGAGGTGGTTAATAGTATCAAAAGTAGCTGAGAGATCAAGGAGGATAAAGCTGGAGAAGTTTTTGCTGTCTTAAGTTTTTGCTGTTTTTGCTGTGTTAGGTTTTTGCTTTTAGAATTGTAAAGAACTGGATGACGTAGTAGTGATTTGCTCATGAATGTTTGGTAAGATAGTCCTAGACAGGAAAGGATATCATTTCTATAGGAACTGAAAAACACACTTCTGGACATAGGGAAAATGGAAAGCAGTCAGCAAATACCTTCTGAAACTCCTTCCTCCAGGAAGTTGTGCACATTGGTTGTCGATAGGTTTAAAAGGGGGTTGGATATATGATTCAGCATCATCATTGTTTGTCTTGTCTTATGCTGTCGAATCTCTTTCAACCATCAGCAACTCCATGGACCCATGTCTCCCAGAACACACCAACTCCTGTAATCATTTTGGTAGTGTATCCATAGAGTTTTCTTGGTAAAAATATGAAAGTGGTTTACCACTGCCTTCTTCCGCACAGTAAACTTGAGTCTTCATCCTTGAATTTCTCCCACACCTCTGCTGCCCAGCACAGGTGAGTTTTGACTTGTAGCAGATTGCCTTCCACTCACTAGCCACTGCCCAAGGTAGGAATGGGATGGGTATGACTCTGCTTGCCTCTCCTTTCCATAGCTGAGACTGGTAGTGTACTGGAAACTCTCCAGGTATGACCCTGAGAGGGGTTCATCATCGTTACCATAGTCAAAATC
Source organism: Ornithorhynchus anatinus (assembly GCF_004115215.2). NCBI lineage: Eukaryota > Metazoa > Chordata > Mammalia > Monotremata > Ornithorhynchidae > Ornithorhynchus > Ornithorhynchus anatinus. Next base: position 20,160,810 of record NC_041738.1, on the reverse strand, counting down.
AGAATCAGAATAATAATGGCATGTATTAATGTTACCCAGGCAGATTGTTTCTATGTTTAGCTGTTTGGGTTGTGCTGCCAGGCCTAGGATTCCAGTATTGAGCATGTTTTGGGTAACTCGGGGAGAAGGAAGACAGGAGGGTTTCAGCTTTCCTGGGATATGGGCAAACAGTGTCCATAGCAGATGAGGGTGGTCTTTGGTTTGGTAAGCTCACTGTGGGAAGGGATTGTCTCTCTTTATTGCCATATTGTACTTACCCAAGTGCTTAGTACAGTAGTCTGCACACAGTAAGTGCTCAATAAATACGATTGAATGAATGAATGATGAAAGCAGGAGGGATGGTGGGCATGCCCAACACAGAGAGAGCTAAGGCTGTCACTTCTGTAAGGTTGACACACCCATGTCCACACACACACCCTGCCTTGGTTATCAGAACCAGGTTCCAGCCTCCCTTTTCTCCTTTATATGGTACTTGTTAAATGCTCAATATGTGCCAAACACTATACTAAGCAGTGGGGTAGATGAAAGATAATCAGGTTGAACACATGAGGCTCACAGTCTAAGTAGGAGAAATAAGAATTTAATCCTTATTCAACAGATGAGGAAACCGAGGCCCAGAGAAGTTAAGTAATTTGTCCAAGGTTACACAGCAGAAAAGTGGGGAGCCAGTATTAGAACTCAGGTCTTCCAACTCTAAGGCCCATGCTCTTTCTAGTAGGCCATGCTGCTTCTCTTTCACACCCTTCTCCACCATGAGTTCTAATGGAGAGTGGAGAGGGCAGAGTTAAAAGAAAAAAACTAATTAGGGTAAATGTTGGGGTTAGAGTGAGGGTTAGCCTTACCTTCCCCATGTGCACTCTTTCCTTCCATTCCCCAGAACTCAGCCCCTCGGTGGCAGGGACCTGGACTCCAACCCAGGGACTACAGAGCCCAGGGGAGATCCAACTGCAGCACCTTGCCTCCACGTAGCACTCCAGCTCGGGACCTCGGTCACAAGATGGTAGTGAACCCAGGATGGAGGGTCCACCTGATTATCTTGTACCTGACCAGCACTTAGAACAGTTCTTGACACACAGTAAGCACTTAACAAATACTGCAATTATTAATTATTATTATTATCCATGCTCTACCAGGAGGAGAGGACTCTGATGGCGGAGATCATGATTAGCTGTGGGAAGGAGGTCAATAGCCCTGCAACCAGTATAATGCCACGGAGGAGTTGTGCCAGCATCACTGCCTTTTGAGAAAACACACAAATGTCCAAAGCACTGGAAGATCAGATTTATAGGCAACATTTGTTCAGCACTTTTACTTGTGGATGTGAGCATGGACCTTTTGGATTGGATCGAGCTGCTGCTCAGAGACTTTCTATAGTGCACTCCTCTGGAGAATGGTAACAAGTGTGGGCTTACTAAGTGCCAAGCACTGTGCTAAGTGCTAGGGTATGCTTAAGGTTTCCAGATCAAACCACATTCCCAGTCCCGCATGGGGCTCACAGCCTAAAAGTGTTGGGGACAGGCATCCTCTAGACTGTAAGCTCTTTGTGAGCAGGGAATATGTCTACCAATTCTGTTATACTGTACTCTCCCAAGCGCTTAGTATAGTGTCTGTACACAGTAAACATGTAATAAATATGATTGATTTTTTGCCCAAAAAGATGAGGAAACTGAGGTACAAAGAAGTTAACACAACTGGCAGGAGGAAGTCAAGAATAGAATCTGGGTGTCCCAGTCACATGGTCTGTGCCCTAGGCCATGCCACTTGAGAGAACTATTACCTTAAATAGAGGGGAAGCATGTAGTGTTGGACAGTCTGGGCAATCATAAAGATGGCTGCTCAGAAAGGACACCATCACACATTTCCTCCAAATGTCTGATTTCCACTGTCATATTGGGCTGGATGGACCATTGGTCTGATATAGGTTGGCTTTGTTCATGGTTTTCCATATTTAATAAGTAGCAGCAGTCACAACAGGAGAGCAAACCTCTAACCTGGTGAATGATCAGTAGCAGGAGGATGTATTTAAAGAGTCGCCTCTATCAACAACCTTTCCTTCCCAATCTCTAGGGTGACCATTATTGGAGAATCAACACTTCTTCCTCCCATCCCCTCCTCCTGGGTTCAGAGACTGGAGAGTCTGAGATTCATGTGGAATGACAGGGACTGTGTCGGTTCTGTTTTTACTGTATTCACCCCAGTGCCAAGTACACTACTTGGCACATAATGCACACTTAACAAACAGATACCAAGGAGACAACTCCAGTTTCTTTGTGGTAGGAACCAGTTAATCAATCAATCTACACTTAGCTGTGTACAGAGCACTGAACTAAGTTTTTGGGAGAGTACAATGCAGAAGAGTTGATAGATATGATCCCTTTCCTCAAGGAACTAGCAATCTAGTGGTGGAAAGAAAACCCCACTGGTCCTGGGACAAGCTCAGAGACAAACAGGGACTCACTCTTCCAATGCCCAACCCTGCAGGTTGGAACACCCTGGTGATCACCAGCCCCGTTGTTTCCCAACTCAAACTGTTGGTCTCTGTGGTTCATTCATTCATTCAATCATATTAAGCGCTTACTGTGTGCAGAGCACTGTACTAAGTGATTGAGAAAGTAGAATACAGCAATAAAGAGTGCCAAACCTGCTCGCGTCAAGCTCACAGTTTAGAGGGGGCAAGACAGACTTCAATACAAATAAACAGACATCAATATATATAATAAAATTATAGATATATACATAAGTGCTATGGAATGGGAAGGGGGGAAAAGCAAAGGAAACAAGTCAGTGACATGAAAGGGAGTGGGAGATGAGAAAAAGTGGGGCTTAGTCTGGGAAGACCTCTATAAGCCTTCTATAAGGCTTTGAACGAGGGGAGAGTAATTGTCTGGCAGATTTGAGGAGGGAGGACATTCCAGGCCAGACACAGGATGTGGGCCAGGGGTTGGTGGTGAGACAGACGGGATTGAGTCATAGTGAGAAGGTTAGCACCAGAGGAGCAAAGTGTGAGAGCTGGGTTGTAGGAGGAGAGAAGCAAGATGAAGTAGGAGGGGGCAAGGTGATGGAGTGCTTTAAAGCCAATGATGAGTAGTTTTTGTTCAGTATGGAGGTGTATAGACAACCTCTGGATATTTTTGAGGAGAGAAGTGACATGAATCCTGAACATTTCTGTAGAAAGATGATCCGGACAACAGAGTGAAGTATGAACTCGAGTGGGGAGAGGCAGAAGGTTGAGAGGTCAGAAAGGAGGCTGATGTACTAATCTAGGCAGGATAGGATGAGTGATTGTATTAACGTGGTAGCAGTTTGGATGGAGAGGAAAGGGAAGATTTTAGTAGTGTTGTGAAGGTGGGATCGACAGGATTTGGTGACAGATTGAATATGTGGGTTGAATGAGAGAGAGAAGTCAAGGATAATGCCAAGGTTACGGGCCTGTGAGGCGGGAAGGATGGTGGAACTGGCTACAGTGACAGGAAAGTCTGGAAGAGGACAGGGTTTGGGTGGGAAGATAAGAAGTTCTGTTTTGGACATTTTAAGTTTGAGGTGATGAGAGGACATCCATGTAGAGATGTCTTGAAGGCAGGAGGAGATGCAAGCCTGGAGATATATAGAGAGAGAGAGATTAGAGAGATCAGAGAGATAAGTGGAGGAGATGTAGATTTGGGTATCATCCACATAGAGATGGTCATTGAAGCTGTGGGAGCAAATGAGCTCTCCAAGGGAATGAGTCTAGATGGATAGAAGGGGACTGAAACCTGAACCTTGAGAGACCCCCACAGTTAGGAGGTGGGAGGGGCAGAGGAGGAGTCCATGAAGGAGACTGAGAATGAACTGCCAGAGAGTTGAGGAGAACCAGGAGAGGACAGAATCAGTCAAACCAAGGTTGGATAATATTTCCAGGAGAAAGAGGTGATCCACAGTGTCAAAGGCAGCTGAGAGATGAAGGAGGATTAGGATGGAGTAGGAGCCATTGGATTTGGCAAGAAGGAGATCATTGGTGACCTTTGAGAGGGTGGCTTCAGTGAAGTGAATGGGAAGGAAGCCAGATTGGAGGGGATACAGGAGAGAATTGAAGGAAAGGAATTTGAGACAGCAGGTGTAGACGACTCGCTCAAGTAGTTTGGAGAGGAATGGAGGAGGGGAGATGGGGCGATAACTGGAGGGAGCTGTGGGGTCAAGGGAGGGGTTTTTTTAGGATGGGGAAGTCATGAGCATGTTTGAAGGCAGTGGGGAAAAAGCCATTGGAGAATGAACAGTTGAAGATGCCTGTTAGGGAGGGAAAGAGGGAAGGGGAGAGATTTTTTTATAGGGTATGAAGGAATGGGGTCTGATGTACATGTGAAGAAGGTGGCATTTGAGAGGAGGCAGGAGATCTCCTCTGGACATACTGCTGGGAAGGATGGGAAAGGTTGAAGAGGGGTCCAAGAAGGGCCAGGTTGAGCCCTCCACCAAAATAAGCCCCACAGAACCTGTCAGATTTATGCCTGGGGGAGCTCCTGGACCCTGGGGAATGCTGGTGGCTTCTATTAATATCAGAAGCCCAAATAGCTACACATTTCTAGAGTTCATCTGTTGGATGACTGTGGTCTCCCTTCTCCCCTTGGACTTTCCAACTGCCACCTCAGCTCTATTATGCCACCTAAGCACTCGTGTTTCCTCAGCTCCTGTAGCACTCCTGTACTTATCTCATATACCCTATCACTCCTTGACTCTGAAATTTAATAATAATAATAAATGGGGTGTTTGCTAAGCACTTAGTACTGCACTAAATGCAAATTGGATACTAAATAATCAGTCCCCGTGTCCCCCCGCCTGGACTCACAGTCTATGGGGGAGGGAGAACAGATAACTAATCCCCATTTTACAGGTGACAAAACTGAGGCAGAGAGGAGTGAAGTTACTCTTCTCAGGTCACACAGCAGGCAAGTGGTGGAGCTAGGATTGGAGCCCAGGTCCTCTGACTCACAGGTTTGTTGTCTTTCCACTAGGCTGTGCTGTTTTTTCAAGAGACTGTCATTCCTGCAAGCTTGTAAACTCGAGAGCAGAGATCGTTTCTCTTGTACTCTCCCTAACACAGTTCACAGAAGGCACTCAGTAAATGTCAATGGGGATGATGATGATAAAACAGGATTTTAACCAGTGTTCATGAAAGGAATTTCATAATCCACAGTCTTCACTTAGTGAAGATTTCTGAGTCTTTCCTTAGTGATCCTTCTCCATCCATCCTTTCAAGATTGGCCGTCTAAGTCATCTCACCAGGGAGGACTAGCTCCCGCCTGCCCCTTTTCTCCCTGTCCTTCTGTTCTTGCACACTGCAGCACACTCACTGACTCACAAGAATGGCTTCAAAGATGCATCTGGGGACAATGTGGGGATTTACTGAAATGTGCTCAGTTTTGCTCCTCGATTTTTTCCCTCTCTGGTCCTCTGGAGGAAAGCATCTGCCTGTGCCTCTCCCACTTTTCCTCTGTATGTATTTTTCTCCCTGGTGGTAGCATTGTGAGGCTGTGGAGAGAATTGGTTCAGAGCGTTTGAGGCTGGCTTCAGGATTTATACCTTTTGCTCCAAGAAAGAGCCACAAGAACAAAAAATGAAATAAAGCTGCATTACCCAAGGTTGAGCCTGAAGATATAGGATCAGAAGGAAGTTCATTTGCTTTGGTGCTTATCTTTGTCCATTTCTCCTGTTCTGTCCTCAGACCATTTATCTGTCCCCACTCTTCTCTTCCCTAATCTGTCCTTCCCCCCGCCCCCCCGCCCCCCCGTCAAATGTTTCCTCTTTCACTCATTACTATTGTTCACACCCTTCTTCGTGTCACTACTAACTCTTCTTCTGCCATTTCTTTCCTCTTCTCACTCATCACATGGTTTCTCTATAGAGTCCAGCCAGTCTACAGGCCCCCAGGTGCTTTGCTCATTCTTCTCTGAGAGATTTTCCAGGCTAAATCTCTCTGTCTCTCTCTTCCTCCCTCCCTCTCGCCCCTCTGTCAATCTCTATATCTTCTCCCCCATCTCCTTCTCCCTTCCTCTAATCCTTCCTTCCTTTTTCCTCTCCCTCTATCCCTCACCCTCTGCTTTTGGGCAACTCAGAATTGCCACTTGGTCTCATTGAAAAATTGAATGTTTGCCTTCTCCATTCCAACTTCTTATTCCAAAACAAATGCTGTTTGGGTAAGTTTCCTGAGAGACACCCAACAAATTCTTCCCAGCCTTCATACAAAAGTAGGTGAGGTGACCCCAGCTCCCCACTCCACAAGATGTTCCAAGCCACAGGATATCCAAAAATGTTTGAAAAATGCTGAGGGTCTGGGAATGGCCAGTTAGAGCCCCTAAGTGGAAAACCGAATTAATCCCAGCCTTGTCTTCAGCCTGGAGCTGGAGTTCTCAGCTGGCAGTCCTAACTAGACTCCATCTTAGGCAGCAGAAAGCTCCAGGATGTGGAAACCTTTCATGGGCTGAGAACCTCTTCACCATGATCAGTTTGAGAAGCAGGAGGAGGAAGCTAAGTATTCTGAATCCTACAATGACTCCAGGTGAAAATCTATGATTCATGTATGCTTGTAAATACCAGACAAATGCTGGTCTGGGGGGTGGGGGTGAAATTTTGGGGTGGGTTGGGATGGGGCTAGGGCAGTAGTTTGAGGTGCCATCCCGGGGAAAAGAGAAAATGCTGGGGGCCACTTTGGTAAATGGAGCTTCTCTATACTGCCGCCAGTGATTGAGAGATCCATCCATTCAGAGGCCCGCTCAGCAGCCGTGACTCCATAGTCTCCCTAATTCAGATAGGTTGGGGACACTGGACCCTGGAAATAAGCTTTCCCCATCACTGAGCCTCCCTCCACGCTAAACCTTACATCATTTCTGAAGCATTAAGCAGCCAGCGACTCGGAAGCAGAGCCCTGGTTTGCGGCCACACAACTCCGAGTGACATCAAGAACATCTGACATCATTTAGAAGACATGGCAAGGGTAAAAGAGCATTTTTTTGATCAGTCACATAAATAATTCTGAGTTTGAGATGAAGTTAAAAGGCTGTTATTTTTTCATGAATCTGCAGGAAGAGGCATTTCTGGCCAGACTGATGTAAAAGGATCGGTCTCTGGGGCTGAGAATGTGACTTTGGGAGAGAGGTGCTCCCCAGTACAATGGTAAACACTGAGCAGATGCCACCATGGGGAATAATAATAATAATGATGGCATTTGTTAAGCACTTACTATGTGCAAAGTACTGTTCTAAGTGCTGGAGAGGATACAAGGTGATCAGGTTGTCCCACATGGAGCTCACATTCTGAAGGGGAAGGGAAAGGGTTGCTCAGAGCCACTGGGGATTCAAGGAGGAGAGTTCCAAAGAGATCTCTGCTCTCAGGGAAGGGGCAGTTGGGAGGATTTCAGTGGTTCCAAGCTGACATGTAACTTCCTGTAAAAGAAAGGAGAACAACATATGCTGTACACCTTGTATTTGCCATGAGTGCACAACAAAGGACTCTGGATCCCACATTGGCCTTTTCAGCCACACAGGAGTCCATAGGTGAACTTTTCCATAAATTTCCATCATTCTCTTCTAGCACAAAGGGCAAGAATAATGTGGGGTGATGTGCTGGGTATCTGTCTATAAGCTCCTCAAGGGCAGAGATGTCTATTGTACTCTCCCAAATACTTTATACAGTGCTCTGCATATAGTAAGCACTTAATAAATCCATGTTTATGGTATTTGTTAAGGCTTACTATGTGCCAGGAACTATACTAAGTGCTGAGTAGTTACAAACTAATCAGAATGGACACAACCCATGTTCGACATGGGGCTTATAGTCTTATAATCCCCATTTTACAAATGAGGCAACTGAGGCACAAGAAGTTAAGTAACTTGCCAAAGGTCTCACAGAAGACAAGTGGCAAAGCAGGATTATTCATTCATTCATTAATTCAATCTTGTTTATTGAGCGCTTATTGGGTGCAGTGCACTTGGGAAAGTACAACACAACAATAAAGAGTCACATTCTCCGTCCATAATGAGCTTACAGTCTAGATGTCAATACAAATAAAGTTACAGATATGCACAGAAGTGCTATGGGGCTGGGATGGGGGAAGAGCAAAGGGAGCAAGTCAAAGCAATGCAGAAGGGTCTGGGAGATGAGGAAAAGTGGGGCTTAGACTGGGAAGACCCCTTGGGGGAGATGTGCCTTCAATAAGGCTTTGAATGGGGGAGATAAATTGTCTGTCGGATTTGAGAAGGGAAAGCGATCCAGGCCAGGGGTCAACGGAGATCAAGGCACAGTAAGAAGGTTAGTAGGGGTGAAGTGTGTGGGCTGGGTTGTAGGGGAGATGAAAGGGGAGGTAAGAAGGGGCAAGGTGATGAAGTACTTTAAAGCCAGTGGTGAAGAGTTTTTGTTTGATTCGGAAGTGGACAGGCAACCACTGCAGTTGTTTTTTTGGCGGGGGGCAAGGGAGTGACATGTCCTGAACATTTTACTGGAGTGGTGAGACATAGGAGGCTGGGAACCTAAGATCTTCTGACCCCCAGAACTGTGCTCTCTTAGTGGATAGAACATGGGCCTAGGAGACAGAAGGTCATGGGTTCTAATCTTGGCTCTGCCACTTGTCTGCACTTCACTTCTCTGTGCTTCAGTTGCCTCATCTGTAAAATGGGGATTGAGACTATGAGCCCCATGTAGGACAGGGACTGTGTCCAATCAAATTTGCTTGTATCCACCCCAGCACTTAGTACAGTGCCTGGTATAGAGCAAGCACTTAACAAATACCACAATTATTCTTATTAGGCCATGCTTCCATTACCATTAGTTAATTGATTCATTTAATTTTCTCAGAACATTTAAAAATAATAATAATGATATTTGTTAAGTTCTTGCTATGTGTCAGGCACTGTACTAAGCGCTGGGGTGGATACAAGCAAATCGGGTGGTCACAGACCCTTTCCCCTGGGGCTCACAGTCTCAATCCCCATTTTACAGATGAGGTAACTGAGGCCCAGAGAAGTGAAATGACTTGCCCAAGGTCACCCAGCAGACAAAAGGCAGTACCAGGATTAGAACCAATGACCTTCTGAGTCCCAGGCCTGTGTTCTATCCAGTATGCCACACTGCTTCTCTCACACATTTCACTTTATGTTTTCAACTTCCTGTCAGGTAGAGAATAGCCAGGAATATTATCTCCATTTAACAGGTGAACAAACTGAGACTGAGAAGTTAAATGACTCACCCCAGGTCACAAGCAGGCCTACGGCCTAGGTGGAACTAGAACCCCAGTTCCCAGGCCCATGTTTCCTCCTAGTCCACACAGCTAGAAGTCTTGAAAGGTTATGTGCCTTATTATTCCTGCGTGTGCTCCTGAGAAGAAGCCAAGAGCCATATGTGAACATGATGCCCTTATTTCTGCTGCCAATTTCCTCTTCAGTGCAGGAGTCCCTGCTCTGGAATATTTGCTGCTTCTGGAGTTAACCTATTCCACCCAATTGTAGCCTGCCCTTTGATTCTCTGCATGAACCCAAATGCCCATGAACCAAGTCATGCCTTGTGGAGTGGATTTGGTGGGATGCAGTCTCACAGAATTTTCAATAGTAATAATAACTGTGCTATTCGTTAAGAGCTCGCTATTAGTACTGTGTTGAAAGCTGGGGTAGGTATAAGGCAATCAGATCAGGCACAATCTTTGACCCACACAAAACTCGCAGTCTAAAAGTGAGGAAAGGCAAATAGTTAATCCCATTTTTAGAGATGAGGAAGCAGAGTCACAAAGAACTTAATTGATTTTACCCAAGGTTACAAAGTTGGCAAGGGGCAGAACTGAGATTGCAAGCCAGATCTCCTGACCCCCAGTCCTGTCCTCTTTGGACTGGACCATGTTCCTTCTGGGCCTGCTGTCAAGTTGTGCCTGGGCAGCTACCCTACCAGTCCTACACTTGCTCCACTACTGCCTTTGGGCTTGAAGGAAACACGCAGGGGATGAGACTTTTACTGTGGGATTAGAAACCAGGTTCTCTGACTCCTAAACCCATACTCTTTCCACTAGGCAGTATCGTTTCTGATTGTTAATGTATTGGTCAGTGGCCCCTTCCAGGATGGTCCCTTAAAGGAGCAGTTTGCATAAAAATGCAGGAAAGCAGCATGATCTAATGGAGAGATCACAGCCCTGGGAATCAGAGGACCTGGGTTATAATCCCAAATTTGCCAATTGCTTGCTGCATGACCTTGGACAAGTCACTTAACATCTCTGAGCCTCAGTTTTCTCAATTTAAAATGTGGATTCAATACCTCTTCTCCCTTCTACTTAGACTGTGAGTCCCATGTGGAACAGGGACCATTTCTGACCTAATTTACTTGTATGTACCCCAGAGCCTAGAGCAGTGTTTGATGTAGTATATGTTTAACAAGTACCATTTTAAAAAAAACAAAACCTGTGCCCTATCATGCCAGTTTCACTCAGCCCTGCAGGAATACACTGTGAGAACACGATGGAGACCACAGCTAAAGTCTCTCCTGTCCCCATGGCCATCAAATAGATACATGAAGAAGTCATATGCGGGGTAATTCTGGCAATTATTTTATGGTACTTGCAATGAATTCTTCAAATTGTTTTTCCTGTTAGACACCAGAAGACATAAAGGATGAACCTGGGAGAAACGAACCATTAAAAAAAGAACACAAACACATACACAAACACACACACATCATTCATGGCAACATTCTTGGCCCAGGAGAATCTTTCTCTCGGCACTGATCCAGCTGCTTTCAATATGAAGGAAAAAAAGGAGAAAGAAGAGACATACTCCAAGGTAGTTGCGAAAGATGAATGCGAGGGAGTTAAACAAAAACTCTTGCTTGCATTGTGTCAGCTTCAGCCCACCAGCTCACAAAACAAACCTAACCATTATCCAACTAGCCTTAGCTTGACTAACCCCCATTGCAAAGCCCCACAACTTTAATTTGGGGTGAAAACAGACCTTCTTCGATCCTGTGATATTCTTCCAGGAACCGGCTTAGCATATCCTGATTCAGTGAAGCTGGTTTCATGGTGGGAGGTTAAATCTTGACCCAGTAACACATTCTTTTTTAATCTCTTAAACCATACCTTCGCCATAAGTGTGCACTCCACAGGGGAGACAGGGGAGAAGGGGCTATACAGCCAAGTGAGCTGTATTCCCAGACTTGCTCATTCCAGATCTTTGAAATTCCTCGAAGTTGCCAATCAGGGAGGAAAGGATCCAAAATGGTGACTCTGTAGGTCTTTGAAGTCTGTTCCCTCCCAGCCCTCACCTCCCCCAAATCCCTGCCTCTTTTTCATGTTTGCACTTGCAATGAAAGTTTAACACCTCTGACCTTCCCAATCCAGCCAGCTATCCATCCCTGCCCATCTGATATGTTAATTGGCCCTCATTATCTTTTCTCCTTTCTCCACCTGTCTCTACAGATGGGATGGATTGTGATGCAGGGCTTGGGGTGCTCAGGATGTATTAGGGTTTAATAGTTTGTGAGCCAAAGGGATGGGGTGGAAGACTGCTAGGGAAAGAATAACTGGAGATAGTGTTCATGAAGAGAAAAAACAGGAAATAATCAGTTAATCAGTAGTATTTATTGAGTGTTTCCTCGGAGCAGAGTGCTATCACTCTTTGGAGTGTAGTGTAGACAGCAGTTAAACAGTAGCACATTCCAGTCACAGTGCCTTTGTGTCCACACCCTCCTGGAAGGTCCCAGTGGACAGCCAGAGGTCCAGGTGCTGAAAGTATGTTACCTACAGATGGGACCTTTTATTGCTTTGCCCATTAACATATTCTCTCCAATTTATACTCATATTAGCACAACTCCTCCACAGTCTCCCACTGGTTGCTGTTTTGGCAAGCCATTCCTGCAGCCAATCAGACGCCACTGCCATCAGAATCAGCTCCTCCTAATGAGACGTGCCAGGACCCTCCATCTGGTTTCGCTGACACCACTCAGCCAAGTCCTGGGGCTTAGTTTCTGGGCAGAGATGAGGCACTGGGTTTCAACCCTCACTGGACTCCAGAGTGCAGGGAGTTGGAGCCCAGGTCCCCATCACTGGGGGCCAAGTGCTCTGGAGTCCACAGGGAAGGAAACACCCCAGGAAGGCTGAGCTCCACCAACCACTCAACTACATGCACTGAGTGGGGTGTAAAGGGGTGTAGGGGCCCGATCTCTGAGGAGAGGGGCCAGGGGATGTCAGTCCTGCAGCAGCAGCAGCCTTAGCTTAGCCTTAGCCTTAGCTTTCCCTGTGGTACATGCCCACTCTCACTACTGCCCGCATCTAAATTAAGCAGCCATCCTCCACTGCTGCTGCTCATCTGCTTCCCAGATCCTGCAGACACCATCTGCTTTCTCCTCTCCCAACCCCAACAATGACACCACTCGTGCACATCCCAGGTAAGGTGAAACCTCCTGCTCCTCTCCTCCTCCAGTCACCACAGACATGCTCCTGGCCAAGATCTCGGAGTCCGTCTGGCAGCACAACCAGCACAGCTCAGGCAAGTGGCCTCACCACCCTCAACATTGGTCAGAGAATCAGACTGGCAGAAACTATCTGCCCAAGTAACCCAGAGCACTGTACTAAGCTCTTGAGAAAATACAATAATTAGTAGCATATGAAGGAGTAAGAGTAGCTGTAGCTGGAGACCTCTCAAAAACAGCAAACACCAAGAGAGAAAATACTAGGATAAGGAGGACCATAAAGATGACCTCTGTGTCCAAAGATGAAACCGGGTCATCTTGGAGAAGACTGTACACTCAATCAGTCAATCAATCAATGATATTTATTGAGCACTTACTGTGTGCTGAGCACTATACTACATGCTTGGAGAGTGCAATAGAATTGGTAGATATGATCTCTGCCCACAAGAAGCTTGCATTCTAAGTGGAAGAGAAAGTAAATAAAATAAAATTAAAATAAATTCCAAGGAGTGGAAGCAACGAAGTGTAATTATATAATAATGATGGTATTTGTTAAGCACTTAATATGTGCCAAACACTGTTCTAAGCACTGGGGTAAATACAAGGTAATCAAGTTGTCCCAAGGGAGGCTCACAGTCTTAATCCCCATTTTACAAATGAGGTAACTGAGGCACAGAGAAGTTAAGTCACTTTTTCAAAGTCACACAGCTGACAAGTGGCAGAGACAAGATTATAACCCACAACCTCTGACTCCCACGCCCGTGCTCTTTCCATTAAACCACTCTGCTTTAAAGATGTGGAAGTGGGGTTAGGGTAAAAATCAAAGTGATTAGAAAGTGTGGATCCAAATGAGCAACTGATTCAGAGGGAGGGAGATTAGGGAGAGGAGATGAAAGGTTAGTTAGGGAAGGCCTCTTGGAGGAGATACGCTTTAAGAAGGGCTTTGAAGACCAGGAGCATGATGGTCTTATGGTGGCCTGTGAGATATGAAGGGGGAGAGAGTTTCAGGCCAGAGGGAGCTTGTGAGCAAGGGTTTGGCAGTGAGATAGACCAGTTCAAGATACACTGGGCTGGTTAAGGTTAAAGGAGTGAAGCCGGTGGGTTGGGTTGCAGTGGGAGATAAGGATAGGTAGAAGAAAATAGCTGATAGGGTGCCTTAAGCCAGTGATGGGGAGAGGGGATGGGGGAGAATGAAATCGTATCTGCCACATGTGATCAACAATCAGCAACTCTCAGGAGTCTTCTAAAATTTTCAGGACACATCAGCAGAAGTGAGGAAACTCATGCTGGGAAGGAACCAGGGAAGATGATGGAGGGAGTAAAAGTGCTATCCTCTAGACTGTAAGCTTCTTGTGGAGAGGGAATGTGTCCACCAACTCTGTTGTATTGTGTATTATACTCTCCCAAGTGCTTAGTACAGGCTCTACACACAGTGCTCAAGAAATATAATTGATTGATTGATGGAAAGATGGGTGCTTCACTGTGATATCTACTCCACTGGACAGGGAATATTGGGATTGCCACCTGTATCCTGTAAACTGGGCCCCTTTGGACATCCTGGCAGGTTGCTTCACTTTTTGGGTAACTATACTAGTGGTTGGGCCAGTTCTTTTTCGAGGACCCACATAACTGTACACTGACACTGAGTGAAGTTTTTCAGCAACATCAAAACACTGCAAGGAGGACAGTTCATTGCAAGTGAGCCATCCCTTCCCCTCCCAGCTTCTGCGGCTGTGCTGCAGAGTTCTCATCCATCACGATGGAGCTCCCTGGCCTGATGGACAAGGGTGAGCAGGGCCAAGAGTGATCACCAGGTACCAGGGTTCAGTGGTACCACACCCAGACATCACCCCAGAAGTATACTAGGTGTGTATGTTCATTTCTTAGATGAGCTGTGCATCTGCATGAGTGGCAACCCCATCTCCCCAGTTTCTTCATGCTGCCAGTCCAAGTAAGTGCATTCCACACTGACTGAGTCACTGCAGAATGGAAGGAGGATCACTCTGTTCAGAAAATGAACTCCAACCCAGGTAAACATCCCCTCCTCTTAACCTCCCAGAACTCCAAGTTACAAAGTTGGGATCCCAGGCATTCTGGTACCCACTGTTGTTGCTGCTGTTGCTGCTCTTCAACCCATTCAAATCTTTCAACCCCCTCACCCACTACCCACTTCCCTCAGGAAGCTGATAAACCTCACCCATTTGCCAACCCACTCATTCATCATTCACCCTCACCCTCTCCAATGCCCTCACATGGTTGCTGATAAAATGTGCATGTTTCTGCTGGTGCAGTATTAGCCATCTGCTCTCTGCTATTTAATCATAAGCTTCTTGAGGATGGAGACATTATCTTTTTTTAATTAAAATGGACTCCAAGCCCCTAAACCTAAGGCTAGGTCCCACTAGAGAGTTCAGTCAGTACTTGACAAATGATGTTTCTCTAAAACGTCCCCGAACAAAATACAGTGTTTTGTTAACATCCCCATCTTATCGTGATCACAAACTGAGTGTATTGTTCTCAGCAGTATTGACTGAGCACTTACTGTGTGTAGAGCTGTTCTAAACTAGGCACTTGGGGAACATGCCAAAGAAGTAAAACATAAAATCCCTGCCCTCAAGTAGCTTTGGAGTTCATTAATCTAATGTACAACAATTAAAAGAGTAAGAGAGTAGATATAAACTAAATGTAAGTGCACACTAAATCAGTAGTAAGGAAATAACTAAACACATGAGAATCTGGTGGTTGATGCCAGGACATGATAGAGAAGGCAGGAGATGGGAATTCATCAGGTGATGCCTCCCAGAAGAGAGGTAGCTCTTTAAGAGGCTTTGAAGGAGGCAAAGGTCATGATTTGACCGAGCTGAGGAAGGTTAACACAGGTGAGAAGAAAGATCAGCAGAGGGTTAGAGATGGGAGCAGTAAATTGGTTTTCTTGGGAGGAGTAAGGCACATGAGCTGGGGTGCAGCTGGAGAAGAGTGCAGATAAGTAAAAGGGAACTCCATTTATTGACCTTCCCCTTTAGACTGAAAGCCCCTTGTGGACAGGGATCACATCTACCAACTCTGTTAGATTATATATTTAATCTGATTTCCATTCCCTGACTTTTACCGGTAATAGCCATATTTTTCCTCCTGCTTTCCATATTTGTGAAATTCATTCCCCTTTGGATTCTGAGCTCCTCAAAGTAGGAACAGTGCCTTATCTGTCCCAAGAGTTTACTACAGTGCTCTGTTCCCTTTAGATGCACAGTAAATACTACTAAATTATTTTCACTGACTCTTCTTCTACCTCTCACCCCTTTACTGTGATTGTCCCTTAAGACTCTTTTCCGGGTTCTGGGACTCTTCATCATCTCACTTTATACTCAAGCCTTCAGGGAGCTCATCTGCTCTCTTGGATTCCACTACCATTTAATCTGGGAGCTCCTTTAAATTCAGGGGCCATATCTCATGCTTAGTTTTCACCCACGTATTCTTTCTCAGAACTTAGTGCAGTGACTTTCATACAGTAAGCACTTAGTAAATACTGTTATTACTACTACCACTTCTATGCAGAGGGTTCTTGCTATCTTATAGCCTCTCTCTTTCTTTCTCTCTGTCTCTCTCTCTTTTTCTCCCCGCACCCATAATCTCACATTTCCTCTTGCCTGTAGGATATTGCACCATGAATGTCTCAACAGCACTTCAAGCTCAGTATGTCAAAAACTAAACACTGCATTTCTAACCCCCTCCCTGACCTAATTTCCTCTACAACACGCAACACCCCAAGCCCTTTCCTCCACTCAGGACTGGATGAAAGGAGTGACTCATGGGGCTTAAGGCCCAGGCCCCCAGATCAAGGGGGCCCACTGGAATTCAGAAGTTCTACCCTTCTGCTGTAAGGAAGTCTCATTAAAACACCACCATGCATGGTTCTACTATGGCACAGGCTTCCCCCACTACCTTCCTCTTCTCACCTTCACTTCCCATCACCCACCATGGCCTGATATGCCCTTGCTGCTGCTGCTGCCCCCACCATCTTCAGCCCCCACCATGCCCGTTTGCCCAGAGTGCCCATGTAAATGGTGCCACCATCTCCATCCACATCTCCCTGTTTTCTGCCACCTATAGCTGCCTTCCAATGAGCCTCTGTCCCTTCCCACTGTATCTCCAAGCTCTTCATGTTACTGTCACCACTAAAATAACTGGAACTTTGGAGGATGTAGTGTTGAGGAAAGGTGTTGGCAATTTCAGAAGGTTTTTGAAGCTCAGCAGAGCGGTGGACTGAAAAATTTGAACAGAGAAGCAGATACAGTCTGGATGGAGAGACAGGGTGATGAGGCCATCAAACTGCACTGAATATGTCATCATCTGACCCATGGGTCACATGGGGGCCCCACAGGGGAGATGAGCGCCGAGTCTGAGCTTCTGTAATACCAGCCTTTTCTCCACCTAACTTTTCCATCATAAGTGACCTTGTATCTTGGCTCAGTGGAAAGAGCCTGGGCTTCGGAGTCAGAGGTCATGGGTTCGACTCCCAGATCTGCCATTTGTCAGCTGTGTGACTGTGGGCAAGTCACGTAACTTCTCTGTGCCTCAGTTCCCTCATCTGTAAAATGGGGATTAACTATGAGCCTCACGTGGGACAACCTAATTACCCTGTATCTCCCCCAGCGCTTAGAACAGTGCTCTGCACATAGTAAGCACTTAACAAATACCAACATTATTATTAAGTGACAATACCACCAGATATCTTATCTCTACAATTTCTAGATTCTAGCTCCTTGTGGGTAGGGAAGATGTCTATCAATTTTTTTTTTTAATGGTATTTGTTAAGCTCTTGCTATGTACCAGGAACTCTTCTAAGCACTGGGGTAGATATCAGTTAATCAGGTTGGACACAGTCCACTTCCCAAATGGGGCTCATGGTTTTAATTCCCATTTTACAGATGAAGTAACTGAGGCACAGAGAAGTTAAGTGACTTGCCCAAAGTCACACAACAGGCAAGTGGTGGAGTTAGGATTAAAACCCAGGTCCTTCTAATTCCCAGGCCTGTGCTCTATCCACTATCCACATGCTGCTTCTCTGTTGTACTATACTCTCCCAAGTGCCTCAACAGTACTCTGCACATGGCTGGTGCTCAAGAAATACCATTGATTGATTCGGGGAGAACCCATTCCTCGCCCTGTCATACTTAAACTTCTGACCATTGGCTGTAGGGCACTTAAACAGTTCACTCCCTTTTACCTAGCTATTCTCTTCTCCTACCACACCCCAACTCACACTCTCCATTCCTTCCAAGCTCACCTTCTCCCACTTCCTTGTTCAAACTCTTCCACTTCCCTTCATGCTGCCTATAAATCCTTCCCACTCTAAATCCACCTGACTTCAGCTCTCCACATTTTAAAACTCCTTCTGAAATCCTACCTACTCTAGGAAGCTTTCCCTGATTAATTTCTCTTCTTTTCAGGTTACATCTCCCCAAATTCCATCTCATCATTTTTACACCACCTCATTGTCTTTGTCCTCACAACTTCCTTTTTTCTCTAGTTAAGCACTTACTTTGTGCCAGGCACTATACTAAGGTCTGAGTTAGATACAAGATAATCAGATTGGACACAGTCCCTGTCCCACAAAGGGTTCACAGTCTTAATGCCCTTAAAACTGAGGAACAGAGAAGTTAAGTGATTTGCCCAACATCACACAGCAGACAAGTGGTGGAGTCAGCTCCTTCTGAATCCCAGGCCCATGCTCTATCCATTAGGCCATGCTGCTTTGCATTGTTCTATATGCTACTCTTTTAGCATTTCTTCCTCCCTCCTGTAAAATTTTACATTCCCTTTAATTTTATTAATTACTATGTCTATTGTACTCATCCATGAGCTTAGTATGGTGTTGTTCATGCAGTAGATCCTTGATTAACACTGCTGATAAGTTGATTGTTTGACTGAAGAGCCAACTGTTGGAGATTCTTGAAGCCAGTGGCGAGGAGTGTTGTTTTTCTGTTGCTTTCTTATTTTGTTTCAACTGTGGTCTACCAGTAAGGTCCTAGAGGGCAGAGGCTGAATCTTGTTTAAGTTCATTATATTGTACCTTACTGTGCTCCCAGGTGGGACTCAATAAAGATGGGCTGGTGATGATGAATGGGATAGTCTCTTATGCCTCAAGTAAATAGAACAGCAGTCTGCTCATGTGATTTTAGTGACCTAAGGGAATGCACCTTGACTTTCCTAGGAGTGATACAGTGCTTTCAAAGTTAGCATGAAGTGGGTGTGAACCGATGGGCTTCATTAACACTACAATTGAAGTAGTTTCACGAAGGGTTAAGTAGGATAAATTGATGGAAAAGAACACCAGGATGGGTAATTGGGAAATCCTTTCCCACACACGTTGAGGACCTGAAACTGTCAGAAGTAGGGGCCAGAGTGACTTCTGGTGCTATGCCATCAGCAGTGAAGACTTCTGACTGAAGAATCAATTAGATATCTCACATGGTGGAAGGCTCAGCAGAAACCCTGATGGCAGTGAAGACCTCAGTGGCTACTAAGGCAGATGCCCTGGCTCTGCCTGATGGTATTTAGGGTTATGGCATGGTACTGGCACTATGCAGCAGGCACTTTGGCCATAAATCAGTTGGTAGGAAAATTACTGTGAGACTTACCCAGTGTGCTGCACTGTGCCCACCTTCTCACTGATTGTACTCACTGCACAAGGGGGGACATAACTAGTAGGGAGACTGAGTGGCACTGCCAATCCATTACCCTGAAATCAATTCCCTTGCCCAGGTTTTAAGACCCAAAATATTCAGGCTTGTACTGAGCCCCATCAATCGTTTATAATGGGAGACTCAGCCAGAGACTTCCCTGGGAGAGATTTTTAAGGATGTCAGGGGGAAGCTGGGGTTGTTAACTGGGTTATCCCCAACTATTAGGATGGGTCTCAGGAGGGAAATCATCTCATTATTTCTCCTCCAAGCATCCTGTTGCCGCTGTTAGAGGCAGAATCCTGGTCTGGAGGTGCCTTGGGTCTCACTGAGGAATGAATGGAGTTGTGCATGATCATTCAAAGAGGCTATCCTCACCATCTCTAGTACTTATGTGCCCATTTATGTTTCTCCTCACCCATTCTGTATTTATGGGTCAATCAATCAAGCGGTGGTATTTATTGAGTGCTTAGTGTATGTAGAACATTGCACTAAGCACTTGGGGGAGTGATTAATTGATTAATTATGGGGATTTCCTTAAGTGCTTACCACATGTCAAGGTCTAGACAAAAAATAATCAGATTGGATACAGTCCCTGTCCTACCTGGAGCTCACAGTCGAAAATTGGAGGGAGCAGGAGTCATTCCCCATTTTACAGATGAGGAAACCGAGGCTCAGAGAAGTTAAGTGACTTGCCCAAGGTCTCACAGCAGACACGTGGTGGAGCTGGGATTAGAATCCAGGCCCATTGGCTCCCAGGCCCATGCCCTTTACACTAGGTTATGCTACTTTTACAGTACAATGCAATAGAGTTGGTAGACACTATCTCTGCCCACAATCAGTTTATAGACTAGACAGAGATTAGACATTAAAATAAATTACAGATGGATATGAACATAAGTGCTAGGGGTTGAGGAAGAGGTGAATATAAAGTGCTTATTGAGTTCATTCTCAAGTGCACAGGCAACACAGAGAGAGTATTTAGACGGGGAAATGAGAGCTTAGCCAGTGAAGGCAACTAGGAGGAGATATGATTTTTATTAGGGCATTGAAGGTGAGGAGAGCAGTGTTCTGTCGGTGGCTATGAAGGGGAAGATGGTTTCAGGCTAGAGAGGGGACATGGGCAAGGGGTCAGCCTCCCCCCTCCTCTAGACTATAAGCCTATTGTGGACAGGGATTGTCTCTATTGCTGTACTGTACTTTCCAAGTGCATAGTACAGTGTACTGCACACACTAAGAGCTTAATAAATGTGAATGAATGAATGAATGAATGAATGAATGAATGAATGAATGAGATGAGATGAGATGCAGTGAGAAACTTAGTGTTAGAGGAGCATAAGTGGGTGGGTGAGTGGGCTGGGATGTAGTAGGCAATTGGCAAGCTTAAGTAGGAGGGGGAGAACTGAAAAGGTCCTTAGGTCTGACAGTAAGGAGTTCCTGCTTGATGCAGAGAAGAATAAACAACAATTGGAGGTTTTTTGAGATATGGACTGAGTGATTTTTTTAGAAAAATGACCTGGGCAGCGGAGTGAAATATAGACTGGAGAGGGGAGAGCCAGGAGGCATGAAGATCAGCAAGGAAGGCAGGAAGGTCCATGAGGAAATGAAAATGCTTATTCCATTATATATTCAATCATTTGATTAATTTGTGAGTATTTTTATGTCTGTCTTCCCTGTTGAAGCAGACCTCCTTTTAAGCAGAGAATGGGCTACCTTCTTGATCTGTATTTCACAGGTGCTTATTACAGTGTATTACACCCAATAGGCACTATATACATTTACCTATATGTTTTACTATATATAAGCACTACAATATATATATTACTAATACTACTACTACTGGTGATGTTCAATGCTCCTACTCTACTCAGCATCAGTATAACATTCCCAGAGTTTGAGGCCTAATTCTGGGCTCCTTATAAAGGGTTTGGAAAGATTTCGAAGAAGAGTGGCAAATACTAAAGGACTGGAAAATAGAGCCCATGAGGAAGAAACTGAAATAACTAGATGATTTTGCCTGGAGAAGCTCTGGCTGTAGTGCAGCTGCAAAATGATCTCTGAGAATGTGAAGAACTTCTGATCAGCTATTCTCCACTCCGCAGGGGGTTAAATGGAAGGAAATATGTTTTCATGGCAGCATGTGGGGTATAGATATATATGAAGAAGAATTTCCTGAGATTGGGGATCACCAGAATAGATTCCCCATAGGCTGTAAACTCACTGTGGGCAGGGAGCATGTCTATCATCTCTGTTGTATTATATCCTCCCAAGGCCTTAGTAAAGTGCTCTGCACACAGTAAGCACTCAATTAATACTGATGATGATGATGAATTCAAAGGAGGCTATGACATTCATTCTCTTGTATTTATTGAGCGCTTACTGTGTGTGCAGAGCACTATACTAAGTAAGCTCTTGGGAGAGTACAATGCAACAATAAACCAACACATTCCCTGCCCACAATGAACTGTTTCTGGAAAGAGTCTCATATGATAGGAATGGTCCTGCCAAGAAGGATGCCCTTGATTACCTCTGGATTCTTTCTAGTTCTAGAATTCTAAAGATTCCTTCTTCCTTCCCACGACCATTTCATTCACACATGCTCACGTGGGCATATGTATACACACACACAGGGGAGGCAAGCTTAATGCAGTCTGCCTGGAACATCTGTTACCTCTCGAAAAAGGGAAACTTGATGATTTTGCATGCCTGGGTGGTAGTGTCAGGGGAAGTGTCACTGCCCAACTCTGCTCCTACCATTCAGTAGCACCTGCTTTCAACATCTAGAGAAGTGGCTCAGAGGCCCAGCCAAGCAGGGAGAGGGAAGAAGCCTTCCATGGGGTAGGGACAGGGGATGATGACAGAAGAAGGAAAAGAAACTTTCTGGCAGATATTTCAAGGGGAAGGTGGGGTGACCATGGTGAAAGGCTCTCAAAGCCAGTTGGGCCTCCCAACTCTGAAAGAGTTAGGTATTGGTTGACCTCTCACTGATTCCTCCTCTCAAATCGACTTCCAGTCCCTGGTCTTTCAGAGGGGCACACAGTCACATCTTTTTGCCTTTTTCAGGTCCAAAGATTACATTTGGCAATTCCAAAGCCACAACCCAACTGTCCTTGGTTTCTAATGACATCCTTCTACCTCTGTAATTATGAAAATTTCACCTTGACTCATCAGGGGCTCTCCCTATCATCAAGAAGAACCCTCCATCCTCCCACCGCCAAAGAGAAAAATTAACTAGTTTGTCTTTCTCTGGCCATTTCAGCAGATCACACAACCCAAAACTAGAGTGGGCAGAGTAACTGGCTCATCTTGCCCATATAGCCCACAATTGTGCCTACTATCACCAGCTATTTCAGACCTTTGTCTCTCTCTTACTGCCCCTTAGAGCTTCCAACTTGCCCTTATTTCCCAGGTCAAGAAACACGGTCCACAGGGCCACCATTTTGACATCATTATCACCCTCTTCCCCACCCTCCTCTTCTTCCCAGATGTTCCATCTTGATGGCTAGAATTCTTCATTAGATTCTTGTCTTGATTCCCTTCAGCCCTGTTCCTTTGCTTCCCATGCAGGATCCCATGCTCTTTAAAGGAGTTAATAACTTTTACTCTCTGAGAAAACAATGTCGATATCTGAGATGACCTGAATGGTCTTTGCAGAGCTGGGAAGGCAGAGGGGGGATTAAGGGAGAGTGGAAGCTGTCCATGGCAGTCAAATACAATAAATAGTAACACACTAGAAAAACAGATTGAATGAGACAAAGAGGAAGAGATGTCGATAATTACCAAGAGGCTGGAAAGTGCTTAAGCGGGGTAGGGCTGAAGGACTGAGAAGAAAAGAAGAGAAAGGAGTAGAAGGAAAATAAAGTGGGAGAAAAGAGCATAAGAGGGAAAGAGAGGGGAAGGGAAAGAAAGCAGAGGAAAAAAAAGTGTGCAGGAAAGAGAGATTAAAAGGCCACAGTTATTTAAAGGTGACAGGGCAAAGAGGACTCACTGGAAATCCTTTATGATTCTGAGAAATGAAAGGGTAGACAGAGGTAAAAACAAATAATAGTTTAAATTCTTAACATTTTTCCGTTTTATAAATCAATGGCATTAAACTCCAGCAAATGGGCTAGTACCTAGATTGACAGGAAAGATCAGGCTGACTCTTGTCTGAGATTTTTCAAACTGCTGGTTCCAGTGAGCTAAAAAAGAACTCAACCAAAATGAATCATAGGACCCAAGATTGCTGAATCCCATCTCTCGACCGATCCTGAACTCCCTGAGTTAATCCCCATTTCCAAGCAGGAGACATTTGGGCAGAAGCCAGTCTATTGTCTGATGCTCCTTCAAGGTTTGACTGTCTTCTTCTTTTGATTATCAGATGAGGAAAGAAATATTACCAAAAGGGGTTCTCTCTGATCCAGCCTATTCTAGCCTTGACTTCAGCCAAAATGAATTATGGATATATTCATTCATTCAATCGAATTTATTGAGTGCTTACTATGTGCAGAGCACTGTACTACGCACTTGGAATGTACAATTCAGCAACAGAGAGAATCCCTGCCCAACAACGGGCTCACAATCTAAACGAGGAGCGATATGTACCTAAGTGCTGTGGGGTTCCGGGGGCTTGAGATAGATAAAGAGAGCAAGTCAGGGAGAAGCAGAAGGGAATGGGAAAAGAGAAAATGAGGGCTTAGTCAGGGAAGGCCTCTAGGAGATGTGCCTTCAAATAGGATTTGAAGGTGGGGAGACTAATCGTCTTGTCATATATGAGGCCATTCCAGGCCAGAGGTAGGTTGTAGACAAGAGATCGGTGGCAAGATAAATGAGATTGAGGAACAGTGAGTAGGTCAGCATTAGAGGAGTAAATTGTGTGGGTTGGGTTGTAGTAGGAAAGTAGCAAGGTGAGGAAATAATAATAATAATAATAATGATGGTATTTGTTAAGTGCTTACTAGGTGCCAGGCACTATACAAAGCACTGGGGTGGATACAAGCAAATTGGGTTGGACACAGTCCCTGTCCACGCGGGGCTCACAGTCTTAATCCCCATTTTACAGATGAGGGAACTGAGGCACAGAGAAAAGTGACTTGCCCAAAGTCACACAGCTGACAAGTGGTGGAGCCAGGATTAGAATCCATAACCTCTAACTCCCAAGCACGGGCTCTTTCGACTGAGCCAAGCTGCTTCTCAAGGAGGTAGGAAGTGGCATGGTGATTGAGTGTTTTAAAGCTTATGATAAGGAGTTTCTATTTGATGCAGAGGTGAATGGACAACCACTGGAGGAGTGGAGAGAGGTGAACCGAACATCTTTTTTAGAAACATGACCCAGGCAGCATAACAAAGTATGGACTGCAGTGGAGAAAGATAGGAGACAGGGTGCTCAGTGACGAGGCAAATGCAGTAGTCAAGGTAGGGTAAGATAAGTGGTTGGATCAGTGTAGTAGCAGTTTGAATGGAAAGAAAAGGTCAGATTTTAGCGATGTTGTGAA
Source organism: Ornithorhynchus anatinus (assembly GCF_004115215.2). Taxonomy (NCBI): domain Eukaryota; kingdom Metazoa; phylum Chordata; class Mammalia; order Monotremata; family Ornithorhynchidae; genus Ornithorhynchus; species Ornithorhynchus anatinus. Next base: position 20,136,242 of record NC_041738.1, on the reverse strand, counting down.
GGTTTGAACCGACAGGATTTGGTGATAGATTGAATATGTGCGTTGAATGAGAAAGGAGTCAAGGATACGGGATTGTGAGACAGGAATGATGGTACTGTCTACATCTATGGGAAAGACAAGTGGGAAAATGAGGAGCTCTGTTTTGGGCATGTTTAATTTGAGGCATCAGTGGGTCATCCAGGTAGAGATGTCCTGAAGGCAGGAGGAAATGTAAGACTGCAGAAAAGTAAAGGGCAGGACTGGAGATGTAGATTTGGGAATCATCCACGATAAGATGGTAGTTGAGGCCATGGGAGTGAATTAGTTCTCCAAGGGAGTAGGCATAGATGGCAAATAGAAGAGGACCCAAAGCTGAGCTTTGAGGAGCCCCCACTGTCAGATGGTGGGAGACAGAAGAGGACCTTGCAAAAGAGACTGTATAGGAGGGGTCAGAGATATAGGAGAGAACCAGGAGAGGACAAGAGGACAATGTCACTGAAGCCAAGGTTAGGTAACATCTTAGATCTTCTGCATATCCTGACCTCCTAGGATTACATTTCAGGCCTGTATTTTCTGACATCTCCTGGATCATGACTAAGACCCTCTGTGCTTCTTAACCAACAGAATAACATTTTGGATAGTTTGTGTGTCCTGGGCTCCCTGGTTCACCTCTCAGTACTTCTCCATGTCCTGACATCTCTCCCACCCCACATTCAAACCTCAGACCTTCTGCGAGTTCTGATCCCATCCCCACCCCCAACATCACAACTCAGATTTTCTGCATGTGCTGCCCACCCAGGATCACATCCGCACCTTCTGCATGTTCTGACAGGCCCAGGATGACATCTCAGTCTTTCTACATGCCCTGACCTCCCTCAATTACATTTCAGAGCTTCTGCATGTTCTGATTTCCCAGGATCACATTTCAGACCTCCTTCTTGTCTTAGCCCTCTCCTCCTCTGCCCCCAGGATCACATTTCAGAACTTTTACATGCCTTAACCCTCTCCTCCTCTGCTCCCCAAGATCACATACACCATATCATTCTGATTCCCTTGCTCCTAAAGACACCTGATTCTGGTATACCTTCAGCTCAGCAATGAGTGGAATTCAGCTGGCCTTGTGAAATCTGGCCTTCCCAATGCCACATGGTTGGCTCTGGTGGTCTAGTGTAAGGGAACTCTCTCTCCCTACTCCCACTCCACCAGGACAGAAGGCAAGGAGTAGTGACAGTGTGAGACCACCTCAACTTACAGAACATGGAGAAGGCTGTGGCTGTTGCCATGACAGTCACAGTTGAACTCTTAGCTGGGAGAAACCCAAAATTTACCTCCTCTAGTTACAGTGCCCCATCTCTCCTATTGGATACATTTTTGTATTTGTCTTTTATGTCGTTTTTGTGTTTTTAGTCTTTGATCCTTCCTTATCTGTCTGTTGCCCATCTCCTCTCCCTTCCCTCATTATTAGACTGTGAGCCTATGAAGACCAGGAACCATGACTTATTTTCACTGGGGTACTGTACTGGTGCTCAGGAAAAGTATTTTTTAAAAAAAGATGGTGTGTGTTAAGCAATTAGGTTGGACACATAATAATAATAACAATAATAATAACAGTAATTGTGGTATTTGTAAAGTGCTTACTATGTGCCAGGCACTGTACTAAGCTCTGAGGTTGGATACAAGCAAATCGGGATGGACACAGTTCCTGTCCCATATGAGGCTCACAATTCTAATTCCCATTTTACAGATGAGGAAACTGAGGCATAGAGAAATAAAGTGACTTGTCTAAGGATGCACAGCAGACAAGTGGCAAAGCCAGAATTACAACCCAAGTCCTCTGACTCCCAGGCCCATGCTTTTTCCACTAGGCCACACTGTTTCTCGAGGCTTACTTAGGGCTTACAGTCTAAGTGGGATGGAAAACAGGCACTGAGTTCCCATTTCACAAATGAGGAATCTGAGGCACAAAGAAGTTAAGTGATTGTCCAAGATCACCTATCAGACAAAACCAATTTTAGAACCCAGGTTCTCTGACTCCCAAGTCCATTTTCTTTCCCATTAGGCCACACAGTTTTCCACACTGCCCAAAATAAGCATGAATTAATTACTGTTACTACTATAACAACTACTGTGAAACTATCCTTGAAGAGAAAGGCAAAACAACAATGCCAAGACATTTAAGTTTGTCATCGCTTGGTAGGTTGAATGGAAAGGAGGAGTCTGTTTCCCCAAAATGAACCTCCTAACTATACCCCCCTCATGATGCTGACACCTCTGCCCCCTTGCTCATCCTGTTCCCCCAGTTTGGCACTGTCCTAAATCGCATAATCCCCCCATAGCCATCTCTGGCCCTTCTCTACTTACTTGTACTCATCTTCAGACCTTAGTTATATACTGTTTATCCAATTACACATTTTCATTACTCTATTTGTAAATAATGTTTTCTCCCCTGTGAGAGTGTAACCTCCCTGTGGTCAAGGGATGTATCAATAAATATTACTACAATAAATATTACTACTACTACTGCTAGTGGTATTCCTGCTATCATTACCATTACTATGCTCAGAAGGTGACTTCCTGCGGTTCTATCATTCCAGAAGAGGGGATAAATTATGTGCCCCAGAACAGGGTTTCCCGTTGTTTACCCATTGCAGCAAACCAAACAGATATTATTTCTTGAATTGATTCTCCTCTATTTAGAGAGACTTGTGAGTTCAACTCTATGGGATTGCATGGGGTGAAGGTGTTGAAAACAGACACACATCACCACTATATTGCAATTTATGTCAGGTTATGCCCCAGACAATGCTGTATACCTGGAGTTACACACCCTTCAAAATAGCAGGACTTGGCACTCAGCAGGGCCTTCATAAATTGTGTTGACGGAGTGATTGACTGGCTGGCAGGGGAGAATTGAACTCATTTTTCCATAAAACTATAAGCCTGCTTGGAAATGACAAAACCATGTATGAATAAAGGCTGGGTGGAAGGAAGCCCTTGCTTGACCAGAAAAGTCTCTGTCCAACAGCAAAACAAGGTGCCACTAACTTTTCAGAGGCTTTCTTTTTTTATATAAAAGGATCATGGACCCCCAGAATAAGATTGTGGAGAAAACTGAAACTCAAAAGGGACATAAATGGTTTTCTATGCCAGGGGTGGAAGGTTGGGAGAGGATGGGGTTAAAGATTCCTTATTCTCATATTTCTTCCACAGAGCAAGTCCTTCATTCTACTAAGAGGGTAACAGCAAAGAAGATATGGATCAGGGTTTTCTCTGCAGGCTATTTCAGGGTCCAATACATCTCTCCCTGACAGGGCAGAGGGTAGGTAATCATCTGGCATGTGAACAGAACAGCCTGAAAAAGAGAGAGAGAGAGAGAGAGAGATGGTGTGTGTGTGTTTTAAATAAAAATATCTGCTTTCTCTTTTAGTGGATTTTTACTAGTGTGGGTCAGAGTTACATGAGCAACAAGTTATTTTTGCCCATAATAAGCTAAACACTACATTGGCCACCAGGCAAATCATTCCTCTTGAATCCTGACCCTGTCCCCTTCCTTCAGGAGAGACACAGGCTAGACCTTGAAAGGCAAAGTTCTATCCCCGCTGCCCAGGACTGAATGGTTGAAAAGTAGAGAGGCACCATGGCCTAATCAAAAGAGCATAAGACTGAGAGTCAGCAGACACGTGTTCTAAGTCCCAACTCTACAAATGGTCTTCTGGGTGACAGGCAAGTTCCTTAACCTCTGGGGTCTTCAGTTCCCTCATATGTAAAATGGGGATAAAAAGATTGTGAATCCAGGTTGGGACAGGCTTTGTGTTTTAACTTATAATGATGCATCTACCCCAGAGTTTAGCATATAATTGGAACTTAATAAAGGCCATCCCCTCTCAGGATTGTACCTGGAAAGTTTCCAGTACTCTACCAGTCTCAGCCGTGGGAGGGAGATTCAAGTAGAGAAATACCCATTCCATTCCTAGCTTGGGTCAAAACTCTCCTGTGCTGGGTAGCAGCGACAAGGGAGAGAGTCAAGTAAGGAGACTGAGATTTACTGCAAAGAAGAAGGCAATGGTAAATCACTTCCATATTTTTACCAAAAAACCTCTATAGATACACTACCAGAACAATTGAAGGTGGAGATGGGGCATTCTGGGAGAGATGTGTCCTCCGAGTCACTATGGGCCAGAAATGACTTGACAGCACAAGACAAGACAAAAATAAAGGCATGATTATTATGAGGAGGGAGATAATAATAATAATAATGTTGGTATTTGTTAAGCGCTTACTATGTGCAGAGCACTGTTCTAAGAGCTGGGGTAGACATAGGGGAATCAGGTTGTCCCTCGTGGGGCTCACAGTCTTAATCCCAATTTTACAGATGAGGTAACTGAAGCCCAGAGAAGTTAAGTGACTTGCCCACAGTCACACAGCTGAGAAGTGGCAGAGCTGGGATTCAAACCCATGACCTCTGACTCCGAAGCCCGTGCTCTTTCCACTGAGCCATGCTGAACATTCCATCTCTCCAACCTCAGTAGAGACTACAAAGTCCATATCATACTCAGGTGGGTTTTGGGGTGGGATCTAGCCCCCACCTCATTTCTGAGATGGTGCCCCATTGCGCTTCTAGGATGTCTGACTCCCAGGGAATGAGGGGTCTGGGGAGCAAAAGGTCTGCTGGATATTTTCCAGGTCAGGACATGAATTTAGGGGTTTCCTACAGTGACCAGTGAGAGAAATACACATACAACAGGCTTCATGTGTACCAAGGGCAGGGAGTTGTTGATCACCTCCAGACGGACCAAGTCCCTCGTTTGTTCTCATCTGCCGCGCCTGAACAGCCAGCAATCTGTCAGGCACCAGCTTTATTTGTAGGTGAGGGTCATTAATTTGAATTAATAGCACTACACTGCTCTGGGCTCTGTTTTGTTTCCCTCTCCTGGAAGCCACATACTTCTTCGTTTTGAGGTGTTGTGTGCGGAGATGCACAATGAACAAGTGTCCAATTAGCTGGAGAAAATCAGGTGGTGCCCAGCTCCTAATTCCTGTTCTCAGACTCACGGTCACCTTCTCTGAATGTCAGAGATGGTCACGCCTGTTCTCAGGACTATCACCCCGACCATTTTACTGATGCTAAGAGCTGCCACTGACTGCTGAGTCATAATAATGATAATAATAATAACAATAATGGTGGTACTTGTTGAAAGCTTACTATGTGCCAAGCACTTTACTAAAAACTGTGGTAAATTCCAGACATGATTGTTGGACATATTCATTCATTCATTCATTAAGTAGTACTTATTGAGTGCTTACTATGTGCAGAGCAATGTACTAAGCATTTGGAATGTACTATTTGGCAACAGAAAGAGACAATCCCTGCCCAATGACGGGCTCAGTCTAATTGGGGGAGACAGACAGCAGAGCAAAACAGAACGAAACAAAAACAAGACACCATTATCACAATAAATACAATCAAGGGGATGTACACCTCATTAACAAAATAAATAGGGTAATAAAAATATATACAAATGAGCACAGTGCTGAGGGGAGGGGAAGAGGGAGGGGAAGAGGGAGGGGAAGGAGCAGAAGGAAAGGGGCTCAGCTGAGGGTAGGTGAAGGGGGAAGGGGGAGGAGCAGAAGGCAGAGGGGGAGCAGAGGGAAAAGGGGGTAGCTCAGTCTGGGAAGGTCTTTTGGCGGAGGTGAGCTATCAGTAGGACTTTGAAGAGGGGAAAAGAGTTGGTTTGGAGGACGTGAGGAGGGAGGGTATTTGTTATTTTAATGTTTGTATTTGTTAAGTACTTACTATGTGCAGAGCACTGTTCTAAGCCCTGGGGTAGATACAGGGTAATCAGGTTGTCCCACATAAGGTTCACAGTCTTAATCCCCATTTTACAGATGAGGGAACTGAGGCACAGAGAAGCTGTGACTTGCCCACAGTCACACAGCTGCCAAGTGGCAGAACCGCAATTCGAACCCATGACCTCTGGCTCCCAGGCCCGGACTCTTTCCACTGAGCCAAGCTGCTTCTATGCCGAGGGCAGAGGGAGGGCATGCCAGGACAGCAGTAGGAGGTGGGCTAGAGGTCGACGGCGGGACAGGCATGAACGGGGGACCGTGAGGAGGTGAGGGGCAGAGGAGTGGAATGTACAGGGTGGGCAATAGAAAGAGAGAAGGGAGGAGAGGTAGGCGGGGGCAAGGTGAAGGAGAACTTGGAAGCCAAGAGTGAGGAGTTTTTTGTTTTGTGCGGAGGTGATAGGCAACCACTAGGGGCTTTTAAGGAGGGGAGTGACATGCCCAGAGCGTCTCTGTAGGAAGATGATCCAGGCAGCAGAATGAAGAATAGACTGGAGTTGGGAGAGACAGGAGGAAGGGAGATCAAAGAGAAGGCTGACACAATAATCCAGCTGGGATATTATAAGAGCTTGTACCAACCTGATAGCTGTTTAGATGGAGAGGAAAGGGTGGATCTTGGCAATATTGTAAAGGTGAGGCCAGCAGGCACTGGTGACGGATTGGATGTGTGGGGTGAATGAGAGAGCTGAGTCAAGGATGACACCAAGTTTGCGGGCTTGTGAGATGATCGAGATTGCCTTCGATGGTCGTATCATCCACAGTGATAAGGAAGTCAGGAAGAGGACAGGGGTTGGGAGGAAAGATAAGGAGCTCAATTTTGGAATGTTGAGTTTTAGGTGGCAGGCAGACATCCAGGTGGAGACATCCTGGAGGCAGGAGGAGATATGAGTCTGAAGGGAGGAGGCCAGAACAGAGGAGGAGGTGTAGATTTGGGTGTATTCTGCATAGAGATGATCATTGAAGGTGTGGGAGAGAATGAGCTCACCAAGGGAGTGAGTATAGATGGAGAACAGAAGAGGGCCAAGAACTGACCCTTGAGGAGCCACTAGAGTTAGTGGATGGGAGGGGGAGGAGGAGCCAGCAAAGGAGATCGAGAATGAACAGCCAGAAAGGTAAGAGGAGAACCAAGAGAGGATGGAGTCCGTGAAGCCAAGGTTAGATAAGGTGTGGAGAAAGGGATGGTCGACAGTGTCAAAGGCAATAATAATGTTGGCATTTGTTAAGCACTTACTATGTACAAAGCACTGTTCTAAGCGCTGGGGAGGATACAAGGTGATCACGTTGTCCCAAATGGGGTTTACAGTCTTAAAGCCCAAATTACAGTTGAGGCAACTGAGGCCCAGACAAGACATAGTCCCTGTCCCACTGAGAGGTTCTTAGTCTAAAAAGGAAGGAGATCAAGTATTGAATATCCATTTTTCAGATTAGAACACTGAGGCATAGGGAAGTCAAGTGACTTGCCCAGGGTCACACAGCAAGCAAGTGGTGAAGCCAGAATTAAATCCCAGGTCCTCTGACTTCCAGATCCATGCTCTTTCCCCTAGGCCATGCTGCCTAGTCTTCCTTCTGTTGTTCTCTAAGATTACACATAGCTACACTTGCCCAGCATAAACTGGTCAACACTGACATGTTTCCAAGGGGGTAAAGGAGCCTGTGCGGTCTTTGGTGACCTCTCCCTAGAGGCCAGTCCAGTTCACATGATGCTACATCACTAGATGGAGCTCCCGGGGTGGGCTCCCACTCATGGAACTACTTGGAGGGTAGGGTTTCAAGGGATTACTGATAAGGTCTTACATGTTGGATTTAGGAAGCAGCCCAGAAGGCAGTTGGGGATGGGGGTGGAACAGCTGGAATGAACCACTCTTTTCTTCTCCCTGAAAAGGGCAATTCTGGAGGTCATTAAGCAAATGCCCTAAGGCCTCCTTGGCAGACTTGGTGACTTCATAGTCCATTGACCATGAAAATATTAATGATTGGGGTATATATTATGTGCTTACTTTGTGTCTAAGCACTGAGACAGATAGTGTAGCTCAGTGCAAAGAGCACACGGGCTTAGGGGTCAGAGGTCATGGGTTATAATCCCAACTCCACCACCTGTCAGCTGCATGACTTTGGGCAAGTCACTTCACTTCTCGGTGCCTCAGTTACCTCATCTGTCAAATGGGGATTAAGACTGTGAGCCTCACATGGGACAACCTGATTACCATGTATCTACCCCAGCACTTGGAACAGTGCTAGGCACATAGTAAGCGCTTAACAAATACCAACATTATTATTATTATATCATACAATTAGATCAGACATAGTCCCTGTCCCTCATGATGCTCGCTAAGTGGGAGGGAAAAGAGGTACTGAATCCCCATTTTAAAGTAAGAAAACTGAGGGATGGAGAAATGTAATAACTTGCCCAAGTCCAGAGAGGAGGCAAATAAAGGAGCCAGGATTAGAACCCACAGCCCCTGACTCTCAGGCTCATGGTCTTTCCACTTAGACCACACTGCTTCTCCCAAATGCCATTTTCCATTGAATTCAGGATCTTTTGAGTGCTGTGGGGCTTTTTCTCCTTGATGCTGTCACAGGAAACCCAGAATCTAGAGTAACAATTTGCCTGGTAAGGTAGCCTAGCCAGACCAATGCATCTGCTGCACTGTTCAGGAATGGGGTTCCCCACCTGAGAAAATCCCTGATGATATACTGACAGGATACAGTGACTCCAGACTCTCTTCTTCTCCTCTCCGCCCCCACAACAAACTGCTAAAAGAGCGAGGACCGTGACTGCCACAAATTGGAGCTGAATAAGTTTGGAGCAAGTGGCACCACCTGGACTAGCCTTGTTGCAGTCTGAACAATCTACTCTCCAGCAGTACAAAATGGAGGATAATTTGGACAACTCCAATCAGAGCTCAATCTCAACCAGGGTGCTGCGGAGGTGACGCATACCTCAGGCTCCTGTGTGGGGCAGAAAGGGATCATGATTATTGATATTCATTCATTCATTCAATAGCATTTATTGAGCACTTACTATGTGCACAGCACTGTACTAAGCTCTTGGAATGTACAAATCGGTAACAGATAGAGACAGTCCCTGCCCTTTGACGGGTTTACAGTCTAATTGGGGGAGACAGACAGACAAGAACAATAGCAATAAATAGAATCAGGGGGATAAACATCTCATTAAAACAATAGCAAATAAACAGAATCAATAATGTATATCTCATTAACAAAAAGAAAGGGTAATGAAAATATATACAGTTGCTGAGGGGATGGGAAGGGAGAGGGGGAGGAGCAGAGGGAAAGGGGGAAAAGAGGAGAGGTGAAGGGGGAGGGCGCCAAAGGGAGCAGAGGGAAAAGGGGAGCTCAGTCCGGGAAGGCCTCTTGGAGGAGGTGAGCTTTAAGTAAGGTTTTGAAGAGGGGAAGAGAATTAGTTTGGCAGAGGTGAGGAGGGAGGGCGTTCCAGGACCGCGGGAGGACATGGCCCAGGGGTCGACAGTGGGATAGGTGAGAATGGGGGATGGTGAGGAGGTGGGCAGCAGAGGAGCGGAGCGCAGGCTGCCTCCCACCTTTTTCCAGGACTCATCACAACTTTGCCACTTGGCCCAGTGGCAGGCACATGCCCCAGCTGTTCCCCTCCCCCCATTTTCCAGTTGGGCTCAGCCTCCTGAGTGGCAACTTCAGGAAGTGTCACCTGTTTAGCTACCAAAAGCAGCATAGAATGATTCCCTCTCTCCTGGAGGAGAATAATCTCCCTTACCTGGGTTTTCCTCCATTTCTAGACTCATCTTTCTTGCCTTCCATGATGCTACCCTTTCCCTCATTAATCCTGGAGAATATTTCCAAATATGCTCCCCCCACCCCAAAAAACAAAACAAAACAGTTTTCTGCTCCCACTGTTCATTCCAAGAGTGACAGCCCGGAGGTGCTTTCCATGTAAAACTTTCTAGGCCACCAAACAGACCACTTCTCAAAATTAATTTTCTTCTTGCTCCAGATTCTATCCCTGCCCAATCCCTCTGGAGCACTCCACTCCCAGTCTACAAAAATGAAATGCCTTCCTTCGACAGAACAAGGTAATATGAAGTAGCCCTCCAAGCTGAAGGACTGGAAAAAAATTAGCCATGTTAAGTAGCCTCTATGATGCCCAGTGCGGCTATGAACACAGTACTGGGGGAAACAGCCCAGGGATCTTAGTGAAGATGACCTCTCAGGCCATCCATTTGAGGCTAGAATCTTTCTGAATGTCACAGTCTGGCAGATTTCCCTTGAATCTATTCACCAGCTTCTCTTACCACAACCCAAATCCACCCTGGGAACATAACTGCTGTGCCCAGAGGGATGCTGACTCTGTTCCTCACAGAGGATTTAGTTGAGAGAATAGCAATCTCATTTCTGGGATTTGATCTGGGTACTTCCAAATATACATGTTTTGGCAAGGTCTATGCATTTTGAGATTATTAATAAAATTAAAAAGAGTATAGTGATAGCTGTTCCTTGGACCGCCCGGCCCCCATTTCCCGGCTAGCTCTTTAGCAGCTTTTTGGCCGCCGACCGCCGACTCATCCACACCGGGACCGCCTCTCTCTCCCGGGAAGCTGAGCCTTGTCACCACTCGGACCCTTGGAGCCATTACCACGTGGGCTCGGGATCTCTCCTCCCCTGGGGTGCAGCCTGGGACCGCCCGACCCCTATGCCCGACAAGCCCTTCGCCTGCCGCTCGCCGATTCATCCGTGCCTCCACCGCCTCCCCTGGGGAGCTGCGCCTTGGACCGTCCGGACCCGCACCCGCCTCATCCGTTCGCAACTTGGACCTCCGCACCCCTGCTCAAGGACTCCAACACTAAGGATCTTCCCCCCTGCCCCTCCCTGCCCCCACAGTCCCCCAGCCCCCATTCTGCCCCCCAGTCCCCCAGCCACCAGCCCCCATTCTGCCCCCCCGTGCTCGACCCTAGGGACATTGTGCTCCCCAACCCCGCTCCCCCCCACTCCGCCCGAAGTGGCCATTTTGGGAAGCCCTCACTCCCTCTTCGTCCCGTGAGGTGATTCATCTCCCCCGCCCCGGGCGACGATATCCTTGTTCTCACCATGTTACCTTACCTTAGCCGCCGCCTACACCCGCAACACCCCCCCCCCGCCACCCCCCCCCGCCCCGGACAACCTCAGGGCACCCACCGCCGCCTCAGAGAGATTTGGTCATGAGCTCCGGGACTCTCCCTGCCGCTAGCCGCTTGACTTTGAGTTTGATCGGGTTGGCCCTTAATCAAGTCGACCCCCGACCCTGGTCATCGCCCGCTTATTAACACTATTGTATTGTATCATACTGTATCAGGCTGCTATATTACCGATTTCGCTTGTTATTGTTTATTGTTGTCAGTGCTGCCACCCACCTCTCTGGCCTCACCAGCCGCTTGACTTTGAGTTTGATCAGGTCGGCCCTTAATCAAGTCGACCCCCGACCCTGGTCATCACCTGCTTATTGACACTATTGTACTGTATCATACTGTATCATGTTGCTATATTGCCGATTTCGCTTGTTATTGTTAATTGTTGTCAGTGCTGCCACCCACCTCTCTGGCCTCACCATGTCCCTCCACCCACCTCCTCCCTCCCGCCCCTTCCAATCCTCCCCTTCCCCTTCCCCTCTCTCGCCCAGCTCTTTCCCACTCTCTCCTCTGCCTCCTCCCCCCTCCACTCCCCCACCGTAGAACCCTGCTTTACCAGCGCCACTCCTCTTCCCCCTCCCCCTACTCTTCCCCCAACCAAACCCCCTCCTCACCCCCTCCCCCCTTCCCTCTTCCCCACCCACGCCCCATCCCAGTCCTCCTGTCCCACCACCACCCCTCCTCCCCCTCTCCCCGTCGAGGGCCCCGCCACCTCCTTCCCATCCAAACCCTCCCCTCCCCCCGCTTTCCCCCTTCTCCCCCCCTTGCACCCACAGCTACTTTCAAGTGTGGCCTCTGGAACCCCCACTCCATTACAGGTAAGCTACCTTTCATCCATGACCTTTTCCTTTCCCACTCTCTCCTCCTCACCCTTTCGGAAATGTGGCTCACTCCCAAAGACACGGTCTCCGCCGCTGCTCTCTCCAGCGGTGGCCTCTCCTTCTCCCACTCCCCCAGACTCACCGGAAAGGGAAGAGGTGTCGGCTTCCTCCTCTCACCCCGTTGCCGCTTCCGCACTATCCCTCATCCCCCTTCCCTCTCCTTCCCCTCCTTCGAAGCCCCTATCATTCGCCTCTATCACCCCCTCCAGATACTTGTTGCGGTCATCTACCGCCCTCCTGGTCCCACCTCCGACTTCTTCAACCACCTAGACCCCTTCCTCACCTTCCTTCTCTCCTTCTCTCTGCCCACTCTGATCCTCGGAGACTTCAACATCCACATGGATGTACCTGATGACTCCTCTGCCGCCCGCCTGCTATCCCTCCTCGACTCTGCTGACCTCCTGCTCCACCATACCGCGCCCACTCACCGACTCGGTCACACCCTCGATCTCGTCGTCTCCTACCGCTGCACTATCTCCTCCCCCACCAACTCTGAAATCCCTCTCTCTGACCATAACCTTCTCACCTGCCTCATCTCTCACACTCCCTCCCCCTGCAAATCTTTGCTACTCCCCCACAGAGACCTCCGCTCTCTTGATCCCATCCATCTTTCCAAAAGCATCTCTCCCCACCTTGCCACCTTGTCCTCACTTCCCACTCTCGATGAACAGGTCTCCGCTCTCAGCTCCACCCTCTCTACTCATCTCAACTCTCTCGCCCCCTCCTTTCCCTCCGCCGCTCTCGCTCCACTAACCCACAGCCCTGGATCACCTCCTCTGTCCGCCTCCTACACTCTTATGCTCGAGCTGCTGAGCGCTGCTGGCGAAAGTCCAAGCACCAAGCCGACCTCACACACTTCAAATTTATCCTTTCCTGCCTTAACTCTGCCCTCTCCTCCGCCAGGCAAAACTTCTTCTCCTCCCTCATCAACACCCATGCCCGTCACCCCCGCCAATTGTTCCGGACCCTTAACTCTCTCCTTAGGCCCCCTGTTCCTCCCCCTCCCCCATCTCTCACCCCCAATGATCTGGCCACCTAGTTCATCACAAAAATCAACACAATCAGGTCTGAGCTCCCCAAAGTCATCCCTCCCCTTCTCCCCTCCCCCTCCACCAACCCTCTCCCCTACTTTCCCATCCTTCCCTGCAGTATCCTCAGAGATCTCCTCCCTCCTTGCAAGTGCCACCCCCTCCACCTGGGCCTCGGACCCCATTCCCGCTCACCTTATAAAAACCATCGCCCCTGCCCTCCTCCCTTCCTTAACTTCTATCTTTAACCACTCAATCTCCAATGGCTCCTTCCCCTCTGCCTTCAAACATGTCCATGTCTCCCCCATCCTAAAAAAACCCTCTCTCGACCCCACTTCCCCTTCCAGTTATCGCCCTATCTCCCTACTACCCTTCCTTTCCAAAATCCTAGAACGAGTCGTCTACCCTCGCTGCTTAGAATTCCTTAACTCCCATTCTCTCCTGGACCCCCTCCAATCTGGCTTCCGTCCCCTCCACTCTACCGAGACTGCTCTCTCTAAGGTCACCCATGACCTCCTTCTTGCCAAGTCCAATGGCTCCTACTCCATTCTAATCATCCTTGACCTCTCAGCTGCCTTTGACACTGTCAACCATCCCCTCCTCCTCCACACCTATTATCACCTTGGCTTCTTGGACTCCGTCCTCTCCTGGTTCTCCTCTTATCTCTCTAGCCGGTCATTCTCGGTCTCCTTCACAGGCGCCTCCTCCCCCTCCCATCCTTTAACTGTTGGAGTTCCTCAGGGGTCAGTTCTTGGCCCTCTTCTGTTCTCCATTTACACTCACTCCCTTGGTGAACTCATTCGCTGTCACGGCTTTGACTACATCTCTACGCAGATGACACGCAGATCTACATCTCTTCCCCTGTCCTCTCCCCCTCCCTTCAGGCTCGCATCTCCTCCTGCCTCCAGGACGTCTCCACCTGGATCTCTGCCCGCCACCTAAAACTCAACATGAGCAAGACTGAGCTCCTCATCTTCCCTCCCAAGACCAGTCCTCTCCCAGACTTCCCTATCACCGCTGATGGTACGACCATCCTTCCCGTCTCCCAGGCCCGCAACCTTGGTGTCATCTTTGACTCGTCTCTCTCGTTCACACCACACATCCGATCCATTACCAAGACCTGCCGGTCTCACCTTTACAATATCGCCAGGATCCGCCCTTTTCTCTCCACCCGAATGGCTACCTTACTGCTATGGGCTCTCGTTATATCCCGGCTAGACTACTGTGTCAGCCTTTTCTCTGATCTCCCTTCCTCCTCTCTCGCCCTGCTCCAGTCTATTCTTCACTCCACTGCCCGGCTCATCTTCCTGCAGAAACGTTCTGTGCATGTCACTCACCTTCTTAAACACCCCCAGTGGTTGCCTATCAACCGCCACTCAAAATAAAAACTCCTCAGTCTAGGCTTCAAGGCTCTCCATCACCTTGCCCCTTCCTACCTCTCCTCCCTTCTGTCTTTCTACTGCCCACCCTGCACGCTCTGCTCCTCTGCCACCCACCTCCTCACCGTCCCCCAGTCTCGCCTATCCCGCCGTCGACCCCTGAGCCACGTTCTTCCTCAGTCCTCTAATGCCCTCCCTCCTCACCTCTGACAATCTAATTATCTTCCCCTCTTCAAATCCCTACTTAAAGCTCACCTCCTCCAAGAGGCCTTCCCAGACTGAGCTCCCTTCTTTTTTCCCCTCTGCTCCCTCTACCCCCCCTTTCCCTCTCCTCCTCCCCCTCTCCCGTCCCACCCCCTCAGCACTGTACTCGTCCGCTCAACTGTATATCTTCATCACCCTATTTATTTTATTTTGTTTAATGAGATGTTCATCACCCTGATTCTATTTATTTGCCATTGTTTTTATGAGATGTTCTTCCCCTTGACTCTATTTATTGCCATTGTTCATGTCTGCCTGTCTCCCCCGATTAGACTGTAAGCCTGTCAAAGGGCAGGGACTCTATCTGTTATCGATTTGTACATTCCAAGTGCTTAGTACAGTGCTCTGCACATAGTAAGTGCTCAATAAATGCTATTGAATGAATGAGTGAGTCGAATCAAGGAGGGTGTCTCTTAATATTATTCAACCCTGGCTGGAGGACTGCGTTTAGTTGTGAGTTCTTATTTTAAAAGATGTGCAGAGCAATTGGAGAAGTCATTGAAGAGCAGTGGAGATGATTAAAGGAGTGCTTAGTGGGAACTACAGAAAAAGGTTAAAAGAACTAAGGTGATTTATTAAGGACAAGTGCAAGGGGAGAGTTGATGCTACAATCTTGTAAGTGAAGGGCATTGACACAGAAGCTGGGCACCAGCTGCTCTCCATCCTTCCCTAGGTCAGAGTAATGAACCAGGACTTAGCCTGCAGGCTGGGTAATTACGACTCACTACTGAAGAACTCTCTCATTGTCAAGTTCATTTGATGCTGGAATGAGTGAGGGATCTTGGGCAAGGGAAGGAGTCGCCAAGCAGGGGGTCTTCAAGAACTGGTCACTATCCATCTACCTGGGGTGATTTAAAAAAAGCCTTCTTTGAGCCAGGGAGATCGACTAAATGGCTTCTGGTCATATATGCCTTCAAGGTAGTTGAAGAAAAGGAAAAGAGGGCTTATTTAGGGAAGGCTTCTTGGAGGAGATGTGCCTTCAGTAAGGCTTTGAAGGAGGGGAGAGTAATTGTCTGTTGGATATGAGGAGGGAGGGTGTCTCCTAACTCTGAGTCTCCTAACTCTAACCGCTAAACAGTCTCCTAACTCCTTCTCACTGTTCCTCAATCTCTTCTATCTCACCACTGACCTCTCAACCATGTCCTGCCTCTGGCTTGAAGTGCCCTCCCTTCTCATATCCAACAGACAATTACTCTCCCATCCTTCAAAACCTATTGAAGGCACACCTCCTCCAAGGTCTTCCCTAAATAAGCCCTCATTTTCTTTTCTTCAACCTCCTCTGTGGTGCCCTGACTTGCTTCCTTTATTCATCCCCACAGTACTTAAGTACATATCTGCAATTTCATTTATTTATATTAATGTCTGTCTCCCGCTCTAGACTGAGAGCTCACTGTGGGCAGAAAATGTGTCTGTTCTATTGTTCTATTGTATTGTTGGGTTGTACTCTCCTAAGTGCTTAGTACAGTGCTCTGCACACAGTAAGCACTCAATAAATAAGACTGACTGACTGATTGACTAACTCCCAATCCCCCCCACTTTTTTTTTAATGGTGTTCTGTTAAGTTATTATTGCACTAGGCACTGTATTAAATACATGCTAATCAGGTTGGACACAGTCCATGTCCTACAATCACAGTCTTAATAATAATAATAGTTATTCTTAAGCACTTACTGTGTGCCAGGCACTGTACTAAGTAATGGGGTAAACACAAAGTTGTCAGGTTAGACACAGTCCTGCTCCCACGTGGGCCTCACAGTCTTAATCTAGATGAGGTAACTGAAGCACAGAGAAGTTACGTTCATTCATTCATTCAATAGTATTTATTGAGCGCTTACTATGTGCAGAGCACTGTACTAAGTGCTTGCTTAGTACTACGTGACTTGCCCAAGGTCAAAAAGCAGACAAGCGGTGGAGCTGGGATTAGAACCCAGGTCCTCTGACTCCCAGGTCCTTGTGCTTTCCATTAGGCCACAATGCCTCCCAAAGCAGGCGACATGCAGCTATGGGTAGGAACTGGTGGTTTCATTGGAGTTTTATTGTTTCCCTTCACAGCAGCTTATTGATCTCCACCAAGAAGGCACTACTACCTGGCCCAGTACGCCGTCTCCCAAGTCAGGAGTAATTTATAAGCCCATGGCGAGAGGCTGCTAAGATGACGAAACCAGCTGGCTCTTGAAGCACACCTTGTGATTGATTCACTTGCTGTTCGGGCACTTAGACATCTCACCCTGAACAGGCCACGAAGCCTCATTCATCATATGCATCCATCACCCAAGTAAATATCATTAAATCTGCAGTCCGCAGGCACCAAAGCTTATATTTTCTTTTCTTTCTGCAGAGTGATTTTTAAGTCCCGCTGTTATTCTGCCAGCCTATCCTGCTTTCACCTGATGGAGTTAAGGAAGGAGTGGCACAGCTAACACTGGAGAGGACAGAAAGGAAAGTGGGTTAGGGGTTGGCAATTTAGAAATTCATTCAGGGACCCCACTCAGATGGGCTTCCCCAATTAGTATCTCGTGTCCTGAAGCAGAGATAGATGGCTTTTGTAGCATGAACCAGGGAGTGAAGTGGTACAGCATCAGAAGAAGGGTCTCCCAGTGGGGCATAGAGTCCACCTCATGCCTCCATTAATCTCACAGACATCAGTGATGGCTTTAGATTTGGATTTACCCATTTAGGACAGAAGCAGTTTGCTACCATGAAACTAAATGGGATTTAGGTTGGCCAGACTGGACAACGGGTCCTATCACATGATGCTACCACTGGACATTCTGCAATCTCTGAAGGAGTTGGAAAGAGGGTCCTAAATAAGAGGGATTCCTAGATGCCCAGGATATTGCTGCTTCTGCTCTTGGACAGTCCCCCAAACTGAGTGTTCAAACTAGAGTTATATTAATGCTTATATCTTCAATGTAATCAATCAGGACCTGTGCCTGGGAGAGAGATTCCTTAAGAAAAAAAGTTTTTTTAATATTGAAAAGAATCTAGACTGTAAAGTCTTTGTGGGCAGGGAACAAGACTGTAAGGTCCATGTGGTCTACCAACTCTGTTGTATTGTAATGTGCAGAACCCATGGCTCAGTGGAAAGAGCCCACACTTGGGAGTCAGAGGTCATGGGTTCGAATCCCAGCTCTGCCACTTGTCAGCTGTGTGACTGTGGGCAAGTCACTTAACTTCTCTGTGCCTCAGTTACCTCATCTGTAAAATGGGGACTAAGACTGTGAGCCCCACGTGGGACATCCTGATTCCCCTGTGTCTACCCCAGCGCTTAGAACAGTGCTTGGCACATAGTAAGCGCTTAACAAATACCAACATTATTATTATTATCTGTAAAATGAGGATTAAGACTGTGAGCCCCATGTGGGACAACCTGATCACCTTGTATCCTCCTACCAGCGCTTAGAACAGTGCTTTGCACATAGTAAGCACTTAACAAATGCCATCATTTATCATGCATCATTAGAGAAGCAGCATGGCTTAGTGGAAACTGCATGGGCTTGGGAGTCAGAGGTCATAAATTCTAATCCTGGCTTGCCACATCAGCTGTGTGACTTTGGGCAAGTCGCTAAACTTCTCTGTCCCTCAGTTACCTCATCTGTAAAATGGGGATTAAGACTGTGAGCCCCACGTGGAACAACCTGATTACCTTGTGTCAACCTCAGCACTTAAAACAGTGCTTTGCACATAGTAAGTGCTTAACAAATACCATACAAATTAATTAATCATCATTATTATTATTATTATTATTATTAATCTCCCAAGCACTTAGTACAGTGCTCTGCACACACTAAGTGCTCAATAAAAACCACTGATTAGTAGATTGAACCTATCTAGAGATCAGGAGGATGGGAAATGTTTTAACAAAGATCTTTAGCTGGATCCTGGGTGAATGTTAGGAGATGAGTGGCTAGGGAGCTCTTCTCTATCTCCATCTAAGAGAGACCATGAGGAAATAGATTTAAAATGCAACAGGGAAAGTTTAGGGTAAACAGGAGGAAGGATTTCTCAGTTAGAGATGATTAAATTCTGCAGTGTGCTTCTTCACAACATTACTAAAATCTACCTTTTCCTCTCCACCTAAACTGCTAACATGTTGGTCCAAACGCTTATCCTATCCTGCCTTGTCTTCTCCATCTGGCTTCTCGCTGAGCTCCCAGCCTCTTGTCTCTCCCCAATCCAGCCCATACTTCACTCTTCTGCAAGGATCATTTTTCAACAAAAATACTGTCTAGGTTTCCTCCTCAAGAACCTCCAATGACTGCCCATCCACTTCTGCATCAAACAGAAACTCCTTATCATCAGCTTTAAAGCACTCAGGTTGCCCCACCCTACCTCACCTCACTCACTCCACTCCTCTAGTATCAGGTTACTCACTATGCCCAGATCTCATCTACCTCACCACCAACCCCTTTCCCATCTCTTCCCCCTAGCCTGGAACCCCCTCCACTTCCATATATGCCAGAACACCACACTCTTCACCTTCAAAACATTATTCAGGTCACATCTCCTCCAAGAGGCCTTCCCCAATTAAGCCTTCCTTTCTTAAGCTTGCTTTCCCTTCTGTGTCATCTATACACCTCAATCTGTGACTTTGAACTTTTAATATTCACCCCCACCCCAACTCCACAGCACTAGGTACATATGTTTAACTTATAATAACAATAAAAATCATGGCAATTGTTAAGCACTTACTTTGTGCCAAGCACTGTACTAAGCGCTGGGTAGATATAAATTGATTGGGTTGGACACAGACCCTGAACCACTTGGAGCTCAAAATCTTAATCCCCATTTACAGATGAGGTAACTGAGGCACAGAGTAGTGAAGTGACTTTCCCAAGGTCACACAGCAGTCAAATGGAGGAGCTGGGATTAGAACCCAGGTCCTTCTGACCCCCAGGCCCATGCTCTATACACTAGACCAAGATAGACTATAATATATAATGTAGTATGTATTATAAGTTACTTGCATTCATGTCTGTCTACCCTTTTAGGCTGTAAGTTTGTTATGGGCAGGGAATGTATATGCTTATTTTGTTGCATCGTACCCTCCCAAGTGCTTAGTACAGTGCTTGAATACCATCGAATGATTGATTGGTTAAAGGGATTGGAGGAAACTTCTTCCTTGAATAGATTTGAAAGAAGTTTTGGATTGATTAATTGATCAATATATCAATAGTGTTTGAGCCCTTAATAATTTTGGTGTTTGTTAAGTGCTTACTATGTGCCAGACACTTTACTAAGTACTGGGGTGGATACAAGCAAATAGATTTGGACACAGTCCCTCTCCCACATGGGGTTTACAGTCTCAATCCTCATTTTACAGATGAGGTAACTGAGGCCCAGAGAAGTGAAGTCAATTGCCCAAGGTCACACAGCTGACAACTGGCAGAGCTTCTGACTCTGAGACCAGGGCTCTATCCAATATGCCATGCTGCTTCTCCTGCCCTTACTCTGCAGAACATTCATTTGGGAGAGTGCAAACTCCCTCAAAGGAGTTTACAACTTAGCAGAATAGGTTAGATATTTGTCTGCTGCAGTAGAAACACAGATTAGCTCAGAAGGCAGGATTTGGCCTAAGTGAGCAGAAGCATCTTTTCCTTCTCATTACCTTTTTCATTAGGAAGGCAGTATAGCCTAGAGTAGAGTCACTAGGAGTCAAGAGACCAGGATTCAGTTTCCTGAAGATGATACCTGTCTCCTTTTTCTACCTCTAATCTAATTATCTTGTATATTCCTGTGTGTAGCCTAGTGTTGTGGCACATAATAAATGTTCAATAAATGGTGTTTTTATCATTATTATTATTACTCCTGCTCTCTTATATGCCAAAATCCCATCTAACCTTTCATAACCATTTAGCACCACTGGGACCATTGAGTTCCTTTCAGGAAAAAAAAAGGCAGTCATCATCATTCTCATACTGACACTGTCCTCCCTTACGGCATAGTGGATAGAACACAGGCCTGGGAGGCAGAAGGACCTGGGTTCTAATCCTGTCTCTGCCAGTTGTCTGCTGTGTGACTTTAGGCAAGTCACTTCACTTCTCTGTGCCTCAGTACCTCATCTCTAAAATGGGGATTAAGACTATGAGTCCCATGTGGGACAGGGACTTTGTCCGACCTGATTATCTTGTATGTACCCCAGAGCTTAGAACAACACTTGAAACTTAGTAAGCATTTAACAAATATCATCATTAATATAATTATTTTTAATTATCCTCCTGCCTCTCTGGCCTCTCCTTTTCTATCTCTTTTGCCAGGTCCTCTTCTGCCTCATTCATCCTAACTGAGAGTTTCCTCAAAGCTCAGTTCTGGGTCCCCTTCTATTGTCTGTCAATTGCCCACTCCCTTGTAGAACTCATCCGCTCCCACAGCTTCAAATACGTGGGTGACTCCCAAATCTGTTATCTCCAGCATTCTTCAATCTCTCATTTCCACCTGCTTTCAGGACATCTCTACCTGGATAGCCCACCATCACCTCAACCTCAACGTATCCAAAACTTCCCTCCCAAACTCATTATTCCCCCCATATTTTCCAACACTGTAGACATGACCATGCTTCCTGACTCACATGCTTGAAATTTAGGCATTATCTTTGGGTCATCTCTTTCTCTGAACCTAAATATTCAGTCAGTTGCTAAATCCTATTGATTCCATCTCCACAACAACTCCTGAATTTTCTCCTTCCTCTCCATCTACCCTGCCTCCACAAGGTTTCAAGCACCTGTCATATCCTGCTTCACTTCTGCATCAGCCTCTTCCTTGACCTACCTGCCACTTACCTGCCTCCAGCCTCTCCCTCTCAGTCCATGTTTGTTTTGCTGCCAGGATCATTTTTCTAAAAATCCATTCTGTACACATCTCTCCACTCAAGTGCCTCCATTGGTTGTTGAAGTGTGCATTTTGCACCTTGCGGGAACCAGAGTTAAATTTAATGCCCTTGGGCATATCACTTCCTGTAATTGGAGGTGAGCCATACCATAGGTTCCACTGGAAGACCTAAATGTTGACACACTCTCAGGGGTCCGGGTAAGGTCTCTTCTAAGAGGAGAAGACAATGGGATTGTAATTGGTAGATTAGGGTCATTTACACTGAAGAAGCTCGATGGAATGGTCAACAAGCATAGTATAAAGCCTGGAGGGAAACGCCTGTGGTAGCTGCACACTGTTGTCTGCAAGAACTGAGACAGCCCGGGCAGAGGGCAGAGGGGACCTTCCAAGGGAATGCCCACACTGGTCTGAGCCCATACTTGGCTGCTCACTGACCTCTGAAAGGAAAGCAGGGACAGCCCAGGGTCGAGGAACCTCTTGGCCAGGTGATGCCTTTGCCCGACCGGCCTATGAAAGAATGAACACAGAACAGAATGATCATCCCACAGTAGTAAATTCTCAATGTCCCTGGGGTAAGGGCTTAAATAGAGTCAGAGATCTCGTTGCCCCAGGTTGAGAGGTTAACAGAAGCAGGATCTGTTGTGCTTGATGGTTTTCTTTTTTTCTGTAAGTTAATAAATGTTTTCTTTCTGTGATACTGAATATCGTGGTTTATTCCATGGGTGAAGCTGAGTCATGAGCTGCCTTATCCCTAATTGACTCTACTGGGTTGTAACAGTTTTCCATCCACCTCTGCAGCAAGCAGAAACTCCTTGTCATCGTATCCAAAGCACTCAATCAGATTTCTCCCCCTTTTTTATCCTCCCTCCTCTCCCTCTACATCCCAGTCCACACACTAATACCAACCTAATCACTGGCCTTCCCCTCCCCGACCTATCATTGACCTTTTGCTCCCACCCTCTCTCCTTCCTGCCTGGAACTACCCCCCTTTAAGTATCTGACAGGCCAGTACTCTCCCCAACTTCAAAACCACACTGAAATCATATATTCTCCAGGAAGCCTTAGACTAAACTCTCATCCCCACACCCTAATTTCCTTCCCTATCAACTCCCTCATTCCCTTAGTCCCAACCCATAAGCACTTCAGTACTCCCCACCCATTCTCACCCCTGAGCCACTTATGTACGTATCCTATTCTTGGTTGCTTCAGTTGCCTGTAATTTATTTTCAATGTTTGTCCCTCATTGAATTGTAAGTAGCTTGAGGGCAGGGAGTCTGTCTACCAAACCTGTTGTTTTGTCATCCCCAAAGTGTTTAGCACTATGCTCAGCAAATACCATTGATTGATGATTAAAATAATAATAATAAGAGTAATAATAATATTTAAGCACTTATTATGTGTCGAGCACTGTTCCAAGCTTGGGATAGATACAAGCTAATTATGTCAGACACAGTCCTTTCCCCACATGAGGCTCACAGACTAAGTAGGAGGGAGAACAGGGTTTGAATCATTTTACAAATGAAAACTGAGGCACAGAATAGTTAACCTCCTGTTTCTCCCCACTCCAGTCCATATTCCAGTTTGCTGCCCAGATCATCTTTCTACAAAAATGTTCGGGACATGTCATTCCCCTCCTCAAAATTCTCCAGTGGTTGGCCATCCACCTCCATATCAAACAATAACTCCTCACCATTGGCTTTAAAGGACTCCATCATCTTGCCCCCCCTTACTTCTTGCTTCTCCCCTTCTACAACCCAGCCCACAAACTTCTCTCCTCTAGTGCTAACCTTCTCAGTGTGCCTCATTTTCTCATGTCTAACCACTGATCCCTAACCCAAGTCCAGCCTCTGGCCTGGAATGCCCTCCCTCCTCAAATTCGACAGACAATTACTCTCCCCTCCTTCAAAGCCTTATTGAAGGCACATCTCCAACAAGAGGCTTTCCCAGACTAAGCCCTGCTTTTCCTTATCTCCCACTCCCTTTTGCAATTCCCTGACTTGTTCCCTATGCTCTTCCCCCCACCCCAGCCCCACAGCACTTTTGTATATATCTGTAATTTTATTTATTTGTATTGATGTGAGTTCACTGTAGGCAGGAAATATCACTGTTTATTGTTGTATTGTGCTTTCCCAAGTGCTTAGTACAGTGCTTAGAAACAGCATGGCTCAGTGGAAAGAGCACGGGCTTTGGACTCAGGGCTCATGAGTTCGAATCCCAGCTCTGCCACTTGTCAGCTGTGTGACTGTGGGCAAGTCACTTAACTTCTCTGTGCCTCAGTTCCCTCATCTGTAAAATGGGGATTAAGACTGTGAGCCCCACGTGGGACAACCTGATTCCCCTGTGTCTACCCCAGCGCTTCAAACAGTGCTCGGCACATAGTAAGCGCTTAACAAATACCAACATTATTAACATTATTAGTGCTCTGCACATATTAAGCACTTGATAAATATGATAGAATGAATGAATAAATGAATGCCTAAAGACATATAGCAGGCAAGTGGTGGAGCTGGAATTGGAACCCAGGTTCTCTGACTGATGATGTAGGAGAATTTGAAGAATGGGTTTTTAATTGCCCCAAGACCCTTTGGGCTATTGTTTTCCCATCAATAACTCTTAGCAGCACTGACCATGCCAGTCAGGACCCACTGTTTACAGAGTCCTGTCCCAAGTGCTTTAAGGCAAAAAGGCACAGTCTTTGCCCTCGGTGTACCCCCTGTTCAATGCACAACTACAATCCAACTCATGAGCCTACAAAATCTTGCTTAGCATCTAGAAATCTGGAAACTGGAGCGATACAGGTCCCCATGGTTCTCTGGGCTGCAGATCTGCCAAATTTTCCAGAACAGTAGGGGGGAAAAAAAAGGAAAGTGCAATTAATACAAACAAATTTTCTTCCCTATGAAAAAATACCAGACAGAACAATTTGACTCCAGTATCTCTCCAGAGCTTTGGAAGAAGTTATGAGCAAAAAGCATCATCTCACTGCATAGTTGGAGCCACATAAAAGAAGACAGTTGTCTTCCATTCCATAAATCTGAACCAAGCAAAGCATTCGGGAAAGAAAAGTGCAATCATAGGGCAATGAGCCTCTAGCAGATGAAACCAGAGGAGGAAAGAGAGGAGAATGCTTTTTTGGGTGTCATTGCCACAAGGGGGCTGGGGGTTGGGGGCGGGGGAGGGGAAAAATTACTTATTAGCCCTAATTGCCACTTGAATAACTTCTCCTTGTCTCCACATCAGCCCTTATTCTCTGAGAAGTTGTCAGTTCAACTCTTCAATGCACAGGGTTTTATCAGCAAGCGGTTTACAGCCCCCAGGCTGAGCATTAATTAAAAAGGCTTTGTGCAGGCCCTCATTCATTAGCAGCCACTTCTTTAATCACTGCCTCTTCAGCTACTAGGACAATCTATAAATCTCAAATATGAAATAATGAAGTGGAATGGTTCAATTTATTACAATGTAATAAGTCAAGGTAATGTGGGGGGATGGACAGGGCGGCCCTGGAGCTGTATCTGTGCCCAGGGCCTTCCCTCCTCATTACCAGAAGCCATGAGAAATCACAAGGACAGAAGGAATCCAGCCTGGGGACTGGAGGCATAGTAAACCATCCAAGCCCTCTCACACTGCTGCCCTGCAGCTGGATTCCTAGACTGGTCTCCCTTTAGCTCCAGGGAAAGAGAAGGGGGGCCGGGGGAGAGTAGATGAGACTGGCTTTGGTGGGGAATTGGGATCCCTCCAAAATCCATCAGTACTACCCTCAAGGAGCTTTCGGTCTAATGGGGAAACACAACACAAATATTAGTGAGGAGATGCACAAAGTAATATATGTCTTAACTTGTAAGGACACATCACCTTTGGGCAGCATACTATGCATACTGCCTTGAAGGACCAATTTTAGAGGGGAGAGAAACCAGTTTCCATGGTAATTCAATAGTCTCAGCAGCAAAACTGACAAATGGTTATCAAGTGTAAAACCATCAAAAGATATTTGAAGATGCACCATTCCCTAACAACAGAGACCAACAACAAATTTCAGCCAGCCCTATATAGGGCTGCTGGTGTGCAATATCTTTCTCAGGTAGGGAGCAAAGATTTGGAATGCATAAGTTTGGAATGTACAGCTATGGAACAAACAGAAGTGTAACACACAGGTATGAAGTAATTTTTCAGATTCTGCCTCGGCATCAAACAGAAACTCCTTGCCATGAGCTTTAAAGCACTCAATCACTCACCCTCTCCTATCTTACCTTGCTGATTTCTTACAACAACCCAGCCCACATGGTTCACTCCTCCAGTGCGATCCTACTCATTGTGCCTCAATCTCATCTATCTCGCTGCCAACCTCTGGCCCATGTCTTTTATTATCATCATTATTATTATTGTATTTGTTAAGGGCTTACTTTGTGCAGGTTCTGTACTAAACACTGGAGTTGGATACAAGCAAATCAGGATAGACACAGTCTCTGTCCCATGTGGGACTAACGGTCTTGATCCCCATTTTACGGATGAGGTAACTGAGGCACAGAGAAGTGAAGTGACTTGCCCCAGGTCACACAGCAGATAAGTCTCAGAGCCAGGATTACAACCCATGACCTTCTGACTCCCAGACTCGTGCTCTATCCACTATGCCATGCTTTTCTCTGGACTGCCACTTCCTCCCCCTCCATATATGGCCTGCCACTCTCCACGCCTTCAAAACCTTAACAAAATCACATCTCCTCCAGGAGGCCTTTCTCAACTAAGCCCTCACTTCCTCCACTCCCGCTTCCTTTCCTCATCCCTATGCACTTGTACCTGTACCTTCAAGCATTTGATATTTACCCTACCCTCAGTTCCACAGCACTCTAATTTATCTCTAATTTATTATAACATCTGTCTTCTCCTCTAGACTGTAAGCTCCTTACAGGCATGGAATGTGTCAGCCAACTCTATTGTATTGTACTCTCCCAGGTGCTTTGTACAATGTTATGCATGCAGTAAATGTTCAATAATACCACTGATTGATTGATTCCTACTACAAAAGCATACTAGATAGCAAGATGTCCCAAGTGAGTGATGATGAGAGGAGGAGGAAGAAGAAGAGGAGGAGGAAGAGGATGAGAAGGTAAAGCAAGAACAGGAGGAGGAGGGAAAGGAGGAGAAGAAGGAGGTTGATGCAGTCTCTCATCTGCCTCACTCCTATCATGAATTCTTGGGGCCCAAATACCTACACGAAGGAATTGACTGCATTGCAAGTGGCTTATGCAAGACACTCTTCTTCAGTGGATTCCATAATTCTAGAAGGAAACACTCCCCACCTTTTGGAGTGCCATAAGGCTTAAGAATATTGAAATGCTTTCTCAAGGCCCTCTAAAGAAATCTTAGTTCTTCTCTCACCAGTAACAAATGTTTTTAATAAATGATAAATGGCACGTGACTACAGAAACACCTCATATAATTTTTAATACTTTAAAATGATTTAGTAGTACCTTTTAAATGCTCATATCAGTGACTTTTCTTCAGTTTTTCGCACATGCCATGAATTGGGAAGAAAGGAGCACTTGTTTTGGTCCAGTAAAGCAGTACCAGATGGCAGTTGGGTGTGGAAAGTAGGGAGTAATATCCTAGAAGTTGTTGGGACCTCCAGAAATCATTCAGTCCAGCCCCCTGTCTCCAAATGGGAATTATGCCATCCCTACACAGATTCATATCCAATTATCCCAATCTTCCAAATCATTAAGGCAGGAACATTCTCAACCTTCTTTCTTCTGTGCCTCATCCACCTGCAGCTAAGAGAAGCAGCGTGGCTCAGTGGAAATAGCATGGGCTTTGGAGTCAGAGGTCATGGGTTCGAATCCCAGCTCTGCCACTTGTCAGCTGTGTGACTGTGGGCAAGTCACTTAACTTCTCTGTGCCTCAGTTACCTCATCTGTAAAATGGGGATTAAGACTGTGAGCCCCACATGGGACAACCTGATTCCCCTGTGTCTACCCCAGCGCTTAGAACAGTGCTCGGCACATAGTAAGCGCTTAACAAATACCAACATTATTATTATTAAATAAGGGATTTAGACATTTGAGCAAATATTGAACTTTACATTTTCCACGTCAGGCCCAGGGTAACCCTGATGAGTTTAACTTTTTCAATCATTTATGGCAAAGGTAGGTAGGTAAATTGCGGCTCTCTAAACTTATATTATAAAGATCTTAAAACATTGGTCACTGAGGCCATCCAAACTGCATCAATCCAAGGTGCCCAACTGTCTGCTAAGTAAATTCTGTCTCCTCAAGTCAATTACCACAGGTTATCTGACCTAGTAATAAGCATGGTGGCATTTGTTAAGTGCTTACTATGTGCTAAGAACTGTGTTAAGCTTTGAGGTAGATGCATAGCATACATGCATGACAGATCTGATATAATCCATGTCCCAAATGGAGCTTACAGTCTAAGAAGGATAGAGATCAGATATTGATTCCCCATTATAAATATGAGGAAGATGAAGCACAGAGAAGTTAAAAATCGCCTGCCCAGTATCACACACAGGCAAAGTGAAGAGTCAGGATTCAAATCCAGGTCCTCTGGCTCCCAGGCTGTGTTCTTTCCACTGGGCCACACTGCTTCTCCACCTTCCTAGGCTCCACATCCCCTTGTTAGCCAAGCACCCACTGCCTAAGAGTTGGGTTTGCTTTCTCTTTTCAAGGGTTTAGCCAAGCCCTATGTGAGGATGAGAGGGTTGCCAAGCCAGTGAGTCCAGAAGCAACATTCATAGCAAAAACCAGTTGAGAAAAGAGCACGGGCTTAAAGTCAAAAGGACTGGGGTGCTAATCCTGGCTCTGCCACTTCTCTGCTGTGTGCCCTGGGGCAAGTTACTTAACTTCTCTGTGCCTTGATCACCTCATCTGTAAAAAGGGGATTAATACTGTGAGCCCCATGTGGAACATGGACTGTATCCAACCTGACTAGCTTATCTCACCTTAGCGCTTAATACAGTTCCTGGCACATAATAAGTATTCAGTGATTGCCATTTAAAAAGGGACAATTGGAAAATCTCCATCAGGAAGAGGAGACGGACACCGCTGTGAGAGCAAGAGAAAAAGAGGAAGAGAGAGACAGACAGACAAAGAGAGATGGAGAGAGATTAAAACTACTGAGCATCAAGAACAGCTTCTCAACTTCAATTTGTAAAGAGACCTTCAAGCTCAAGGGGTTGCTTCCTGAATCCAGGTGTAAATGATATCACCACGGGCACAAAACAAGCTGCCTTCTCACAAACCTATTAACTGGTAAACAGCAATGTTCTGTAATTCCAGCTATTAAAAAGAGCTTAAAGAGAAATCAAATCTCATTTAGCGGGGATTGCAGGGGTCTTCTTGGACTATTTTAAAGTTTCATATTCATCTGAGGAACCGACGTTGGCTTTCTTGGTGACACTGTCATTTCCGAGCTTATTAGATTTCCATTTAAAGGGACAAGGAGGGTTTGTGAATCACCCCCCTCACCCCATCCAGATAGGAATATGCTGGTGGGCAATTTTTCTAAGTCAAAGAAAACCAGGGACCAGGCAGAGTTTTTGCTTAGATCCACTGAAGGAATAGGACTCTTTCCCCCAATGCCAGAGGAGGGGAGTTGGGGTGCCTCTAACCCCTTGGCAGGGTGTCCCCAACAAGGGGTCATGAGGGACTTGGGAAGCAGCTGAGGAATTTGAGGCCAACTTCATGACCTATCATAATTGGTCAGGCACAGGCGGGCTTTTAGGTAATGGACAAATCCTAGCCTGCTCTTCATCTAAAATCCAAAGTATTTACTGAGGGTTACCATTTGCATATCACTATACTAAGTGTTTGGAAGAGTACAATACAACAGTATTAGTGGACAAGTTCAGCCAAGAGCCAAAAGCCTCAGCCAAGTGCAGCTTGGGGAACTTCTGGTCCATTATGAGAAAACTTTTGACAACCTTGACCTGTTTCTAACCCAATTACTGCTCCTCTCTGCCATCGCTGAAACCTGAGTCTCCTCAGATGACACTGTTTGCCTTGATGCTCTCTCTAGATGGACCTTAATCTTCACTCACTCTCTCAGACTCAATGGGAAAGGGAGAGGGGTCTCCTTCCTCCTTGTTCCCCAGTGCTGCTTTCACACCATTCCACCTTCCCCCTTTCCTCTCTTTCCCTTTCTTTGAAGCCCAAATCATCCATCTCTGCCATTCCAAATTTTTAATCAGTCATTTACCGCCTCACAAGACCCCACCTCCAACTTTTGAAACATTTTGATCCCTGCCTCACATTTCTTCTCTTTTTCTCCATTCTTGCATTGATCTTTAGATATTTTAATATCCACATAGATGTTCCTGACCTCCCTTCTGCTGCCCACTTTCTATTGCTCCTCAACTTCCCCTTGGCCCTCCCAAAGACATTCCAGGATTCATCTCTAGCTAAAGCTTGGTTCAAGTGACACATATGGGTCTGCTGACTGATGATAAGCAGCTTCCCAGTTTTAACACAGGAGCAGATTTTCCCTACGAATCAATAACCCTGCCAGCCTTCCTTGCTCCCCTTGCCACATTGCCAGCTATTGTTTTTGGTAGTCTTTCTCTGTTAGGTATTTTATTACTCTATCATATGTCTAGAAGGGAAGGCAGCATGGCTCAGAAGAAAGAGTATGATACTGCATTCAGTGAGCAGTATCCACCACTTACTATCCTGAGACCAGTATAGTAAGTTACTCAGATTTTCTGTTCCTCAGTTTCCTCATCTGTAAATCAGGGTAAAATCCCTGTTTTCCTTCCCTCTTAAACCATGAGATCCACTTGGGACAGGGCCTGTAGAAACTGTATTCAAAAAATACTAATGTGTTGGCCTCCAATGCTTCATCTCTCACCTACATTAATAGACTCTGAGCTCTAAAGGAACAGGGTCCATGTTTAATTGCCACTTTTCACAAGACTTAGTAATTAAGTGCTTACTATGCTTCAAACACTGTTCTAAGCATTGGGGTAGGTACAGGTTAATTAGATCCGACACAGTCCCTGCCCCACATGGGGCTCACAGTCTAAGGAGAAAAGAGAACAGGTATTGAATCACCATTTTACAGTTGAGGAAACTGAGGCATAGAGAATGTAAGTGACTTGCTCAAGATCACACAGCAAGCAAAGGGCAGAGTCTGGATTTAGAACCCAGGTCCTCTGACTCCCAGGCCCACATTCTTTTCCACTAGGTCCTGCTGTTACTGTACACAGTAAGCACTTAATAAATACTACAACAACTACTACTACTAATAATAATAATTATGGTACTTGTTAAGCACTTATGATGTGCCCAGCACTGTAGTAAGTGCTGGGGTGGATACAAGTAAATCAGGTTGGACACAGTCCCCGTCCCACATAAGGTTCGCAGTCTCAATTCCCATTTAACAAATGAGGTAACTGAGTCACGGAGAACTGAAGTGATTTGTCCAAAGTCACACCGCAGACAAGTGGCAGAAACGGGATTAGAACCCATGACCTTTTGACTCCCAGGCCTGTGCTCTGTCTAATACACCATGCTGCTGTACAACTACTATTATAACTATTACTACTGGTTATATGGAGAAGCAGTATAGTCTAAAAGAAAGATCACTGGACTGAGAGTCAAGAGGCATGGATTCTAAATCTGGTTCCCCCACATGCCTTCTGTTTAACCTTGGGACACCCACTTAACTTCTTTGTTTCCCATATGGGGATAATATACCTTTCTCTCATCCCCTTAGGCTGCAAACCCCAGGTAGGGCAGTAATTGTGGCTGAAACAACTATTGTATCTAGCCCAGCTTTTAACACAGGGCTTGGCACATAGCAAGCACTTATCAAATATTAGTGTTATTATTATAACATTACCATTAGTATTATTACTTTAACTCCAGCCCTTAGTACAGTGCTTGCTATGTAGATAATACCTAATAAATTTTATTATTATTCTAGTAAGCTCTTAAATACCATCACTATTATTATTACTATTGTTGATGTTGTTATTGCTATTATTGATTTTTGTTGGTCCTGATTCCTCATAAAACAATCCTCAGCAGCCAGGGCTATGACTTTTGTTTCTCTAGGTTTCCTAGTACAAGATCCTGCATACAGTGGGTGCTGAGCTAGTTTGGGAGTCAAGCAATTAATCAATCAATGGTATTTATTGAAACCTTACTGTGTGTACAGCCACTGTACTAAGTGCTTGGGACAGCATACCACAACAAAGCTGTGTACACAATACAATCCCTGCTCCTAAGGATCTTCCAATTCTGTCTCTGTCAATGACAATAAAGGACACTTAGAGGAAGAATGTGATGGCTGACCTTTTTGTACACCATGGTTAGAGATGGACTTTGTAATATCCCAAACATTTCCCTGGAATAGAAATTATGATGGTATTTGCTAAACACTTACTATGTGTCAAGCACTGATCTAAACTCTGGGGTAGATACGAGCTAATCAGGTTGGAAATGGTCCCTGTCCCACATGGGGCTCACAGTCTTAATCCCCATTTTACAGGAGAGGTAACTGAGTCCCAGAGAAGTTAAGTGACTTGCCCAAGGCCAAACAGCAGAAAAGTGGCAGGACCAGGATTAGAACCCAGGTCCTACTGATTCCCAGGCCCGTGCTTTATCTACTAGGCATGCTGCTTTCTCTTAAGAAAGAGAGGGAGGGTCAGCTTTTATGCTCAGAGTTGACATTACTGATAACAAGTGCCTCTCGATGCTTGCAGGTGTGGCCATAGTGATGATTCCAGAGGAATATACAAGGCAAAAAAAAAAAAGCATTGTCTCAGTACAATAGTCCAGGGGTCCCACTGTCTCCAAAATGCAACACCTAACATCTAACCTCCCTAACTTTTCCCTCTGTCCCTAATTTTCCGTCTAGCAACCCATTTTTCACCTCTTGCCCAAGAATTGATCCAAATGCCTCTTGAACCTACTGCTATTTTGGGGTTCCACTGAGTACATGGAAGATTCTACCAATTTGCAAGACCTGGAAAAGCTCTAACCACTCCATCACACCATCTGCCCATCTGCTTCTTTTCACTTGGAAATAAATCTTTCCACCTCAAACTCCTGCTTTTCTCAGAAAATCTAATCTGACCAGAGAGGAACAGACTTTAGCAGATGAACCGATTGCTGTAGTACTCCCCAATCTTGTGCTGAAACTCCCAGTGAAATGAATAATTTGCTGGTGGAGAGGGGATGCAAACCGACTCTCTTGTAAAACACTTTGAATCCTCCCAAGGACACATGCATTCAGGTTTACCAGGCTAATTGCTGGCTGAGATTCTAATGGCATCCCTAAAAGGCATATTTCTAATGCCAGGACATGGGTAGAAGCTCAGTATACTCAGGCAAAACTATGAGAAATCTGAAATTTCACCCAACTCCTCTTTAATTACCATTCCCTTCTTGTACACCTCCTTTTTCATCATTGCTGATTATGGAGATATCTGTGCCTGAATAATATCTTTCCACTTTATAATCAGACAACTACCACTTACTCTGATAACCTGAGCCTCTCTAAGTGTGATTTTGCCTTCGGAAGACTCAGACTGACTTTGGTTTATTTTTTTAGTAAGCAAATTGCCACCCACTCTGAGGCAGTCCTCTGACTAGAACAACACACTAAAGAGGGACAGGTTGCTACAGGCTGAGGCCAACTTGGTCAAGGTGAGCCTGAATGACAATTCTGAAAGCTGCTCCAGGGACCTAAGGATAGTTCCAAATTACTTTTCACATGGGGGAAGAAATCTCCGTGCATGTCTTTCCTCTCACTTCTATTGCTCAGTGGTCTTTGTTGATCAAGCACATCAGCTGCATAAATAAATGAATAGAATTCTGTACCTCTAGCAGATAGGGGTGACATTTGAATAGTAAGTATGTTGAGGTGTACATTACTGACTGTCAGATGCTAACTCTTGTGAGAAACATATCAGTGCATCAGAGAGAGACTGTATATTATATTCTCTCTGTGAAGACTAATTTCAGATGCCTCGGGGACTGTTGCATTTATCCAACCCCGCTTTTAGCCTCCATTGTTTCCTCCATGTGAAGATCTACACGATCTTTATGTTTGTAATCACTTGAAGATTTTCAATTAAATGTAAAAATACCAAGTAAATTCATTCTTTCTTGTGACTGTTCTATTGATTTAGCTGAATGTCTGTGCAGCGACTACTGAACCAGAAAAAGCAATCTGTCTAATAGGGGTAACTGATCGTTAGGAAATCGTTGGGTTGAAAAGAACATCAAGAGAAAACAGATATAACCATAGTGGGATGGCTGGGCCAATCTGTCGATCATATATACATTACTCACATATTCGAATCACCACATGAGATCCAAGAGCTAAAACAGGGTTTACACAAACCACAACCAAGGCAACATCACATCACTGGGTCAATTGCAGCAATTTTGCGTGTTTGAGGATTCAAATTCTTAGTAGAGGGTGAAAGCTTTTTTGTTCCGGATGAAGATTTCAGTTTCTTCCCTCTTACGCTCTGGGTTTGACATAACACAAAACACTTCGCGCTTCAGGAGCAATTTCTTGAAAAATTTAGGAAAACAAGTGGCATTAAAATGTAGAGCTAAAATTTTTACCAAAAGACTGTTCCTGAGAGCTTTTCTATATTCAAGATACATGTTGCTTGGGAAAAAAAGAAAAAGATAAAGAGCATCTCCCCTAATGTGAACTTCTCAAGTCAAAAGTCAATTATTGCACATACACTGGGATAGCCCTGGACTGAGCCACTGGCAATGGCGTTAGTGGATCAGATCCAAGGTCCATCTAGTCCAGGATTCCTACAGAGCTATTAGCAGATGCTTGGAGAATAATGTAATATTATAACCTCCTTATAACCTTATAACCACTCCTGAATTAGGGATGGACCATAAAATAATTTCAACTTTTCCCTTTAAAAGGCCATCATGGACTTCATATTCATGTGACTAAATCACCATTTGCACCTTCCAAACTCCCTATTTTTTCCCTCTACAGCCCTAATTTTCTCTTTAGTATCTCACTGTGAACCTGTTGCTGTTAGTTTACCCATACCCTTCTTGAGTGTACTGATATTTTCACCCACCTCCACTTCACGTAGCAGTGAATTCCGTGGGCTCATAGGAATTTGTGTGAAGCTATGTGAAGAAGGCTTACAACTTCTTTCTTCAGTGGATGGATACCCTATCATCCTGCTGTTGTTGAACAACTAGTTGTGTGACCCTCGGACCTCAAAGCCTTACTAAAATCAAAACTCCTCCAAGAGACCTTTCCTGACTAACTCCTCTTTCCTCCATCCCTTTCGCCCTCCCCTCTGCATCATCTATGCACTTGGGTTTGTACCCATTTACTCACCCAACTCCAGTCCAGAACACTCATGTTTATACTCTGATGCTTCCCCTTAATTTACGTGTCTTTTACTAAACTGTAAGCTCCTTGATAGTAGGGATCATATCTACCAATTCTGTTCTCCCCAAAACTTAGTAAAATATTCCACCTACATTGATTGATCGATTGCTCTGGTCTCATCATGCATGATTTTGTAGATTTCCACCATGAAAGTCTCTTCTCAGTCTTTGCCTTTCTGGATTGAGTACAAATAATCTGCTTGATCTATCTTCATAGAACTGATCCCTTTCCCTGATCTTCTTGGTTGCCCTTCTCTATGCCTTCTTCCAACCTATTATGTCCTTCTTAGGATGTGATGACCAGAATTTAATGCACTGTGGAGAGTTACACAGAACAAATAAGCCACAGTCCTTTCCCTGGAGGGATTTATAAATGGGGAAGTCATGGGCAGATACAGATACATAAATAAAAAGCACAAATGACAGAAACATAGAACTTAGAAGACACATAAGCAGAAACAACAAAAACTGCCTCCCGGCAAAGCTTCACATCAAATGTAAGTCAGGATCACAAGAAGCACGAGAAGCAACATGGCCTAAGTGGAAAGAGTATGGGCCTGGGAGTCAGGGGATTGTGCTCAACCTACTGTATCCAACTTGATTATCCCACATCTACCCCCACAGCTTGGTACATAGTAAGAACTTAACAAATACCATTACTAATATGCATGAGGTCCTGGAAAACAGTTATTTCAACAGCACTGGAGCAATCTCATGGGATTGGATGACAGTAGAGGACCCAAACATTTTCTGTTCAGGGAGATGAAATGGAAAAACAAAAACAAGGAGGACCGAATAAATGTTTTCCAGACAGGACAAAGTTAAATCTTAATTGTGAACAACTAAGGAATGGCAGAAGAACAAGTCTACCCTGCTAGCATTCAGCAAATTGAAAAGTGGTGACTTTTTTAGCACAGTCATCAAAAAGAGTGGGATACCAAGAGGAATAAATGCAATCAGCACCAGGCTTTCAGGTCAGATATAACAGCAGTACTGAGAGGGGCAATCAGTACACATGCACTAGGTATGAGAGGGACTGTCAATAAGAAATTGCTCATATCAGCCACTTTTGCTTTTACAGATAAAAATCTCATTATCTTTGAACTCAGGAAGACTGATCTATTCACATGTAGCCCTGAAATGTACGAGTCTGTGTTTAAGCCTTAAACTATCTGACAAGAATGTTACTAGTATCATGGTGCTTTTGCTTCATAGATGCTGGACAATTAGGGTAAGGGGCTGGACAAGTATCACATGCTGGTGATCTCAAATCTCCCTTCAAACAAAATAACTAAGTACAAATCATGGGGACGAGTAATACCTTCTCTCCAAATGGCAGCTTGCTCGGTCACATTTTACTTAGCCAAATTTTTCAATTGGTGTTCACATTTCTCTGGTGACCTCTTAATAAAGTGCCTGAGGTTCCCTCTCTGAACCTTCATCTCTGTCATTTGACCCTGACACCCCCAGGATGGAAGCCACGAGTGTGATGTCCCAACTCCACCACTTGGCTGCGTGACCTTGGGCAAGTTACTTCACTCTTTTGGGCCTCAGTTACCTCAACCTTAAAATAGGGATTGAGATTGTGAGACCCACATGAGACAGGGACTGTATCCACCCCTATTTGCTATATCCAACCCAGTGCTTAGTACAGTGCCTGACACACAGTAAGCACTGAACAAACACCACAATTATCATTATTATGTTTTGTCTAATTTTGCTCTCAGTTGATATTTCCTTTCCCTCCTGCTGATAAAGCCAATTGAGTGGGACAATTTGCTTCAAGCCTCTTCTTCATTTGTTTGGGGATTAGCACAGTGGGCAGTGAATCCAGGAGAAATGAATTCTAATCTCATCAACTCCAGGCCCTGCCTTAGACTGTGAGCTCTATGTGGGACAAGGACTGTGTCCAATCTGATTACCTTGTATCTTCCCCAGTGCTTAAGAATGCTTGGTCCATAATAAAAATTATTATTATTATTTTCTGGAACTTCAGATCTACACAACCAGTGGGTATAGTCATTAGTTGCCAGGGATGCCCAAGTGGAAAGATACTTGTGACTTCATGACAATGGAACTGGGCCCATTGTATGTTCTCAGAGCAGTGTCATCATCATTTTCATCATCACTAACATTTATTGAGTGCCTCCGTGAGCCTTGATCCAAGCTCCTTTGGCATATAGAGCACTCTACTGAGCATTATGGTGGGCAATCCATCACCTCATAATATTAAATGCTTGGGACAGGACAAAATTGTTAAAAGACCTGATCTCCACCCAAGGAGTTTATAATCTAAAGGAGGAAAGAGTCAACAGATACTTTAACAGTAGGAAGAGAAAGAGATTGGAAAACATATGTATGATGATGAGTGGGTACTTTTATATAAATATGTACATCTGTGTTCTGAACGGTCACAAGTGTATAAGTTCAGGGGTGGTACAGAAGTGCAGAGGTGGTAGGTGGGAAGACAAGGCATGGGGAGAAGAAAACTCAATTGGGGAAGGCCACCTGGAGGAGGTGGGATTTCAGAAAGGCTTTGAAGACGGGGAGAGCTGTGATCTGACAGATATGAAGAGGGATGGAACTCCAGGCAGGGGAGAGGGTGTGAGGAAGGGGTTAGAATTGGATGATGAGACACAATGAGAAGATGGGCTGTAGTGGAAAGTAGAGTGCACCCTGGAGCAAAGTGGGAGAAGAAATGGGTAAATAAAAGGGAGAATGCTGATGGAGCTCCTTGAACCCAGTGAACTGGGCAGTAAAGTGAAACATACTTGGCAAGGAGAGAAGTTGGAGGAAGGGAAAGATTTCCCTACTCCCTCCCTCTACCTTACCCCTCTCCCCACCCCACAGCACTTGTGTATACATGTACTTATTTATTATTTTATTAATTTTTTTCTTCTATTTTATTAAAGGTGTGTATATATAATTCTATTTATTTATATTAATGCCTGTCTACTTGTTTTGTTGACTGTCTCCTCACTTCTAGACTGAGTCTGTTGTTGGTTAGGGATTGTCTCTATTTGTTGTCGAATTGTACTTTCCAAGCACTTAGTACAGTGCTCTGCACACAGCAAGCTCTCAATAAATATGATTGAATGAATGAATAAAAGAGGCTGATGGACTAGTCATGCTGGGTTCTGATGAACATGAGTCTTGATCATTTACAAGGAGAGGAAGGACAGAATTTGGTGAGAGATTGAATATGGGAATTTAAAAAGCAAGGACTCAAGAATCATAACAAGGTTGCATTTTTCTGAGACAGGAAAGACTGTAATGTTGAGAGCCACTTTTGACTCCAAGAGGAACCAGACATGGCTCAATTGCCATAGATTTCTGGCCCATGGTCTAATTATACCTTACATGATTTGTTCTTTGAGCAGATGCTGCTCATTTTGTTTGACTTGTCCACTCCTCCAACCCCAGCCACCAAAGGAAAAAAATAAAAAAAACTGCTGCCCTCAAAATTAGAGGATTAGGCTCAGGAAGAGGTAAGAGCTAAAAGTGTGAACTAGTGAAGCTAGAGGAGAGAGTTGTTAAGTGAGAGGAATTGTCAGGAATTCCATCAAAAGACAGCAGTCAAAAAGTCTACAAGTACTCTTCCCCGGAAACTAAGAGGGATATAATTAGTATTTGTCTCTTTTGGGAGAGTTTAGGAGTAGCCTCAATTAAGAACAGAGTTCTGGTTAGGATGACCTCAGTATATCATCAGGCTTCTATCATTTTCACTTTCCTTTTAGCCCTAATTATAGTAGAATATTCCAAATATTTCAATGATAAACACACTATAAACAATCAGTAGACTTGTTCTGTAAAACTTTTATTTGGCTTGACCAATTAAAAAATGAAATCTCTAAATATAAAAGATGGAAATTCCTCTCTCAGAGAAATCAAAACAGTCTGTGACTATATATGTATCTCTGTAGATTATTTACCTCTCTCTACTGGGCTACCACCCTGGAAACCCCTTTTTCCTTCCTATCATGACATCCAGGGCTTCTGCACCCGACATACCTGTGCATAGATTTAGGCTGTGACAGTGTGCAGTCTCTACCTATTGTAGAAGGCCCCTCCTGGTTCTCTTTAGCACCAGACTTGTAGGACTCCATTCTTTTATGTGGTTTTGTATTTATATTATTTTATCTTTCCTACTGTGTCTGTCATCAAACCCTTTCCCAGTATATTTTTTATACTGTGAGCTCTTGGAGGACTCAAGACTGTTCATACAATCACACCTTTGCATATTTTTCCCAGCACTTAGTTCAATATGCTCCACACTTGGTAAACAGTTAACAAATGCTATAACTGCTACAAAAAGTCACAGAAGGAGTTAACAGGTTTTCTCTTTAATAAGCTTTCCCCAATCAGGATGCTCAATCCTCCAGTTTAAATAGCTGTCAATGGCACCTGCAAATTGGTTCATCCCTTGATGAAGCTAAAGATTTTCTGGAAATCCAGAGAGAATCATGTGGTTTAGCATCTGAGATGAGGTGTTGGGGTGTTTTTTTTTTTAAATTTACTTTACCTTCACCTTCTTATTTTGACATTTGTATAAATTTTGAAATGAAGCTAACTTTTCCTGAGAGATCAGAATGCACAATGCACAGTTAGAATTTGCTAATTTTAAATCTGGGTATTATGAATATTGTGCCTCAATGAAACTGATTGAAATCTCTTCAAAGTATGGAAATGTGTGCTCTCCTATTACCCTTATTTTAAAATTAATAAAATAAAAACATTGTTTGGGTTTTAGCATGCTAAAATATAAGCTGGAGCACAACAAAATGAACTGGGGAGATGTGGCAAATATACAAATCTTTCAGATCAATATATTTTTCCTCAAATTTCTGGATAACTGAGTATCTGAATAATTGTTTGAATTTTCCAGATCATTTAATAAATGTAGACCAGTCTTAGACTGTACTGCATTTGTGGCCAATTTTTAGTGACATCTATATATTTTCAAAATATATAGAGATCTTGATGAAAATTGGCAAGTTAATATCAGAAAAGGAAAGGAGAAACTGAATTTCCAGAGAAGCAGAGAGGATGGTTCATTAAAATTTGGCCCCACATTAAAGGTGTTTTTCTACTCAGAAGCAACACCCAAGGGTTTTCTTGAGGGAGAAGATGTGGAGTCAAAACGATAATAATAATTGTGGTATTTAAGTGTTTTTCTGTGCCAAGTGTGTCTGTATTAAACAATAGAGTTTAATTAGAGTTAACAAGTTAACTCTAAGTTAAATAGAGTTAACAAAATAACCTGGTTGACCACAGTCCTTGTCCTAAATAGGGCTTACAGTCTAAAAGGGAGGGAGAACAAGTATTTAATCGTCATTTTACATATGAGGAAGCTGAGGCACAGATAAGTTAAATGACTTGCCCAAGGTCACATGGAAGACAAGTAGCAGAGCTAGGATTAGAACCCAAGTCCTCTGAATCCCAAGTGTGTGTACTTTCTGTATAAATGAAAGTGGTGTTATTTGCATAAAAAACATTTGTTTGGAGTCCAAATGTGTCCAAATATCTAATCAGACCTATCAATCCCTAGTAGAAAGGGTTGAATTCTGACCCAAAATGATGTCACATCCCTATGATGGACATCTGTCAGTAATATGAAGCAATCTGATAATAATAATAATGTTGGTATTTCTTAAGCGCTTACTATGTGCCGAGCACTGTTCTA
The DNA here is from genome assembly GCF_004115215.2 of Ornithorhynchus anatinus. Lineage (NCBI taxonomy): Eukaryota > Metazoa > Chordata > Mammalia > Monotremata > Ornithorhynchidae > Ornithorhynchus > Ornithorhynchus anatinus. The sequence goes on along the minus strand of NC_041738.1, from coordinate 20,095,806 downwards.
AGCGCTGGGGTAGACATAGGGGAATCAGGTTGTCCCACGTGGGGCTCACAGTCTTAATCCCCATTTTACAGATGAGGGAACTGAGGCACAGAGAAGTTAAGTGACTTGCCCACAGTCACACAGCCGACAAGTGGCAGAGCTGGGATTCGAACTCATGAGCCCTGAGTCCAAAGCCCGTGCTCTTTCCACTGAGCCACGCTGCTTCTGATGCCAGCCTGGAAGCTGCCCCCAGTCCTCTCCCTGTTCCCACAATCCACCCATGTCTCCAGAGGAGGAAATCATGCCCCAGAGACTCCATTCCTCTCCCCTGCTGGAGCAGCCTCTCTGCCCCCTTCACTTACAGCTCCTCCTGGAACTCCCCTCTCCTTCCTCTTTTTCTCCTGGAGAGGTGGAAGAAGATCTGGGGGCTGGAGGATATGAAGTGGAATGCCCCAGTTGGGCATGATCCCTCACTAAGAGCGGAGTCAGAGATGTTTCAGTTTTTTCTCTGCCTACTCTCCATTCTATTTGGCTGCAGTAGCCCAGACTGGGGAATTGTGTCACAGGCACAGAAATAATGGCAGCAGCTGAGGCAGCTCTTTGTGTCAAACTGGAAAGACCAGCTCCCACCCTTCCTGCAGAGACCTCTCCATTCCCCTCTGCAGCTCTGTTTCCCAAGGAACCAGGGTGACTACTACCTTGGTTTTCTTTTCTTTTTTTAACCCTGTTTCTCCTCTCTATCCAGGGCAGGTGTGAGGATCCAGGCAAGGTTCAGCTCTGGGGAAAAGGAGATGCATGCCCCCAAGTCTGTTCCCAGTGCCCGCAATCCACACATGTCCCCAGTGGCAGAAACTGCATGCCATAGACTCTGTCCCCTCAGCCCCCACTGTGAGGGTCAGATCTAGAAGAAGGGACCCTGGAGCAATATGAAAAACATAATCAAAAGGAGGGTAGAGTTCTATTAATAATTGAAATTGCAAGGAAAACATCATTTAAATGTTCTTAAATTATCTTCCTCACTCACCTTTCCTCCACACATACCTTCAATTCATTTTGGGGTTGCTTTCCATCTGCATGCCCAACAAGAATAAGGTCTCATAGTCTGCCTGGCTCCCTTCCTTCAGAGCTACATGGAAAATCCTGCCTCCCTCTTACCTGGTACCACCCCCTGGTCACAAGATCAGATGCCTTCAAACTAAAACTATGAAAGCAATCAATCAGTCTACAATGTGAACCACTTGTTTAACAGATCACCTTGACGGGTTTCACATGATCAACAGGACCTGGTACAAAATACACCTACCTGTTATGGAACCCTCTTTCCACCAGGCCATGCTGCTTCTCTTTTCATTTTTTCTTCTGGTCATGGTAAAGTCTTAGTTAATATAATTTGGGGTTTGCTGGTATAAATGCTAGTTTGCTACTTGGAGGGCAGAGAATATTTCTACCAACTCTGTTGTTCGGTACTCTCCCAACCACTTAGTACACTCCTCTTCACCCATTAAAAGCACAATAAATGTAATTGATGATTAATTTGTGGTTTTAAATTGCTATTTAAATTTACTCTCTTCCAGCAACCCACTGTTGTGAAGAAATGTGACCGAGTGAGAAGAGCACAAGCCTTGGAATCAGAAGGCCTGGGTTGTAATCCTGGCTCTGCCATTTATCTGATGCATGACCAAGGGCAAGTCATTTAACTTCTCTGTGCTTCAGTTTTCTCATCTGTAAAATGAGCATTCAATACATGTTTTCTCTCCTGCTTAGACTGTGAGCTTCATGGAAGGCAGGGACTATGTCAGACCTGAGTATCATCTATCTACACCAAGGTTTGGTACAGTGCTGGGCATATATAAGTGCTTAACAAATACCATCATTATTGTTGTGGTAGTGGTGGTTGTAGTGTTTTCTCCTGAGCAATTAATACAGTGCTCTGTACTCAGTAAGTAGTGGATAAATACCCCTGATTTTTATTGAATCTTCAATTGAAGTAATATTTATCAGATATTTTAAATCATAGTTTTATAGTTCTTCAAATGACTCCAGTGGGTTTGGCATTTGGATTCTGGCCAGATTGCATATTCGTGCTTCTTTTTGATTGGCTGGTTCAGTGATAGGCTCCTTTGGCTTCTCGGTTGTTTTAATCATAGCATTTACTGAGTACACACTTGGTATGGTGACCTGATTTAGGTGCTTGGAAAATAAGGAAAAAGAAGTAATGTTTCCTGCCCATAAGAAGGTTGCACTCTGGTGTCCCCTTCTTCACAAAACACTGAGTCTAATAATCAGACCTAAGAATTATAACTCCTACCCAAAAGTTTAAAGGAACACACCATATTCATCATTCTGTCTTATTCCAATTGATTCAATGTAGTCTTCCTGGGTGTATGTATGGGTCTAGTGAGAATGACTGGAAGTGAATGAAAGAAATATGCTAGGCATTTGAATGAGGCCTTAACAATTTAGGTCCCATCAACTCTGGGGAAGACTTTTAAAGTTCTCAGTCAATCAATCAATCAATCAATCAATCGTTCTGCCTTCCCTTTGGCTCCATCCAACATTCTGATTCTTCCTCTCAATTTCCCCCATCCTCTCCATATCAGGCTCTTCTTTTTTAATTATTTTGAAAGTGCAACTTCTAGCCAAGCACCATCAAGTCAAAATCTAATTCCATGATGAGTGAGTACACTGAGCTACAATCCATGAAGATTCAACATCCTTTGGAAGACCACCCCATATCCCATTATGCACTTTTAGGATCAATGGAGATTGTTCCTTAGATTCAGTACGAGGTAATTTTGCTGTTGTTGTCATTCTGTTTTGTTTTGTCTTTTGACCTGAACTCTAAACCATGAAAACAAAATCTGAAAGGGAAATTTATCATTCTCTAAGTTGGCGCTGAAGAAATATCGCCATTCCTTTCCTGGTGAGAAAATAAGACAGAAATGTTACGTGAAGAGAGGCATGTTAATGAAAAGGGAAATGTATGCCATTTAATGCATCTGTACAAGAACACTGGATGTAAAAGAGAATTAGGATTCAATTGGCTTATGAATCAGTCAATCATTTATTGAGCACTTACTATGAGCAAAACACTATACTAAGCGATGAGAGAATATACTAGAATAGAGTTGGTAGACATGTTTTCTGCCCACAAAGAGCTTACAGTGTAAAGAAAGGATCTAGGGAGATCATCTTATGATTCTGGTTATAGACGTCTAATAATAATAATAATGATAATAAAAATACTTATTAAAGTGCTTACTATGTGCCAAACACTGTTCTAAGCACTGGGATAGATACAAACTAGTCACATTGGACACAATCCTTGTCCTACATGAGACTCACACTCTTATTTCCCATTTTACAGATGCATTAACTGAGGCCCAGAGAGGTTGTGACTTGCCTGAGGTCACAACCCGCAGCCAAGTGGCGGAATCAGGATTAGAATGCAGGTCCTTCTAACTCCCAGGCCCATGCATTATCCACTATGCCACTCTGCTTCTCATATAAAGTGTGCTTATATGCCATAATCATTACTTTTTTTAGTGTAATTGCTCAAGCCAACAGGTCTGTTTAGGCTGATAAGGGTAGTTTTTGCCTTTAACTGAACAGCAGAAAACGTATGGTTCTGTGGATGCTGCTGTTCAAGGGTTCAAAATATCCCGAGTCGAGTGGAGCTGTCTAGCCCAAGCAACCTCCTACCTGGATAGCCCAAGCAACCCTCCTAGCCCTGATCTGAGTTTGGGTGATTGTCTATGGGTTATCCTTCTCGGTTAACTGCTATGAATTATGATTATTTATCTCCATTATGCCTGGATTTTTTTTCCAGGAATCTGTATGACTAGGTAAAAAAAATTAACAAAAGCCTCCGATATCAAACTATCATTGTGCCCTGGGCACTCAGACTCACTCATCATGGTATGCTCTAATACTGGCAATTTCATGTTGCACAAAATTGATTGGTACTTGCCCTCAAAGTGTATATCCCTAGACAATTTATGCTCAGTGATTTAACATAATTATTTGTGCCACAATTTTAATATTTCTGCCTTCCTGACTGTCAACCTGAAATAGCAAAACACACATACACAGAGATAAACAAAACAAAAAACACACTATTCTTCAGAGACAGGATTTAAAAAAAAATCAATGTCAAAGCAGTCGCCTTTGTATTTTGTTGTGACAAGACTGAATTTAAACAGCTTGTGAAGTCAAAACAACAGGAGAAATATCAATACACATTAACTTAATCAAGAAGCTTTACTCTGCTATCCTCATCTAAACTCAGATTTATTTCCCCCCATAACTTCCATTCATCTACTGACATTACCCGATTTCTCCAATCATATGTGCAGAATATACACTGGTCTACTGAAACAAAGTGTCGATATAGGCCCTCAAACTTCCTCTCCTCATTTGCATGAGCATTTATCGCTGCTGTTTCAACAAAACCATTCCCCAGGCAGGCTGCACTCACTTGTTTTGAATTCACACTCTTAAATCTCTTTTATCCAAGAATGGGCCCTCTCGGAGGCCCCGGGTGGTATTCAAGCTGAAACTTCAATTCCATCTGCCTCAGTGCAACCTGCTTTAAAAAGAAATCTTGATAAAAGGATAAATGTGTTAACCCAAATAAGCTGAATATTGGCTTCATTGAATCCTGGGTGGGTGTACTTTGGATCACTTTGAGACATGCATCCAAGTGTGATATTCATTCATTCATTCAACTATATTTATTGAGTGCTTACTGTATGCAAAGCACTGTTCTGTGCTTGGAAAGTACAATTCCAAATAGGATAGATAGATAGATAGATAGATAGATAGATAGATAGATAGATAGATAGATAGATAGATAGATAGATAGAAAGGGTTAACACAAGGGGCCAAGGATGCCAAAAGAAAAATCAGAATTTATTTGAGCCTTTAAAATGGGCTTTGAGCTTCATCCCATTGATACTAGAGTCTCTTCATCTTCCTCTCCCTTTCTCCCCTTGCTCTGCCAAGGGAAATTGAAAGAGAAAATCTGATGAAATTGCTAAAAGCGAGTCTCTGAGCTCTTGTATTTTTAATAATAAAAATAATAATAATAATAAAATTGGTATTTGTTAAGCACTTACTATGTGCCAGGCACTGTACTAAGCACTGAGATGGATACAAGCTATTTGGGTTGGCACAGTCCCTATCCCATGTGGGGCTCAAAGTCTCAATCCCCACCTTACAGATGAGGGAACTGAGGCACAGAGAAGATAAGTGATTTGCTGAATATCACACAGCAAGCAAGCTGCAGAGTGGAGGTTAGAACCCGTGACCTGTTGACTCCGAGACCTGTGCTCTATCCATGCACCATAATGCAAATCATTCTTCCACCTCTATACATCCCAAACAACTTGGGGCTTGAGGAAGTGTTGTCATGGCTAAAGATATCATTTTTTCCCTAATGATCTTTTTACAGTCATCGGCATTGGCCATATACTTAAAATTTAGTTCCCTAGACTCCTCCTCCTATCCACCAGAAAAGCACCTGTTAGCATCGCTTCCTACTAACACATGGGTGGCACCAACTGAGAGTGAACTTCAGCCCTCTAACAACTGCTGGTGGGAGAAACATTCCTCTGTTCTTTTCAGCATTCTTAGAAAAGCCTGATCTCTCTGAAGGAAGTGTCCCTTTGAGGATAACACATTACCACATTTCTATAATGCCAGGGAGTTCCTGGTAAAAATGGGGTCAGATCACTCTATCTCATTCCTGACAAGATGAAACGTGCTAAACAATCGATCAATCAGTCAGTGGGCAGTATTTACTGAGTACCTAATGAGTGGAAATCACTGCCCTCATTGCTTGGCAGAGTGTAACAGAAGCAAGGCACTCATTCCAATGACATCTCCCTGTTTCTGTGAAAATGCAGATTGGGTCTGAATTCCAGTCATATTATACCAATTCTATCCCTATGTAATTAATGCTATCATGATTCTCTGGCGATCTCAAGTAATCGCCACCTCTCTTAACTAGTTCCTTGTTCGGGCTGCTGAATGAGGGCCCTCAAAAAAATGATGATAATGGAGTTTTCCATTGCAAATAATAGAAGAGTCTTGGGGATCCATCAGGATGAAGACATTTGACCCAAGAACTTGCATGAAGTTATTGATTGCAGTGCTAGTGGTTTGTATAGTGCCATACCCCACCTAGGGAAGGGTCAAGTAAGTGGGCAGGGGTGCAGACCATTGTGAAGAGCATTCAAGAGTTTACAGACTCATTTGTGATTAAAGTGGCCACACCATAGCCCAGCTGTGTTGTTGTACCTTTGAACAGTCAGTCAATCAATCAATCATATGTATTTAGTGCTTACTGTGTGCAGAACACTGTACTAAGTGCTTGGGAAAGTACAGTAATAATAATGTTGGTATTTGTTAAACGCTTACTATGTGGAGAGCACTGTTCTAAGCGCTGGGGTAGTTACAGGATAATCAGGTTGCCCCACGTGAGGCTCACAGTCTTCCTCCCCATTTTACAGATGAGGTAACTGAGGCACAGAGAAGTTAAGTGACCTGCCCAGAGTCACACAGCTGACAAGTGGCAGAGCTGGGATTCGAACCCATGATCTCTGACTCCCAAACCTGTGTGCTTTCCACTGAGCATGCTGCTTCTTGACACAACAGAGTTGGTAAACAAATCCCCTGCCCACAACAAGTTTACAGTCTAGACGAGTATACAGAGATTAATATAAGGAAATAAATTATAGCTATGTACATAATCGGTGTGGGACTGAGGAAAGGGTGAATACTAAGTGCCCAAAAGATACAGATCCAAGTGCATAGACACAGCAGAAGGGAGAGGGAGTAGGGGGAAGAGGGCCTGATTGGAGGAAGTTTCTTGTAGAAGATGTGACCTTAATAAGGCTTTGAAGGTAGGGAGAGTGATTGCTTTGTGTATATGGAAAGGGAGGGAGTTCCAGACCTGAGGAAGAATGTGGGAAAATGGTCGGTGGTGAGAAAGATGAGATCAGGGCATAGTGGGCAAGCTGGTGCTTATAGCAGTGACATATTCAGGATGGGCAGTAGTAGATCAGTAAGTTAAGGTAGGAGAGGGCAAGGTAACTGAGTGCTTCAAAACAGATAGTAAGGAGCTTCTGTTCCCTGTGGTGGTGGATGGGCAACCACTGGAGGTTCTTGAGGAATTGGGAGAAGTGGGCAAAACAGTTTTTTTAAGAAAAATGATCCAGGCAGCAAAGCAATGTAGGGATTGGAGTTGGAGGGACAGGAGGCAGGGAGATCAGCAAGGAGGCTGCTAGAGTGGTCAAGGACCCGGGTTCTATTCCCTGCTCCTCCAATTACATACTGTGTGACCCTGGGCAAGTAACTTAATTTCTCTGTGTTTCAGTTTCCTCATCAGTAAAATGAGGAGTGAATGCCTGTTCTCCCTCCTTCTCAAATTGTGAGCCCCATCTGGAACAGGGACCGTGTCCCACCTGATTAACTTATATCTATCCCAGTGCTTAGACTAGTGCTTGACACAGCAAGTGCTTAGCAAATAATAATAATAAATACAAAATAAAATAACATTGAACAGTACTGTGGCTAGAAGAGCAGAGTTTCAGACTTCTCCCAGAATAGAATCCAAAAGTGATGACCACAGCTGAAGCCTCCCTAACATTCTACATTTTGTTAATGTGTTACCATCCCACCACTGCTTCTGTCCCTCCCACTGAGACAGCACGAGGCAAGTTGGGAAGGAGAACCCAGGATAGCATAGTCTGGGGGCAGTGTGAGACAGTGTGGGTTACTGTCTTAGGGGCCCAGAAATCTGGGAGTTTGGAAGGCCAAGGGCTACTGTCACTACTGAGATGGAGAAAGGTTGGGACAGAGGCCCTGGGTGATGTGGCATGGGGGCAGTACATATTGCCTCTAAGGGGCTTGGAAGTCTACTACTTTGGGGGCCAAGGTATGCTCTGTCACAGTCCTGTGGGTCCTCCCCTCTTCTCTCAACCTCACACTCATCTTCTTGGCTCTGTGCCCACCATCTGGGCTGGACTAACCCATGGGAAGATCGACATGGAGGTGGTAGTCACATTAGCCTCTAGCTCATCTTTATTTCAGGGAAACTGACCGTGGGCCTAGATGGGTGTTCTCTGAACCAGGAAGATTCTCTGAACCTGAGCAGGAGTGATCAGGCCCCATCAGCTCCTTATCTTTGTGAAGCAACATGGTGTAGAGGACAGAACATGGGCCTGGGAGTCAGAAGGACCTGGATTCTAATCCCGGCTTCACCACTCGTCTGCTGTGTGACCTTGAGCAACTCACTTCACTTCTCTGGTCCTCAGTTCCCTCATTTGTGAAACGGGGATTGAGACTGTGAGTCCCGTGTGGGACAGTCTGTGTCCAACCTAATTTCCTTGTATCCTCCCCAGCACGTAGTACAGTGTCTGGCATATAGCAAGTGCTTAACAAATGTCATCATCATCATCTTGACGTGAGATGCTATATAATGATGTCATCCTAGGAGCAGGGAGAACTCCAGTACCCTGAGGGAGAAAAGGCGAGGTCTAGTTCATCTTGCCCCCAGTGCTGAGCAGCATTGCCCAGCAGGGACCCGAGCTGCCCTTGGGGCTGAGGGCAGGTGTGTTCAGAAATGAAAATTTTCCCTTCTACTCCCACTCCAGCACTTCCTCTTCACATAAGAACTTGAGCTTTCCTCCGGTTAAGACTGTGAGACCCATGTGTTACACAATTATCTTGCATCTACCCTACATAGTAGTATAATTTTTGGTACATTGTAAGTGCTTAACAAATATTATTATTATTGCTATTATTATCATCATTATTATTGTTGTTGTTGAGCATTCCAATGTCCCTGCTTATGCACATATCTTCACACTCTACTGTTTTCTCCAACCTGAAAATTATTTTAGTTTCTGTCTCCCTCACTTGATGGGGAGTTCCTTGAGGACAGGGATCAGTTGCTAGCTCTATTATGTTCTCCCAAGAGTTCTGGACTCAGCATATACTATAGGTTGGTCAAATGATTGATTGATTCAAGGCTTTCTGTCAGCTTGACCGCTTGTGTCTATTCGCTATGTTCCTCCACTACATAGATTTACACTATGTTCCTTTCAGGCAAACTTCCTACCTGTTCCTCACGCTTGTCTTTCACCTACTGCTGTGAAAGTAAATCTCATCCTGATTTTGCCACTGGTCTGCTGTGTGACATTGTGCATCACTTTCTTTGTATGTAAAATAGGGATTAAAATACATATTCTTCCTCTATTTTATACTGAATTCCATAGGGGACAGGGATGGGGTGTCATGTGATTATGTTGTCTCTACCGCAGTGCTTGGCACATAATAACTGCTTAATTAAACACCATCATTATCAGATCTCCTGTATTTATGTTTTGTTTTTTTCTGTTACTCATTTATTCACTTTTTTCTATCATTTCTCCCTAGAGCCTCATTCTTACTTAGGCTGTATTGATAAGCCTATGGCTACTACTTTCCCTATTAGATTGTAAACTCCTCAAAGGTAAGGACTCTAGGGAAACCTACTTTTTTATAGGTTTCCCGAGTGCCTAGTCAAGGGCTATGAGCTCATTTGGCACTCAGTGGATACTGTCAATGATGATGACGGGCTCAAAGACCTGACCAAAGTAATAGAATGTGAGAGGATTCATGCCAAGACCTGAATGCAGGCCTCCAGCCTGCACAGCCAGGATTTTCTCATTAAGTTGTGATACCTCTTGGCTCCATGATATAGACGTAAACTTTCCCGGCTCGGAAATGTGATCTCTGTATAGCTGACAAGTGGAAAATTGGCCATTCAGCTAAACACAGTGGAAGGCAAGCAGGCTGCTGCTGCTGCTGTTGAGTGAATTCCATCATTTATTACCACGCCGGTGCTAAATTTTCACACCTAATTAATCAAGCCTGCTCGGTAATCACTTTTCTGCATGTGGCGTTGGTGGATTTTACAGCTGCACTTTTAATGAGCTGCTGTTTCTTTTGACATTTGGAAATTTAATCTGGAAAAATGATTCAATGACTTGTAAAAGACCTTTTGTTTTGTGTGTTTATCCATGTAGCCTTTCAGGGTATTTCAAGCGAACAAGGAGCAGCCTGGCTCTCCATTCAGTCACTATTAATTGTTGGTAAATGGCAACCCAATTCCTCAAGAGTTGTCGTACAGATGTGGTCCTTATCAGGGTCAAAGGAGTTAATGATGATTAATGTTATGATAGCAGATACCACCAAATAAATCACATTTTGCCAGTGACACTTGGAGATCTAATTGGGTGAAGGAACCCATCAAGCCCAGAAATCTTTCCTGTCTCGGCCCATCTTACCTCACAGAGGAAGAGACTGGCTTGGCCAGGGAGGAAGAGAGTCTTCTGGAGAATGAATGGCAGAATGAATCTTGAGTGAGCCTTGGTGGTTTCTGTGATTGTTCTCTGCTCACTACCCATGCAAAACACTCACAGACAAGACAAAACACAATAATCAGTTGCTCTACAATCACCCTTCCATTATGGGAAATGGAGAAGAAAGAGAGAGAGACAGATAGGGAAAGAGAAAGAGAGAGACTGGAAAAAAACGATCTTTCTCACTGACACACTTCATTAATTAGTGCTCAGTAGCATCTCTGATCTTGGCAATTCTGCCTGTGGATGTAGAGATCAAGAAATAGACATTCAAAAGTTAAAGAAAAGAGATGAAGACAAGTAGAAAGGCCAGCTGCATTTTAGTGATGTGCTTGAAGGGTTTTAGATTTACTTAATATTTCGGTCCACAGGCACTGAATATGAATGACCTTTGCATACTGAAGAGCTGACTGGGGTTGGAGAGGTTGGGAGAGGGACGGTTATTTAGGTGGGCATTTTAGTCAGCTTGGTAAAGGCCAAATGTATAAAATATTTGATGTCATAGTTTTAATAAAAAGGTTATAGCATTCAATAATAAAACATTATTGTTATTATCTTATCTTGTAGCATCTTATTATGTGCCAAGCACTGGGCTAGATACAAGATGATCAAATTGGACACAGTCCCTACCCTACTTAGGGCTCACGATATAAAGAAGAACAAGTATTTTTCTCCCCATTTTACAGAGTAAAAAATTGAGGCATAGAGAGGTGAAGTGAGTTGCCCAAGTTCACAGAGCAGGAAAGTGACAGAGCCAAGCCGAGAACCTGGTCCCCCTATCTCCCAGGCCTGGGATCCTTTCCATAAACCATACTTCCTCCCTTTTCATTGCATAAGACCCTTCATACTGTATCCACAAAACTTACAGACTTATGAACAGGTTGATAAACTGGATACAAACACTGTCATGTTGATGTGTAGATTTTTACTTTTGGCGGGCATGGTGACCCCTCATGGTGGCAAGTTGCAAGAGGCATCTAGAGTTTCATTCCTTACAGGCCTTAGATTTCTATATTTACCTTAAATTCAATATTAGGAAATAGAGAACCAGAATACCAGGGCTCTTTGGTTTATATTCATACATGCCTCTTTGCCTGATAGTCTTTTCCTTGGAATAGCTGTGGAGGGTTATGTGTGTGTATGTGTGTGTGCATTTACTTCTGTGACTTGTCCGGTATATTTCTCTCTCCTCTCTTCCCCATTAGATTGAAAGTTCCTCAAGGTCAAGGACCATGTATATTGATTGACTTGGTTCCTGACTTCCCACAAACAGTGAACACTCAATGAGTGATGCTCCTTCTGTGATTATCTAGCCAGGTCTTAGGCATCTCTATAACCCACAGAGAGAATACCTATGCACAGCCAATGTTTGTTTCACCTTTCAAATAGCCACACAACTCACTGCTGACCCACATGCCCAGCAGTCATGCATGTCATATGACTAATTAGAAAAAAAGTTGTCATTTTTTTTGGACTTGCAGTTTTCCTGGATGGAGGGCAGTCTCATTTAATAGTCTTGAATGGGCTAGTAATTTTGTGTGGATTTTTTTCAGGACTATATGAGGAATTGTTCCTTGGGGGGTGCAGAAAACAGAGAGCCAAATCAGGCAGTCAATAGTATTTACTGAGTGCCTGTGGTTGGCTGCATTGCGTACTGGATCAAAGAAGAAAAGGATATCCCAGAAGCAATAAAGCTATGTCCAAAGCATGTTACCCTGTGGTGTGACACATGACCCAGGTGGATTACATGTACTTAATTTCTGCATTCTCATGAGCAAAGCCCAAAGAAACAGAAGGATTAACATCTAGCTGAAGTCAAATCAGGTTGGATATGCCTTTTTCTTTAACTGTGAAAAACACCTTGAAAGCACAACAGTTGCTTATGCACTTATGACTCCTAAATATGGTGAATAGGATTACTAAATAGCAATACTTCCTAAATATCGCATTCATAGGTGGCTCTCCCCAGTGACAACACAGTAGAGATAAAGGCTGATTTGATAGCCGCCCCCAACGTTCTTTCTCTTCTCCCCTCCCACCTCTTTATCTCAAAGTTCTCTTATGTGTCATAATAATTGGCTAATATTCGCTTAGACCATCTGCTGCTGCTTTCCCCTTTGTTCATCAACAGGTTAAAGATTTTCTCCTAGAAAAATCAGATAATAAACTTGGGTTGCTAGGAGGGAAGATACCACTCCAGAGAAAGTGAAGTTGAAGGGTCAGAATTTGCTCATCTCATTTCCAGCTCAGCACTCACAAGCTTTCCATGGTGCAGGGAGATTTGCAAATAACATGAGAAAGTCAACTTATTAAAGGGGAGTAACCAGCTTAGAGAAAAATCTCTAGCTGGCATCCACTTATCTGGCACTCATTTATCCAGGCCTCTGGGCCCTACCCACTATTCTGATAAGGATCCTACCAGAAGAGTTTTCTTTTCCTCTTCTTTGTGATCCTCCATGCACATTTATAACCTCGCAGATTTTTCACCCACTGGTTTCATATCACTCCTCCCATGTTGGCCAAAGCAGGAAAGTCATGGGTCTTCCAGTAATCCCAGGCTTCCCTTCTATCTTCCCCACTCTTTCCATTTCTCCCAAGTCCAGGAAAGACAGTGTGCCCTTCATGCTCCCTGCCCTTCCCGATTGTTCCTCACGAACAGAGGAACAGGAGTTAAACAGCCATCGACTTTGGTCTCCAAACCCTCATCTGTCCCAGGAGAAATTAGTCGCTAATCAGAGGTGGTAGAAATGTACCAAGGAGACTGTAGCAGCAGCAGCTGTGCCTGGCCCTGCCAGTGACTGCAATTGCCATGTGTGCTCATCTATGGGAATTTTGGAGCACCTCATAACAGCTCATGAATTTTGTAAACTAACCTCATTGGAACCAAAGCATGAAATTGCAATTTTAACTTTGTCAACAAGCAAAGACTTCAAGGAAGCTAATGTTGCTTGCCTCCTCTGCAGCTTTGCTTACAGCAGTTATGTCAGGAGCAACTCTGTTACCTAGGCAGGGAATAGGGAACCTCACACCTGGGAGTTGAGAGTTCTTGGAGTTCTGGAAGTTCCTGCTTCCAAACCCAAGAATGGAATGATGAAGATTACTTTCTCCCGACCCCTGACCACTCACCAGCCAGGCTCTAGATGGAGTTGCCTGGGTGATATCTTGCTGGGCGGAACTGATCCTCCCACCCATCTCAGGGCTTCCTTGCCAAGAGTGATGATGATGATGATAATGATAATGATGATGATGGTATTTGTTAAGCACTCACTATGTATTTGTTAGGCACTTACTATGTGCCAGGCACTGTTCTAAGCACTGGGGAAGATACAAGGTAATCAGGTTGTCCCATGTGGGGCTCACAGTCTTATTCTCTATGTTACAGATGAGGTAACTGAGGCAAAGAGAAGTTAAATGACTTGCCCAAAGTCACACAGCTGATTAGTGGTGGAGTCAGAATTAGAATTCATGATCTCTGATTCCCAAGCCCAGGCTCTTCCCAGTAAACCATGCTGCTTCTCTGAGGGGGTGGCATCTCCAATCTCTTTACTAATAGGGCAGGGGGCCCATGTGAACCAAGAAAAGCCACCAGAAGCCCTGCTGACATCTCACTGTTACATCCAGTACTTTTGCTCTCGAGGTCTGTAGCCCACAGGGCTCTCGGGGGATTTGTGCATTCTCTAGTCAGTCAGTCAGTCATATTTATTGAGCACTTATTATGTTCAGAGCACTGAAGTAAGCACTTGGGAGATTACAATATTACAATAAGCAGACACATTCCTTGCCCTACAATGAGCTTACAGTCTAGAGAGGGAGATGAACATTAATATAAATACATTACAGATATCTACATAAGTGCTGTGGGCTTGGAGGAGGGAATAAATAAAGAGAGCAAGGCAGGGTGATGCAGAAGGGAGTGGGAGAAGAGGAGAGGAGGGTTTAGTCAGGGAAGTCCTCTTGGAGGAGATGTGCCTTCAGTAAGGTTTTGAAGGGCAGGGAGAGTAATTATCCATCAGATATGAGGAAGGAGGTTATTCCAGGACAGAGGCAGGACTTAAGCAAGAGGTTGGTGGCAAGAGAGATGAAATTGAGATACAGTGAGAAGGTTAGCATTAGAGGAACAGAGTGGGTGGGATGAGTTGAGGTAAGGAAAGTAGTGAGGTGAGGTAGGAGTGGACAAGATGATTGAGTGCTTTAAATCCAAAGGTGAGAAGTTTCTGTTTGATGCAGAGGTGAATGGGCAACCACTGGAGTTTCTTGAGGCACAAAGAAACATGGCCTGAATGTTTCTGTAGAAAATGATTCAGGAAGCAGAATGAAGTATGGATTGGAGTGGGGAGACACAGGAGGCAGGGAGGCCAGCAAGGAGGCTGATAGAGTATTCAAGGCAGGATAGGATGAGTGATTAGATTAATGTGGTAGCAATTTGGATGGAGAGGAAAGGGCAGATTTTAGCGATGTTGTGAATGTGGAACTGACAGGATTTAGTGATGGACTGAATATGTGGGTTGAATGAGAGAGAGGAGTCAAGGATCATGGGCTTGTGAAACAGGAATGATGGTGGTGTCATCTACAGTGATGAGAAAGCCAGGGGGAGGAGAGGGTTTGGGTGGAAAGATAAGTTCTGTTTTAGACATATTAGCTTTGAAGTGATAGAAGGACATCCCAAATGTCAAATTTTACAAATTTTAGAAGGAGCCTGTAGGTTCCCTTTACCTCTGGACTTGTTGGACTCTGTACCTTTTTGTTGACTTCAGTGGTGCTTTGTATTTATATTATTTCATGTTTCATTCTTTCTGTCACTAAACTCCACCCCATCCTATTTTTAGATTGTGAGACACTCAAGAGCCAGAATTCAGGTCTAATCCTCACCTGTGTCTTTTTTCCCAGTGCTTTAGTACAATGCTGTGCATTCAGAAGGTACCTAATGGATACTAATAATGTAATGTTGGTATTTGTTAAGTGCTTACGAACGTGCAAGCACTGTTCTAAGCACTGGGGTAGATACAACTATTTCCTGTTCAGAGTGGAGAATGGCACAACACCCACTGGACTGTTGCTCAGGTGGGTGATGGAAGTAAAGCTATAAGGACATGGGAAGGAACCTGAGAGGAAACGCTAAATGAAGCTTGAACTCCAGATATCCAAAAGGCCAAGCTTGCCAATGTCCCTGAAATATTGTTCCAAGCCCTGAGAAACTGAGCATCATGAAATATTGACAGCCAGAATAGAGCTGGGAGTTGAGTTGGAGTTGCTGCCAGAGTGTCATCTCATCAGCAGGGAGTGGAATCTTTTGCCTGAAGTTTTTTTTTCTCCCCCAGCTTCATGGTTGCCATGTTCCTCCTGAATCCACAAGAGAGGGGAAGCACATAGCTGGCAACTGCAGTGCAATCTCCAAGTGTCAACCTCAGATGCCACTGATGACAAGCTCCATTCCCCAAGCTCTATCAGGCTGCCTGAGCCACATCCATACCACTCTTTTGTCCCTTCTCTGTCCCCTCCTCCTGCTTCCAAAGCACAGGCCACTCTGAGGGATAAGACTGGGCCTGCCCTCATTTGGCTAGTGGGTATCTGATTGTAGCCATGGGAAGAGGAGTCTCTTCAGCACTGCCTCTAAAGGAATGTCAGGACAGGTCAGTAAAACAAATATGGTGCATTCTCAAGAGAAGGTCAAGAGAGCTGGCTCAGGACTTCCTGATAGCCTCAGCAGCACAGTATTTCTAATAATGGGTCACAGTTCTCTAATCTAAGGCAGTGAGCAAGGTGTTGCTTCTCCAGCCTTTCTAAGCCCCTTTGCCTCTCTGAAAACCTGGTGTAAGGAATCCTGAGTTATCCAGAAAAATAACACCAGCTTCTTCTGGGACTCTTTTAGGATACCCTGCCCTCAATATTTCCTCATCACCTTCCCTGAAAATCTATCAGAACAGATGGTTTCTGTCCCAAGATAGTCTCTGAGATGCTACCCAGCGTTGCGAGTCAGTGGCTCTGAGATTAATAAACTGGACTACCCATCCAAAGGATCCCCAAAGCACTTCACCCACCCACAACCTGGAATAACCACCACAGAATGTTTCCTCTGCTCCTGTGCACGAGCTCAAGTGTTCTGCTGGAAGAAATCCAGACACCCAGTTAAACCTCATCCAAGTCAAATTCATCCTCACTTGCTTTATTCTGTCCTCTCTTCTGTCAGACAATAATACTTCTCCATCCTTACTAACTCCCATATCCACCCCCAGTGCCAGCTGTTCCAGATGTTTAACTCCTTTCCCTAACATCCTGTCCCCCACCTCTCCCATCTCATTTCCATAATGACTTGGTCATGTACTTTTTTGATAAAATTGAAAGCACCCCCTAAATCCCCCTGCTCCTCTCCAGTATCTCCCTTCTCTTGTTCCCTGTTCAACTCTCCCAAGTTTCCCAGCAGTATCTCAGCAGGAGATCTTTCACTTGTCAAATTCTACCCCTTCCGCAGATACCTCTGACCCCAACTCTTCACACCTTATCAAAACACTCACCCTTTTCCTTCATCCCTCCTTGGCTGACATTTTCAACCATTCATTTCCCAATGGCTTCTTCCCCATTACTTTCATTCATTCATTCATTCATTCATTCGTATTTATTGAGTGCTTACTATGTGCAGAGCACTGTAGTAAACACTTGAAAAGTACAGTTCGGCAACAGAAAGAGAAAGTTCCTACCCAACAATGGGCTCACAGTCTAGAAGGGGGAGACAGACAACAAAACAAAACAAGTAGACAGGCATCAATAGCAGCCATAGATAAAGAGAATTAACCAAACCTCTTCCCTTCACGACACAGCCCCCTCCCATTACCACTCCATCTTCCTCCTATCATGCCTAGTCAAACTCCTTAAGTGACTTATCTACTCTTGGTGACTCCACTTTCTCACCTCTAATTTTCTCCTTGATCTCCTTAAATCTAATTTCTGCCTCCTTCATTCCATTGAAACTGGCCTCTCTAGTGACTATTGATCTTTTAACCAAATACTAGTCTCTAATGCATCCTAATCCTCCTCGTCTTCACAGCTACCTTTGACATTGTGGACCATTCCCTTCTCCATGAAACAATATCCAACCTTAGCTTCACTGACACTGTCATCTTTTGGTTCTCCTCTTATCTCTCAGTCTGCTCTTTCTCACTCTCTTTCACAGGTTCTTCTTCTGCCTTCCACCCTCTCTTCAATAGTGGTTCCTCAAGTCTCAGTTCTGGGTCCCCTTCTATTAACCAACTACATTCACCAACTACACCCAATCTCTTGGACAACTTATTTGATCCCATGGAGTCAATACCATCTTTACACAGACTTTTCCCAAATTAATCTCTCCAGCCCTGACCTCTCTCCTTCTCTGCAGCTTCACATTTCTTCCTGCATCCAGGATGTCTCTACCTGGTTGGCCTGATGGCAGGAAGAAGCATGTCCTAATGGATAGACCATGGGCCTGGGAGTCAGAAGGACTTCGGTTTTAATCTTGATTCTGCCACTTGTCTGCTGTGTGACCTTTTGTGCCTCAGTTCCCTCATCCATAAAATGGGGATTAAGACTGTGAAATCAGTGTGGGACAGGGACTGAGTCCAACCTGATAAGTTTGTTTCTACCCCTGCACACAAAACAGTGCCTGGAACATAGTAAGTGCTTATCAAATATCATAAAAAATGAACATTTAAAAAAACCCTCAAACTAAACATATGCAAAACAGAACTCCTCATCTTTCCCCCAAACCTGGTCCTCCCCCTGTTTTTCCTATTACTATAGACAATGCCACTAGCACCCTAACTCACAAGCCGTAACCCTTGGCATTATC
Organism: Ornithorhynchus anatinus; assembly: GCF_004115215.2. Lineage (NCBI taxonomy): Eukaryota > Metazoa > Chordata > Mammalia > Monotremata > Ornithorhynchidae > Ornithorhynchus > Ornithorhynchus anatinus. The sequence continues at coordinate 20,077,599 of NC_041738.1, read as the reverse complement.
CTCAACTCATCTCTCTCATTCAACCCATGTAGTCATTTCATCACCAAATTCTGTTAGCTCTACCTTCACCACATCACTAAATCTACCCTTTCCTCTCCATCCAAATTATTACTATGCTGATCCAAGCACTTATCATAATCCGACTTGACTAATGAATCTGCCTTCTCATTGACCTCCCTGCCTCCTGTCACTCCCCACTCCAGTCCATACTTCACTCTGCTACCCAGATCATTTTCTAAAAAAAAGTTCAGTCTATGTCTCCCTACTCCTCAAGAACTTCTAGCCATTACTCATCCACCTCCAAATCAAACAGGAGCTCCTTACTTTCAGCTTTAAAGCACTCAATCAGTTTGCCCCCTCCTACCCAATCTCACTGATTTCCTACTACCACCCAGACCACAAACTCTGCTCTTCTAGTGTCAAACTTTGTTCAATCTTGTCCCTCTTGCCATTGACCTGGAGCTCCCTGTTCTTCTAAATATGACCACTCTTTGTAACTTCAAAACCTTAATAAAATCGTATCTCCTCAAAGAGGCCTTCCTCAATTAAGTTCTCTATGCCCCTACTCCACCGTTCTCTATGCCCCTACTTCACCTCCCTTCTGTGTTGCCAGTGCAATTGGATCTGAAACCTGTACCCCATCCTTAGTCCCAGTTTATTTATTTCAATGTCTTCCTACCTAGACTGTAAGCTCACTGTAGGGGAGACTGTATCTACCAACTCTGTACTCTCCCAAGTGCTCTGCACAGAGTAGGCACTCAAAAAGTCCCATGGATTGGTTGACCAATGACACACAATGAGGAGAAATTCCTCAGGCCAGGAAACACCCAGGAGCTGACTCTCCATGGGACCAATCAACATCAGCTGCAAGAGTTGTGATTTTTTTTCAAAATCCACTTTTTTTTTTTGCATCCTGATGAAATGAATCTAATTAGCCATTCTAACACTAGGGTTGCTTTCAACTCAGAAAAATTGTCACAGTCAGTGAATCAATCATTTGTATTTATTGTTTACTGTGTGCACAGCGCTGTACTAAGCAATTGGGAGAGTACAATATAACAGAATTGGTAGCCATGTTCTCTGCCCACAGTGAGCTTACAGTCTAAATGGGGAGACAGTCATTAATATAAGTAAATAAATTATGGATATGCACGTAAGTACTGTGGGCCTAAGACAGGGGTGACTACAGAGTGCAAGAAGAAGAAGAAGAAGAAGGGAGAGAGAGAAGACGAAATCAGACCTTAGTTGGATAAAGCCTCTTGGAAGAAATGTGTTTTAATAAGGTTTTGAAGGTGGGGAGAGTGTTCGTCTGTCAGATATGAAGAGGGAGGCCGTTACAGGCTTAAAAAAAAAAATGTTGGTATTTGTTAAGTGCTTACTATGTGCTGAGCACTGTTCTAAGCGCTGGGGTAGATAGAGGGTAATCACGTTGTCCCACCTGAGGCTCACAGTCTTCATCCCCATTTTACAGAGGAGGGAACTGAGGCACAGAGAAGTGAAGTGACTTGCCTAAAGTCACACAGCTGACAAGTGGTGGAGCCGAGATTAGAACCCATGACCTTTGACTCCCAAGCCCATGCTCTTTCCACTGAGCCATGCTGCTTCTCTTAAGGCAGGTCGTGGGTGAGAGGTCGGAAGAAACAGAGGAGATTAAGGTGAGCCCATTGTTGGGTAGGGATTGTCTCTATCTGTTGCTGGATTGTACTTTCCAAGTGCTTAGTACAGTGCTCTGTGCACAGTAAGTGTTCAATAAATATGATTGAATGAACGAATGAATCAAGGTACAGTAAATAGGTTGGCATTAGAAGAGCAAAGTGTGAGGGTTGGGTTGTAGTAGGAGAGCAATGAGGTAAGGTAGGAGGGGCAAGATGATTGAGTGTTTTAAAGTTGATGGTAAGGAGTTTCTGTTTGATGCAGAGGTGGATGGGTAAGTACTGGAGGTTGTTGAGAAGGGGTAAACTTGGACAGAACACTTTTGTATAAAAATGAACCAGATAGAGTGAACTGTGGACTGGAGTGACAAGAGACAGGAGGCAGGGAGGTCAGCAAGGAGAAAACTGAAATAAAAAAAAAATCTTGAAGCCATGTAGACAGGATCTTTTCCCCATCAGCCATATCTTTTTGGTAAGGTCTGCTATGTTAATCCAGGGGAAAGAACACAGCTCTGGGAATCAGGAGGCCAGGCTCCTCACCTCAGGTCTGCTAGTAGGGAGATGCCTGCTGGAGTGATGGGATCAGTGGTGAAGGCCTTGGATTGCAAAATCGCCCGGGGAATTCTGCAAGGGCGACTGCAGTAAAAGGAATCTTGCAAAGTAGCTGGCTTATGTGTTGGGTGAAGATGCTGCAGTACAGTTCCACTCTATGCAATGGTCACTTGGGAGATTAAAGGGTCCTGTATTTACAAAACCTTTGCATGCACTGTACAATTTGCATCACCGCTGCCTGCCTACTGGCTCATTGCATTTCATGCCCATGAGGGATTTGACTGGCCAGTATGACAAAGGAGTGTGAGAGTTGCTCCACAAACATGAGGTTCTAGGTTCTGAAGTGTCAGGCCTGAGACTTATCCATCATTTTAGATGGGCAACTTAGTCATCTTCATCAGCATCATCATAATAATAATAATGTTGGTATTTGTTAAGCGCTTACTATGTGCCGAGCACTGTTCTAAGCGCTGGGGTAGACATAGGGGAATCAGGTTGTCCCACGTGGGGCTCACAGTCTTAATCCCCATTTTACAGATGAGGGAACTGAGGCACAGAGAAGTTAAGTGACTTGCCCACAGTCACACAGCCGACAAGTGGCAGAGCTGGGATTCGAACTCATGAGCCCTGACTCCAAAGCCCGTGCTCTTTCCACTGTGCCACGCTGCTTCTCTATCATCATCATCATCAGTGTGGCCTAGTGGAAAGAATATTGTCCTGGGAATCAGAGGACCTGGGTTCTAATCCCGACTCTGCCAATTGCTTGCTGTGTAACCTTAGACAAGATACCTATCTTCTCTGTGCTCATTTTCCTCACGGCAAAATGAGGATTAAAGCTTGCTTCCTCCTACTTAGACTGTAAGCCCCATAGGGGACAGGGATTGTGTCCAACCTTATAAACCTGGCCCTCTCTCTCTCCCTTGAGCAGCCCCCGCCGGGGTTCTGAGCACAAAAGGAATCCAACAAGACTAGGTGCTTCTGCAGCCTTTCTCTGAATGAACTTGAAAGCATGTCGGCAAGAATTCTTCCCCATCCCCATTTTCTACTCCAACCCTCACACATGGGATGGATGAGGAGAAAAGTGTGTGGACTTCAAAAGATCGTGCTTCTTCCAGTCTCAGAAACCTTCCTACAGACTAAGCAGGGACCGGGATCCTTCTGGACAGCTTCAGTGAAGAAGGCAAACAGGGACCAAAGACACAGAGATGGAGAACCAATCTCAAGGAGGTGGGGGAATCTTTAGCACTGCCTTAGATTCAGGGCTGTGGGCACCACCCTCTTTGTGCCTACGGCTAAGACTGAGCCTGGATCAGTGCCAGCCCTGGTAGATATTTGACAGCTATTAGTATTGAAGACATGATGATAAGGATGAAACAGAAAATGGTCTTCTTTCCAAAGAGCCTCTAAATGGAACAAGTTGAAACAAAAGTTCACAGTGACTGACAATTGAGCAGAAAGTTGAATATCTTTCCTTGGAGATCTTTAAGAGCTGAATAGACCCCAATCCTCCCCACCTTCCTCCCACGTCCACCCCAACCCCAACACCCCAAACCAAAAAAGATGGTTTCAGCCCTTAGAACTAGGGGAATTGATAAAAGGATTTCTTGAATTCCTTCCTGCCATTGATTCTGTGTATACTATGTATTGTAATTGTTATTGTCACCAATTGATAGATTGATTGTTTGTTAGTCATTGATCTGACCGGGGCTCCTGAAGACTATGAAAGGTAGTTTTCTTGTCCTCCCCTCTTTCTCTTCTGTCAGGCTTGAAGAACTACAGGTTTTGGGAAAGACACCAAAACTGTTCTTCTGGAGCTAACATATGACCAAATTCTTTTTTCTTTTCTTTCTTTCCTTTTCTTTCTTTCCTTCCTTCTTTCTGTCTGTCTTTGTTCTGTCTTTCTGTTTGAGTTTCTTTGTCTTTCATTTTTTAGAAGCAGCGTGGCTCAGTGGAAAGAGCCTGGGCTTGGGAGTCAAAGGTCATGGGTTCGAATCCAGCCTCTGTCACTTGTTAGCTGTGTGACTGTGGGCAAGTCACTTAACTTCTCTGTGCCTCAGTTACCTCATCTGTAAAATGGGGATTAAAACTGTGAGCCCCACGTGGGACAATCTGATCACCCTGTATCTACCCCAGCGCTTAGAACAGTGCTCTGCACATAGTAAGTGCTTAACAAATACCAACATCATTATTATTACTTTTTTCTTTCTTTCTGTCTTCCACTCTCTTTTTCTTGCTTTCTTATCTTTCTTTCTGTCTTCCTTTTTCCTTTCTTCCTTTCTTCCTTTCTCTCTCTCTCCCTCCCTCCCCTCCCTTCCTTCTCTCCCTTTCTTCCCTCCCTCTCTCCCTCCCTTTCTTCTCCTTCCTCCCCATCTCCCCTCCCTTCTGACCCTCCCTCCCTTCCTCCTTTTCCTCCCTCCCTCCCTCCCTTCCTTCCTTCCTCCCTCCCTTTCTTCCATGTGTCCTTTACAGCACCAAGTTTCAGAGTGAAGGCTAAAGGACAGTGATGTGGTAGCTCCTTCTAGGGAAACCGGATGTCTGAAGAGCTGGTGGGGGAGGGAGATACATGTTGAATCAGAAGTCCTGGGGGGAAAAAATGAGGTCTAGAAACTGAGGCTAGAGATTAGATGTGAGGCAGTAATGACTCTCTATTCCTAATGCAGGTGAGTCACTCTGGAGCCTGAGTTTTTAGAATGTCGTGAAGCACAGACAACTTGTAAAGGACTGTTCACATCTATTTTTGACAATTATCTCTTTGCTCTGGGCCTTTTAAAGCTGCAGTTCAAACAAGTCTTTCTAATCCAACTGCCCCTTTTGAAAGAGGGTTTTAATTTTTTTTTAATAAAAAGAAGCATTTAGAAGCTTTAAATCAATTTCTCTAGTCTTCAGTCTCCAAAAGATTCCTGTGTGGCAAAGAAAGTTCTTAGCTCTCCTTCTTGTTAAGATTCCCTTTATGGCTCTGCACAGACACTAGCTTAAGTCCATGTCTATTTCTGTTTCCAAAAGGCATTAACCCCAACCTTGCATTACCTTTTCCACAAGATGAAGAAGCTTTGGACTGCTTCTCTGACTCCCAATGTTCTAGGATAGGAGAGGGAGTTACACTCTGTTCACTTACAAGGAAGTCTCCCTATCCAGAGTTCTGTAAAGCAGTGGTTGACAAAGCCAAGCCTCAAATTTACTACAGGGATGCTCTTTTAAACTGGGGCACCTGGTCAACCAGAAAGTCTGGTCAGAGAAGCAGTGTCTTCTAATGGAAAGAGTACGGTCTTGAGAATCAGAGGATCTGAGTTATAGCCCTGAATTCTGTCACTTGCCTGCTGTATGATCTTCAGCAAGTCACTTCACTTTCTGTGTTCCAGCTTCCTCATATGTAAAATGGGGATTACATATCTGTTCCATCCCCTCCCAACCTTAGACTGTGAGCCCCATATGAGACAGGGACTGTGTCTGATCTGATTGAATTGCATTTACCCCAGCACTTAGCACAATGGCTGGCACATAGTATGTGCTTAATGAATACTACAATTATTATAAGCTCATGGAGGGTCAACAGTACTTATTCGGACATCCCTGGCATCCCAGGCATTGGCTTTGAGGCAGTCAATCAGCTCTCCACCTCCCATCTTACTTTACTGACTTCCTACTACAATCCAACACACATATTTCACTCCTCTAATGCCAGGTCATTTCCTTTGGTTCTTCTCAACAAGGTCTGATTGGTTGGAGGGTGGAGAAAGGAAATGATGGCAGTGACAACACCAGCAGTGTTCCACTTTAGGAATAGGATCTGTCCCTGTTCCCATTCCCAATCTGGTCCTCGTCCCCATCATGTTTGTGTTTTCAAATGTACATAGAGAAAAGTTTGCAGCCCAATGAGGTCTGTGTGGGAAGTGAGGTGGGGAACCGGAGTCTTCCCTGGCACAGGTCTGATATAAGCTCACTCCGAGCAACTGTAGTGATTAAAATGGCTACAGCCTTTGCCAGGCAGGAGAGGGAAAAGATGAAGGGAAGTGGCAGGACCCCAGGGAGAGGTGACTAGCATGCCCCCCTGCCCAGCTTACTTTCTCCCACCCCACCCTATTCCCTCTTCACTAATAGAAGTGAAAGTGATGCTTAAAAGGATTGAGAAAGGGTTGAGTCAGGCTGCTGCCCTGGCTGCTCATCTTAAAGGGTTCTGCCGAATAGCAGGATCGCTGTCCATATAGGCTTTATGGAAGCTAAGAGGATTCACTGAGAGTCCAAACAAAGCTTTCATGAAAGAACTCTGTCCACCTTTATGAAGAGTGATCCTGCTAGTTCCTCTTGCTCTTATCTCAATTGAACTCCATCTTGTTAATCATAGCTATTGCTCCAACTTGCCAACATTATTTGGGATTCTCCTTCTCCTCGGAGGTGCTAAGAGCCATTGCCAGCTTCATCTCATCCATTAGAATACTTCATAGTCAATCATCCAATTGATCTATAAAAATATTAGATAGCTTTGGATTTAGGCCAAATCTTTGCAAAATGCCCCTCAGTATTCTGTGTCAGTAAATTGACGTGGAAATGGTTCAACAGGATGGCACATGAATGCTACATTACTTGATACATGAACTCACCATAATATACCAGAATAGAAAACACATTTACTGAATTACTCATCATTAGCTTTAATGAGTCCAACCTATAAAACTGCACAGACCAGGTCCTGGATAGAAGAGAGAGTGAACAACTAATTTGAGAAGCAACATCTTTTCAATCAATCAGTTGATCCATCAATCATATTTATTGAGCACTGACTATGTGCAGAGCACTGTGCTAAGCTCTTGGGAGCATATGGTATAACAATATAACAGAACATGTAGACATATTTCCAGCACACAGTGAATTTACAATCTAGAGGGGGAGACAGACACTAATACAAATAAATAAAATACAGATTAAATTATAAATCAATCAATCAATACTATCTATTGAGCACTTACTCTGTGCAGAGCACTGTCTAGAGTGCTTGAGAGAAAACAATAGAGTTAGTAGACAAGATCCCGGTCCTCAAGGAGCCTACAAGTTTTTGCCTCTCTTGCAGCATCTTCAAGATTCCTGAAGCAGCAAATAGGTTCACCAAATCACAGACCAGGTAAGTCTAATCTTCACTCCTTCTCCCGTTCACAGAATTTATTCTACCATAGACATTCTCCTAATATTCCTTGCCTGACAGATCAGTTCCTATTTGACTTCACACTAGAATACATATATTGATTGTGATTATCTGCTAGAGGAGCCTCATTTCTTTTCACAGATATTCAATACTGTGCATCCCTCTGCCTTAGTCTCCGACATCTGTAGCTGGCCCCTTTCTAATCTCTCTTGTTCCAGGGTGTCTCCATAAGAATCCATTAGTCCAGTTCAGCTCTCTAAAGGCTGAATTTTGAAGTTGAGAAAACTCCAAGTTCCCACATATCATTTTGTGTTATGCTCTTTATTCTTTAGTTCCTTAAGTAACAAGGCGGGGAGATCAAGTTGTAATATTAAAGGTATTTAGTGGGCTGTCGACTGGTGCAGTGCACTGTACTAAGCACTTGGGAAAGTCCAGCAGAAGCAGGAGACCCATTCCCTGCCCACAAGGAGCTCGCACTCTAACAGGTATTGCTGAGGATGAGACATACTGCAGCAATTGGAGTCATCTTCCTTAAGAGTAGGGACTGGGCCAGCTGACTTAGGGAAGTCCTTCTGGCAAGTTAAGCGGGGCCATGGCTGGGTTCAGGGGACCCTGTTTTTCCCTGCAGCAGAAGAATGAAAAGAAGAAGGACTGAGGACCACATTATTCACATTATTACTCCCCCTGTCAGTAATTTGTTTAAGGGTTCGTCTTTCCCACTAGATATATCCTCCTTGAGAGCACAGTGATCATGATTTCTAAGTCTTTTGTACTACCCCAAGAGCAAGTACAGTGCTTGGCACATGGAAGGTGCTCAATAAATGCTATTGATTGATTGATTAATAGTGTCACTGGGTACCTGCCTGCAAATAAGGTGGGCTTTCACAGAGTGGCCTACTGGAAAGAGCAAAAGACTGGGAATCAGAAAACCTGGGTTCTAATCCCAACTCCACCGTCTGCCTGCTAGAGGACCTTGTGCAAGTCATTTATCTTCTCTGTGCCTCAGTTTCCTCATATTGTAATTTAAGTACTAGTCATATTCCCCACTTAAATGGTGAGCTCCATATGGGCCCAAGACTGTGTCTGTTCAGATCAACCAGTGCTTGGCACATAATAAGCACTTAACAAATACCACAATTACCAGTGAGTGCAAGCTGAGGAGCAGTGTGCAAAGAGCTGATATTTAAGCTAGTAACCACTGTTGGAAAGCTTCAAAATCGTGGTAAGAAGTTTTTGCTTGATATGGAGGAAACTGGGTAGGTTTTGAGGTTTTTGAGGATGAAAAAATAAGTTCCAAGAGAAGTTTTTGAAAGATGATTGAGGTATGAGTGGAATATAGCCTGGAGTAGGGTAAAGCTGTAGGCTGGGATACTAGTGAGGAGGCTAATCATGCTGTAGTGAGACCTTGGAGCAGGGTGAGAGATTTGGGTGGAAAGGAAAGGCTGGATCTGGGAAATGTCAAGGAAATCCCAGGTCTGCCATTTGTCTTCTGTGTGACCTTGGGCAAGTCACTTAATTCTTCTGTTCCTGAGATTCCTCATCCATAAAATGAGAATTAAGTCTTTGAGTCTTATGTGGGACAGGAACTGTGTCCATCCTGATTTTCTTTTATCTACTTTGGTGCCCAATACAGTGCCTGGCATATAGTAAGCACTTAATAAATACCATAAAAATAAAGAACTAGATTGAATTGTTGATTATATGTGAACACTCAAGACAGGAGAGATTCCCAAACCTGAATGGGTTCTGGTAAGTCCTGCTGGGGGCAGGATGGTGGACAGGATGACCTCTTGAGATAGTTTGAAGCACTATGATTATCACTCCTTTTCAAACCGAGTCTTTCCTAGTTCTCAGCGATTCTCCTCTGCCTGCCGGGATGACTTCTATAGTTAGCAATAGAAAGCATCTTGGGCATGACAGTTGGCCTTCTGGAGGAGTCTTAGCTGAAAATTTGTCCAACAGCTGGATTGGAGATAAATCAGGCCAACCGGAGCCACAGCTGTCTTCTCCATTGCTGGGATGGTTATATGTCAAAGCCACTCATTCATTCATTCATTCAATAGTATTTATTGAGCGCTTACTATGTGCAGAGCACTGTACTAAGCGCTTGGGATGAACAAGTCGGCAACAGATGGAGACAGTCCCTGCCGTTTGACGGGCTTACAGTCTAATCGGGGGAGACGGACAGATGAGAACAATGGCAATAAACAGAGTCAAGGGGAAGAACATCTCGTAAAAACAATGGCAACTAAATAGAATCAAGGCGATGTACAATTCATTAACAAAATAAATAGGGTAACGAAAATATATACAGTTGAGCGGACGAGTACAGTGCTGTGGGGATGGGAAGGGAGAGGTGGAGGAGCAGAGGGAAAAGGGGAAAATGAGGCTTTAGCTGCGGAGAGGTAAAGGGGGGATGGCAGAGGGAGTAGAGGGAGAAGAGGAGCTCAGTCTGGGAACGCCTCTTGGAGGAGGTGAGTTTTAAGTAGGGTTTTGAAGAGGGAAAGAGAATCAGTTTGGCGGAGGTGAGGAGGGAGGGCGTTCCAGGACTGCGGGAGGATGTGACCCAGGGGTCGACGGCGGGATAGGCGAGACCGAGGGATGGTGAGGAGGTGGGCGGCAGAGGAGCGGAGCGTGCGGGGTGGGTGGTAGAAAGAGAGAAGGGAGGAGAGGTAGGAAGGGGCAAAGTGATGTAGAGCCTTGAAGCCTAGAGTGAGGAGTTTTTGTTTGGAGCGGAGGTTGATAGGCAACCACTGGAGTTGTTTAGGAAGGGGAGTGACATGCCCAGATCGTTTCTGCAGGAAGATGAGCCGGGCAGCGGAGTGAAGAATAGACTGGAGCGGGGCGAGAGAGGAGGAAGGGAGGTCAGAGAGAAGGCTGACACAGTAGTCTAGCCGGTATATAACTCATAAACTCCCCATTGGATTTAAGAAATTCAAGGGCAGGAACAGTGCCCAGTACAGTGGTCTGTACCTTTTGAATACTCTCAAAATGTGAAGGAAGGAAAGAAGAGGGAGGGAGGAAGAAAGAGAGGGAGGGAGCCAAGGAGGAAGAGAGGGAAGAAGAAGAGAGGAAGGAGGAAGGAAGGAGAGAGGAAAAGGAGAAAGGAGAGGAAGAGAGAGAACAAGGGAGTAAGGAGGGAGGGGAAAGGGAAGGAAGGGGATAGGAAAGGAAGGAAGAAAACTAACTAAAAAAGCTCCCACCAGAGACTTATATAGGGAAGGAATAAGAGAAAAGTGCCTGAAATGATGCAGGAAAAAAAAAGGAAATTCAGAACACTAAGGTATCACTTGGTAATTTATCTTTGTCCTTATTTCTCTCATCAATATTTTAGGTCGCTAGGAAATTTCAGCTTCATTTTCTGGTAATGAATTTCACATGAGAAAAAACCAAGTTGCTGAAGCAGCTGCCACAGGGAAGTCTAAAAGTAGAGTCATTCAGGGTTTCCCCATGCTGGCTGTCCAACCCCAGAGGAGAGAGTGGCAGGATAGCCCTAGGGAGAAGCAGGGGTTCTGGGAGGTGGGAGGCACAAGGGGCAAGGTTGGAGTGGGAAGTGGAGAGTTGAACTGCTTTCTGTGCCTGTTAGTGACTCAGTGAATAAGTCACTCCAGACAAAGGAGATTCCCCTTTCTGGGTGCAGTAAAAAGGACATCAAGAATCCCAGGACTAAGGTGCCAAGCTGTCTTGGAAAATTATCTTAACTTCTTTCTTCTTCACTTCTCTCATGTTAAAGGGGCCATTAATACCAGACACCTCCAAAGAAATGAGATATTCTCCGATTTCACTGATTTGTAAATTTATTTTAATATTTGTTTCTATGTCTAGACTCTAAGCTCCTTGTGGGCAGTGGCTTGTATCTACTAGCTCCATTAGAGTGTACTCTCCCAGGCACTTACTTCTGTACTTCACACACTATAAGTGCTCAATGAATACCACTGACTGACCAAATGAACAATTGGAGGCTGATTTAGCTATTTCTATTTAGTCCTTCAGTTTAGCCCTAGGGACAGAGTTCCTTTCACCTCCCCAGGGGCTATTCTTGGATATGAGTGAGAGCTAAGCCTGCAGGGGGTTTAGATGGGCTCCTCTCTGTCACTTCCAAGACCAGCTAGAGGTTTCTGGGTCTTTCCAGACCCTATGGCCATTCTAGAAAGTGAAATAGAAGAAATTTCACCTTCAAGAAATAGAGGACTCAGTGGATAAATCCCCTGTTGGTCTTCTGCTTAAGACCCCCAGGGTCCCAAAAATTGGTTTAGCCAGGTCAAGAAGGGAAGAGATCCAATTAGATTAGCCAGGGTCCATGGCTTTTTGCAGAATCCTAAATTCAAGTATAGACTAGCCCTCCTGAGAAGCCACATCCTCTAGGATGCCTTCCCTGACTAATCTTCATTCCCTTCCTGCTCAGGCACACCCACAGCCAGTTGCCTGCTTACTTTGATGGGTATCAGGTGATCTTATAGTTCCCATCCTGTTCTCATTGCATGTACATATTTACTCACATAATTGCTTCCATCCCATAATTCCCCTATCTCTGTGGTTTCGGTAGAAATAAAAGTTTATTTTTATACGAAGTGACCACAGCATCGGGCAGAATCGGGAGAGGACACAGGTCAGAACTCATTAAAGCTGCAAATACAATGGGAAAGGAGTTTCTGTATTGGATCTCCAGGGGAGGAGGAAGAAGAGGGAATATGAAGTCATTTATTTGAGGGGCTGTCATATGCAGGACTCAAGAGAGTGCAGTAGATATCAGAACACAGTCTCAAATTCCCTTTCATCTTTCTCTTCCTTCTCCCCTCTTTTTCTCCTCTTTTTATTCCGCTTCCCTTATTGCTAGACTTCATTCTTATATGACTCTGTCAAAGCCCCTGCAGTGCTTATGGGCTGAAAAAATTATGCAAAAAATTGGGACAGTTATGCAAATAAATACAGTATAAAATTTGTGACTGCCTAGCTCAAAAAGTAGATTGTAAGCTTCAAGAGGGTAACCCTCTAATTTCTATTGTACGGTCTGCAGAGTTCTCTGATATGGCGATAACAGCTACTACTACTAATAATAATAATTATGGTATTTGATAAGCACTTACTATGTGCCATGCACTGTTCTAAGCGCTGGGGTAAATACAAGATAATCAGGTTGTCCCAAGGGGGGCTCAAAGTCTCAATCCCCATTTTACAGATGAGGTAACTGAGACCCAGAGAAGTTAAGTGACTTGTCCAAGGTCACATAACAGGCAAGCAGCTGAGCAGAGATTAGATCTCATGGACCTCTGACTCCCAAGCCCGTGCCCTTTCCATTAAGCCACACTGCTTCCCTACTGACAGTGATGATGATGACTGACAACAACAAGGATGTGACTGAGATGTGGTGGTGATGGTGATGAAAACAATAATGGTGATGATGATGCTGGTGATGGTGATGACTGTGATGGTGAGGATGATGATTACTGGTGGTGAAGAAGCCGTTCCTAAGTCATACTCCTCTTCTCCCACTTCCTTCTGTGTCACCCTGACTTGCTTCCTTCATTCTCCCTTTCATCCCCACAGCTCAGGAAAGGCTTCTTGGGAGATGAGCCTTCAATAAGACTTTGAAGTGGGGGAGAGCAATTATCTGTCTGATATGAGGAGGGAGGGTGTTCCAGGCCAGAGGTAGGATGTGGGCAAGAAGTCGGCGGTGAGATAGATGAGGTTAAGGTACAGTGAGAAGAGTACCATTAGAGGAACGAAGTGTGTGGGCTAGGGTGTAGTAGGAGAGTAGCGAGGTGAGGTAAAAAGGGGTAAAGTGATTGAGTGCTTTAAGCAAATGGTCAAGAGTTTTTGTTATATGTGGAAGTGGATGAGCACACTAGAGTTTCTTCAAGAGTGGGAAAACATGGTCTGAAAGTTTTGGAAGGAAAATGATCCAGGCAACAGAGTGGAATATGGACAAGAGTGGGGAGAGACAGGAGGCTGGGAGGTCAGCAAGGAGGCTGATACAATAATCAAGATCGGATAAGATAAGTGTTTGCATTAATGTAGTAACAATTTGTATGGAGAGGAAGGGGAGGATTTTAGCGATGTTGTGAAGCTTTCTAGTCTCTCACAGGTAAAGGCAGGTTAGCAGCAGCCATGCAAGATCCCATGCTGTTTCATTCCTGAACTTATCTAAGACCCAGCTGAGACTAAGTATATCCAGAATTTCTCTTCTGTCATGGCTCTTCCATCTTCCAGGAGCAGATACACTACCCATGCTAAAAAGAGCCAAGTGGGTGTCACTCATTCAATCAGTGGTATTAACTGAAAGCCTACTGAATCGTAGGCACTGTATTCATTAGGAGAGTACTAGAGAGGACCCCATGACCCCTGCTCTCCAGAAATTTACAATTCAATGGGGGAGACAGACAAAATGATTTACATGGAGAAAGGCAAAGGAAGAACGAGGATAAAGCAGGAAGCAGTAGGATGGAACTGCTAAACAAATAACTAAATGTGCCCCCAAAATAAACAATTAATATTTCTCTTACCCTCCTCAGGTTCAGGCTCTGTTGGAAAAGAAGTGAGCCAGAGCTGCCAAGGTGATTTCTCCCCACCTCCCTCTCTCCCCACTCCCCCTGTCTCCAAAGCACAGTCTGGGTTGAGTTTCGTGGTAAGAGGAGGGAGAGTTAAGTCACAGTGTTGCCCCTGCAGTCCAAGGTGAACCTCACAGTCCAGAGAAGGGGCACCCACCTGCTGACTTCGCCCCTCACCTCTCCCGTCCCTTCTCACCTTTGGCACCTGCTGAAGGCCTGAGTCATTGCATCTTGGGAGCGCCTCCGAGGAGTTCAGAAGGCATCTTCGTGCCCACGCATAGTAGCGCCCACCCACTCCCTACCAGTCTCGGGGCCTGGCTCCACGGTCTGACCAGCTCCATTGGCCCAGGACCAGTGGCCCCTTCCCACAGACACACACACACACACCGACACAAGGGAGCCGCAGCACGTCCCCAGGCCCAGCTCTGGAATGTAGCCTGCAGTGGCTCCTGAAGCCACTGCCATTGCAGGACATCTCCAACCCCTGCCCTATAACAGCTTGGGATTGACAATAACACCCTACATTCCCCCATCTCCATGGTATTTTGAGGGCACCCACTCCCAGGTCACGTGGCTCCTAGGAGGAGGTTCAGGCCATGAAGTAGAGATCAACAGACCATTGGAGGAGAGACTAAGAGCAGTGAAAGGGGACCACTGAAAGGGGAGAGATGCCAACTCCCAGCTCAACAGCCCATTGGAAGCCCCAGAACCTGACTTACAGCCCAGGGAGTAATGAAGGTTCGCTCCCATGAAAGCTTCTTCAGGAGGGCCACCAGGAGCAGACTGTGTCTGCCAGGGATGAGATCATGTGAATGAATGGATGTGTTAAAAAGAAAACGCTCCCAAAGACCCCACCCATGTAAGTGGTCCTCGTTCAGTACCTGGACCTCTTAGTAATTAGCACGGTGGCCACATGCTGAGACCACCCAGGAAGGAGTGTAGGATTAAAGGTGCCTGCCTTGTAGCTAACTGTTGTCTCTGAGTTGCCTACACTCCACCTCAATGGGAGTGCTGGCAAATAGAAGTATATGGGAGTGCTGAGAATAGGAAATATACAAATCTAGAATGGGGTGTTTGGCTGAGGTGACTTGGGTGTTTTGAATTTATTGGGAAAGTCTTCTTGGAGGAAATGGGGCTTTAAAAAGGAAGTGAGCTGTAGCCCAACAGATTTGGGAAGCAATGGAGTTTTGGAATGGGAGAACATTTTGAGTATAGTGGCAGGAGGCAGGAGAGGCAAGAGCAATATGCAGTGAGAAGGGAGCTGGGAGGACTGAAGAGGGCAAGGTGGAGAGTAGAGGATGAAGAGATCAGATTCATAGGCTGGGTAGAGTTTGTGGAGAGCCATGCAGCCAACTGTGAAGGTATCTGGTTGAGGTAAAGGGAGATGGGTAGTCACTGGATATTTCTGAGGAGTGGATACAAATTCATTCATTCAATTCATTCATTCAATCACCTTTTTTGAGCACTTACTGTGTGTAAATCACTTTACAAAGTCCTTGGGAGAATACAAAACAACAACAGTCACATTCTCTGCCCACAGTCACATTCTCTGCCCACTAGGAGCTCACAGTCTAGAGGGGGTGACAGACATTAATATGCATATATAAATTGCAGATATTTAATATGTACTGTGTGGTCATTTCTGTTCCTTTAATTTGCTTTAATGATACCTGTTAAGTGCTGACTATGTGCCAAGCACTGTTCTAAGCGCTGGTGTAGAGGATAGAGAACAGGCATGGGTTCTAATCCCAGTTCCTTGTCTTCTCTGTGACCTTGGAGAACTCACTCACTTCTCTGCCTCATTTACCTCATCTGTAAAATGGGGATTGTGACTGTGAGATCTAGGTGGGACAGGGACTGTATCCAACCGATTTGCATGGATCCACCCCAGCATTTAGTACAGTGCCTGGTACATAGTAAGCACTTCAACAGATACCATTATTATTAAGCGAAATAAGGTTGGACACAGTACCATCCCACATGGGGCTCACAATAAGGAGGGAGGATTGAACCCCCATTTTAGGGATGAGGTAACTGAGATAGAGAAGTTAACTGACTTACCCAAGGTCACACAGGAGACACATGGTAGGACCAAGATTAGAGTCGAGGTCCTCCCAGGCCCATGCTCTGTACTCTGTCCTCTAAGCCACGCTGCTTTCCTCTGTAAGGAAAAGTTTGTTTGTTCACCACTAGAAAGCAGCCACATTCTGGGTCATGCTGTGAATGTGGGTCACTGTCAGTCTGGTAGTCTTGCACAAGGCAGCTGCATGTGCTGGGGACTACTTTGATCTCTAGTGAAAAGAACGTGGGCCTAGATTCTAGTCCTGGCCCTATCACTTACTTGCTGTGTGGCTTTGGGAAAGTCACGGTACCTCAGTTCCCTCATCTGCAAAATGAATTCAGCACCTGTTCTCTCTCCCGTGACCAAGCCCCATGTAGGACCTAATTACCTTGTATCTGTCCCAGCACTTAAGAAGTGTTTTGACCAGCAAATACTCAGCAAATGCCATGATTAATGGTGGGGGATGGAAGTGTCTCTGGGAAACCACGTAGGCAGAGACTCTTCCAATCCACCAGGCTCTCAGGCAAGGTAGTGACATGCAAATAGGGGAGACGTGTTCTGAGCAGGAAGAAAACTTTGACTTTGGCAGAGTTCTTGCAATACCTTGCTAAAAGGACCAAGCAATCTATCCACACTTTCTGAGAGGCAGTGTGACCTAGTAAATGAGAGTAGGGGGTTCAGAGTCAGAAGGACTCAAGCAAAAACTCCTCACTATTGGCTTCAAAGCTGTCTATCACCTTGGCCCTTCTCACCTCACCTCCCTTTTCTCCTTCTACAAACCAGCCTGCACACTCTGCTCCTCTAGTGCTAACCTTCTCACTGTGTCTCGTTCTCACCTGTCACCTGTCCCTGGCCCATATCCCAGCTCTGGCGTGGAATGCCCTCCCTCTTCAAATCCACCAATCACACTTCCCCCCTTCAAAGCCCTGCTGAAGGCTCACCTCCTCTAGGAGGTCTTCCCAGACTAAGCCCCCCTTTTTCTCTGCTCCCCCTCCCCTCCCCATTGCCCCAACTCCCTCTGCTCTAACCCTCTCCCCCCACAGCACTTGTGTAAATATTTATAATTCTATTTATATTAATGATATTTATATAGCTATAAATTTATTTATATTTATGCTATTGATGCCTGTTTACTTGTTTTAATGCCTGTCTCCCCCCTCCTAGACTGTGAGCCTGTTGTGGGCAGGGATTATCTATTTGTTGCTGAATTATACTTTACAAGAGCTTAATGCAGTGCTCTGTACACAATAAGCATTCAATAAATATGATTGAATGAGTGAAGGACTTGAGTTCTAATCCTGACCCTGCCACTTGTCTGCTCTATGATCTCATCTCTAAAATGGGGATTAATGCCGAGAGCCCTATGTGGGACAGCGTTTGTCCAACCTGATTAGTGTGTATTTTTCCAGTGCTCAGTACAGTGCCTGGCACAGATTAAGCATTTGAATACCACTAAAAAGTGTCGCAATTTTTGTATGTAATGTCTCCTACACATTCATAAATTCAGTACAGTAGTTGTAACAGCATTCCAGACTTTTCATCCACAAGAAAAGATTCCAGAAATTCTGGCTATCATATCATGTATTGATCAGCTAAGGAAAACATAAACCAATCACTTGAACCCAATGACAGGTGGAGGCAAGACTCCCTAATTCTGTTTTAAGTAAATCTGCAGGCCATTTTGTAGCAGGAGATATGCGTCATTAGGCCAACCTACTTACTGTACCTTCATCTCCTATCTCATCACTGTCTGCTGCCTACATATTCCCTCCCTCTTTGCATATAACCTCAACTTCAAAGCCCAACTACAGGCCTTCCCCAACTAACTCCCATTTAACTATTTCCCTTTGGGTCTGTATTCTTCAAACAATTGGTCAACCCTTCGCCCACATTCTACCACTGGCTTGGATTGCCCTCCCTCCTCACATCTGCCTAACTAGCTCTCTTCTCCCCTTCAAAGCGCTCCTGAAAGCTCACCTCCTCCAGGAGGCCTTCCCAGACTACGGCCCCTTTTCCTCTGCTCCTTTTCCCTTCCCCACTGCCCCTTTTCCCTCCCTGTGCTCCACCTCCTTTTCCGCCCCACAGCACTTGTGTATATTTGTACATATTTATTATTATATTTATTTTATTAATGATGTGCATATATCTATAATTCTATTTGGCTATTTTGATGCTACTGATGCCTGTCTACTTGTTTTGTTTTGTTGTCTGTCTCCCCCTTCTAGACTGTGAGCCCGTTTTTGAGTAGGGATTGTCTCTATCTGTTGCTGAATTGTACTTTCCAAGCGCTTAGTACAGTGCTCTGCACACAGTAAATGCTCAATAAATATGATTGAATGAATGAATGGGAGGGAGGATAATTGAAGGGAGCAAGTCAGGGACACACAGAAGGGAGTGGGAGAAGAGGAGAGGAGGGCTTAGTCAAGGAAGGCTTCTTGCAGGATGTGTGCCTTCAGTAAATCTTTGACATGTGCAAGTGTTCCTGCAAAAAGTTGATCTTCACAGTACAGTGAAGTATGAGCTAAAGGAATGAGAGGCTGGAGGCAAGGTGGGCAACAAGGAATCTGGTAGAGGGTTCTAACTGTATATCAGAAGAGCTTGGACTGGAGTGAGGATAAATGGGGAGATTAGGAAGGGGTAGATCCTGAAAATGCTTTTAAGGAAGGTTTGGCAAGGTATAACTATTTACTAAAGGATACAAATGAGGCAGGGGGTGTGTCCGCTGACCCTATTTCACTGTATTCTCCCAAGTGCTAAGTACAGTGCTCTGCACATGGTAAGTGTTCCAATCAATACCACTGATTGATTAAGTAGAGTAGAATTTGTTGAATTTGATTGTGAGATTATTGTGACTGGGTTGTGCTGCTTCAGTGGAATGAAGGGTCCTAAAACCTAACTCTGGGGTTGAGAAGAAGGTTGTGGAGAGGAAGTGGCTGGAGGGATCAGAGAGAACCTAGTCAAAAACTTTGGACGGGAATGGGAGCAGGGAGATGAGTCAATAGCGGAAAGACCAGTGGGTTCCTGAGAAAGTTTTTTAGAATAAGTGAGATTGGCACATTGTAGAAGACAGAGGGAAAGGGTGAAGAATCACAGGACATGGGCTCTAATCCCAGCTCTGCCAGTTGTCTGCTGTGTGACATAGGCAAGTTACCTAACTTCTCTTTTCCTGTTACCTCATCTATAAAATGGAAATTTAAGACTGTGAGCCCCACGGGGGACATGGACTGCATCCAGTCTGATTAGCCTTTATCTACTCCAGAGCTTAGAACAGTTCCAGGCACATAGTAAGTACTTAACAAATACCATTAAAAGAAAAGTCTACCCCAGTGCTTAGTACAGTGCCTAGCACATAGTAAGCGTTTAACAAATACCATTTAAAAAAATGAGTCAAAGGAAGCCATGTAGGAGGGCAGATGCACAGGAGCTCACTTTGCTTCAACTTCCACCTTTACAAGATTGGTCTCCAAATCTACCTTGCTAAACCTCAGTCTCTCACTTCCCCTGCTTTCTTACATTCCCTATTGTCCCTAGGCAATCTCCATATGTAATTAGTAATTACTGATCACTAGTTGCAGTAAACTGATTTCAAGTGCTTGGAAAGTACAAAAAGATGAAGTGTCACATTCCCTTCCCATAAGGACCTCATATTCTAATGGAAGTCACAGACATACAAACATCTACAAATAGAGTAATCCAAGTAATTGAACGTATAATATACTAACATAAAGAAAGTCTTGGAAATTGGTATAAATAAATAAGTAGTAGTCCTAGTAGTAGAAGTAGTAGTAGAAAGAGTATTTATGAAGGGCTTACTGTGTGCTAAGAACTGAGAAAGAGAATGCAGCTGGGAATTAGGCACATGCTCTGTCCCTAGAGGGGCTCACAATCTATGAATATACGTGTGGAGGAGAGGACTGGAAACAGACACACTGGAACAATGTAGCATTAAAACAGCATAAGGGGCAAGAACAAACACACATTACACAAAAAACAACCCAAAAGTTAGTTGGGAGCTATGGCTACAGTAGCAGGATTTCAGGCTTCTGTGATTAAGAGTCCATGATATATCTGTAGTCACTGTAAAGACTTCCACAGCCACCAGCTTTCCTAGGGTTATATGAGGTCTACTGCCACTGGTCTGTTCTCTTTCCCAACAGGGTGATGGAAAGCAGGATGGAAGGGGATTTCTGCGATGTTGCATAGGGGAGCTGGGACCGGTTCCCAGGGAGGCAGAGTGACTGATGCACAGAGGAAGGCTAGAGAGAAGAGCAGCAGCTTTTATAACCAGTCCAGGGCACACCAAGCATGCTGAGGGCAGGTAGTTCAGTCAGTTGTGGTTGGGGGAAGCTCAGGACATGCAGACAGGCAAGGTTGCAATTACCAGTGACCAGTGGGATTTTACATCTTGAGCTGCTGGAAACTCATCAGGGAAGTCTTGTGGGAAGAACTGTGTTTTTAGGACTTCAAATGTGCAGGGAGCTGAGCTTTGCTGGATTTGTGGAGTGAGAATGTTCCGGGCCAGGGGAAAAGGGTAGGTAAGGGGATGGAGGCAGGAGAGTTCAGAGAGAGATCAAGTTACAAGGTTAAGCTTGGAAGGAGAAAAGAGGAAGGAGAGGTTGGAGGCAGAGACTTAGGCAAGTAGACTGGTAAAATAGCCTAGCCAGAATATGACCAGAACTTACTTCTGCCTCCAAGCATAATTGAAATCAAATTCACTTTGACTGCTGGGGGTTCTGCAGAGAAGGAGAGTCCGAACCCTCCAGAGCAGAAGAACCTGAAGCCAAAAGAAAAGAGTTTCGATATACCTGTCTCAGGAAACAGCCTAGAGAAAGCAAGTACTTGGTATTATGAAGGTCTTATAACTGAGCAGACAGTTTTATTTCTATTAAGATGCCTAAATTTAAATTAGTATTCATTGAAGAGGTTTACTTCATAGTTCAATTAATCAACTAAACAAGCATGGATTTTGAAAAAAAAGATATTTCAGAGAAGTACAATTATGGACACCCAGAATTTCAGAATGCAGCATAACCTCAAAAAGAGTGTGGAGTGGGGTCTGATAGCTACTAAGATTGTGGTTTGTTTTGTTTTCAGATAAGAGAAGCTTTAGTTATTTAATGTTTCCCCTACAGGTGTAATCCATTTTGCCTTTAATAATTAAAGTTCATTAGTGCATGGTAAGATTATTACTTATACTGCACATTTAAAGATCATAAATACCCTGCAAATATCCCTCATCTCTTCTGGGAGGCAGAAATCATGATCCCCACTTCTTATTAAATTTATGATGGACTAATAAATGATTGAAAAGTTCTTTGCAAGGATAATGCATTAGAGACTTACTAAACAGTCTGCTTTACTGGCAGATGGTTCTGGCATATGGATGGAAGACCAGCTGGTCCGGCCTGGTGGCCTAGAAGACCAGGGATGGAGGCTAGAACTCAGAAACATTGACAGTGGATTCCTCTTTCACTCCAGCATCATCACCACCCTCCTAGGTATTTTTTCGATTATCGACTTCATGCAGAGCACTTTACTAAACTCCCCCTATGTGTGGAGCACTGTGGTAGGTGCTTGTGAGCATGCCTTAAAAGTAGAAGTCATGCTCTTTGCCTTCAAGGAGCTTATAATTTAATGAGAGAGACATGTAGGCATAGAGAGCAGAAACATGATCGAAAAAGAGGAATCTCCACCTGAAAAATGGGGATTAAGACTGTGAGCTCCATGTGGGACATAGACTGTGTCCAAGGCGATTATCTTGAATCTACCGCAGCACTTAGTACTGTGTCTGGCATAAAGTAGGCACTTGACAAATACCTTTTTTAAAAAATGATATACACACATCTGGTAACAACACAAGTAAGAAAGAAATCTTGGGACTGCAGGCTGAAGATTCCAGAGAAACAGGTTGACTTAGAGGCCGGTTGATCTAGTGGACAAACAGTGGGCGGAGGGCCAGGAGATTTGGCTTCTGGTCCTGGCTTGCTGTGGACTTCAGGCACATCTCTTAACATCTCAGGGCTGCCATTTTCCCATCTGTAAAATAGGGATACAAATCCCTGGCCCTTCTCACCTCACAGAGATAGTGTGAGTATAAAAATGATACAAGGCAGCCTGCAGGCTATAAGCTCCTTGTAGGCAGGGATTGTGGTCTACCCACTCTATCATATTGTACTTTTCCAAGTGCTTCGTACAGTGCTCTGTATAATGTAAGCACTCAATAAACACTAGTGATTGACTACGGGCAAGAAGATATGTTTTCAGTGCTTGTGGTAGGATCTGCAAAACCCCCGGTGTTCTCACTGAGTTGAGGGGAAATCCCCACCCATCCCCCCACCTTGCAATTCCCTGCCTCAATTAGGCTTCCAGCACTGGTGGTGTCTCACCATCTGCCAAGATTCTCTCTATTTCAGCAGTCAGGTGAGGCCAGCTCTGAGGAACAGTGTGAGCCCCACAGCTCAGACCCAACTGTCAGTTCAAGGCACCCAAATGCCAAAAAAAAAAGAGACAAAATTAGTCATGATCAAAAGTTAAAAACAGGAAAGTTCATTTGCATGAGACCCCAGGCTCTCAATTACACCAATTACATTTTAATTACAGGCAGTGCTATCATGGGCTTTTCAAAACCCACGTCTATTCTTAAAGAATATGTCATTGAGAGGGTTCTTTTTAGGGAGAAAATGGAATTAGAATATGTGCAGGGTCTGGAGGGAGAGCAAAAGATGAGGGAAGAGAAGAGGAGCCAGAGAGGTGAAGGCCACCACACATCCAGTGGACTTTTTCCATCCATTGGAGCATCATGATCTTGAGAAAGTCCCATCATCCCCAGGGGTGGGAATGACAGTGTGACCGTGAGTTGAACTCTCCCAGCCTCCTCCCACCCTCCCCGCACCTGTCTGTCACCTCAGCAGCTACTTCTACACATAACAGTTTGGGCGGTGGGTGGAGAAGAATTCCTTAGGGAAAAAGGATCTCTGATCTATTGGCTGACTGCCTGAAAACAACAGCCACTATTTCTCTGCTTGCCTTCATGATGATCAACATCGCCATATTGGCCTTCCTGAGTACCCCAGTGCATTGAGCATTTCACTTAGGACTCTAGAGTACAGAAGTGGTTCCTGACTTCAAGAGGTTTACAAAATACTGGAGGAGGCAAGCAGACACTCAGAGTTTAGTGCAACTAGGTATGTGATTTGTATTTGATAGGTAATTACATATGTATCTGATAGACATGTAGTACAAATGTATCCATAAATATATCGATATACATGGAGAGCGAGTGATTGAGAGAGAGAATGAAAGTGAGTGAGCTGCCCTTCATACTCAAAGATAACATTACTGATGTAAGGCTCATCCTGCCTTCTCCACTGGGGCAGGGTGAGGACAAGTGGTGGGATATAGCCTTCTACAACTTTAGAACAATGAGACTGGGGTGGTTATGCCTATGGCAGTTGGGACTGGCAGATTCTGAGCCACCTTGCCTGGGCAGAAACTGTAGACTGTAGCTCTTTGTGGACAGGGAATGTATCTGCCTCCTCCTCAACACGTTCTCTAACCTTGGCTTCACAGATTCTGTGCTCTCCTGCTTCTCTTCTTATTCATTCATTCATTCAATAGTATTTATTGAGCGCTTACTATGTGCAGAGCACTGTACTAAGCGCTTGGAATGAACAAGTCGGCAACAGATAGAGACAGTCCCTACCGTTTGACAGGCTTACAGTCTAATCGGGGGAGACGGACAGACAAGAACAATGGCAATAAATAGAGTCAAGGGGAAGAACATCTCATAAAAACAATGGCAACTAAATAGAATCAAGGCAATGTACATTTCATTAACAAAATAAATAGGGTAATGAAAATATATACAGTTGAGCGGATGAGTACAGTGCTGAGGGGATGGGAAGGGAGAGGGGGAGGAGCAGAGGGAAAGGGGGGAAAAGAGGGTTTAGCTGCGGAGAGGTGAAGGGGGGTGGTAGAGGGAGTAGAGGGAGAAGAGGAGCTCAGTCTTGGAAGCCCTACTTGAGTTTTAAGTAGGGTTTTGAAAAGGGGAAGAGAATCAGTTTGGCGGAGGTGAGGAGGGAGGGCGTTCCAGGACTGCGGGAGGACGTGGCCCAGGGGTCGACGGCGGGATAGGCGAGACCGAGGGACGGTGAGGAGGTGGGCGGCAGAGGAGCGGAGCGTGCGGGATGGGCGGTAGAAAGAGAGAAGGGAGGAGAGGTAGGAAGGGGCAAAGTGATGTAGAGCCTTGAAGCCTAGAGTGAGGAGTTTTTGTTTGGAGCGGAGGTTGATAGGCAACCACTGGAGTTGTTTAAGAAGGGGAGTGACATGCCCAGATCGTTTCTGCAGGAAGATGAGCCGGGCAGCGGAGTGAAGAATAGACTGGAGCGGGGCGAGAGAGGAGGAAGGGAGGTCAGAGAGAAGGCTGACACAGTAGTCTAGCCGGGATATAACGAGAGCCCGTAGCAGTAAGGTAGCCGTTTGGGTGGAGAGGAAAGGGCGGATCTTGGCGATATTGTAAAGGTGAAACTGGCAGGTCTTGGTAACGGATAGGATGTGTGGGGTGAACGAGAGAGACGAGTCAAGGATGACACCGAGATTGCGGGCCTGAGAGACGTGAAGGATGGTCGTGCCATCCACGGTGATAGAGAAGTCTGGGAGAGGACCGGGTTTGGGAGGGAAGACGAGGAGCTCAGTCTCGCTCATGTTGAGTTTTAGGTGGCGGGCCAACAACCAGGTGGAGACGTCCTGGAGTCAGGAGGAGATGCGAGCCTGAAGGGAGGGGGAGAGGACAGGGGCGGAGATGTAGATCTGCGTGTCATCTGCGTAGAGATGGTAGTCAAAGCCGTGAGAGTGAATGAGTTCACTGAGGGAGTGAGTGTAAATGGAGAAGAATCTCCTTCGTAGGCTTCTCCTCCCCTTCCCATTCCCTAACTGTAGGGGTTCCTCAAAGGTCAGTTCTTGGTCCCCTTCTGTTTTCCATCTATACTCACTCCCTAGGTGAACTCATTAGCTTCAACTATGATCTCTATGCAGACGATACCCAAATCTACATCTCCTCCCAGGTTCTCTCTTCCTCCCTCCAGGCTTGTTCTCCTCCTGCCTTCAGAACATCTCCACCTGGATGTCCACCTGCACCTAAAGCTCAACATGTCTAAGACTAAGCTCCTTATCTTCCCTCCCAAACCCTGTCCTCTCCCTGAGGACAGTACCCATCACTGTGGACAGTACTACCATCCTTCCTGTCTCACATGCCTGCAACCTTGGTGTCATCCTTGACTCTGCTCTTTCACCCGACACATCCAATCTGTCACCAAAACCTGCAGGTCTCACCTTCACAACATCGACAAGATCTGCCCTTTCTTCTCCATCCAAACAGCTGCCTTGTTGGTACAGTCTCTCATCACAGAAAAGCAGCATGGCTCAGTGGAAAGAGCATGGGCTTGGGAGCCAGAGGTCATGGGTTTGAATCCCTGCTCTGCCACTTGTCAGCTGTGTGACTGTGGTCAAGCCCCTTAACTTCTCTGTGCCTCAGTTACCTCATCTGTAAAATGGGGGTTAAGACTGTGAGCCTCATGTGGGACAACCTGATTACCCTGTATCTACCCCAGCACTAAGAACAGTGCTCTGCACATAGTCAGCGCTTAACAAATACCAACAATATTATATCTGGACTGGCTTACTGCATCAGCATCTTTTCTGATCTCCCAACCTCTAGTCTCTCCCCACTTGAGTCTTTACTTTACTCCGCTGCCTGGGTTATCTTTCTACAGAAACAGTCTAGACATGCCACCACCCCCCTCAAAAATCTCCAGTGGTTGCCTATCATTCTTTGTATGCAGCAAAAACTCCTACTATTGGCATCAAAGCTCTCCATCACCTTGCCCCCTCCTACCTCACCTCCCTTCTCTCCTTCTATAGCCCAATCTGCACTCTCCACGCCTCTGCTGCTAACTTCCTCACTGTGCCTTGTTCTTTCCTATCCCGCTGTCAACCCCTTGCCCCCGTCCTACCTGTGGCTTGGAATGCCCTCCCTCTTCACATCCACCAAACTAGCTCTCTTCCCCCCTTAAAAGTACTACTGAGAGCTCACCTTCTCCAGGAGGCCTTCCCCCAGACTGAGCCCCCTTTTTCTCTGCTCCGCTATCCCTCCCCATCACCCCTAATCCCTCCCTCTGCTCTACCTCCTTCTCCACCCCACAGCACTTGTGTATATTTGTACATATTTATTATTGTATTTATTTTATTAATGATGTGTATATATCTACAATTCTATTTATCTATTTTGATGCTACTGATGCCTGTCAACTTGTTTTGCTTTGTTGTCTGTTTCCCCGTTCTAGACTGTAAGCCCATTGTTGAGTAGAGATTGTCTCTATCTGTTGCTGAATTGTACTTTCCAAGTGCTTAGTACAGTGCTCTGCACACAGTAAGCACACAATAAATACCATTGATTGATTGACTGAGGAGGAACATGAAAGTTCTCCTTCAGCTGCTATATTCTGGAGTCTTATTTACAGTGTTTATACTTGATCTGGTCTTTTATTGTTCTTTTTCTGATTTTATTGTTTTATCTTTCCTAATATATTCATTATCAACCCCACCCCTTATTCTTAGACTATGAGCCATGTCAAATTCTCATCCCTGGTTTTATTGTTTGTTTTTTTCCCCAACACTTAGAACAGGGCTTGGCACAGAGTAGGTAAAGAAAGCAGGACATCACAAAAAACCTTTAGACTTTCAGGTTGTTATGGAGATTGATGTCCCATTGCTGCCACACTTTAGATATCTTCCAAAGACCAGGCTTGTCCTTCCTGATTCTGTTTTGTATTTCTTTATCTATCCTTGTATCATTGGACATCATACTACCTAAGCAGCAGAATTTGGTGACTGTTTTGAGTTCTATGTTGTTGATGGAGATCACTGGTTGTCTTTTTTTTCTCAGATGTACACTTCTATGTGGCTTGCATTTTCCTCTATCTGGGCCCCAGATCTCCTCTTTATGAAGGTCAATCAGCTTCTCTTTCTCACCTTGGTGATCGGGGCTGATGTCCTGCAGAAACTTGGCAAAAAGAAGAATCCTAGGGACCCCCATAATCCTTGGAGATATCTAATCCAAAACACCTGGGAAGGATGAGTCAAGTGACAATGAATATGCATAACTAGCTTTATAGCTGATGTGAAATATCTGTAATTATTATTATTGATAATAATAATAATAATTGTATTTAATTCAGGGCTTAGCTGATATTAAATATCTGTAATAATAATGATAATTGTATTTAATTCAAGGCTTACTCTGGGCCCAGTATTATGCTAAGTACTAGGGTAGATACAAAATCGGACACAGAGTCTCTCTCCCTCTCTCTCTCTCTCTCTGTCTCTGTCTCTGTCTCTCCCTCTCACATCTCTCTCCATCCTCTCCTCCCCAGGGAGGATACTACCCCAGTCCCACTTGTACTGGATGGATTTGAAAAGGAATAAAGTATCGCCTCCCAAAGTAAACACTGAATGCCTTCCAGGTGCTGTGAACAGCTGGATCTTTCCTGCTTGGCCAGATGCTTTTTGTCTTACCGCTAATAATGATAATGAAGCTGGGTCCGCATGGAACCCAGTATACGATCGGTTTGTTCTTCTGCTTCACTCCAGGATTCTTGCACCTAATGCCTGTCGTTAGGTCAGATTTCTGGAAAATTAAGTAGTCATAGTAGTAGCAGCAGTAGGAATATCTGTAGTCAGGAGTAGTATTCATTCTCATCATCATTGTCATCGTAACAATAATGGAGTAACCGTGGCATTTATTGAATGCCCCACTGCTGTTTGCAGTCTACTAAGCCCAGAGATGCAAAATGAAGAAATGACACATTCCCTGCCCACTAAAAGCTTACATTCTAACAGGAGAAGCAAATAAAAAGCTATTTTCATCCTCAGTAACCAAAAGAAATAATTGACTACGCATATCTCCTTGTAACGGCACATGCCGTCGAGTTGCCCAGATTCCGGAAAAGGAAGCAGACCATGCCAGTCAGGCTTAGTGAGATCTATATAAAAGTGGTTTATTTGGGGAAGTTACTTACGGGACAGCCCTGGGTGGTGGCAGGGCACAGGAGACCCACCACACCCCGCCTAACCAGAGCCACCCCTTTATATGCCGCATGACATCACTACAAAAGCAAAATAGCTTAGATAAGGTGTTTACCAGCTAGATCTGCTCATGTCCAGGGTGCATACCATACTTGCGAAAACACAGCCTTGGCCTTGAAACTCTGGCAGATCAGAGCCGGGACACAACATCCCCTACACTACTTAAATGCTATGGAGTTTGTAAGACAGTTCAAAAGTGCTAGAGTTAGTTGAAGGGATGATATGGCCAAGGGTGCTGGGAAATAAACTGGGTAAAGTTTGTTGGTAGAGGTGGGATTTTAGGAAGACCCTGTGTGGGGAAGACTTTGGCTTGCCGGACCTTGACTCACTTTGGGTCATTCCGAATTGTACTTTCCAAGCTCTTACTTACAGTGCTCTGCACAAAATAAATACGATTCAATGAAAGAACGAATGAATTCCTACTTTCTCTGGAAAGTGAACCCTGCATACAGGCAGACAGTACTGACATCTGGGCTGACAGGTAAATTGTTCTCCAAAGGACATCCTCCCCAGTGCCAAAAGGCATCCTGCTGCCCTTTCTTGAATCCATTATTCCATGAAGATAAACTGACCCACTCTGTGATCTATAGTAATAGTATTTATTGAGTGTCCATTGCATGCTGTTCAAAACCACTGTTCAAAACAGAAAAAGAGCCTGTCCCCTACTCACAGGGAAATTGCACTCTAACTGGAGACAAACATAGAAGAATTTGAAATAGAATTGTCAAAATAAACAATTAAAACTATCTCAGAATAAAATTTACTATACAAATGTGCTGAGGATGAGTATAAGTAAATTCATAAATGCTAGAGAGAGGTCTGAGGAGGGAAGGAGATTATTTTTTAACTCTGTGTTAGAATAAATCTTTGTTCCTTTACTAAAGACAATGTCTATGTTTAGATTATCAACTGGCTATAGATCTACTCAGCATTTAGACTCATATTATTATTCCACAATCCCCATCTAATAATAATAACTGCAGTATTTGTTAAGTGCTTAATAAATGTTAAGCTTGGTTCTTAGCATTGAAGTAGATAGAAGATGATTAGGACAGATACAGTCACTGACCCTCATTGGGTTTACAGTCAAAGTCGAAGAGAGAACTGGTATTTAATCCCCATTTTACAGATGAGGAAGCTGAGGTCCAGAGAAGTTTAGTGACTTGACCAAATTCAAACAGCAGGCAAACACTGAGAATTTATGCTAACATAACTGGAGAAGAGCTGAAATTTCTCTCAACCTTCCCCAATTTCTCTATCTGATTGGTCTCACAGCCCACTGTTCTCAACCCTACAGAGGGTTCTTGTCCTAATGCCTGAGTAAAATGTAGGCAAATTTAATCTTGGGATATGTTTCCACATGGTTTTTTTCATATCTTGCATGCTTTCCAGATAATTAGCTTTTAACCAAAAGCTCCCAGATGTGGGGATACTTTCTGCCTAACTAAACTTGCACAGCTCTCAACACAGCATCAGGAGCAAACTGAGAATTAGTAATCAATCATATTTATTGAGTACCTTCTGTATGCAGAACATTGAACTAAATTATTGGGGGAGTGCAATAGAGGTAGAGGACATACCACAGTCTAACAGGGGAGGCAATCATAAAATAATTTACAAACAGGACAAAGAAGTGATCAAATAATAAAGTATGTAAAATTATATCAACACCACAAAAGTGAAAGGAAAAATCACAGTGAAAAGTGATAAAAACAGTGCGAAAGATGGAGAGAAGTAGCAAGATTTAGTGGAAAGAGTGTGGGCTTGGGAGACAGAGAACTTGGGTCTTAATCCCAACTCTACCACTTGCCTGTTGTGTGACTTTAGGCAACTTATTCAACTTTTCTGTGGCTCAGTTTCCTCACCTGTAAAATGGGGATTCAATAACTGTTCTCTTTTCTACTTAGTCTGTGATCTCTATGTGTGGCAGGGACTGTGTCCAAGCTGATTAACTTGTATCTACTTCAGTGCTTACAACAGTCCGGCACATAGGAAGCACTTAACAAATACCATTTAAAAAAATCAGTGTCACATTCAGATCATACTTAACATCACTTGGCAAGGCAAGATCACAAACAACAAAACCATGAAAAAAATCAGCCTCCTGACATTAGAGCTAAATTCACCTCCAATAGCTTCCTATGTGAGACGGTTCAGGAGGCTGGATCACATAATGGACAACACAAATAGCTACTGGTTGATGTTCTGAAATTGCACAACTGAAAGTCAGATGGACAAAAAGAACATTTTAAGGGCCAGAAAAGTGCAGTATCGGACGTTATGTTTGGTGCACTGCAGTCAAGAAGAGAGCTGGTCTTTAAGCAGGAGCTAACAGGCTTATGAGACAAGGCAGACAAAAGCAAATATAACTCAATGTGAGGGGGGTTCTGTGTCCCACAGTGATCTTTTCAGCAACCAAATTGTGTATTCTTCAAGTCTAAAGACCACATCAGGTTTGATGGAAATGGTGGTATCATTTTCATCGTCATCATCATCATCGTCATCAATGATATTTATAGAGCATCTACAGAGTTCAGTACCAAGTATTTTGGGGAGTTCAACATAGGCCAGGAACACAAGCACTCCCCCTGGGATATTAACATCAAATTAACTGGACAGACAAAAAATATTTAGAGATACTAGAAACATGCATCGTGATGAAATAGTCAAATAATTGAATATTTAAATAAATATACGAGGACTTGTATATGGTTACCCATCTTCAGGGGACACACACATATATACATATGTATACTTCAATTATACATTCAAGAATTTATTTTGATTACCCTATTTGTAAATATTTGTTATATCAGCCTTCTGGCTTAGAAAGCAAATTCTTTGTAAGCAAGGAATGGGTCACTTCTTTGTTTAATACTTACCAAGTGCTTATTTTATGTGCACTTCAACTCTTAGGCACTCAATAAATGCTATTACTGATAATAATAATACATACATACATATATACATACTACTACTTAGGTATATGACTGCAGAGGATGGGAAGGAATGAACAAATGAATCAATCAATCAATCCTACAGCAATTAAATATGTAAAAGCTATAGGTGGAGATTGGTTGATTAGATTAGAGTGTTGCCAAGTCACCAGGGAAGGCTTCCAGCAGGAGTTGGGATTTTAGAAGGATTTTGAAGAGCTATGGTCTGGCAGATTTGGTGAGAAGTGAGCTCCAGATTGGTAACGATGATGATGATAATGGCGGTTATGGAAATGACAACTATGGTGGTATAACAATGGGGATGGTGGAGATGATGGTGGAGGTTTGTATTCTTTTGCTAAGGCAGAGTGATTCCAACCTTGGTTCTTTCCACATCCCACTGCTTCTGAGGGAGCTTCGAAGGCAGAGCTAGGAGTAGGAAGCCAGCAATCTCCAATCCGGCACAGTGGGCTCTGCGACTTGCTATAATGCAGTTTGGCTATGAAAGGGTGAGCAGCGGGTTCTCTCCCTGTTCACACAGCCAGCCAATAACAGAGGAAGGAAGACTGTGGGATTGGGAAAGTCATTTCTTCCTGCTGCTTCTGAGTTGCAGTTCAACTTGGCTCCACGAAGCCGTTCGCCATTCATACCTAGGGATGCTCCTTACTCGCCCACTGAAACCTCCACTCAGCCTTCCCACCCGGGACTCTGAGCAGCATCCCCCCATGGCCCACCCCCTCACTGCTCCAGCAGCCTCCATGTAGCCTAGCTGGAGGCAGGATGGCGTTAGTATTCCTGGCACGGGCTGCAGAAGCAGAATCCAAGCATCTTCCTGCACAGTGAACTAATCCTCCTAGGTTAATTCCTTTCTTCAGTTCATTCCATCCTATTAGAGCTGGCAGGCACCCCGTGGATGCCTCATTACCTGTGCCACTTGAAGGCAAAGCTCTGTCTTAATGAGCTGGAGTAGGCCACCCCCACCCCCACCAACAAGAACCCCAGATGGCTGCATTTGCCCAGAAAAATGGGAGTGCCCTGGCCTTCAGGGTCTGCCATGAGTCAAAGAGATTAGGACAAAGGAGAGTCAAGAGAACCAGAAATGTTCTGTGAGGAAGTTGGAGAGGGCAAAGTAGGGTCAGCAGAGGGAGGAAGACAACTGACCTCTCTCTTTCTCAGCCTCTCTTTTCTTCTGTAGTTTTTTCTCTGCCTTTCTGAGTCTCTAACTCTGTCTCTCCTTTTTCTCTCCTCTTCACTCTCCCTCTCTCCCTTCATGGGACCTTTCATTTATCTGGCTATTTAGGGAATCCAATCACTCTTTGAATAACAATAATAATGATAATGATATTTGTTAAGTGTTTACTATATGCCAAGCACTGCTCTAAACACTGGGGGATACACAAGGTAATCAGTATGGCCCATGGGGGGCTCACAGTCTAAATCCCATTTTACAGATGAGGCAACTGAGGCACAGAGAAGTTAAGTGACTTGCCCAAAGTCACACAGCTGATAAGTGGCAAAGCCGGGATCAGAAACCACAACCCCTGACTCCCAAGTCTGTGCTCTTTCCACTGAGCCATGCTGTTTCTAATAATGATACTAATGCTAGTATTATTGTCACTACTATTAGTAATAATGTGGTATTCATTTAGCACTTGGTATGTGCAAGCATTGTGCTAAGCACTGTGGTAGACATAATCCAATCAGATCATGCACTGTCCCTACAAAGAGGGTTAACAGTTTAATGGGGAGGGAGAACAGGAATGTAGTGCCATTTTACAGATGAGGAAACCAAGGCCCAGAAAAGTCAAGTGACTTGCCCCAGGTAATAGAGTAGGCAAGTAGCAGAGCCTGAATCTCAGCCCCATGCTCTTTCCACTAGACAAAACTGCCTCCCTTGAAAGTCCCAAAAGCTAGGAAAGTCACATTCTTATATCTTCTTTTCCTCTCACTTCACACAATCCAACTTGCAGGAAAAAAAAAAACCCATCATCTCTGCCCTGGGCATTGCAAAATCTCCTCACAACAGGGAAGATAGGATGGTGAATTTTTCAAATTGATGGAGAAATTCTGACTGTGTTTGCCTGAGTGTGTTAGCACATGTTGGCAAGTGAGCTTGTGTGTGCGTGGGAGAGGGAAAAAGTGGTGGCTGATGTCCGCACATCTTCATCTTTAAATAGCTTCTCTGTCCCCTCAGAGCTAGCTGAGTGAGAGAGATCTCTGCTAATTAATCAAGTCCTTTCCACCTCAGGTGAATGAAGGCTCCGGCCAGAAGATGAAATATTGCCGGAGCCAATGGAGGATGTCAGGCTTGGCTCAGACAGGTGAGAACTGAGTTGAAGATTTCACCTGAAGGGGCACAATTGCAGCATTGCCTAGTGGATGGAATATAGGCCTGGGAGTCAGAAGGACCTGTGTTCCAATCCTGGCTCTGTCATATGTCTGCTGTGGGATCTTGGGCAAGTCCCTTCACTTCTCTGTACTTCAGTTTTCTCATCAATAAAATGGGTATTCAATACCTCTTCCCCTCCTACTTAGATTATGAGCCCTGTGTGGGGCAGGGATTGTGACTGACCTGATTAGTATCTTTCTCAGTGCTTAGGACAGTGCTTGGCACATAGTAAGTGCTTAAAAAATGCCAATTACTATTATTATTGTATTATTATTATCATTATTCCACCACCATGCTCAGCTTTTATTCTCAGAATCTTCGGTTGCTGTCCAGTCTGTCATTGACCTTTCTTCTGCTTCTTTGGGAATGCATTTGATTCCTTCCTGGCTCCCTTCCTGCCTGTCTGGCTTTTGACTTGTCTCCTGCCAAAGGTGCAGCTATCAGGAAAAGGTCTGCGGTGTCACCTTGAACCTCCCTCACCAAAGCTGGGGTTGGGGTCAGGGGCAGGGGATGAGAGAAGAACTGCATAGAGGTTAGAATCCCTTACCCCCATTGCATGGAGACTAACTAAAGCAAAGTTAAAAGAGGAAAAGATGCAAGAAGGAGAAGCATCACTGCAAATACTTCCCATGGTTTCATTAAAGGGCAGGAGCAGAGCAGCCTCTGTGAAGCCCAGTTTCTAGGCACCCAGCAACCTATTTCCAGAAGCCCACCAAAGGTAACTGTTCCTAGAAAACAAAAACAAAGCAGGCTGCAGGCACCTGGCAGGAAATCAAAAAGAGCAATGATATTTTCAAAATCTTTCCCCTGGCCTGCAAGACTTCTCTTTCGTTCCACCCAGCTGCTTCGGAACAGCACATTCCTTTCCCCACTCCTTTCCCTGTTCCCAGTATTCAGCTCTGGCTGCCCTGAATCCATGGGTACCCTTCCTTGGGGGTCTTGGCCTCCCAACCATGAGACCACACTGTACAAGAAGCAGCGTGGCTTAGTGGAAAGAGCTCAAGCTTGGGACTAAAGGTCGTGGGTTCTAAACCTGACTCTGCCACTTGTCTGCTGTGTGATCTTGGGCAAGCCATTTAACTTCTCTGTGCCTCATTTATATCATCTGTAAAATGAGGATTAAGACTGATCCCCTGTGGGACAAGTTAATTACCTTGTATCTACCCTAGCACTTAGAACAGTGCTTGGCACATAGTAAGGGCTTAACAAATACCATTTAAAAAAACAACCAGGACTGAAAATACTCCTAATTGTGGCCATCCATTAATGCCATCCATTAAATACTTAATTCATTTTTTGGAGCTCTTCCCCTTCCAACCCTCACTCCCTCATTAAGGCCCCCTGCCTTCCTTTAGATCCAAGGCTCAGATTTAAAAGTTAGCCCCTCTGCTTGAGTCTGAAAGATTGCACACCAGACCAGGAATTGGGAGCCCCACCTCCACCACTGGTTTGTTGTGTGTGACCTTTGGAGAATCACTTCACCTCTCAGGACCTCTGTTTCTCCAACTATGAAATTGGAATAATAATACCTGTTCCCTTTCTACTTCTGTGCAGGAATGTCAATCATCCATGGGCAGTGGAGACAGCTAATGAAGTTCCCACCACCAGCTCCCCTGACCAGTTTTGGTCAGTTCAAAGTCCATGCAGCCTTACCACTGCCCTGCCCTCTCCCACTGCCAGGGATGATATTTCAAGTCAGCAGGAGGACTGAATGAAGGACTCTATGGAACAGTGCTTAGATGTCTTTGGAAAACCAAGAATAATAATTAATGCCATCCATGAAGTACTTAGCATGTAAGTACTACACACTGGGATAGATATGTTATGAGATTAGGACTCAGTTCCTGTTCCAAAGAGGGCTCATAATCTATCTTATCCTTATTCTACAGTTGAATAAACTGAGGTCCATAAAGGTTGAGACACTGTCCCAAGGTCACACAGGAGCCCATGACAAAGTCAGAACTCAAATTCAGGTTTCCTGATTCACAGTCCCATGCTTTTTCCACCAGAGCATGCTGGCTCCTCAAGATGCTTTATAGAAAACTGGACTGTTATTCTATTTGCCAGCAAATCTTTCCACAAGCCTTTAATACCCCCTGGCCGGCCCTGCCACACAGGCTCCCTAACCACTTCTTCCCAGAATTCATAGGCTCCCAGTCTTCCCCATCCCCCTTACCCTCCTCTTTTTTCCAAGCCCATTAGACAACTTTCAGGACCTCTGGATCTACCTACTTCTCAGCTGCAGCCCCCTCCTCCCTCTAACCTGACCCTCATTATGAAAGTTGTGATTAATGAGACAACTTCCTGAACAGCCCATTACTGCATTCAATGATCGCAAGAGCTAAACCTACAAGATTGGAGGCTCCAGGCCCACCTGGGGTTTGGCAGGGTTTTTAGTGGCCTGATGGATTACCCTGCGCCCAGGGCCAGGGGCAATCATGAGGAGCCAAAGAAAGGGGTGGGAATGACCTTTTTTCTACCTGGCTCATGCTGGAAAGTGAGCAGGGAGCAAGAGCAGGCTGAATCCAAACTTGAGGGCTCATATGTATTATTAATAAATATGGCTGTTATTAAGCTTTTACTATGTCCCAGGCAGAGTGGGTTAGATACAAGCTAATCAGATCTGACATAGTCCCTGTCCAACACAGGGCACCCACTCCAAGAGGGAGGGAGAACAGATTCTTAATCCCCATTTTACAGGTGAGGAAAATGAGGCACAAAGATTATATACCTGCCCAAAGTTACACAGCAAGGAAGGGGAGGAGCAAGGAAAAGGATCCAAGTCTCCTGACAACCAGGTCCATGCTTTTTCCACTAAGCCAGGTTGCTTCCCAAATTGAGGCCAACTAAGCAGTGTGGCCTAGTGCGTACAGCACAGGTCTGGGAGTCAGAAGGACCTGCATTCTAATCCCGGCTCTGACAATGTCTGTTGTGTGCCCTTGGGAAAATCACTTCACTTCTCTTGGGCCTTGCCTCATCTGTAAAATGGAGATTAAGACTATGAACCCTATGTGGGACATGGACTGTGCCCAAGCTTAGTACAAGTGCTTAGTACAGTGCTCTGCACACAGTAAGTGCTCAATAAATATGACCGAATGAATGAATGACCATGATTAGCTTGTATGTACCCCAGCAGTTAGTAAAGTCCCTGGTACTTAGTAAGTGCTTAACAAATTCCATTGACAAATTAACAAACAAACAACACTCCCTGCTCCTGGCTAGTGCTCTGGAGAGGGTCAAAGGGCATAGGTGCAGGATGGTGACATCCCCTCTTCTTTCTCCCACCTAATAATGATGGAAGGTTTCTTGAGAGAGTTCCAAGGAAGAGGTAGGGAGGCTTTCTGTCTCTGCAGAGCTCTAACATCCCATGGTGACAGGAAAATGGCAAAGAGATGGGAGTGGGGAAGGAGTATGTGAAGAAGAATCTGAGACAGGTAGCAGGAATGAACTAAAGGAACCAGTCAGAGGAGGATGAGATGAGCAGGGAAGAGTAAAACAAGAGAAGTGACCCCTGGGCCCCACATCTGTGACTAGATGAAACTCCCAGAATCCCCTGGGAACTCGAAGGGTTAGAGAAATACTGAGCTATTAGAATAATAATAGTAATAATAATTGTGGTACTTGTTAAGCACATATTATGTACCAAGCACCGTGCTAAATGCTTATGTAGCTAAAGAATAATTAGATTACACACAGTCCCTAGCCTACAAGGGGGTCACAGCCCAGGATATATACCCACCTTCAAGTCTGACTGGTCCCCATTAAAAATTGGAGGTTTCTGCTGAGAGATACAATGGTGTCACACATCAACCCAAAATAATTTAGGCCCACAGTCTTAAAGAGGATTTTCCAAACTCTATTTTCCTTACAGTCGAAATCTTCAATTCTGCCCACTGCATGTACCCTTTTTCTGAGATCCTCGGTCCTGGGAGATGAGAGCTTTGTCAGAGGTGAGGGGCAGTCTCTAGATCCCCCACCAACCCTAAAATGGGGTTCAGAATATTTCCCAAGTCCACCAGCCAGAACCCCATTATTGGAGGCAGAGCGAGGATAACTGAATGAGACAGAGCTGGACTGGCTGCAGAGTTGGAGGGCGCTTAGAGGAAGATGAAAAGTGGCAGGTGAGGGAGGGACTCCACCAGCCCAGCTCAGACCATCTG
The DNA here is from genome assembly GCF_004115215.2 of Ornithorhynchus anatinus. NCBI lineage: Eukaryota > Metazoa > Chordata > Mammalia > Monotremata > Ornithorhynchidae > Ornithorhynchus > Ornithorhynchus anatinus. Next base: position 20,040,022 of record NC_041738.1, on the reverse strand, counting down.
TAATTGAGTAGCTGGAGCGTGAAGTCGCAGAGAGTGTGACCGCCCCCATGGCGCTTGGGGGCAGGGAAACATAGGCAATCAGTTCCGCAAAGACCAAGTCTGGCACCGGGCCCGGCCTGTGGGCCTGCTAAGGAGCAGAGAGCATGGTAGTGTGTGTGTAGTCAGCCCGTGGGCCCCCTGGCTGTGCGCTGACCACCGAATCCCGCGGGTGCCAGGAGACACAGACAAAACTTTGCCTGATTGTCTGCTTTTCTCTATGTGGGAGGGGGGCACTGGGAGTATGGCAGGGGAAGGATCCTGATAGGCCTCTTGCTATCATTTAAATCCTGAAAACAAACACCCACCCACAACCCCTAGCTTCATAAAGAAATCAAGGTGGGTTGGTTGAATGAAAATCAGGCAGAAGACCTTAAGGAAGTTGGTTCTTCCCAGAACTACATTTTTATTCTCTTTATAATTTGGTTTTCTGTAGGACTCCTGGCTTGGGAACAGTAAGGGAGGGACTATGAGATTACTTTCAGCGATGATGGTAACAATAATAATAATAATAGTATTTGTTAAATATTTACTATGTGCCAAGCATTCTACTATGCCTAGGGGTTGATGCAATATAAATGGCTACCTGGGGCTTGCAATCTAAAAGGGAGGAAGAACAGGCATTTTATCCCCATTTTACAGATGAGGAAACTGAGGCACAGAGAAATTAAGGAATTTGTGTTGTGTTCTGAGCTAGGAAATGGGTGCTGATTAGGTGAAGGGAGGTAATATAGTGGGATAGGTGGGCAGGGCTAATGCAAATTGTGCAGTCAGCTGCAATCCCAAGGACAGAATGAAAATAGCCAGGTAGAGTTCCACCAATTCCAAGAGCTCAGGATGAAGGACCAAAAGTCCATTGCATGGGAGAGGTCACTGGTAGCCCAGCCACCAGAGGCCTCCATTCAACAGATACTCCTTTAGCATCAGAGCCCTTAAAAGAGAAGCAGTATGGCATAATGGATAGAGCTCAGGCCTAAGAGTCAGAAGGTAATGGATTCTAATCCCAGATCTGCCACTTGTCTGCTGTGTGACCTTTGGCAAGTTATTTCACTTCTCTGGACCTCAGTTACCTCATCTGTAAAATGGGGATTGAGACTGTGAGCCCCACAGGACTCTGACCAACCTGATTTGCTTGTATCCACCCCAGTGCTTAGTATAGTGTCTGGCACATAATTAGTGCTTAACAAATACCATCATTATTTGTGGCTTCACACCACCCCATTCTCCCAGTTTGGAGAAAGAATTTATGATAGGGAGTTGGAGCACTCTGCTCATTATCCCCAGTTCAGAGCCCGGCAGGTTTCCAACAGAAGTCCCAAATGGCAAAAGAAAGCCAACATCACTTGGCTTTGCAGCTTGGGGCTGAGAAGGGAAAATCTGAAGGACCTTTACCCATTGGTCACCTGCTGAGTGGCAGCCGCTGCTTTGTTCTCCTCTGTGAGGGCAAGAGGTCAGTGGCAAGGGAGGGACAGTGAGTAGACTTCAGCACTAGCATCCATCCAAAACCTTACAGAGTTCCACTCATGGTTTGCAGCTGTGCAGGAAGGAAACAGGAAGGAAGCAGGAAACAGCAGAAACCAGCAGGAACTTGGAGTTTGTATAAGAAAATATTTTGAAATGGGAGCTATGGGAGCATTGGTAGTGGGCTGCAACTGCTGAGGCAGCCTCCTCACTGACTCCCGGACTGCAGCCTCTCTCCTCGTCACTCTCCATGCTGTCTGAATCATTTTTCTACAAAATCATTCTGTGTACCTTTCCCCATTCCTCACAAACCTCCAGTGATTGTCCTTCCCTCACTGTTTCAAACAGAAATTCCTCACCACCAGTCTTAGGACATTCAATCATTTGTCTCCCTCCTACCTATCCTTGCTCCCTCTCCCAAAACAACCTAGCCTCCACATTCAGTCCTCTAACATCACCCTACTCCCCGTGCCTTGGTCTCACCTCTCTCACTGTAAACATCTTGCTGACATCCTCCCTCCTAAAACTCCCATCCCCTTCATGTCCAACAGATCACTACTCTCCCCATCTTCAAATCCTACTATGATTGTGTCTCCTCCAGAAAGCTTTCCCTCTCTTTCTCTCCCCTCTGCATTACCTTTGCCCTTGAGTTTGTATCTCTTAAGCACTTTGATACTTACTGCACCCTCCCCTCCTACATCAATTCATCAGTGGTATTTATTGAGTGCTTACTATGTGCAGAGCACTGTACTAAGTGCTTGGGAGAGTTCAACACAACAGAATTAGCAGACATGTTCCTTGCTTTTGACGAGGTTACTATCTAGAAGGTGAAACAGATGTTAACACGCATAAATAACTGATATCTAATTTAAAGATATGTACGTAAGTGCTATGGGGTTGGGCGTGGGATATGCCCCTATCTTTATACTCTGCTACTTCCCCTACTTGTAATTTATTTTAATGTCTGTCTCTCCCAGTGGACTGTATACTCCTTGAAGTCAGAAGTCTACAACTCTATTGTATTCTAAAAACCTCTTATCAGAGTTCTCTATCAATCAATCAATGATATTTAGTGTTCACTGTGTGCAGAGCACTGTACCAAGCACTTGAGAGAGCACAGTACAATAGAGCTGGTCAATATGATTCACTAGTTGATTGTTCGAGGGGAGGAAGAGGCAGGGGGCCGTGATCCCACCCACGCGAGACTTGGGCCATACTGAAGCACCTGGATACTCACACTCTCTTGTCGTCCTTAAATACTGGTGTTTACACATTATCTCCTCCCCCTACCTGTAATTTTAGTATCTATCTTCACCACTAGTTTTGTAGCTTCCTAAAACTATTGTACTTTCCCAAGTGCTGCACATAGTAGGCACTTAATACATAGTATTAGTTGATGGCTTGATTGGAGTTGGACAGGGATACCCAACCCCTATGGTGACCAGCAGCTACAGGTCAGATTCTTCCATTATACTCTACCCAAAGGCCTGGGTCTTTGGGTTTGACACCTTCTTCAGAAGCCCTTCAAACATCCTCTCACTCATCACTGTAGCCAAGAGCAACCAGATAGAAATTGCTGACTTCCAGCACTGGCTGGGAAGGGCAGGCTGCAGATTGGACCTGGAAGGATGATGACACTGACAAAGAATTTAACCAAAAATGAACATGGGAGCCAAATACCTGAGGAAACCTGGGGCTCATTACAGAGTGGACAGAGGGGAAATGATCCAGGGAACAAAGACTGTGAATTTAACATCCCCAAGCCCTCCAGATATCCAGATATCCCATTTCACATCACATGTCGATTCTACTGATGACAAAAGAACTATTAACAATTCATCACACAAACGTGCTAAATCGACTTAAGCCTATCTGGTCGAATTAGGATGGATTTGTACATTGACTCCAGTCCAATTTGGCAGGGGAAATGTAAAGAAAAACGTTAACAAATTTTGATTTTCAATTGAATTCTGGGGGTTTGTTTAGGTTTAATCTGAATTTGGAAAGAATGGTTGGGGACTAGAGATGGGGTTAAATGAAGCAAAACCTGAAATCAGAGGAGAATAATTCTTTCAAGAAGAGGATGAAGGGGCTCCAATGGGACCTTCTAAGCCTCTGCTTCCAGGATGATGCTATTCTGGCCACGTTCTCTTGACTCTCTGCTTTGGGGAGCAGAAATGATTGTTTGCCCCTGTGTGCAGAACCCTGGACCAGCTCCTGAGAGGAGGAATAGAGTGAGGACAGACACTCCTTCCTTCCACCACATGGGAACTCACAGACTAGAGGGGGAGGCAGAATTTGTTTGCGTCCTGAATATCTGCCAAAGCGGCATTCCCATGACCCTAGGAGTACTGAACTCATCCAGGGTCAAGCCCGGCCCCCCCCACACAATGTGCACACACCCACACATACACACACTGGATGCAGAAAGCTGAGGATTGATGTAAGATCCATGTTGATTCATAGAGGGCTCTTGGGTACAGAAGAGAATCCCATGTGGGACAGGAACTGTTTCCAGTGTGATTATTTTGTAGCTACTCCAGTACTTAGCACAGTGCTTGGCACATAATAAGCATTTAATAAGTATGATCATTATTACTGAGCTACTACTAAAGTCCATCTGCTTTGAACAGGAGTCTGGCTCCACTGGCAATTACTGTTTAATAATCATCCTCAAGGGAAAACATCTGTTGCTACTATCCCTAGCCTGTTTATCTTCCATTTGTGTTACCCCTAATCCTGGCTGAGAGCTCCAATCTGGTCCCTGACATGGCAGAGGGTGACGCTAAACTCTCCAGCCACGTCTTCCATCCGTGGTCTCTCTCACTCATAATCTCAGCGCTGCACCTCTTCACCACTGGTTGCACTGCCCAAATAATGGCATGCTTCCTTTGGGACCTTGTTTTTCCTCATATTTCCTCCTTACTCCTGCTGCCAGAGAAGTCCATTCTCCTTTTTCTAGAGATCTTAGCAGCACTGCTCCTCCCTTGAAGGGCTGAGGGAGACTCTAGATGGGTTAGTTCCTAGCAGCCTATGAATCCCTGATGGAATCAGAGCAACCCAGAGATTTGAGGGACCCTAGCCCTAGAATGAATGGGGACTGTTGGAATCTCCAATCTGATCCAAAATTCCTTTGAATCTTCATATGGGACCTTTGGATCTAGTAACAGGGTGGAGAGGGTATCTGGGAAATGAACTTGTGACTGGCAATAAGAGAAACCCAATATCACTGAACTGAGGTTTGAGACAAATTCTTATGATTTGGAGTTTAGGTCAGAAGTGGTATGTGGTTGGAGCCAGAGGAAGGGAGGGTGACAGCAGACCCCAGCACACAATCCAGGTTTAGAGAAGGGCCGAGGAAAACTGCTAACCCAAGGATCTCAGGGACCCTAATCATTCTGAAAATTCCTTGAGTAGCAAAGTCATGGTTCCATGAGCCAAGAGTTTGGTTTATTAGAAATAATAATAATAATTATGGTATTTGTTAAGCGCTTATTATGTGCCAGGCACTGTACTAAGCGCTGGGGTGTATTCAAGCAAATCAGATTGGACACAGTCCAATTAGATTAGAGAAGCAGCGTGGCTCAGTGGAAAGAGCATGGGCTTTGGAGTCAGAGGTCATGAGTTTGAATCCCAGCTCTGCCACTTGTCAGCTGTGTGACTGTGGGCAAGTCACTTAACTTCTCTGGGCCTCAGTTACCTCATCTGTAAAATGGGGATTAAGATTGTGAGCCCCATGTGGGACAACCTGATTCCCCCGTGTCTCCCCCAGCGCTTAGAACAGTGCTCTGCACATAGTAAGCACTTAACAAATACCAACATTATTATTACAGTCCTTGTCACACAAAGGGCTCACAGTCTTATTCCCCATTTTTCAGATGAGGTAACTATGGCACAGAGAATTGAAGTGACTTGCCTAAAGGTCACACAGCCGACAAGTGGCAGAGCCAGGATTAGAACCCATGACCATAAAAAAAAAAGCCAGGCTGGTTTAACCCATAATCCAACCAGCCTGGGATTTTGCTTCCACCAGCAATGAGATGCTTGGAGAAACAGTGTGATGACTGCCCTTCTGACTAATAATGTTGGTATTTGTTAAGCACTTACTATGTGCAGAGCACTGTTCTAAGTGCTGGGGTAGATACAGGGTAATCAGGTTGTCCCACATGAGACTCACAGTTAATCACCATTTTACAGATCAGGTAACTGAGGCACCGAGGTTAAGTGACTTGCCCACAGTCACACAGCTGACAAGTGGCAGAGCCGGCATTCGAACCCATGACCTCTGACTCCAAAGCTCAGGCTCTTTCCACTAAGCCATGCTGCTTCATGACCAAGTAATATCCCTAACTTGTCCTTCTCATATAACCAGAATGGACCCAGTATCACAGAATCTACCCAAAGCCTTAATACTCTACTTTCAGGTCATAATAATGATCACAGTATTTGTTAAGGGCTTACTAAGGGCCAAGCACTGTATTAAACACTATGGTAGTTACAAGATAATCAGGTTGGAAACAGTCCCTGTCCCAAATGGGACTCACAGGCTAAGTAGGAGGGAGTAGGATTTAATCACCAGATGAGAAAACTGAGGCACAGCATCATGGCCTACTGAATAGAGCACAGGCCTGAAAATCAGAAGGTTAACTTATGCTGTCGAATAGTGTCCAACCAATAGCAAAGCCATAGACACATTTCTCCCAGAGCACCCCACTTCGGGACCTGGGTTCTAATCCTGGCTCTGCCACTTGTCTGCTGTGTGATCTTTGGCAAGTCACTTAACTTCTCTGTGCCTTACCTCATCTGTAAAATGGAGAATAAGAAGGTGAGCCCCATGTGAGCCCGTCATTGGGCAGGGATTGTCTCTATTTGTTGCCAAATTTTACATTCCAAATGCTTAGTACAGTGCTGTGTACATAGTAAGTGCTCAATAAATACTATTGAATGAATTGAATGCATGTACTAAGCTCTCGGATGGATACGAGTAAATCGAATTGGACATAGACCCTGTCCCACTTGGGGCTCACAGTCTTGATCCCCATTTTACAGAAGAGGTAACTGAGGCACAGAGAAGTGAAGTGACTTGCCCAAAGTTACTCAGCATTCAAGTGACAGAGCCAGGATTAGATCCTTTGACCTTATGACACCCAGGCCCGTGTTTTATCCATTATACTAATTCACGCTGCTTCTCTATTCCCTCTTTCTTTTTCTTTCTCTCTCATACTCCCTCAGTGTGTGTCTCCATCTCCGGCTTCTGTCTATCTGTTTCTGTACTGTTCACCCACACAAAACCCAAGTCTCTCTGCTAGTGTTTGAAGAATCCCCAATGGTTCCAGTCTGACAGGAGAAAAGGAAATTCATGCCATACCAATAAAATTTTGTAGCAAAACACCCAAACACTATGAAACTCCCAGGACTTTAGGGAAACAACAGTCATTCTCTCCTCTCATATAGATACAGAAAACCTCAAAAGACACAGGTTAGAAAAGGTGAACGGAGCCCCCTGCTGTGCTCTTCAAATGAGTCTATTTTCCTGTTGCTTTGGAACTGATTTAATTTAAAATGCATTTGACCCCCAAGCAGCTTTTTCTTTGATTTTTTAAACCAGCTTGTCCTTTAATTTCTACAGTCCTGAGACCCCGCCCATTCTGAGCCAAACACCAGTGTCCAAAGGCCACTGGGAGACTGACTCCTGGCTGTGGGCTCAGCAGTGCCTGTTTCTTAGAAAAAAGATACTGGATTTGACCAAGAGCACAACACCTAGTCAACTCTAACATGAAGCCAAAGAGGACAATTAGAAAATACTCAAAGTCCTGGGTTCTGAGAGGAATCCGGCCAGACTTAAAGGAATAGATCTCTGGGAAAGGGAGAACAAGCTGATATTGGTGTTTTGTAGGAGACTGCCAAGTTAAAGTACTGCCAAGTGGTCCACCACTTCAGGGCACATTCCCACCATCACCTCCCGCCTTCGGCTTTCACTTCCCACCCTCTCCATGCTACTCAGGCCGTCATCACCACTAAAGTATCTGGAACTCTGGAGGAGGTGTGTGTGTGTTTGTATGTGTGTGTGTGTGTGTGTATGCTTTTTTTTTTTAGAAGGTTGTTGAAGCGGGAAGAGCTGTGGTCTGCAAGGAGTTGAAGGGAGAAGGAGTTATCACTGGATGGAGAGGCACCTTGTCATGTGATGACATTATATTGCCACGCTGCATGTGCATATGTTTTCACCTGAATCAGACATCACATGAAGCCTCACAAGACCAATGAGCCCAAAGTCCAAACATCAGTAAATGCAACCCTGCTTGGTGCTCAGGCACTGGGAAATGGAGCAGAGGCAGAAGAAGTTTTCCTGGCCACGAACAAGGTTAGCAAGCTGTGGGGCTATTGCTGCTCACCCATGAGAATAAATCAATCAGTCATACTTATTAAGTGCTTTCTCTGTGTAGAGCACTGTGCTAAGTGCTCGGGTGAGTGCAGTACAAGAGTTGGTAGACCCACTGCCTGCCTACAAGGAACTTACAGTCTACAGGAGGAGACAGACATTAATAGACAAAAACTGTGGATATGTACTAGTGCCTGTGGGGCTGAGGGTGGCATGAATAGATGGTGCAAAACCAAGTGCAAGGATGTCACAGAAAGGAGTGAGAGAAGAGGAAATGAAGCCTTAATTGGAGAAGGCCTTTTGAAGGAGACGAGAGTTTAATAAGGCCTAGAAGGTGGGAAGAGTGATTGTCTATTGAATATGAAGGGGGAGACAGAGTTCCAGGACAGAGGCAGAACATGGGCAAGAGATTGGCAGCAAGAGAGATGAGATGGAGATACAGTGAGTAGGTTGGCATTAAAGGAGCAGAGTATGTGGACTGTGTTGTAGTAAGAAAACAGAAAGGTAAGGTAGGAGAGAGCAAGGTGATTGAGGGCTTTAAAGCCTATGGTAAGGGGTTTCTATGTGATGCAGAGGTGGATGGACAACCACTGGAGATTCTTGAGAAATGGGGAAAATGGGTTGAATAGTTTTGTAGATGATCCAGGCAGCAGAGTGAAATATAGACTGCAGTGGAGAGAGACAGGAGGCAGGGAAGTCAGCAGGGAGTAGGTTGCAATATTTAAGGTTCCAACTTGTCATACATCAATATTTGGACTCTCTTGAATTTTGCCATCTAGTCATGGGGGTTGTAATGCAATGCACTGAATTAGGAAAATTAGATGCTTAGGAAAATGCAAAAGAAGCAGGAGACACATTCATTCCCCAACAAAAGTTTTCACTCTAATGGGAGAGAACAATATTTGCAAATATAGTAATCTGAATAAACAAGCTGACTGTCCAATCTACCATCCAACTGCAAATATGCCTCCCAGACTTCTAACTGTACTGTCGGGTACCCCAGGACACACTGGAAAGGGAGAACCTCACCATGGGGTTGATACACGGGAACAGAGCAAAAAGAGATACTCAAAACCCAATTCCTCCAGGAAGCTTTTCCTGATTGAACCCATCCATTCCCCATAATTCCTGCAGAATCCTCAATTACCTCCACTCTCTTCATTACTAGGTGTGTGTGTGTGTATGTGCGTGTGTGTGTGTGTGTAAGAACATATGTTGCATGTCTAACACTCTTGTTTTCCTTCTCCTTCTCAGGGGAGATATCACTTCTCTTCTCTAGCTAGTGCCCAGAGGATCTTAAGCTGTGCTCAATAAATACTGATTGGCTCCCAGGAGAGAGGCATAAAAGATATACAATCAGGGACATACAGTATTCACAACTGGGGGCATAAGGGGTATACAATCAAGGGCATAAGATATACAACCAGGGGAATTCAGGGTAAACCATCAGGACCATAAAGGGTATAAAACTGGGGTCATATAAGTATAGATAGCTGGGCACATAAAGGGTAGATAGCTGGAGTCAGGGGCAAAGAGAGCTGAGAAGAAAGGTTTGGCAGAGGGGAGAATGCAAGCAGGATTCAAGGGAGAGTCCAAGAAAGAAGAAGAAAGGCAAGTTGAATACAGAGCACCCAGCCCCTGGTGAGGTTATCATCCCATTAACTCAGTTTATTTGTACTGAAGAGATACTTTATTTATTCTGAGCACCAGAGCTCCCTCCAAACACATCCAGAGTAGTTTGCTGAGCCTGTGTCCTTAAATGTTCACAGTATTTTTATTGAGCATTAGGAAAAGCCCCTGGTAATTTGCAGCAATTTAGTATGCTTGCTTTGCTTTTAGAAAATCCACAGCAATTCAATAAACACCCAGTCACTGTGGCTGTTAGACACACACACAATATCTCTCTACAGCTGCCTGCCAGATGCCACTCCGGCAAAGTAAGTTATCATATAAGTCCCCGTGGTTTTGTGTCTCATTCTGGAGCAGGCCAGAGTGCTGGCTTTTCCTGGTACCCCTGGCACAACATCCCATCCCCAGATTCCCTCACTGTTCCTTGCCTGCAGCCTTTCTTCCCTCAGACTCCGGATATGTTAGTGCTCTCTGGAAATATCACCACCCAGCAGATCAATCTCCATTTGCCCCATCTGGCTTTTGCATGGAGCCTGAGTAAAGGGACCACCTGGTACCTGTGGCGGAGGAGCAGAGTCCACGCGAGCCCTCATGAGCCAAGTCTCTCCCCTAGAATCAAGACCCTCCTTCAGACTCACCCCTGTTGCTCCCTCACTGCGTCTGTCCACACATACACACAGCACCTTGGCTTCCACTTACAACCCTTGGCCCTAGAGAATTCTTCAGGCAGGTCACCTAAACCCCAGGGAATGAGGGAGTGGGGAAGTTGGACCAGGGAAGGCAGTGAACCAGGTGGGGCTGGGGATAACAAATGCTTTCTCTCTCCATCCCTGAGTCTCTCTTTACAAAGCCATCTTGTAGAAGACTCTGAAGAGACACTGGGTAACTGCCAAAACTTAGTGATCTCTGAGAGTTCCACTGCCTCAGTGGGCCTTGGGAATTTGGATGGCTTGCATTTCCACTTTTCTAAACTAATCGTGGGGTTACCTTTGGTCAAACACACTGGGTTTTTTGTTGTTGTTATTGTTAAGCATTTACTATGTGCCAAGCACTGTACAAAACATTGGTATAGATAGATACAAATTAATCAGGTTGGACACAGTCCATGTCCCACATGAGGTTCACAGTCTTAACCCTTATTATATAGATGAGGTAACTAAGGCCCAGAGAAGTGAATTCACACTTGCCCAAGGTCACAGAGCAGACAAGTGGAGGAGCCGGGATTAGAGCCCAGCTCCTTCTGGTTCCCAGATCAGTGTTCTATCCATTAAACCATGCTGCTTCTCTATTTAGCATCCAGTGTGCTGCTTAAGCTATCTCTACTATGGCAAAGCCAGCCATGTCAATGATATGGCTACTTGCTCAGAACATACAGCCTTTAGCCCATGCCTGGGATTTCAATATCCATTAGAGGATGGTATCAGTTAGGAGATCAAGAAGCAGCAATCAGGTAGTGGGCCTATTTTTTTCTCTATGGTGGTACTGGTTGATCTCATGGATATAAAATGAAAGTGTCATATTCCTGCAATTAACACATCCTGGCCTCCCACCTCTCCACTAGAGTCTGGATTCCCACTCATCACAGTTCCAAATCCCACCCTGAGTTCCAAAACAGCCCCATTATGGACTACTGTTGCAGCCCACGTGCTGCCTCTGACTCCCTTCCCTATTACAAATAGGAGTTTTCTCCATCAGGCCATCAGTAGTATTTACTGAGTGCTTACTGTGTTTAGAATCATACTAAGAACTCAGGCAAGTACAATGCAATAGAATTAGTAAACATGATCCCTGCCCACAAAGAGCTTACAGTCTACAAGCAAGCAAGAAATAGCCCTCGAGAGAAATTTCCTACTGCTCCAGAGACACCTCAGGGTGGGAGAGAGAAAGGAGATGAGTATTAGGGAAAGAAGTCCAGGTCACAGATAACAGATTACCTAAAAGTACAGATGCCTGGAAGTGCAAATCAGGCTTAGTCCTTCACCTGCAAGGAGTTAGGAGGTTGGAGCAGATATTAATAATGGAATTTGGGGTAGTTACAAGATAATGAGGTTGGAAAGAGTCCTTGTCCCACAATGGGCTCCCAGACAAGATGTCCTATTACAGATCCTGGGAGAAAGAGATGCTGTTCTGGCAGTTACTACACAGTTTCTTCCTTGCCTGAACTGCAGCCCAATCCTGCTGGTTGGATTCCCCTTCCAGGGGAAGCACAATCTCTCAGATTCTCTCTGATGCAGCCCTCCATCCTAACATCAGCCCACGCTCCGCTCTGTCTGAAGGCCACCTAAGTGGGGTTTCTCTGAAGGAGGGTTAGGGCGAGGTGAAGTTTCCACATGCCAATCTCCACCTCCTGACCCATTCCCCATGTGTGGGCAGAGGTTGCCATATTCTCAAATCAGCACTAGAAGGTCCCTACATAGTTGGAGACCTCTTCAAGCTAAGCTTAGGTTGATTTTTCCCCACTTAATTCCTATAAGTGTCTGCAAGAGCATGGCACCATTCATTCATTCATTCAGTCGCATTAGTATTGAGTGCTTACTGTGTACGGAGCACTGTACTAAGAGCTTGGAATGTACAATACAACAACAGAAAGAGACAATCCCTGCCCAATCTAAAAGGGGGAGACAGCAAAACAAAACAAGTAGTCAGGCATCGATACCATCAAAATAAATACAATCATAGATATATAATAACAATAATAATAATAATGTTGGTATTTGTTAAGCGCTTACTATGTGTGGAGCACTGTACTAAGCACTGGGGTAAATACAGGGCAATCAGGTTGTTCCACGTGAGGCTCACAATCTTCATCCCCATTTTACAGATGAGGGAACTGAGGCACAAAGAAGTTAAGTGACTTGCCCACAGTCACACAGCTGACAAGTGGTAGAGACGGGATTCAAAACAATGACCTCTGACTCCCAAGCCCAGGCTCTTTCCACTGAGCCACTCTGCTTCTCTTATGCACATCATTAATAAAATAGAGTAATAAATAATATAGACAAATATACACAAGTGCTGTGGGGAGGGGAAAGGGGTAGAGCAGAGGGAGTAAGAGGAATGGGGAGGGGAGAAGGGGCAGAGGGAAAGGAAGGGATCAGTCTGGGAAGGCCTTTTGGAGGAGGTGAGCTCTCAGAAGGACTTTGAAGAGGGGAAGAGAGTTAGTTTGGCGGATGTGAGGAGGGATGGCATTCCAGGTTAGTGGCAGGACACAGGCCAGGGGTCGACAGTTTGACAGGTGAGAACAAGGCACAGTGAGAAGGTTAGCAGCAAAGGAGCAGAATGTATGGGGTGGGCTGTAGAAGCAGAGAAGAGAGGTGAGGTAGGAGGGGGCCAGGTGATGGAGAGCTTTGAAGCCAAGAGTAAGGAGTTTTTGCTTCATGCAAAGGTTGATAGGCAACCACTGGAGGTTTGTGAGGAGGGAAGTGACATGCCCAGAGAGTTTCTGTAGAAAGATAATCCGGGCAGTGGAGTGAAGTATAGACTGAAGTGGGAAGAGACAGGAGGAAGGGAGTTCATAGAGGAGGCTGATGCAATAATCCAGTCGAGATATTATGAGAGCTCGTACCAGCAAGGTAGAAGTTCGGATAGAGAGGAAAGGGCAGATCTTGGCAATGCTGTGAAGGTGAGACTGACAGGTTTTGGTGATGGATTGGATGTGTGGGGTGAAAGAGAGACCAGAGTTAAGTATGACACTGAGGTTATGGGCTTGTGAGACGGAAAGGATGGTAGTACCGTCCACAATGACGGGAGAGTCAGGGAGAGGTCAGGGTTTGTGAGGGAAGATAAGGAGCTCAGTCTTGGACATGGTGAGTTTTAGGTGGCAGGCGGACATCCAGGTGGAGCTGTCCTGAAGGCAGGAGGAGATTCGAGCCTGGAGGGAGGGAGAGAGAATAGGGGAAGAGATGTAGATTTGGGTGTCATCTGTGTAGAGATGATAGTTGAAGCCGTGGGAGCAAATGAGTTCACCAAGGGAATGAGTATGGATGGAGAACAGAAGGGGACCAAGACTGACCCTTAAGGAACCCCTACAGTTAGGGGATGGGAGGGGGAGGAGGATCCCGCAAAGGAGACCAAGAATGTGGGGAAAGGCCCCCTTACAGCGCTTAACAAATACCAACATTATTGGAGAAGCAGCGTGGCTCAGTGGAAAGAGCACGGGCTTTGGAGTCAGGGCTCATGAGTTCGAATCCCAGCTCTGCCACTTGTCGGCTGTGTGACTGTGGGCAAGTCACTTAACTTCTCTGTGCCTCAGTTCCCTCATCTGTAAAATGGGGATGAAGACTGTGAGCCCCACGTGGGACAACCTGATTCCCCTATGTCTACCCCAGCGCTTAGAACAGTGCTCGGCACATAGTAAGCGCTTAACAAATACCAACATTAAAGCACATTATTACAGCCTCTGGTCACCATCAGTGGCCCTTAGGCCAATGGTAAGAATTCCCATCACATCCCCAACCTGGGGCAGCTCCTGTATCTCCATTCCTTCCCAGTCCATCCATGCTGGGACTTGTCAGCTGGAACAAGCCAATTGCGTCTCTGAACCAGCACCACACTCAGGATGGCCAGTTGTTCTCCTACACTGTGGCTGATGCCTGAGGCAACTGCCAAAATCCCAGATGCCCTCTCCACCCCCAACATCCTCTTCTGAAAGACTCAGCCTCCCAGCCCGGCTGCTCACCGCTGAAGCTTCCAGCCAACGTGGTTCCCGGGAAATGACGGGGCGGGAATTTCCACCGACACCTTCTGTGTTGATGGACTGAAAGTGGAGTCCCCAAAAGACGCAAGTGATAAATTCTCCCAAAAATCAAAGGTGCCAGGAGCAGGGTGAAAGTACCCTTTCCAGACATAGAGATTTGTTAGATATTTTAAATTGCTCCATGGATCTGAGGAACTGGGTTATTTATTTTTGCAGAGGTCAATCAATCATTTCCTTCCCTAAAGAGTGCCAGACCTTTAACTACTCATCTGATTACGCCTGCTGCAACCACATTACTGTTACCCTGCTACTTAATATTTTATCGGCATGGCTCCCAAACAGACTGAGTGCTGAGTGTGGTTGGCTTCCTAAATTAATGTGGATTTGCTTTTTGGATCGTTAACCAAAGGGGGAAAAATTCAAAAGAGAAAAATAGGAAAAAGGAATGATAACTTTATTTCTTCCAGTTCTGACTTCAAACGGGTGAGTTACTTTAAAAAAAAAACACTAAGTGTTTGATGGTATACACTGAAAAAGTGCCACTGAGTTAAAAAGCATTAGCAAATTACATTGGCCTGCAGTTTTCCATAGTTGTATGGCTGCGAGATAAGGCACAGTCCTTGCCTCCGCAACTGGTATGGTTTGAATTGATCCCGGCCGACGTGGCAATTACCTTGCTCTGTATCGCTGGGGAGAAAGGGTAATTCATTAAGAGCTCATAGTTTTATAGACACCATACTGCCATAGTTTTGACACCTGCTCTGCCCTCAAGTTAATATTTCCAGGGAAAGACAGGGCAGGAAAGCCAATGATTGCTATGTTGGGTTATTGCTTGTGTATACATTAATGGCGAAATAACAGGGATGATTCATAACTGCAAATGATACAGAAGAGAGATGCAGTACTGCCTAGTGGATAGGGCACAGATGATCAGGGTGTCCTTGGGCAAATCACTAAACTTCCCCATGCCTCAGTTTCTTCATCAGTAAAATGGGAATGAAATGACAATTCCCCCTACCCCAGACTATGAGCCCCAGGTGATACGAGTAGTATCTGATCTGATTATCCTGCTTCATACATAGTAAGCACTTAACAAATACCAGAGTTATTATCATTATCATCATCATCATCAACAAAATTAATGATAATGAAACAGGAGAAATCAATATCTCAGCTGGGAAATGGGAACTAGGGACTACAGGACATGCCTGAGCAATTGGGGGAGTGGGTCTGTGGCCCTCCAGAGTCTGTAGAGAGGCACTGTTAGGGACTCTAAGTGTTCAATAGGCCACAGGTAATCTGGAAAGTGGATGATTCACCAGTGGGTAATCGAGAGATGACTTCATGCAGATATAAACAGAGCAAGAGTTTTGCTTTGACTTCTTTTCCCTCTCTGCATGAACCTGGATCTTTGGGGCTGGCCAGAAAACTCAACAGCTTCTAACTGTGCAGAAAGGGTGGAGAAAATCTCCCTGAAGGGGTCTGGTAAGGATAAAGGGTATAAATAGTGGGATCGGGATCAGAGAGGCTGATATGACTCAGGAAGAGCTTGGACTTTCTCTCCAGGAGCCCTGGGCATGACTTAGGCTGGCTTTTAAGTAAAGGCTACAGATTCTGAGTCTCCGGTGGTGTGTGTCTGACCTATAATTGAGCAGTTATGGCCCTGCTAAGCAGGCCCCGGATCTGGGACCAGAGTCAGCACAATCTCTGAAATCATGTCATTTTTCTCCTCAGTGCCCATGCAGAGGCAATACAAATTAAAAAAAAAAAGACCAAAAAAAAAAAACCAACCCAACCCAGATTCAAACAAATCTAGGATGGACAAAGATTATGGATGTAGTGGAGAAGAACTTTCCATCCTCTCCTATGGGGCTGGCTTCATGCAGGAAACCCTCTCTCGACCCCACTTCCCCTTCCAGTTATCGCCCTATCTCCCTACTACCCTTCCTTTCCAAAATCCTAGAACGAGTCATCTACACTCGCTGCTTAGAATTCCTTAACTCCCATTCTCTTCTGGACCCCCTCCAATCTGGCTTCCGTCCCCTCCACTCTACTGAGACTGCTCTCTCTAAGGTCACCCATGACCTCCTTCTTGCCAAATCCAATGGCTCCTACTCCATTCTAATCCTCCTTGACCTCTCTGCTGCCTTTGACACTGTCGACCATCCCCTCCTCCTCCACACCTATTATCACCTTGGCTTCTTGGATTCCGTCCTCTCCTGGTTCTCCTCTTATCTGTCTGGCCGGTCATTCTCGGTCTCCTTCGCAGGCGCCTCCTCCCCCTCCCATCCTTTAATTGTTGGAGTTCCTCAGGGGTCAGTTCTTGGCCCTCTTCTGTTCTCCATTTACACTCACTCCCTTGGTGAACTCATTCGCTCTCACGGGTTTGACTACCATCTCTATGCAGATGACATGCAGATCTACATCTCTGCCCCGTCCTCTCCCCCTTCCTTCAGGCTCGCATCTCCTCCTGCCTCCAGGACGTTTCCACCTGGATGTCTGCCCACCATCTAAAACTCAGCATGAACAAGACTGAGCTCCTCATCTTCCCTCCCAAGCTCGGTCCTCTCCCAGACTTCCCTTTCACCGTGAACGGTGCGATCATCCCTCCCGTCTCTCAGACCTGCAACCTCGGTGTCATCTTTGACTCATCTCTCTTGTTCAACCCACACATCCGATCCGTTACCAAGACCTGCTGGTCTCACCTTTACAATATCGCCAAGATCTGCCCTTTCCTCTCCACCCAAATGGCTACCTTACTGCTATGGGTTCTAGTTATATCCTGGCTAGACTACTATGTCAGCCTTCTCTCTGATCTCCTTTCCTCCTCTCTCGCCCCGCTCCAGTCTATTCTTCACTCCGCTGCCCGGCTCATCTTCTTGCAGAAACATTCTGGGCATGTCACTTCCCTTCTTAAACACCTCCAGTGGTTGCCTATCAACTTCCACTCAAAACAAAAACTCCTCACTCTAGGCTTCAAGGCTCTCCATCACCTTGCCCCTTCCTACCTCTCCTCCCTTCTCTCTTTCTACTGCCCACCCCGCATGCTACGCTCCTCTGCCGCCCCCCTCCTCACCGTCCCTCGGTCTCGCCTATCCCGCCGTCGACCCCTGGGCCACGTCCTCCCACGGTCCTGGAATGCCCTCCCTCCTCACCTCAGTCAATCTAATTCTCTTCCCCTCTTTAAATCCCTACTTAAAGCTCACCTCCTCCAAGAGGCCTTCCCAGCCTGAGCTCCCCCCTTTTCCCTCTGCTCCCTCTACCCTCCCCCTTCAACTCTCCGCAGCTAAACCCTCTTCTCCCCGCTTTCCCTCCCCTCCCCCTCTCCCATCCCACTCCCTCAGCACTGTACTCGTCCGCTCAACTGTATATATCTTCATCACCCTATTTATTTTGTTTATTTTGTTTAATGAGATGTACATCACCGTGATTCTATTTATTTGCCGTTGTTTTTATGAGATGTTCTTCCCCTTGACTCTATTTATTGCCACTGTTCTTGTCTGCCTGTCTCCCCCGATTAGACTGTAAGCCCGTCAAAGGGCAGGGACTGTCTCTATCTGTTGCCAATTTGTACATTCCAAGTGCTTAGTACAGTGCTCTGCACATAGTAAGCGCTCAATAAATACTATTGATTGAATGAATGAATGAATGAATGAATAAATGAATGAATGAATGAATGAATGAAATAACCTGCCACCCTTTCCCTAGATTAGTCAGAGCCAGCATTCTGGGGCACCAGACATTCATGATGCTGCTTGTGTGCCATGCCAGCCACAGGAGGTTAAGCAGGGGCATTAGGAGGAAGTCTGTCTGAGACTGCTCAACATAGAATGCCTCTCTGGGAGGACCTCTGACCTCCCTCGTTCCAGAGTGGCTGTCTTCACTGCTTAGGTCACTGTTGACATAAGCACCAGCCCTGAAGCATGGCACCCAACAGCAGAAGAAAGCTGGAGGGAGGCCAGGCACTCAAAATAAAAACACTATCAAAGAAAGGGAAAACATAAATCTAAATAATTTACAGTAACACTTTCATATCTAAATGTCAAGAATATCATAGCAGTAAAAACAAATGATCGATACAATCACCTAACAATTTTAATCTTACAATTATCTCAAAATGGCTATATTTCAACACTTCTGAATAGAAAATCCTTGCAGATATAATCTCCAAAATTGCAATTTTTTCAGATCTCAACCACTCCCACTACCCCACCATCCTACTAAGCCTGAGGCAGCTGCCTCTCTTCCTTACCATCCTCCCTCCACTCCTCCATTTCTCATCACCCCCAAGTCCAGGAGAAGGGGCAGAAACTGAGTCTGGCCCTCTCTGGCTTAAGCCAAAGAAATCCTCAATTCATCATAGGATTCTGGACTCTGTAGAGTTTGTCACTGGTGTCTCCTCCTGGAATGACTGTGTAGGAGGTTTAGTTTCAGGCTGAGAACTTCCAGTAACATCACAGAAGCTTTTTTTTTTCTATCTTGGCTGGATGTGACTAGCATACAGATAGTTTCTACAGGCCCAAAGGTTACTTGTGAGTATTATGATCTCCATTCTCCTTAGTGGGGTCAGCTGCATTCCCAACATGGTCATCTCAGAGTTGTTGGTGTCAGAACCTCAGGCCCAGATGTCGTGGACAGGTGAAGTTAGACAAACTATAGAGGGGGAAGCAGAATAAGATTTCATTAAGAAGCATACAGCCTTCCTTCCCTATGTAGTTTAATTCTAGAGTAATCTCATTTTAATTATATGTATAAATTAAAAATGGCTCAAACCACCCCCTGCAAGATGCTCACATACACCTTAAACATTACACTTTAATTCCAACTCAATTGCACACATAAATTTCAGAAGTGGATACCAGGACGAGGAGAAGCATATTCCGGCCCCCCTCCCATCAGCTGCTTTGAAAACTCTACTTGCTCTTTAATTCCACTTCAATTGCACACATAAATTTTTAAAAAGTGAACGCCCCGGCTGCGGAGAAGAGCTTTAATTGAGTGTTAATGACCTGCCAGATCAGCTTCCAGCCGGCCCCATTACAAGGCAGGAAGTCTCAGAGGTGTACCCAAAACACAAGACTGAAATAAAATCACAACCAACACCCACGCATTTCTTCACATCTAAGTAAATTAGTGCCCTTGTCAGTGAGGCTCCAGGTCCCAGGTCTGGGCAAGGAGACTGAAGATCCTACAAGAGTCAGCTGCTCACCTCCTTTTTGGAGATCTTTAAGAACAGGAAAGACAAGCAAGGATGAAACAACATGGCCCAGTGGAAAGCGCATGGGCCTGGGAGTCCTAAGTCCTGAGTTCTAAATCCAGCTCTGCCACTTATCTGCTGCATAAACTTGGGCAAGGACTTTCACTCCTCTGTTCCTCAGGTTCCTCTTCTGTAAAATGGGGATTCAATACCAATTCTTCCTCTCATTTAGACTGAACACCGTATGGGACAGGGACTGTGCCCAACCTGATTATCTTGCATCTACACCAGGAGTTATTGTAGTATAATAGTATAGCACATACTAAAAGTTTAACCAAAAAAAAGGAGCAAAATGTGAAGTGCACATTAAATTATTTTATGTCCAAATCTGATTTTTGGCCAGCTTGGTTGCAGCCTAGTATTTTAGCACTGAGAAGCGGTCTGGCCTAATGGACAGAGCACATGTCAGGGAGTCAGAGGACCTAGGTTCTAATTCTGCCTCTGCTACTTGTCTGTTCTGTGACCTGGAGCAAGTCACTTCACTTCTCTGGGCCTCAGTTACCTTATCTATAGAACAAAGATTAAGACTGTGAGTCCCATGTGGGATATGAACTGTATCCAAACAGATTATCTTGTTTCAACCTTTGCTATTAGTATAGTGCCTGGCACCTAGTAAGTGCTTCTCAGATACCATGAAAAAGGAGTTGCCAGGGCAGCCAACTCAGTAGACACTCTTATCTTTACTGCCTGTTAGCAAGCTATTTCCAGGATTTCTGCAGAGCCTGTCCACCACATGAGATGGCCTGGGAGAGAGAGACACAGATGGAGAGGAGAGATTTTGAAAGCAGGTGGGAGCTTTTCTTTTAAAGGATGACTAGGAAGGGTTTGAGAATTGGCAAAGAGTCAGCCAATCCCTGCCCATTTCCCCATGTGTTAGGCAGAGAGGGAGAAGGAGCGGTCCCCATCAAGAGAGAGTGGTAGGAGCCAGGTTCTGGTGACAGCATGGAGGATGAGTGAAAGGGACTAGATCAGATTGGGGATGAAGAGGAGTGTGTCCACCTCACAACAGGGCTTCCACAGCTACATTCAGACAAGATTGTAGGGTGGGGGAATGGAGAGGAGACAGTGCAAGAGGTGGAGAATGGTTACTAGCTAGCAAGTGACAGTGCAAGAGGTGGAGAATGGTTACTAGCTAGCGAGTGAGTTTCTGGGGTTGGATGGTTTGGGGTGGTGGCAGGAGAGGAGACCAGAGATGTGGCTAGCAGAGAGCAGGGTGGGTGAGGACATAATGAAGTTCCTGGCCTTGAGGGACAGCAGGTTCCCAATGCTCAATAGTTTTGGGGGGCAGATGTTGATTGTCCCCTTGTGGTTGCAGTTCTGGAAGGCCTACCCTCTCTCACAGAGGCTCCAGGCATCTGGGTCAGTCTGGAAGCAGCAAGGGCAGTGAAAGTAGCCCAAGCATTCTGGCATTTGAAGATGTTCTAGTATTAGTTATTCCTTGCGGCTGGCCAGATTCCCCCAGAGTCACCAGCAGATGTGGGGACTTCCAACAGGACTGCAGTAAGAAATGAAAGTCTCAGGAAGACTTGGGCTCTTGCCCAGCAGCAGTAGGTGTCCAGAAGTCAACTCCAGAAGACTCTCCTTCCAATCATCCAAAGCTATTAGGCTCTTCCACATTCATCATCACTCATCATTGTCACCAGCAGTCACATCTCCACCTTAAGTCCACATCAGCATCTTCCTTGAAGGTAGTACCACGCTGGACACTTCCCACAGTGAGTTAACCAGTCAGGTCTCTTCCCTCTATGCTCAGTTCTTCACTAGCAAATTTTCTGGGGAATTTCTTCTAAATAAGGCTCCATCCACTTTTATCTAAAATATCTGGATAAATGAGACTGAGGCTACTTGGGGAGCTTGAACCACACAAGAAGTTAACAAGGATAGACTCACGACTAGACAGAAGGCATTACTGTGGTTGGAGAGAAAAGAGAGACAGAGAGAAAAAGATAGAGATTTAGTTAACTTAGAATAGCCTGCTTACCCTCACTTGGAGGTGAATTTGATGGGCTGGAAGATCCTCCAGGGTAGCGTATGTGTCAGTTCTTCCTCAGTTCCTAGTCCAAAACTCTGTGACACCTGTTGAACCAATCATCAAAAATGAACTGAGCAAATTTCAGTCACTTATCACCAAAACCCAAATGTTCCAACCTCAACCCTTATACCATACAGCCAGTGACATTTCCCTGAAGAGAGAGGTAACAAATTTTCACTCTTTCATTCCCCTCACTTCTCTAAAGAATTCCCTGTTCCTTTGCCCAAGAATGGGCCTAATCTGACCAGAAGGTCAACTCTCCTTCCTCACAACCAAGCTAAGGCTGTCTGGCTGCCTGGCTCTCTGCCTCTGTCACTGGGAAGAATATGCTCTCACTCCTTGATGACTCTGCTTTAAGACGATAAAATGCAATAATTTATAGGGAGCTCGGGAGAACTCCTCGCCTATCCTCATAGATGAGAGCTGGACAAGATAAGGGAGAAGAGATTAATCTAGATGGAACAGTGATGCCTAGCCCATTGCTTCGGTGGAGTTATTTGAGCTGTTTTCTGAGCTTTCTCCCTTGTTTTTTAAGTCATTTTGTTAAGCGCTTTCTATAATGATGGTATTTGTTAAATGCTTACTGTGTGCCAAGCACTGTTCTATGTGCAGGCACTGTATTAAGCACTGGCGTAGATCCAAGCTAATCACATTGGACACAGCCCATGTCCCACATGGGGCTCACAGTCTTTATCCCCATTTTAAAATTGAGGGAACTGAGGCACAGAGGAAGTAAAACAATTTGCCCAAAGTCTCACAAAGCAGACAAGCAGCAGAGCTGGGATTAAAAGCCAGGTCCTCTAACTCCCAGGCCCATCGCTATCCACTAGGCCACGCTGCTTCTCAGCAACTCCCTGATGCTGACAGAGAGTTCCTCACAGACACTAGGCTCAATCTCTAAGGCCAGGGAGGCTTAAGTCTCACAGGCAAACGAAGCCCCTCCCCACATGTGCCTAAAGTATCCGGTGGGAGTGGGCCTTGGATAAGGCTCTCGGAGGTCAGACAAACCAAGATTGAAGCCATTTATTCAGTAGCTTGATAAGATCCTGGAAGATTTAAGCAGCTTTCTTTTAGGGTCTGAATGTCCACAGTGTACTATTGCCATTTAAGACTTCTGCTCCAAGTCCTGGATGGAGCCAGAATCACAGAGCTGCTGTTTGTAGGAAGAAAGCAGTGAGGAAATGTAAAACAGATTGTTCCAATTAGGATAAGGTTTGGGTCAGGTGATCACTCATAATAACAATGATAATAGTGATGGCATTTGCTAAATGTTTATATGTGCTAAGCACTGTGGACAAAACTCCTACATCAGACAATCCCTTTCCCAGGTGTTTAAATCCCCATTTTACAGATGAGGAAAGTGGACTTATAATAATAATAATGTTGGTATTTGTTAAGCGCTTACTATGTGCTGAGCACTGTTCTAAGCGCTGGGGTAGACACAGGGGAATCAGGTTGTCCCACGTGGGGCTCACAGTCTTCATCCCCATTTTACAGATGAGGTAACTGAGGCACCGAGAAGTGAAGTGACTTGCCCACAGTCACACTTGTCCAAGGTTACATAGCAGGCAAGCAGCAGAGCGAGATTAGAACCCAGATCTTCTGATTCCCAGTCTTGTCATCTTTCCACTGGGCCATGCAGCTTCTAGCTTGTGTTTTCAGATCAATTGGTCACAAAAGCTTGGGGAATACATGGATGGGGAGAAAGGGCCAGCTAATAGCCTCAAGAGTAACCCCAAGCTGTCAAACTAACCTCCTCTTTGATGGCTTGAAAGCTCTCCACCAGGTTTCCTAAATTTATCTTCCTACTCTCTTCACCCCCACTACTACTCCCCAATTCCTGCTCTTTGCCCCTCAAAAACTCCAGCCCCTTGAAGTGGTGCAAAGGCAGCTTGAGCCCCCAGCCAGCCTGTATATCTGTCACTGGGGAAGAACTGGGGAAGATGTACCGATACCCTTGGTCAAGAGCATCCTATCCTGGGCTCCCTTCCTCCTGCTGGGAATCCCAGGCTGGGCCCATAAGGTCACCCAATCCCCGCTGGTCACCACCATTCTGGAGTGATACACCATCCAGGTGACCTGCTTTAGAGAGGAGATGCAAAAGTGATTGTTGGCATCTATTTGAAGAGATTTGTTGTCCACCCCTCAAATTTTCTGTATTGGCATAGAGAGGGGGCAACTTTCCTTGAGGGAAACTACACCAGCCAGATCTGGACCAGTGAACCCCATGGTAGTGACCATCAGCCAGCTGGAGCAGGAAGACAGTGACATCTATATCTGCAACATGACAATGGGTCATCAGAATGGGGAGCCGGATCCCGGGTACTGGTGACACTATGAGAGAATAGCAAGCCCTGTAACGCTGTCTGTGCTCTGGTCCAAGTCTTTTTCCTGGTCAGGATTGGGGTGGGAGCTGTGTTTTGTCCTGAAGAAGAAAGAAATCAAGAAGCTCTGCAAAAGAAAGAAAAGCTAAGAGCAGGGCATCATCTGCAAAGACATGACCCTCAGTTTCCACAGTAACCCCTGAAGCCCCATGAATCCTTATTCCTGAGTGGGCCAGACCACAGGCAGTCTGGCTGGCTGTACTTTCTTGACTCTGCTCCCAACTACTCTTTGTTGCAAAATCAAGAGTGCCACACTCCAAGCCACAATTCCAGGCCTTGGAGTTGAGCAGGGTGGGCTTGGGCTGGGGTAGGGTGGACAGAGTTATGGGTGGGCTCCAGTTTTACTTTGGGGTCAGTGGACTGGTGGCTTAGGGCCAAAGTACACTTGGGAACCCCATGTGAGACAGGAACAGTGTCTGACCTGATTGCTTTGTTTCAACCTCAGCACTTAGTACAGCTATTCATTCATTCATTCATTCAATCATATTTATAAAAAGTTTACTGTGTGCAAAGCACTGTACTAAGCGCTTGAGAAAGTACTATGTAACAATACTATACGATACTATACTATACAATACTACACTATAGTTGTGTATATATATACACTATATATATAGTACTTGGGAAAGTACTATACAACAAAAACAATAAATACCATAGAACAATTCCCTGCCCACAGTGAGCTCATAGTCTAGAGGCAGGGAGACAGACAACAATACAAATAAATAAAATTACAGGTATATACATAAGTGTTTTGGGGCTGGGAGGCAGGAGGTGGGGAAGTGCAAAGGGAGCAAGTGAGGGTAAAGTAGAAGGGTGTGGAAGATGAGGAAAAGTGGGGCTTAGTCTGGGAAGGCCTCTTGGAGATGTGCCTTCAATAAGGCTTTGAAACAGGTGAGAGTAATCATCTGTTGGATCTGAGGAGGGAGGGTATTCCAGGCCAGAGACAGGAGATGGGCTAGGGTCAGTGGCAAGACAGGTGAGATCGAGGCACAGTGAGGTTAGCACTAGAGGAGCAAAGTACGCAGGCTGGGTTGAAGAAGGAGAGAAGTGAAGTGAGGTAGGAGAGGGCAAGTTGATGAAGTGCTTTAAAAACCAATGGTGAGGAGTTTTTGTTTGATATGGAAGTGGATAGCCAAACACTGCAGATTTTTGAGGAGGGGGCTGACATGTCCCGAATATTTTTTGTAGAAAGATAATCTGGGTAGCAGAGTGAATTATGGGGAGTGGGGAGAGACATGAGGTTGGGAGGTCAGCAAGGAGGTCGATGCAGTAATCTAGGTGGGATAAGATGAGTGATTGTATTAACATGATAGTTTGGAAAGAGAGGAAAGGGCAGATTTTAGTGATGTTGTGAAGGTGGGATTTGGTGATGGATCGAATATGTGGGTTGAATGAGAGCAGAGTCAAAGATAGTGCCAAGGTTACAGAATTGTGGCACAGGAAGGATTGTGGTCAGGGAGGTGGTCAGAAAATCAGGGAGAGGACAGGGTTTGGGTGAGAAGATAAAGAGCTCTGTTTTGGACATGTCAAGTTTGAGGTGATGGTAGGACATCAAAGTAGAGATGTCTTGAAGGCAGGAGGAGATGCAAGCCAGGAGAGTCCTTGACACATAGTAAGCACTTACAAATACTGTAGTGATTATGAGAAGCAGTGTGGCCTAGTGGAAAGGGCATAAGCCTTGGAGTCAGAAGGACTTGGACTCTAACCCCAACTCTAACACTGGTCTGTTGTGTGACCTTTGGGTATGTCACTTCACTTCTCTGTGCCTCCATTACCTCATCTGGAAAACTGGAAAAAAAAAAAAAAATAATAATAATGATGTTGGTATTTGTTAAGCACTTACTATATGCCGGGCACTGTTCTAAGCGCTGGGGTAGATACAGGGCAATCAGGTTGTACCACGTGAGGCTCCCAGTTAATCCCCATTTTACAGATGAGGTAACTGGGGCACAGAGAAGTTAAGTGACTTGGCCACAGTCACACAGCTGACAAGTGGCAGAGCTGGGATTTGAACCCATGACCTCTGACTCCCAAGCCAAGGCACCTTCCACTGAGCCATGCTACTTCTCACAGTGATGCCATTTGCTAAGCACTTACTATGTGCAAAGCACTATTCTAAGCACTGGGGAGGATACAAGGTGATCATGTTGTCCCCCATGGGGCTCACAGTCTTCATCCCCATTTTATGGATGGGGTCACTGAGGCACAGAGAAATTAAGTGACTTGCCCAAAGTCACACAGCTGACAAGCAGCAGAGTCAGGATTTGAACCCATGACCTCTGAATCCCCAGCCCGTGCTCTTTCCACTGAGCCATGCTGCTTCTCTTAAAAAAAAAACAAAAAAAAAAACCAAACTGTGAGCCCCATGTAGAAGGGTGACTGTGTCCAACCTGATTATCTTGTATTTTCCTCAGCACTTAGAACAGTGATGCACTTATTAAGCGCTTAATAAATACCATTAAAAAAAAACTCCCCTTCTAAATGGGCTTGCCCTCTTCCGACCACTTGTCCACACTGTTCCTGAAGCCTGGCACTCCTGACCCAGGCCTCAGGCCTCCCTGAAATTTCACCTCCTCTGGAAAGACTTCTGTGATTTAATTTCCTACTCCTCAAGTTGCCTCAGTGTACAAACATGTTTTTGTTGCCATACACTACACTGAGGTTTATGTGTATAGTCAGTTCTATATTCAATCATTTCTTTTTAACTCTTCTGATATTTATGTTGGGATATTTGTTTGGTCTTTCTACATACTATTTCTACCACTATTTGTAAATCACTTTGTATCTGTCTTCCTCACTACATTACACGCTCTTTGAATTATTATTATTATTTTATTACTATTATTATATTTAATGCTTACTATGAGTCAAGCACTATTCTAAGCACTGGAGTAGATACCAGTTAATTAGATTGGACACAGCCCCTCTCCCACATGGGGCTCACAGTCTAAATAGGAGGGAGAACAGGGATTGAATTCCCATTGTACAACTGAGGAAACTGTCATAGAGAAAAGTGACTTCCTCAAGGTCACATTGCAAGCCAGTGGCAGAGCCAGGATTAAAACCAGGTCCTCTGACTCCGAGGCCATGCTTTATCTACTAGGCCATGCTGCCTTTAAGCTGGAAACACGTTTTGCTCTCATACTTTCCCAAATGTGTGGAATAGTGTGTGGCACTCAATAGGTGCTCAGTAAGTATTATTAGAAATCCAACTTCCATTAGCAAGACCATTACTAGGTCAGAGTAATAGCCTTTCCAGCCCAGTATTCTGACTATGACTGTGGATAAATGACCCTTGGAGGAACAGTGTGATGGTTGCCTTCCTTGACATCTATCTAAATGGTTAGAGATGGACCATCCAACATCCCTCACTTTGCCTCTAGAGACCTATTTTGGACTGCTCATGCTTGAATATATCCAAATTCTTCCTGAACCTTCAGATATTATTTTCAGCTGCCAACTGTCCAATGAAGGGATGTCCATCATTTCTTTGGAGGTGCATCCTCATATTGGTGGTGTGAGATTTGGTGGGCAACTATTTTACTGATAAAATTGTAACTGTCAGGTGAGTTCAGCAAAGCTCACCTTCTCCTCATCAATTCTGTCCCATTCCTTCATCTGTTCACTTCCTTCCTAGCTAACTCTCGAGAGATCTCCTGCCTGCTTTTGAAATTTCTCCCTCTCTACCAGGCTGTTCTCCCTGCCTCCAGTCTCACCCCTTCTCCAATCCAGACTTTACACTGCTGTCCATATCATCTTCCTAAAATGTTGTTCTGCACACATCTCTCCACTCCTCAAAAATCTTCATTGATTACCTATCTCTCTACATCAAGCAAAAACACCTGACTATTGGCTTTGAGACCCTCCAAAAGCCCTTTTCCTTACATAATCAATTTCTTCTCCTACTATTCCCCATTTGAGAAGCAGCAAGGCCTAGTGGAAAGAGCACAGGCTTGGGATTCAGTTCTGTGTGGCCTCAGACAAGTCACTTAACTTCTCTGTGCCTCAGTTACCTGCAAAATGGGGATTAAATCCTCCTCCCTCCAATTTAGACTAGATGCCTATATAAGACAGGGACTTCTCTAACCAATTCTCTTGTATCTTCCCCACTGCTTAGTACAGAGTCTGGCACATAGTAAGCACTTAACAAGTACCAAAAAGCCACCCAAAACAAATCAAAACAAAAAACTCTCCCATGTGCTATATACTGTGATACTATTGGTTGATGGTTAACAATTCCATGTTTGCTCTGTCCACACTCTTCACAATTTTGAGAAATTCAACCATGTCCCCTCTCAGCCTCTTTCTCCACTTAAAGGGTCCTCAGGGATAAAAGAAAACTTTCAACACCCTTTTCCCTTCACTGCACAGCATGCCCAGCTCAAGATGGGTCGCTGAGGATGATAGCCATGAAGGGAGAGAGCCAGTTCTGTCCAGAGGAAAAGACCAAACTGCAGATTTAATAGGAGCATACTTGTGCTGGGTCTGATGACTCACCCAGTTCTCTCCAACCACAGTTTGGGCCAGTCAGAGTGGAACTAAATGGTTCTGGTTCAAATCTGGGAAAAATGTGAATCAGAAGGACATTATTCAGAGAAGCAGCGTGGTTCAGTGGAAAGAGACCGGGCTTGGGAGTCAGAGGTCATGGGTTCGAATCCCAGCTCTGCCACTTGTCAGCTGTGTGACTGTGGGCAAGTCACTTCACTTCTCTGTGCCTCAGTTACCTCATCTGTAAAATGGGGATTAACTGTGAGCCTTATGAGGGACAACCTGATGACCCTGTGTCTACCCCAGCGCTTAAAACAGTGCTCGGCACATAGTAAGCGCTTAACAAACACCAACATTATTAAGGACATGGGTTCTAGATCAAGCTCTGCCACTTGTCTTCTGTGTGACCTTGGGCAAGGCTCTTCTCTGTGCCTCCGTTACCTCATCTGTAAAATGGGGATTAAAACTGTGACTCCATGTGGGATATGGGCTGAATCCAACCTGATTAGCTTGTATTTATCCCAAAGCTTAGTACAGTGCCTGGCACATAGTGAGCACTTAACAAATACCACTGAAAAAGAACCCTGTCTTTTGTCCCTGCCAGGTACTCTCTGGACCCTCCCACTGCACCCTGGGCCTCCCTGGACTTGGGATCCACTCTATAGAGTCTGTTTTGGAAACTGGGGTCTCAGTATGGGACTGCAGCCTTCTATGGGAAACCTGGGCATCCCATGAGGCAATAGCCATCTCCCAAGAATAGAGATGCTTTCAGGACAGAAGGGTAAAGCTTAGTACTCCCCTAATCTTCAAAGGGCAACAGGTTCATGAAGCAACACCTGTTCAAATTGATGTCTAAACTCTTTCCACTCTGCTCCTTAGCCCAGTGAAAAGAATCAGAACTGTGGGAATCATCTGCCTCTGGGGAGTGAAGTGAAATCCCTTTGGCTATTTCACAGTTTCAAGTTTAGGGGGTTTGGGTTAATTTTTTTCCTGTTTTTCTAGAGTAGGCAAAGTTACTCCATTTGCTCTGATACATTTATTTCCCTTTTCCCCTCTCAGAAATACTTGGTCTCTTGCCTTCTGATCTTCAGAAATGTATTCATGTATTCATTTAAAAGTTCTGTCTGTGCTGAAGCGGGTGCTGCTTGTAATTGCTAGCGGCCAAAATCTGCTCTGTTTTTTCTGGCTGAGTGTACCAGGCAATCATCAGCTGTAATTATTTCGAGTCTTGTTACAGATGGAACTTAGAGGTTTTCAGTCTTAAACAGAATTCATTATTCAAATTCCATCAAGCTTTAAGTGAGGAGCTCAGGGTGAAGATCCCTATGGTCCCTGGAAGACACCTAAGGTGAAAGGTGGGAAGAGTGGAGCCAGCCTGGGATAATGGGACCGGGATGGATTGGATTCCTCTTGTTCTACTCTTCCCTCTCCTCTTCCACTCTGACATCCCTTTGGAGTTCCCTGAGTTTAAGACAGGGTTCCATGCAGCAGGAAAACCCTGCTCTCCCTCTGGTTGGCCTTCTTATTTCCATAAACCCTCTGGGCCTGTGAATACTGTACATTTTCAACCCTCTTTCCATCATGGAAGAGGCAGAGGTGAGTTTGCAGATGCTTTTGTTTTTTCAAGGTTTTTTACAGTGGTTCTCCTCCCTCACTGTCAGGGCCCTTGGCTTGTCTAATCAATTTGTGCCAAAGCTGCAAGATGCTGAAAATTGATCAGATGATGAGCTTGTCTAGAGGGACCTTCCACGGTGCTACCAAACTGTCCACTAGATACTGGATAATTTGAACCACCTCACTGCAGAGGCTTATTGCAGAACCAGGAGGAGGAAGTGAGTGCCATCCAGAAGAAGAGTTCATCTGAGGACCCTCAGCAGCAGCAGCAGCAGCCTCTGGGCTGAACTTTCAGCCACAGCCTGGGATGGAGGCTGAAACAGGTCTGAGGGCAGCCAGAATATGACACTCTTGTAGTGACAGGGCTAGAGAAGCAGCATGGCCTAGTGAATAGAACACAGGCCTTGGAGTCAGAGGACCTGGATTCTAATCCCAGCTGTGGCACTTACCTGCTGTGTGACCTTGGAAAGGTTACTTAACTTCTCTGTGCCTCAATTACCTCATCTGTAATATGGCAATTAAGACTGTGAACCCCATGTGGGATATGGAATATGTCCAACTTGATTAGCTTGTTTCTATCTCAGTGTTTGTTTCAGTGCCTAGCATATTGAGAGTGTGAGCCCCATGTGGGACAGGGACGGCGTCCAACCCGATTTGCTTGGATGTATCCATCCCAGTGCTTAATACAGTGCCTGGCGCTTAACAAATGCCATGATTAATTAATTAATAGAGTAAGCATTTAATATCATATAAAGGAGGGGGTTGGGGAAGGGCTCTCTTAGATCCCTCTATAGGGCAAGTGAAGTATCCAATCACGATCTGTCCCTTCCCTCCTCTCATCATTCCTTTTTATATATTTGCTAAGTGTTTACTATATGCCAAGCACTGGGCAGGGAATGTGTCTGTTTATTGTTGTATTGTACTTTTCCAAGTGCTTAATTCAGTGCTCTGCACACAGTAAGCACTCAATAAAAATGACTAAATCAATGTTCTAAGCACTAGGGTAGATACAAGTTAATCAGGACTGATACAGTCCCTATCCTGCATGGGGCTCACAGTCTAAGTAGGAGGGGGAACAGGTTTTTCATCCCCATTTTACAATTGAGGAAACTGAGGAACAGCTAAGTTAAATGACTTGTCTAAGGTCACACAGCTGACAATTGGCAGATCTGGGATTAGAACCCAGAACCTCTGACTCCAAAGCTCATTTTTTATCCACTAGGCCACACTGCTTCCTAAGGCCTGAGCTGGGGAGGACAGCCATATATCTCCTCCAAACTTTCTGCCACTAGCTCAGGGAAAAAAGGCTGAGCAGTTTAATATGCCAAGCAGGAGTTTTCCAGAGTCCTTAATGAAGACTGTGCTCTCTGAGTCAGTCTTTTAAACATGTGCTACTTCTATCCCTGCCTCTGTTTTGGTTCTTGCTGACATCTTCAGTCTGTTGTGCAGCTCCCACTGTGCTCTGACTTCACCTCTCCCCCTTCAGGCCATAGCATCCCTATTGTTGGATTCAGACTCCTGCTTGTGTAATTAGGGCCACACTTAATAAAGATATATCTCTCTCTCTCTCTCTCACACACTCACCTCCCCATCTCTCGCCTTTGCCCTCTTTGCCCTATCTCTTTCAACTTCCACTGCTTTACTGGCCTCCTTTCTCAGTCCCTGTCTTCTTCGGTTCTTCTCGCCCCTTTTTTCTCAATACCTCATTCTTTTAGCTCCCCTTTCAATCTGGAGAGATGTTAGGGAAGGTCTCGAGCAGAAAGGGGAAGATCTGCCATT
This sequence comes from Ornithorhynchus anatinus, assembly GCF_004115215.2. NCBI lineage: Eukaryota > Metazoa > Chordata > Mammalia > Monotremata > Ornithorhynchidae > Ornithorhynchus > Ornithorhynchus anatinus. The sequence continues at coordinate 20,008,264 of NC_041738.1, read as the reverse complement.
TTTGCAGGTTTTCTGGAGCCCCAAATCTCATTTCCGGCAGGAATGTGGAGTTCAGTTAGAATGGTATCAGAGACACAGAGAGGGATCAGTGGGGAGACACAAAAACAGATGGTGTGACAACTCGCACCAACAACCCTCTCTCCACTAGCTTCTCTATGATGGCTGCCTCTGCCTTTCCTTCAGAGAGACATCAATCTGGCGAGGGAAGGCAACCAGGAGTAGCCAGGGGTCCTGGAAACCCTGACATCTGTCTTCAACCAAACCTTCCCCACAGCTTTTCCTATGCTTTCCTCCCGCATTGCCCTACCCTATGGAAGACAAGGTAGGTATGGAGAAAGAGAGCAAGGGAGCAAGGTCACAGAGAGTTTCATAGAAGAAGAGTGGTCAGCAATGTCAAAGGCAGAAGAAAGGTAAAGGAGGATTAAAACAAAGCAGAAGTCTCCTGGAATTAGTCAAAGTGAATCATGAGAGGTCTTGGAGGCTGCTTCTTGGAAGAGGCAGTGGGGAAAAATCAGATAGCACAGGGTTGAAAAGAGAGATGGCCGAAAAGAGTTGAAGGTTGCAGATATATTCAGCCAGTTCAAGAAGTTTGGACAAGATCAGGAACAGGAAAATAGGAGATAGTAAGAAGGTACAGTGGGATGCTGTAAAGGCCCTTGAATATGGGAAAAATGAGATTCACCTATGCCCTGAACTTCTCTCTTCCTAGCTCTCTCCTTTGCTATTCTTTTCCTACACTTAGGCCCTCCTCCTTCCCCCATCTCCTCCTCCTTTCCTTCCCCTTCATCTTTCATCTTTTGTTTTTCTTTCTCTTTCTTCTTTTCTTCTTCCTCCTCCTTCATCTCCTTCTTCTCCTCACCACAAAATAAATGTCTCAGTCACCTTAAACTTAACATACCTTACTCTTCTGTGGAAGCAATGACAGTAAAGACTGGGTGAGTGTTCTTGGTGTACATGAGTTGGAATAATAATAATGTTGGTATTTGTTAAGTGCTTACTATGTGCAGAGCACTGTTCTAATTGCTGGGGTAGATATAAGGTAATCAGGTTGTCCCACATGAGGCTCACAGTCTTAATCCCCATTTTACAGATGAGGTAAATGAGGCACAGAGAAATTAAGTGACTTGCCCACAGTCACACAACTGACAAGTGGCAGAGCCAGGATTTGAACCCATGACCTCTGACTCCCAAGCCTGTGCTCTTTCCACTGAGCCACACTGCTTCTCTAGCTTCTCTTCCTACACGACACTTCCAGGCCTGTACTCTAACCACTGTGCAATGGTGCTTTCCATCACTTTAGGCAAGACCACTGCCCTTCTGCTCACAAACTCATAAGCCCTGGCCTTATCCACAAGTCATGCCTCTCATTCAACACACATATGGGAAACAGCATGGCACAGTGGATGAGGCGGGGGCCTGGGAATCAGAAGGTCATGAGTTCTAATCCTGGCTCTGCCACTTGTCTGCTGCGTGGCCTTCGGCAAGTCACTTCACTTCTCTGGACCTCAGTTACCTCATCTGTAAAATGATTGTGACTATGAACACCACATGGGACAGGGACTGGGTCCAAACTAATTTGTCTGTATTCACCCCAGCACTTAGTACAGTGCCTGGCACATAGTAAGCACTTAACAAATACCATAATTAATATTCATTCTGTCACAAAATCCCATTAGTCCTACCTTTGCCACATCACTAAATCCACCCTTTCCTCTCCAAACTGCTACTATGCTGATCCAAGTACTAATACCCCACCTTGACTACTGCATCAGCCTCCTGGCTGACCTCCCTGCCTCCTGTTTCTTCCCACTCCAGTCCATATTTTACTCTGCTTCCTATATCATATTTCTAAAAAAAACTGTTCAATCCACATTCCCCAACTTCTCAAGGCTGCCTATCCACCTCTGCACCAAATGGAAACTTCTTACCATTGGCATTAAAACATTAATCAATTCGCCCCCTTCTACCTTACCTCACTAATTTCCTACTACTACTCAGTCTGCACACTTGGCTCATCTAACATCAATTTAATTGCTGTGCCTCAATCTCGCCTATCTCACCGCCTACCCCTTACCCACATCCTCCTGGAGCTTCCTCCCCCTTCACATCTGACAGACCACTATTCTCCCCACCTTCAAAGGCTTACTAAAATCACATCTCCTCCAAGAGGGCTTCCCTGATTAGATATTCTTTTCCCCTACTCCCCCTCATTCATTCATTCAAGTGTATTTACTGAGCACTTATTATGTGCAGAGCACTGTTCTAAGCACTTGGGAAAACACAGCCTAACAATGAACAGTGACATTCTCTGCCCACAACGAACCCATAGGCTACTGTAGGGGAAACAGACATCAACACAAATAAATAAAATTACAGATATGAACACTACAGCTTTGGGGCTGGGAGAGGGGAAGAGCAAAGGGAGCAAGTCCAGAAGATGCAGAAGGGCTTGGGAGATGAGGAAAAGTGGGGCTTAGTCTGGGAAGACCTCTTAGAGGATATGTGCTTTCAATAAGGCTTTGAAGCAGGGGAGAGTGATTGTCTATTGGACTAGAAGAGGGAGGGCGTTCCAGGCCAGAAGCAGGAGGGTAGGCTAAGGGTCGGCGATGAGTCAGGAGTGATTGATATCCCTTTTGCATGGTCTATGCACTTGGATTTGTAACCTTTAAGCACTTGATATTCACCCCACCCTCAGCCCTATAGCACTTATGACCATATCCATAATTTATTTATTTGTATTAATGTCTGTCTCTCTCTCTAGGCTGTAAGCTCCTTGTGGGCAGGGAACCTTTCTACCCACTCTGTTATATTGTACTCTCCCAAGTGCATAGTCAGTGCTCAATAAATGACACTGATTGATGATTGATTGATTCTACCATCATAACATCACTGGAATCTGCCCCTTCCTCCCCATTCAAACTGCTACCAAGCTGATCTAAGCACATCTGTATCTCACCTTGACTAATGTATCAGCCTCCTAACTGACTCCTATCTTTCCACTCTGCAGTCCATACTTCATTCTGCTGTTCAGATCATTTTTCTAAAAAAAAAATTCACTTTATGTCTATTCACTCCTCAAAAACCTCCAATGGTTTTTCATCCATCTCTGCAAACAGAAACTCCTTGCCTTTCATTCATTCATTTATTCAATCGCATTTATTGATCAGAGCACTGCAATAGTGCTTGGAAAATCACAAGGCCCCACCCTCTGTCCAGAAGTACACTTTATCAACACAAACTCTGTCCCTAACACAAGGCAACCGATATTCAGACTGATCAGTCAATCAATCAGTAGTACTTAAAATTAGTAATAGTAAAAGAAATACTACTAAGGGCCTACTGTTTGCAAAGCATTGCACTAAGAATTGAGAAAAATACATTTTTATATTTAGACTTAATCGTTTACCTCATAAAGGGCTCACAATTCCAGAATAATGGGAGAAGAGGGTCTGGAGACAGTTGCGTAGCAAAAGATAAAGCAATAAAAATCCAAAAGAAACATGAAAGACCAGAACAATGATAAATACTAAAAATAAGTACAAATAGAGCAACTGGGGGTGCTATAGCTGGAGGAGTGGAGTTTCAGACTCCTCACAGCTCAGAGTCTACAGTTCCTAAAGTCCCGGCAGCAGCCCCAACACCCCAACATTTTCAGTGTTGAGAAGGCCTCTTGCTGCTCTCCCTCTCATCCCTGCTATGGTGGAGCCGAACTAGGGCTGATGGGAAGTCACTGTGGTGTGGGCGGGGGGGGGATGATGGCAGACCTCAGCCTAGTGGAGAGGCTCCACCAGAGGCTCTTGTTGTTCCAGCTTCTCCCAGCTTGTGTACATCAGTCCACCAGCCCCTGCCCATGTGTCTCCACTGAAAGTTGCAAGTCCCAGACCAGCCAGGACTTTTGCTGCAGGATGCCTCAGGATGGAGGACGCCTTTCCAGCCCGACTCCTCCTGCTGTGACAGTTCCCAGGTCACCCCCATAGACCAGGGTCAGCTGGGCCTTTTCAGTATCACATCTTTAGTCAATCCTGCCCCTCCTGTTTCCAGCTTGCTCCCATCTAGGGGGATAGAGGTTGGCTACAGCGTAAGCTCATTGTGAGCAAGGAATATGTCTATATGTTGCTGTTTTGTACTCTCCCAAGCACTTAGTACAGTGCTATGCATACAGTAAGCACTCAGAAAATATGATTGACTGACTGACTGACCAGAATAGCTTGGCCACAGCACTAGGGGTTCAGGCACTGAGAATGAGTATCCAAGGCAGAAGATGGGGCTTTGTAAAGGGGTCTGTTCCAAATTGGGGCTAAAATAATCTTACAATCAGTGGTATTTACTGAGCTCTCAATAATAATAATAATGATAATGTTGGTATTTCTTAAGCGCTTACTATGTGCCGAGCACTGTTCTAAGCGCTGGGGTAGACACAGGGGAATCAGGTTGTCCCACGTGGGGCTCACAGTCTTAATCCCCATTTTATAGATGAGGTAACTGAGGCACCAAGAAGTGAAGTGACTTGCCCAGAGTCACACAGCTGACAAGTGGATGAGCCGGAATTCAAACCCATGACCTCTGACTCCAAAACCTGGGCTCTTTCCACTTAGCCATGCTGCTTCTCTAATCTGAATAGAGTCTGAACTAAGGCCTTAGGAGAGTGCCATAGAGGTAGTAATCACAACCCTGGCCCTCAAGTTCTTACAACCTAGCCGGGGGAAAGGCTAAAATGCACTACAGATAAGGGGAAGCAATACACTATAAAGATTTATCCACAAGTGAGACAGGGTTAGGGGGAGGGTTTAGGTGATGTGGAAGTGCTGAAGTGATGGGAGTTGGGGGGATTAGGATAAGAACATGAGAGATAAATTAAAGAAATCCTCCTGGAGGTGAAGATATTTCAGAAGGGGCTGGAATACAGGTGAGCAGTGGTCTACCAAATGAGAAAGAGGAGCTAGTTCCAGGCAGAAGAGATACCAATAAGAGGTAAGAGGCCAGTGGCAATAAAGAAGAGAACACCATAGAATGATTGAAATAGTTCTACAGATAGTAGAATAGAGGGGGAAATAGATAAAGAATGGTGTAAATTAATGTGTCAAAATATATACAGGTTTTAAGAGTAGGTGTATAAATATAAGTATAGAGGCTGCTGTAGCATGAACAAACCTGGAAAGCAGGTGAGTAATTGGGCAATTACTCATGAAAGAAGTAGGACTCCAAGAGGACTTTGAATAAGGGGAGATCTGAGGTCTGGCAGATTTGAAGGTGAGGGATTTCCAAGCAGAAGGAAAGGCATCAGCAAACTGCTGGAGGGCAAAGCTCAGTGAACAAGTTAGGTTGGAAGGAATAATGAGTGCAAACTGGGGTGGAGTGGAAGAAAGATGAATAATAATAATAGAGTAATAATAATCACTGTGCCTTCTCGGTGCCTCAGTTACCTCATCTGTAAAATGGGGATTAAGACTGTGAGCCCCACGTGGGACAACCTGATTCCCCTGTGTCTACCCCAGCGCTTAGAATAGTGCTCGGCACATAGTAAGCGCTTAACAAATACCCACATTATTATTATTATTATTATTATTAATCATGGCATTTGTTAAGCGCTTACTATGTGCCAGGCACAAAACGAATCAGGTTGGACACAGTCCCTGTCCCACATGGGGTTCACAGCCTTAACCCCATTTTACAGATGATAAGTGAGGCACAGAGAAGCTAAGTGACTTGCCCAAGGTTACATGGTACACAAGGAGAACTGGGATTAGAACTCAGGTCCTTCTAACCTCCAGGTCCATGGTCTGCCACCCCCTCCACCTGCGCCTCGGACCCCATTCCCTCTCTCCTTCTTAAAACCATCGCCCCTGCCCTCCCCCCTTCCTTAACTTCTATTTTTAACCACTCAATCTCCAAGGGCTCCTTCCCCTCTGCCTTCAAACACACCCACGTCTCCCCCATCCTAAAAAACCCCGCTCTTGACCCCACTTCCCCCTCCAGTTATCGTCCTATCTCCCTACTACCCTTCCTTTCCAAAATCTTAGAACGAGTCGTCTACGATCGATGCCTAGAATTCCTTAACTCCCATTCTCTCCTAGACCCCCTCCAATCTGGCTTCCGTCCCCTCCACTCTACCGAGACTGCTCTCTCTAAGGTCACCCATGACCTCCTTCTTGCCAAATCCAATGGCTCCTACTCCATTCTGATCCTCCTTGACCTCTCTGCTGCCTTTGACACTGTCGACCATCCCCTCCTCCTCCATACCTTATCTCACCTTGGCTTCACGGACTCTGTCCTCTCCTGGTTCTCCTCTTACCTCTCTGGCCGATCATTCTCGGTCTCCTACGCTGGAGCCTCCTCCCCCTCCCATCCTTTAACTGTTGGAGTTCCTCAAGGGTCAGTTCTTGGCCCTCTTCTGTTCTCCATTTACACTCACTCCCTCGGTGAACTCATCCGCTCTCACGGCTTTGACTACCATCTCTACGCAGATGACACGCAGATCTACATCTCCGCCCCTGTTCTCTCCCCCTCCCTTCAGGCTCACATCTCCTCCTGCCTCCGGGACGTCTCCACCTGGATGTCGGCCCGCCACCTAAAACTCAACATGAGCAAGACTGAGCTCCTCATCTTCCCTCCCAAGCCCGGTCCGCTCCCAGACTTCTCCATCACCGTGGATGGCACGACCATCCTTCCCGTCCCGCAGGCCCGCAATCTCGGTGTCATCCTTGACTCGTCCCTCTCGTTCACCCCACACATCCTATCCGTTACCGAGACCTGCCGGTTTCACCTCTACAATATCGCCAAGATCCGCCCTTTCCTCTCCACCCAAATGGCTACCTTACTATTACGGGCTCTCGTTATATCCCGGCTAGACTACTGTGTCAGCCTTCTCTCTGACCTCCCTTCCTCCTCTCTCGCCCCGCTCTGGTCTATTCTTCACTCTGCTGCCCGGCTCATCTTCCTGCAGAAACGATCTGGGCATGTCACTCCCCTTCTTAAACAACTCCAGTGGTTGCCTATCGACCTCCGCTCCAAACAAAAACTCCTCACTCTAGGCTTCAAGGCTCTCCATCACCTTGCCCCTTCCTACCTCTCCTCCCTTCTCTCTTTCTACCGCCCACCCCGCACGCTCCGCTCCTCTGCCACCCACCTCCTCGCCGTCCCTCGGTCTCGCCTATCCCGCCGTCGACCCCTGGGTCACGTCCTCCCGCGGTCCTGGAATGCCCTCCCTCCTCACCTCCGCCAAACTGATTCTCTTTCCCTCTTCAAAACCTTACTTAAAAATCACCTCCTCCAAGAGGCCTTCCCAGACTGAGCTCCTCTTCCCCCTCTACTCCCTCTGCCATCCCCCCTTTACCTCTCCGCAGCTAAAGCCTCATTTTCCCCTTTTCCCTCTGCTCCTCCACCTCTCCCTTCCCATCCCCACAGCACTGTACTCGTCCGCTCAACTGTATATATTTTCATTACCCTATTTATTTTGTTAATGAATTGTACATCGCCTTGATTCTATTTAGTTGCCATTGTTTTTACGAGATGTTCTTCCCCTTGACGCTGTTTAGTGCCATTGTTCTTGTCTGTCCGTCTCCCCCGATTAGACTGTAAGCCCGTCAAACGGCAGGGACTGTCTCTATCTGTTGCCGACTTGTTCATCCCAAGCGCTTAGTACAGTGCTCTGCACATAGTAAGCGCTCAATAAATACTATTGAATGAATGAATGAATGAATAACCACTAAGCCATATTACTTCTTAAAAATGTCAGGGAACCTCACTGTATTCCATCAGAGAAGGATTTTTATGGTATTTTTTAAGTGCTTACTATGTGCCAGGTGCTGTACTATATATATTTTGTATATATATTTATATGTATATATTTTCGTTACCCTATTTATTTTGTTAATGAATTGTACTTTGCCTTGATTCTATTTAGTTGCCATTGTTTTTACGAGATGTTCTTCCCCTTGACTCTATTCATTGCCATTGTTCTTGTCTGTCCGTCTCCCTCGATTAGACTGTAAACCCGTCAAACGGCAGGGATTGTCTCTATCTGTTGCCGACTTGTTCATCCCAAGCGCTTAGTACAGTGCTCTGCACATAGTAAGTGCTCAATAAATACTATTGAATGAATGAATGAATACTAAGTGCTGGGATAGATATGAGCTAATCAGGTTGAACATAGTCCCTGTCCCACGTGGGGTTCACACTTTTAATCCCCATCTTACAGATGAGGTAATTGAGACCCAATGAAGATTAGTGACTTGCCCAAGGTCACATAGCAGACACATAGCAGAGCCAAGATTAGAACCTAGGTCAATAGATCATATTTATTGAGCACATACTGTGTGCAAAGCACTATATTAAGCCCTTGGGAGAGTACAGTATAACAATATGAGACGCATTCCCTGCCCACAACGAGCTTACAATCTAGAGGGGGAGACAGACATTAATACAAATAAATTAGGCATATATACACAGGTACTATGGTGCTGGGAGGGGGGATGAACAAAGGGAGCAAGTCAGGGTAATGCAAAAGGGAGTGGAAAAAAAGGAAAAGAGGTCTTAGGGAAGTCCTCTTGGAGGATATGTACCTTTAATAAAGTTTTGAAGATAGAGAAAATAATTGTTGGATATGAAGAGGAAGGGTGTTTCAGGCCAGAGGCAGGATGTGGGCAAGAGGTGGACAGTGAGGTAGATGAGGTTGAGGTAGAGCGAGTAAGTTGGCATTAGAGGAGAAAAACATGTGGGCTGGGCTATAGGAAAGTAGCGAGGTGAGGTTGGAGGGGGCAAGGTGATTGAATGCTTTAGAGCCTATGGTAAGGAGTTTCTGTTTGATATGGAAGTGGATCGGCACTGGAGGTCCTTGAGGAGTGGGGAAACATGAACTAAATATTTTTGCAGAAAAATGATCTAGGCAACAAAGTGAAGTATGAACTGGAATGGGGAGAGAAAGGAGGCAGGGAGGTCAGCAAGGAGGTTGATAAAGTAATCAAGGAGGGCCAGGATAAATGCTTGGATTAATGTGGTAATCTGACTCTAGGCTCATGCTCTATCCTCTAGGCATTGCTGCTTCTCAAAAGAATGTCTTGAAACCAATAGATCAGAATTTCTATTTGACAGGGAGAGAAATGGGTGGCCACTGGAAGTTTCTGAGTGGAATCAGTCAATCATATTAGAAAAATCATATAAGCAACTGAATGAAGTGTACTATGGAGAGGGGAGAGACTGGAGGCAGGGAGGCTAGAGATTGATACAGTAGTCTAGTTGGGTTATAACAAACATAGTCTAGTTGGGTTTTAACAAACAGCTGGACCAAGGTGGTTACTATATGGTTGGAGAGGAGGGGCACATCTGGGAAAATCAGTAATAAACTGGATGTGGGAGTTGCAAGACACCCAGAAGTCAAAGATAAAATCAGCGTTGCATGATGCTGTAGACTAAGGGAAAGTTTGGAAAACCGAATTTAGAAGGGAAGATAAGCTTTAGATGCATTGTACTTGAAGATCAGGAAAGACATCCATTCAGAAATATACTAGAAGAAAGAGGACATTAAAGATTGCAGGGTAGGTGAGAGTTTGGAGCTCCCAAGACAGGTATTATAGGGGTGACAGCTGAAACCATGTGAGCCAAATGAACTAACCAATCATGAATCAATCAATTGTATATATTGAGCCCATTCAACAGTTGGGAGAGTACAATAGAATTAGTATATATTACCTCTGCTCTCATGGAGTTTACAATCTATGGGGTAGACAGACACTAAAATAAATTGCAGATAAAAGTAAGAAGGAAAAAGGAAGTAGTTACACAACTTAGAGTAGAGTTACTATAATGGGGGTATGTAAGCTAAGTCCACTCAATGCCCAATGAGTGAATGTAAAGTGAGAAGGAGAGGAGACCCAGAACAGAGCCTTCTGGAATGCCCTCATTAGTGATTGAGAGACACAAGGAGACACTGAGAAGGAGCAGCCAGAGAGATAAGAAGAGAAGCAGCAGAGAAAAGTGTCAGCAAAGAAGGTTGAATAGTCTTTCAGGAGAAGGGAGGGGTCAGTGATGTCAAAGATTGCTTAGGTGAGGGGAGCTGATGTCCGAGGTTTAGATAGAAGGGGTTAATTTGGGGACAGACAGCTGGATTGAATCAGGGTTCATGTACAGGGAGAAGAGTGTTAGAGAGGAAAAGAGGAGATGAGGGAGCTTGCATATAGGGCTTGTGAAGGGCAAGAGGATGGGGAATTGTGAAAACCAGGGACTTGAGAGGGGATTTAAAGGCCAGAGCAGGAAGCATGTCTACCAACTGTATTATACTGCACTCTCCCAAGTGCTTAGTACAGTGTTCTGCACAACTAAACACTCCATAAATATGATTACTTGCTTGGTTAATTGAAATAATTGATAGGGCAGCAGGGGTGGGAATCAATGAGGGAGGACAAATAATACTGATGAGCAAAAGAGAGGGACAAGTCACTGCAGGTGAAGGCAGATTGATGTGCCCAAAATCAGCGTGGTGTCTGGATTTTGCCAATACTGATCAGGTCCTCGAGCACAGGAATACAGGAAGCAAGTGTACTGTGGGGATAATCACTCATTTGGGGATTGGGGTGAGATCAAGAGATGTGAGGCTGAGAAGAAAGTCAAGTCAGTGGAGAGGGTGCTGAGGGTGTAAATTTGCTTATCGGGGAGGGGCTGTTTGGCCTGGAATCCAGGAGGGGGGTGGTGGTTTGGGACAGGTAGACTACATCTAAAGAATAAAGATGTCTGTGGAAGTACCTCAAGAAGTCAGCAGGATAGAAGCAGGCAGAGGGGAGTCATCGGGAACATGCACATGGTTGTTGACCAGGATCAGTGCAGGAAGGCCAACCATCCTCCCTTGTTGCCCAGTCTGGCCCCACTGTCCACAGAGGGATTGGGTTGGGCTGGTAGGGGCACTGCCAGTTTGTAATGCTGCTTTTGTCTTAGGAGAAATAAAAGCCCCAAAGAAACACAATTAAAATATTATAATTATTTGTGCTGGAGAATTTTCTTTTATCAGAATCTTATTAAAAAGAATGCAAAATAAGAACAGCTTTAGCATTCCAGTCAGTCTCCAGCCTCCTGTGGGGAGTGCAATATTTGCTTAGTGGAAGTTTGTTGTGTGAGGCTCTTGTGAAAATGTGAATTGGAATCTTTTGGGCCATAATTTATTTTAATGTCTATCTGCCCCTGTAGATTGAAAGCTCCTAGTGGTCAGGAAGCTTGTCTACCAACTCCGTTGTACTATACTCTCCCAAGCACTTAGTATTCTTCTCTGCAGACAGTAAGCGCTCAATCAATCAAAGGTACTTATTGAGCACTTTGTGCAGAACACTACTAAGCGCTTGGGAGAGTACAACAGAATTCCCATTCCCTGCCCGTAATGCAATGAATACTCTGGATTGATTTAATGATTGTCCGCAGGCTATTGTTTATGAAGTTTCAGACCCAGTAGATAAATGGATGGGGGTAAGAGGCGATACAGTGAAATTCATTTTTTCCTGAGCTAACCCCAGACAGACACCCAGGCCAATCTAAGGAACCCCATTTCTCAGAGAAGAAGTCACAGATAGCAGCAAAAATGAGGCCACAGGGAATTTATATAGCACCTCTCCTCAAACAGCCTCAAAGTGCTTTGAGCACCTGCTCTCCTTCACTCTCAAAATAGCCCTGTGACATAGGGAGGGAAAGGTTTTGTTCCTATTTTGTAAAAGAGGAAACTGGAGCAAAGAAAGGTTAAGTGACTTGCACAAAGTCACATGGCAAATCAAATGTCAAAAATCAAATATAGGTCAAACAGGAGGAGTAAGAGGAGTGGAAAGGAGCAGTGTTACTATTTACATAACATCTACACTGTGACTGGGCAACAAGCCGTACTAGGTGCTAAGGGGAATGACAACAGAAATATAAGGTTCCTGCCTTCAAGAATCTTACAATCTAGTCAATTATTTGATAATAATAATTGTGGTAGTTGTGAAGTGCCCACTATGTGCCAAGCACTGTGATCAGCTCTGGAGTGTACACAATACAATTACATCAGCTGAGAGCTCACCTCCTCCAAGAGGCCTTCCCAGACTGAGCTTCCCCTTTTCCCTCTGCTCCCTCTGCTGCCTCTCTGCCCCCCCTTCACCTCCCTTCTGCTAAGTCCCCTTTCCCCCCTTTCCCTTTGCTCCTCCCCCCTTCCTTCCCCTCCCCTCAGCACTGTGCTCATTTGCTCATTTGTATATATCTTTATTACCCAATTTATTTGGTTAATGAGGTGTACATCCCCTTGATTCTATTTATTGCTATTGTTTTTGTCTGTCTCCCCCGATTAGACTGTAAGCCTGTCAGTGGGCCAGGATTGTCTCTATCTGTTGCTGAATTGTACATTCCAAGCACTTAGTACAGTGCTCTGCACATAGTAAACGCTCAATAAATTCTATTGAATGAATGAATGAATCAGATACAGTCTCCATCACATAAGAACTTGCAGTCTAAGGGGGAAAGAGAATAAGTATTTAACACCCCAATATACAGATGTGGAACCTGAGGCCCAGAAAAGATAAAAGACTTGCCCTGGGTTACATTGCAGGAAAGAGGCAGAGCAGAAATTAGAACCCATGTCTCCTGACTGCTCCCTGGCTTGGGCATTTTCCATTAGTCTATGGCTTTGATGCCGGCAAGCAGAAATGTTTTCACTACTCTACAAAAATTAAATAACTGGTCTCCCTCCCCCTTGGTCGCTGTCCAATTAGATTTCATTGTGTTTGCCCCAGTACTTAGCATAGAGCTTGAACGTAGTAAGCCCTTAACAGATGCAATCATTACTACTATTATTATCATCTTATTATTATTACTGAGTACCCTCTAGGAATACGGTTCTTGATGCTTGGAAGAGTTCAATAAAAGCATCTTTTGACGGAGTTGCAGAACTTATAGCATATAGTCCAGACTTGACAGTGTTGGGGCCAGATACTTGATTCCATAGGAAGCCTGCCCCCTGCTGTTCAACCTGAAATCTGCTGTCCCGGCAGCTCACGGAAGGCCGCTTCATTTACATGTTGACTGCTGCTTTGCCGGATTGATGGAAGTCTTAGCAACAAGCTATGCAACCTGCCGAATAAGGGATGTTAAGTGGAGGGAACATCGTGAATTTTCTGGAGCCTCGGGGAACTCTAGGCCTGGTCCATCACTGTGGATTTTGCAGGACCAGAGGGTGACCCCAAGGGTTGAATTTGATCAGGACTTGTGAGAGGAGTTGGGAGAAATTTGTTTGATTGGGTGGGATCTATTAAAGGGTGGCTAGTTAATAAAAGTGGGGATCTACTTAGACTGTAAGTACCATGTGGGACCTGTTAATGGTCCTGATTACCTTGTATCTACCCCAGCTCTTAACCGATAGTAAGTGCTTAACAAATACCATAATTATTATCACTATCTATGGTATGGGATCGTGTAGTAGAGAGTAAGCCCCTTCCTCTGTGTTGTCAGTGGGGTGCTTTCCTAATATAGTCAACTTCTAGGCCGGGGTCCCCAAGGGGGTCCCTTTAGTCCTAGACACCCTTGATGGAGTATGGGATAGTGTGAAAGCTGGAGAAAGTGGTCACATGCTTTGTCATTTCTTGATCCCACAGGAACTGTTTCTCCCCCTACACATTCATTCACAGTGCTGTCAACTGCAATTTTCACAAGAGTCATTATTGCCCAATTGTCCAAATTTCTTCTGGTTTCTTCTGTGGTCACACGGTGTCTGAGCCATTGGAGATCAGCATTAAAGCTGACCTCTAATTTCTTATTGTGCTACTTTTCCTTTTTTCCCCTAATATGGTTTCAGCTACCAAGAAAATTCGCCTTGGGTTGTTTCTTCATATGCAAGATATCCAGATAATTGAACATGGAAACTTGCCTTTGCCCTAAATGATCTGGGTAGTACAGGCTCACAGGATTGTACTGACCTAAATTACCCATATAAATTGTTTCAGTGGAGCCCAAGGAGTCACTTCTGGGTTTCTTCTGGGTTTTTCTTCCATTGTAACCATCAGGATTTTCTCTTTTATTGTGAGCTTTTCCTCAGCGAGCCACACTGTGTTCTTTGTATTTATTCTCCCTTCTCTGTTTTTAGGAAACCCTGTTGCCCCTTTCTGTAAATGCCTTGAGAATCCTAGATGAAGCCCACCACACTTATAAACACATCTTTAAATTATATATTATCAATTATTTACTTATATCAATGTCTATTTCCCCTCTAGTCTCCCGCTCTAGACTGTAAGCTTGTTGTGGGCAAGGACCGTGTCTACCAACTCTGTTGCATTGTATTCTCTCAAGCACTTAGTACAATGCTCTACACATAGTAAATGCTCAATAAATACCATTGGTTGTGGGGATGATGATGATGATGGATGGTAATGAAGCCATGTCAAAAGGATCTTGTCTCTGAGTTTCTCTTAACAGAACCCCATGCAGGACAGGCATGGTTGTATTCTGATTACCCCAATGTTTTGTACTGTGCTCAACATATAATAAACACTTAACAAATACCATGATTATTATTATCAAAGAAAATGAAATCTTCTGCCCTGGAACCATGATTTTCCCTAGTTTGCTGCAATCTCCTGCCTGCTGCATGTATTTTATTTCCCCACATGCTTCTGCCCCAGTCAGATTCTATCTGCCTTCCTTCATTCAGTCAATCAATAGCAGTCACTCCGCACATACTCTGTGTAGGGCATCCTCGTCTGAAGCAATCGATGTCCGGTGGCATCCTGACCCTCCTGGCCCTGGGACCATGTAGGAGCCACCCTATGAAACATAGGGCAGGCCACAAGGACAGGCCCCAGGCTAACTCCAGAAACCCTGACATCTCCATGCTCTCCTGAAGGTGGGATAGCTTTTCCAATTGTCCCAACCCTCCACTGCTATCCTGGGGAGATTTGGAGTAATCGGGAATCAATGCCAGCAGCCAGCAGAGTGTGGCACCTGGGTAAACGAGATTATGTCGTTTCAAAGATGACTCCAACAGATGCACCAGGAAACATTCCCCCACAGATATGCTGCCTTGTCTCCGCAGCCCCAATCTGCCATTATCAAGGTGAATTGCGGTTAATTAGAGAGACAAAAGATAAGTGCTGCCAATCCTCATCTATAAAAATAAGATTAGAACCTCTCCAACTCTCAAGCATTGGTTGGCCTCTACTCAGATTCTTTGTTTTAATGTTTTTCCAACTCAGAAGGCAAAGGTGAGGTCCAGAGAAGTTAGGTGAATTGCCCACAGTCACCCAGCAGGACAGTGGCCTTCTGACTCTCACTCACACACTCTTTCCACCAGAACTTTGCTCGGTCAAAGAACCAGTCTAAGGGAAGTGAAAAAGGGTGGAGTTAGATGGAGTAGAGGTGAGGTCAAGCTTGGGGGAGAGGGGGTGGAGAGAAGACAGAGGTGGGTGCAGGGCAAGGGGACCTACCACTTGTGTAGATTGAGGAGAAGGAGGAGGAGGAGGAGGGAGAGGAGGAGGAAGAGGAAAAGGAGGGGGTGAGGAAGGATGTTCCAGTTAGTCCCTAGGCAGAAATGCCTCTATACCTGTGTCACCCTCATCCCACCGAAGACCCAATAGATGACATTCCGTGCCCACTCAGGGGGGCAGCTGGTAGTCCTCACTCATTTTATATGGAGTCCTCTACCACCTCCATCCTCTAACTTTCTGGCAGGGCCCAAACCTTGAGGACATCCTGCTTTAGGGTGCAGAGGATCAGATGTCCTGTCTGAACCCCACACTGACATCTCTGTCCCTGCATTTAACTGGTACTAAAGACTGAAAAGCAAATTACCAAAGCAATCATACAGAATCCATTTGTCTATATTTCACCACGGTGCCCGAACAGTTTGATATTTACTGTCAGCTGGCATTTAATTACTGTGCCAGATTTGGAGCCTGTAATTGACAGGATACTGGGGACTGAATCGTTCATATGAAAACCCTCAATCCTGGAGGCAGCGGCTCCTCCCCGCTCAAGGAGCAAGAGGAGGAAGACCGCTCAAGACAAATGGGTCCCTTGTTTCACTCTTCTGCTCTCTGGCTGGTTTGTGCTGGCACCCAAGTAACCAGCAGTTTAGCGAGAAAAAGGAGGGGAAATGAGTGGATGGGTGCCAACCCAGGCCTCACCCCAGAGGATCTTGGGATGGGACAATCTCCCTGAAGGTTCTCATGGGTCCAACAAGTTCAACTTGATTGTATTGGTTGGAGGATTACAGATGACCACCAAATCTGTCCATCCCTGCCAAAAAGTTCAAACACTGGATAGGAAGCACAGATACCAAATGATGAATCCTTATGTTTATGTTAAGTTCTTACTATCTGTCCAAAACTGCACTAAGCCCTCGGGTAGGTTGACCTCAGTTTCTGTTGCACATGGAACTCACAGTCTAATCTCTTCTTGGACTCTGAGAACTGTAGAGTCATCAATGGGGAGAGCAAGGGGGCAGGATAGGAATCAAGATGCGCATGAAGTTCTCCAGCCTGAAACTTTCCGCTCCTCGATGTCTTGATCTCCTGGAAGCACAAGATGTTGTGTTTCCAAGCAAGAGTCTCCCTCACCATTTCCACACCCAGATTTGGGGAAGGGATGATCACTCCAGAGGAAACAGAAAAGATTCCTCAGGAGCACCTAGCAGTGGCCC
Source organism: Ornithorhynchus anatinus (assembly GCF_004115215.2). NCBI lineage: Eukaryota > Metazoa > Chordata > Mammalia > Monotremata > Ornithorhynchidae > Ornithorhynchus > Ornithorhynchus anatinus. The sequence continues at coordinate 19,991,631 of NC_041738.1, read as the reverse complement.
ATGGACCAGACTGTTAGAACAGATGTGACTATGGCACTTCAGCAATCAGAGTGGGGCTGAGCAACGGGGGTACTGGGGTTATTTGTTATTCAGTGCTCATGTTTCTAAAAAATCACCGCACATTTGAAAACACTCTGCCATGGCCTCTGTCTCATGTCACTGCACTTTATTTTAACTTGCGTTTCCAAAACAGCATCAGACACACCATGCACCTTTTAATCGGCCAGACATTTAAAACTAGATTGGGCCTAGCAGTCCAAAATAGAGCACAGAGGACAATACAGCTGTGGCCTGGGGGAAAATGGACATGTAATTGCCTATTTCTATTTCTAATTTCTCAGTACCGACTTCTGCAATAAGAGGGCACGGGGTGGAGAGAAAATCCCAGAGAGTCAGTACCAGAAGAGAGGTCGGTGGTCTATGCATTCCTGGCCTTGAATTCTCTGAATAATTAAAACCAAAACACCCAGAGAAAATAAAATCGCCAAGGATCCTGACTGCCAATAGTCTCAGCAGGAGACCAGATTTCAACCAGCCAGCCAGAAAGGTTGGACACCAGTCTGAGTGAGAATTCTTTTGTTTATTCGATGTTTTTCAAGGATGCTGTCAGTTCCGTTTAGATTTAAAATGGAGGTTTTGTGCAAAATGTTTTTAAAAAAATAAGTGGAGGAGATGGATGAAAAACCCAATGGAAAGTGAATGTTGTGGGGTTTAAAAAATATATCAGAGTTTCAATTAATTCAAATTTTCCCCCACCTTATGTTTGCCACCCAAAAGCCCTGTAGCTTTATACTAAGCGGGCCTGGACTCTTTAAGAAAGGGAGTGTGAACATGAAACTGACCAGGCAAGTGCCAGAAAGCCAAGCTGATAGAAACATGTGAATAGTTACCTATTTATGTTGAGTCTGACTTCGTCCGTATAAGCCCTTCCTTATATTGTAAATCCACTAAAGTTGGGGACAAAGCTGTGGCCAATGTTCGGTCAATCATTTTTATTGCCTGCTTACTATGCGGAGAGAGCTATACTAAGCACTTGGGAGAGTACAATATAACAATATTACAGACACATTCCATGTCCATGATGAGCTTTGGTACAGCATTATGTACCCAATTTACAGGTGTCCAATAACTACAGGAGGAGGAAGGGGGGAGGGGAAGAGAAGGAGATATAGAGCATGGGAGTGGGAGGAGATGAAGATGAGAAAGAGGATGACAGTATTGCTTTGTTAGAATGGTAAAAATTCCTATTTAGAGGGTCTATATGTGATTTTCAGATACCTTAACAGTGATATAAGAGTCAGATTGGCTGATTGCATTTCCATCCCTAAAGAAGGATCTCACACTCAAGATGAAGTACCACCCTACCCCCCAACACAGCACAACACACACACACACACACACACACTCTAAGCAGCCCACAGGAGCTACTCATTTTCAGAAATGATAACCAATTTGTTAAGCCTCGGTAAGATAATGATTTAAAGATACATATGTCCGGAACTCTCTGGGCACAATAATGCGGGAAACCTAAAACATCAGAAGTTGATGCAATTCACAAGCAAAGCAAGCAGACAGGCACTCCTCGACTTCAGACATGTTGCTTAATAACAAATGGCACTCGCAGTGTTTCTAAATTTACACTCTGTGCCAGTTTTCCACATGTTGATTAGCATTACAAGTCATACCTTCTTTATGGACCTGCCTTGGTAGATGCAGGCTAAAGAGGGTGGGAGCATGCATGAGGGGACCACAAGGAAATGGAAAAAAAAAATTAAAAGCTGAAATGGTGAGAGGGGAGGGAAGTTTGAAGAGGATAAGGGAGGTCAGAGACTAGGAAAGGTGGGCATACCAGGGAAGGGAGGGGGTTCTGAAGGCAGAGTCATCAGGGGTGTTCACCCCACCCTTTTATCCCAGATGCTTTAATTTACATTTAATGTTTTTAAAGTCAGTATTTTGCTCACCTACAATTATTTTGAGTACAAATCTCTGGGTAATTTGGGTAAAAACAGGGTATCTAATTTTGGTACTTGAGCCAGACACCTATTTAGATTATTGCTTCTACTAGACAAATGCTTCTGATGCACAGCATTTTGACATTCAAAAATTGATTGTGCTGCAAATCCCAGGACTGTCTGCAGGGTTCCAGGCTCTGGGAGAGTGTGTTTGACATTGTTGAAATATGAATAAAATAGAATGCCTTCAAACCCACCTGTGGTTGGAGAGAAGGGTATATGGGGCTGAGGGGAGCTGCCTGAAATCTCTGATTTATGCATCAGAATTGCCCTTGACAGGATGTGATGTGTTGTCTGGAGTTCCACTGAGGCACAAAAGTTGTGGCGGTGGCACATGACAGATGGAGAACAGCAGACGATCCAGGTGCACTGAAAGACTGGGTGGATTACGATTGGATCGACTCCAGTGCCATTGGTGACTACAGTCTGACAGGTTGTGCTTCTTTCCCTTCCCCATGTCCCCTGTTGAGGCTCCACTCCCTGGCTAGTTTCAGCCTGCAACTGAGAATCCAGGGCCTTATGAGAACCAAGAAAAATGTTCAGTCTTTGTTTCTTCACTCCTCAAGAACCACCAGCAGTTGCCCATCCAACTCCGCATCAAACCGAAACTCCTTACCATTGACCTTAAAGCACTTAATCACCTTAACCCATTTCCCACTAAAACGCAGCCCACACACTTCACTGTTCTAATGGTAACCTACTCATTGTAACTTGATCTTTCCTCTCCTACATTCTCTCTTCTCCCACTCCCTTCTGCATAGCCTATGAACTTGGATTTATATCTAATATTCACCCCACTTTCAGCCCCACAGCAGTTATGAACAATCCATAATTTATTTATTTTAGTCTGATTCATCTTCTATATTGTAAATTCCTGGTGGGGTTCTTCTTTATTTCCTTTTTTAATGGTATTTGTTAAGCACTTGCTATGTGCCAAGCACTGCACTAAGCCCTGGTGTAGATAAGGTTGGGCACTGTCCATTTCCCATATGGGACTCACAGTCTTAAACCCCATTTTACAGATGAGGTAAATAAGGCCCAGAGAAGTTAAGTGACTCGCCTAATGTCACAAAGCAGACTTGTGGTGAGGCCAGGATTAGAATCCAAGTCATCTGACTCTCAGACCCAGGCTCTTTCTCCTAGGCCACATTGTTTCCTCTTCTTCTTCCTTCCCCCCTTGACCGCCAAGTTCAACTGTTCACTCTCCAAAGCCTTCTTCCCCACTGCTTTCAAACATGTTCATGGATTCCCTAATCTAAAAAAACCCTTCCTTGACCCCACAACTCCCTCCAGTTATTGCCCTATTTCCCTACTACCATTCCTCTCCAAACTCTTTAAGTGAGTTGTCTATACCTGCTGCTTCCACTTCCGGTTCTCCAGTTCTCTCCTTGACTCCCTTCAGTCAGGCTTCTGCTCCCTTACCTCCACAGTTATTGCCCTCTTAAAGGTCACTAATAATCTCCTTCTTGCCTCATCCCATGACTTCTATTCCATCTTAATCCTCCTCAAACTCTCAGCTGCCTTTGACTCTGGACCTTATTGACATCCATGCCCATCACCCTCATCAGCTGTTCTGGACATTTAACTCCCTCCTCAGGTCCCCTGTTCCTCCCCCTCCCCCATCCCTCACCCCCAATGATCTGGCCACCTACTTCATTAGGAAAATTAACAACATCAGGTCTGAGCTCCCCAAAGTCACCCCTCCCCATCCTCTATCTACCCCCAACCCCCTTTTCTACTTTCCCAACTTTCCCAGCAGTAACTTCAGTGGAGATCTCCTCCATCCTCTCAAGTGCCACCCCCACCACATGTGGTTCAGACCCCATTCCCTCCCACCTTATAAAAATTCTCTCTCCATCTCTCCTCCCTTCCTTAATGTCCATCTTCAACCGCTCACTCTCCAATGACTTCTTCCTCTCTGCCTTCAAACATGAGTATGTCTCCCCCATCCTAAAAAAGCCCTCCCTAGACTCCACAGCCTCCTCCAGTTATCACCCCATCTCCCTCCTACCCTTCCTTTCTAAACTCCTGGAGCAAGTCATCTACACTCACTGCCTTGAGTTCCTCTCCTCCAACTCTCTCCTGGATCCTCTCCAATCTGGCTTTCTGGCCAAGAAGGAAGGGGACAATCAGGGGTCTATGGGCCAGCTGAAAGGCTACAGAGCACATGGGTGTGCCCAGGATTGGGGGAATTCCTCTCCTTTCATTTTATGCAAAGAGTGTAACTCCCTTCCTGGAAGGATCAGGGAGAGGATTCTCCCACCAGAGCAGCCAGAGTCCAGGCCCCAGGTGTTCCTCAGTAGAAGGATGGGACCCACCCCACCCAGCAGAGGTTTCTAGGCAGGTTCTTGTTGCTGAGTCTCTCTCCTAGTCTCCCTTCTTCCCTCTACCTTTCTCCTTCTTTCTTCCCTTCCCTTTCTCCCTTTCTTTTCCCTCTTCCCCTTGTCTTCCCATCCTGTCCTCCCCTTTTTCCCTTCTGCCTTCCCCTTGTCTTTCTATCCCCTCTCCCCCTTTTTTTCTTTTCCCCTTTTTCTCTTTTTTTCACCCCCCTACTTAGTTCCCCCTCCTGCCTATGCTCTTCTCTCCCCTTCCTTCCCTTTTACTTTCCCCTTTGCCATACCCATGGCAGCTGTTGCTATGAACATCATGCAATCACTACACATACAACATGACATCATGCTATCATAATGATAATAATAATAATGGTATTTGTTAAGCGCTTACTCTGTGCAAAGCACTGTTCTAAGCGCTGGGGGGATACAAGGTAATCAGGTTGTCCCTTGTGGGGCTCACAGTTTTAATCCCCATTTTACAGATGAGGTAACTGAGGCACAGAGAAGTTAAGTGATTTGCCCAAAATCACACAGCTGGCAAGCGGCAGAGCCGGGATAAGAATCCATGACCTCTGACTCCCAAGCTCGGGCTCTTTCCACAGAGCCACACTGCTTCTCTATGATGACAGCATAATGTCATGTGTCAATTTTGCACCAACTGCTCAAAATCTTCATTTCTTCTTCTTGAAATGAGATCCCTGTCCTCTGCCCTGGAGAGTTAGAGATTCCATCTTTCCCGCAAGGAGCCCATAGGATAAAATAAGCACAAGGAAGGTAGGCCAGAAAACACACATTTGCATGACATAAGAGAGTCTAAGCTATTAGACAGAAATGGAAATAAATTAAGAGAAAATTGCTAAATAATCACAGAACACGAAAGATTTATTGATGGAAGTCCTTTCCTAATTTCAGTTGGTAGCATTTTCTGAGCCTTGAATTTGATCCAGGACTATGATCATAAAATCTTTTTATTTTACAGTATCAAACTTCCAAGAAGCCATCATCTCTGCATTCCCTGCTTAAATATGCTTGCATATCTGGGAATGAGGTTGGAGCTGATTGTGTGAAGGGATTAATCTATCCGCTCTAGCTGTTTGCATCTCCATTTAGATTATCCACTCCTTGAGGGCACTGTCTGAGCCTACTCCATGCTTTGTAATTGCCTCTAGCCCTTAGTGCCAGCCAAGTCATTAACCATGTTTGCTGACTGATTGACGGACTAACTGACTTAAAGGACTCTTTGAATCGAAGTCTCCAATTCTGCACTAGTGTCTGTAGAATACACATTACAGGCATGCCACAAATGTCAATGAACTTCTATTTTGTTCAGTTATTCTCTCCAGGCACCCGTGAACTACCAAGGAGATTGGTTTCCATTTCCATATTGAGAAACTGAAGCCCCAAATGGCCGGGTGCCCTAACAAGGACCCCCAAGGAGTCAGTGATGAGAGCTGGACAGTGGCAACTCTGGGCTTCCTGCCCCCTGTCTAAGCATACCCCATTTCTAGTAGCCCCTCCTGCATTCCCTGCCCCTGCTTGTACTAATTAATTCATTCATTCATTTAATCGTATTTACTAAGTGCTTACTGTGTGCACAGCACTGTACTAAATGCTTGGGAAAGTACAATACAGCAATTAACAGTGACAATCCCTGCCCACAATGAGCCCACGTTCTAGAGGGAGACAGACATGATGATGATGATGATGATGATGATGACGATGGCATTTGTAAAGCACTATGTGCCGAGCACTATTCTAAGCACTGGGGAAGATACAAGGTAATGAAGTTGTCCCACATGTGGCTCACAGTCTTAATCCCCATTTTACAGATGAGGTAACTGAGGCACAGAGAAGTGACTTGCCCAAAGTCACACAATTGATCAGTGGCGGAGCTGGGATTAGATCCCACGACCTCTGACTCCCAAGCCTGTGCTCTTTCCACTATGCCATGCTGCTTCTCAATACAAACAGACATCAATATAAATAAATAAAATTACAGATATATACATAAGTGCTGTGGGGCTCGGAGCAGGGAAGAGCAGAGGGAACAAGTCAGGATGATACAGAAAGGAGTGGAAGATGAGGAAAAGTGGTGCTTAGATTGGGAAGGCCTCTTGGTGGAGATGTGCCTTCAGTAAGGCTCTGAAGGGAGGGAGAGTAATTGTCTGTGGGATTTGAAAAGAGAGGGTGTTCCAGGCCAGAGGTAGAACTTGGGCCAGGAGTCAGCGGCGAGACAGGCGAGACTGAGGCACAGTGAGAAGGTTAGAAAGGTTGTAGTGATGATCCCGGAGCATGGGTGAAGTCTTATTTTGCTGAAGCTGTTTTTCCTGACACCCTTGCTGGGCTTGTCCCCAGAACCTGCTGGGCCAAGGACTGCTCCCCTGTAAGAAGCATGTTGAAAGTGACTTCTTTGATGTTTTCAAAGGTCGGACTGTATTTTTCCCTTTTTGGAGTGTCACTCTGCTGTGGGTAGATGTTACAGCTGGTGGGAGAGCTAATTAAAGACAATTATAACCCAACATTCCTTCCGTGACACTAAAATGCCTTGTAGAACTTGCCAGATCCTTGCAAAAATAGGTTGTTGGCATCTCAAGCAGGGTCTGACACAGAGTGCGATGCCGCTCTGAGACTTTGACTTCAAGATGTGGTCAGCCTCAAACAGCGAGGGGAGGGGGAGAAATTCCATCCCATCCCCTGGAATTGGTGCTACCCTCCTCCTCACCCCCCAATCTTCCTTTAGGGGACCCTCTGGAAGTGTCTTTAGGGGACTGAGGAGCATCACATCTAATGGGCACCCCCAGTTAGACAGGGACATTGGACAGACAAAACCCAGAACAGTGGAAGCAACAGCAGGGTCTCTGATTGTCGTGACATTTCCTGTGAAACCAAAAGAGATACAGGTGGATAACTAGCAAGGAATGCATCACACCAGATTAGCCAGGGTGGTCTACTGGGCTCCTGGAAGGCATTCATCTTCCTTCACCACAAAATTGTTCAACCTCAGCCCCAGACCTGATGGCAAACTCTGATGAGGATTAGCCAACTTTTCCTTCATCCACAGAGCCATAGACATCATCTCTATCATGCCCCCCTATTCCTCCTTCCCTCCCTCCCCCAATCAGGGAAATTCAGCTCCAGTTTGGAAAATTCCTGCTTGCCTCCTTGGGTAAGGAAGTACTAGGAATGAGTCATATTAGATCTCTTTGTTGTGTTTATTTCTTTCTTTATTGTTTGCTCTCGTTATCGGGAAATCTATATTTTAACCCTAATTGTCTCCCGGTGGTACTGATTACGGCATGAGTCAGAGATTTGCATTGCAAACACCATGAGGCTTTCACCAGGGCCTGATGAATTAGAAACTTGGCACCTAATGGCCCTTACTGATCATTCCCCTGCCTTCCTAGCCTCAATTTGGAGCCGTTTTTTTTTTTAAAGGAACCATCATTTTTCACTGTCAGAGCCTATTGGGTGGGGAGTGCTTATTCTTCGTCTCCAGATCCTTACCCCAAATGGGCACCAAGAACCCTTAGCCATAATGACTGGTAATACAAGCCCCTTTTGGGGTGGGAATGGAGCTGTGGTGTACTCTTCCAAGTGCTCCGTACAGTGCTTTGTACTGAATGAACAAATGAATGAATCTCTGCTTCTCCTGGCCTGTCCCTCTCCACTCCAACACCTCCATTGAGGCCCCTCCTGGCCTGCTGCTGGTAAATCGTAGTTGTTCATTACTACTGTTGATGGTTTTACTCAGTGCTGGGGTTTATTACTAGTATTATCATTATAATTACTAATAATAGCATTTGTTATGCGTTTACTCTGTGCCAAACACTTTACTAGGCACTTGGGGAAAAACAACATAACTCATGCTACTCACAGTCTATGGGGATGACAGATATTTTATCTCCATTTTGCAGATGAGAAAACTGAGAACCAAAGTCACACAGCAGGCAAGTAATAATAATAATAATAATGTGGTATTTGTTAAATGCCTACAATGTGACAGGCATTGTATTAAGTGCTGGGGTAGATACAAGATTATCAGGTTGAACATAGTCTCTGTCCCACACAGTCTCAATCCCCATTTTACAAATGAAGTAACTGAGGCATGGAGAAGTTAAGTGACTTGCCCAAGGACACACAACAGACAAGTGGCAGAGCCTGGATTAGAACCCAAGTTCTTCTGACTTCCAGGCCCATGCCCTATCCAGTAGGCCGCACTGGGCAGAGCTGTGACTAAAAATAATAACTGTGGTATTTGTTAAGTGCTTGGTACAGGGAAAGCACAGTGCTAAGCACTGAGATATATACCGTACAATCAGATCAGACGTGGTGTCCACCGCACACAAGGCTAACACTCTAAAATGGAAGGATAACAGATTTTATCCCCATTTTCAGATGAGAAAACCAAGTCACAGAGAAGTCAAGTAACCATAATAACAATAATAATAATGGCATTTGTTAAGTACTTACTATGTGTCAAGCACTGTTCTAAGCACTGGGATAGATACAAGATAATAATGTCGGTATTTGTTAAGCGCTTACTATGTGCAGAGCACTGTTCTAAGTGCTGGGGTAGATACAGGGTAATCAGGTTGTCCCACGTGGGGCTCACAGTCTTAATCCCCATTTTACAGATGAGGTAACTGAGGCACAGAGAAGTTAAGTGACTTGCCCACAGTCACACAGCTGACAAGTGGCAGATCAGGATTCGAACCCATGACCTCTGACTCCCAAGCCCGTGCTCTTTCCACTGAGCCATGCTGCTTACACAGTCCCTGTCCCACAAAATGTTCAAAATCTTAATCCCCATTTTACAGATGAGGGAACTGAGGCCCGGAGAAGTAAAGTGATTTGTCCAAAGTCATACAGCAGACAAGTGGCGAAGAAGGGAATAGAACCCAGGTCCTTCCAACTCCCGGGCCCATGCTCTATCCAATACATCATGCAGCTTCAGTGACTTGCCCAAGAAGTCATAGCAGGTAAATGGTAGAGCTGGGACTAAAAGCCAGGTCTACCAACTCCTAGTCCCAGGTTTATTGCCTGCAAGCACATGCCTCCTCATCAGGGCCAGAGGACTGAATGCTGGACCAAAGAACTACTGATGACAGTGAAGGGCCAGGCTTGGAGGCAGCCTCCTCCAGGGAGAAGCCATTCCTCTGACTGAAAGGGCCCATGCCATTTCTTGGTAGCAGTTTCAGGGTTTTTATAATCTTCACTTGTGATCCATCTTCACCTGTGATCCAAGCACTAAGGGGAAGTGAATGTCTGGAGCGGGACTTACCAACTGACAACTTTCCTTGGCCTTCCTTCCTTCCTCAATTCCCCAGAGGGGCCTCTGCTGCAGCACTGGGTAGGGCAGAAGCTCTCTATAAAAGAGATCAGAATTTAACCTCTTCTCCAGGATAGTGAGCCAAGAGGCGCCTGGTAGATTTCGGCTGCATGGACCAATAGTGGGAAGGTCCAGAAACCCAGCAGCTCTTAGCTCCCCTGGCCCTTCAGGGCTCAAAGTCAACCACCTTGCCCTACAGTCATTCGGCAGGAAGGAGCAAGAGGCAGCTATAAGGTATGTGGCCTAGTGGGAAGAGCCCAGAGACCTGGGCTTTAGTCCCAGCTCTGCCATTTGCCCGCTATGTGACCTTGAATGAGTGATTCAACCTAGATGAGTCTTGACCTTGAATGAGTGATTCAACCTAGATGAGTCTTGGTTTCCTCATTTGTAGAATGGGGATAAACACTGTTTATTGTTGTATTGTACTTCCCCAAGCACTTAATACAGTGCTCTGCACAGAGTAAGTGCTTAATAAATACAATTGAATGAATGAATACCCTTGCCCTCTACCTCATAGAGAGCAGTGGCATGGGGATGGTGTGCCAGCCAATATCTTGCACCCACCCCACCCTTGGCACATAGCAAGTGGGCAATTAATATCATCACTATTATTATTATCACTAAGCTAAGTGAGACTCCCACAGGGATCAAATGCTGATAAACTCTTCTCAAAAGAGTCATGAGTCCTACGTTCCAGAAAGCCACCAGTCTGAATGTAGTAGGGTCCTCTGGCATGGTGAGAGGTCCCTCCTTATCATCCTCATCCAGTGATCTCAAAGCACTCTAGTGACCGGGGTCAGCTTGGGATGAGAGACTCCTCTTCCCCAGAAACTGACAAGAGGTCCCAGATGAGTAACCCTAGATGAGCAGAACTGGGCACAGAACCTAGATGTCCTGATTCCAAGCTATCTATGAGGAAAAGTAGGTGACGAATGTGACACTCAACAGTGAATATTTATGGAACCCCCACAGAGCGTACAGCTTCATGCTGCATTTGGAAGAGGGGCTTGTTTGGAAAGACTAGCATATCCTTAGAAAAAGAGACCTTCTGAGTGGAAAAAGTTATTATCCCAACCAGGAGAGGAGTTATAGTGGCAATCGATTTCTGTTTTTTCAGATTGAAAAGTTTTATATGTTTTGGAAGTAGTTACAACCCAGCCAGATAAATATGGAGCTATAAATTCCACTTAGCTTTTTTTCTCACTGGAATAGGTTCATATAAAACAACAAAAACCTGTAGAAAATTCAATGTGGGAATATGATTGTCAATACTGAATATGAATTTGAAAATAAGGTTGAACTGTCAGGCAAAGGGAAGTGACAACATTAAAGTTAATAAATATTAATCACAATGAGTCAAATTGAATTGGCATCTAAGTAATCTTATCTCTTAATAATAATAAAATCTTCCTCTTATGGGGGTTTTGTTCAGTCAAATCCCAAGAGCTACATGGTAAGCCTGTAAAGTCCTTGAGGGCAGGGACCAAATCTACCAACTCTATTGCACTCTTCCAAACTCTTAGTACAATGTTCTGCTCACAGTAAGCTCTCAATAGATATGATTGGCCAAAAGAGGAATTGAGAAGCCACACAGATGTAAAAGGTTCAGGATCAACAGGAAAATCTGGGGAAGGGACGAGAAGTGAGCCCAAGAGTCCTAACCCCCAGCTCCTACTTCCAATCGCTAAGAACCCCTTCCCCCGTGGTTTCCACTGCTCATCAGCCCACCAGCACCAGCCATGAATCTTGGCCACTGTGGAGTTCCTTTGGCAAAACCAAGAGGGACTGGAGGGAAAGGGGCTTCCCCATTTGTGGTTCAGGATCGATCACCTCTGTGCTCAGATAGGTCTGAAAAGGAATCTTGCAAGGCAAGGGAAAGTGGTGATTAAAAGAATCCACATATATATATATATATATATAATCAGGAGAGTCAGAAGGATAGGAAATATTGAAGAGACTGGAAAGGAGAGGAGAGGGAAATCCAATCACAGATGGAAAATTCGTGATAAATCTGGAAGGACTGGAAGAGTGCAGATTGAGTTACAGTTTCTGCAGATCCAGACAAACGGAAGGAAAAGGACTGCAGAAGACTGAATTGCCAAGTCATAGCTTACACCAGTCAAGAGCCCGTCATGGGGAAAGGCTGAAAATCTAAATTTAAACCCTACTCCGGCAGAATTGGTTCTGGTCCTTTCATGCCTCCAACAGGGACCCTGGACAACATCCCGGAGGAAATCAGACTTAGTTTGGCATTCCTAAGAGTGATCACCACAACAGCCCACAGGGGCTTGGGATGAAGGGTGGGGATCCCTGATCTTCTGCCCCCTAACATAGTGTCAGTCCCCATAATCTCCTGCTCCCTGAGTAACAAAACATCAGTCCCTAGAAGGTCTTTGTGTCATCTCTAACTCAGTCACTGGAGACACTAGAGCTTCCCAAATTGCAAAACTACCACAATCATCATCCTCATTGTCATTATCAACACCAAGTGTTTATAGGGTGTGCACTGTGTTTTTTAGCTCTGAACTAGGCTATGTCACAGGGCTCTTCCTCAAAGCAATGTAGAGTGTGAGTCTATCACTGTCTGGATTCTTAGGAATCCTTCCAACACATCATGGAGATTGTCAGCTACCAGTATGAGAATCAAATTCTACCAACAACTTCCAGTTTCATAAAGGAGCCTCCAAGAGGAATCGGGCATTCCTACATCAAGAAAAGGTATTGATCACAGAGAGATCCAAAGATGAGTGTGGAGTTGATACAGCCCTTTCTTCCAGGATTTGGGGCACTTGCTCATGCAGATTAACATTTTGGGTGAACTACATTTATTACTTGTTGAACTCTGTTCCATCCTAACTGCTCTCTGGATTATTTTGCCAATAAGAATTGATCCTGCTGGGCTGATGAGGTGCATATGGGCTGGGTATTGGATCACAAAATGACTGCCCCTCTAATAAGGTTTGACTGGTCCATTCAAAGAGATGATGGACAGTATACTTTTCAATGGGATGGTTCCAGCCTGCTCAGTTGGGGGAATCTGCGATGCTACCTGTCTGGGATGGGAAACCTTCAGGGAACTAATCAAACCTTCAGCCAGTTGTATTTGCCTAATGAAGATGCTCTCCAAGCTGCCAGGAACCAGTAGGGAAAATACTGGAGGACTCTCAAGGTTCACAAAGAGGATCACCTGCCTCCGAATGGGAAGCAGAGATCCTGGAGGCTGGCAGTTGTGGGGCCATGCCAACATAATTGCCATGTGCAAATCTGAAGTTGTGACTTAGAAACAAGCTGCAGAAGCAGCCAGGCAGGGGGTATCCTCAGAGACATCTAGGTGGTCCAACCTTTCCCCTCCTGAAGAAAGCCCCTTTCGTTTGAGCAATTCACCACTATCTCTCTCTGCGTAGGTAATTGGGCCCCAGACTGCAGAAATAAATCATGGGGTTCTATTTTTATCCCCCTAAAAATTCAGCTCTGGTAGCAGTTGCTATTATTCATGGATGCCAATGAGAGGGTCCCAGGAAACTGGCTCGAGTTTGCTGCGATTGTTTGTGGATTGCAGAGTATGCGTTTGGGGTTTTTTGAGCATTCCAGAGCTACCTCTTGGACTTAAGTCGAGAGTCCATAAGTCACTTCACTCTATTTCACAGGAGTGAGGGAGATGTGTTTGTGCGTGTGTGCTAAGCACTGGGGCAGATACAAGATAATCAGGTCAGGCACAGTCCCTGTCCCACATGGGGCTGACACTGTAGTGGGTGGGCTGGAGAGACAGAAATGCAATGCTCAGGTGGGTAGAACCTCTCCCCACATCCCAAAAAAAGGATCTGCCTCATTCCTCAGTACAGGGGCATTCAGAACAAGATACAATAAGCATAATTGCAGCAAGCAAGATTTAGGTTGGACATGAAGAAAAGCTTCTGGACTGTAAAGGCTGGAATAGGTTTGCACCGGGATAATATCCATTTTAGGAAATTTTACTGATGGGGGAGATCTAATCATGCTGAGAGTAGAAGGAGCTGAGATGTGAAGTGGGCTTTCTTTGGGCATTTGTGTTTTTAGAAGGGCATCTGAAAGGAGAACCTGACCCCTGTCTGCAGTTGGTCTTTCTGGATACCACATGAAAATGAAGGAAATCTCTTTCTCCTTTCCCCTCTTTTTCTTCCCCTCCCCACGCCCAAAGCCGTAGATTTCCTGAGCCTGCTTCTGAGGCTACCATTGAATGTAAGGACAGATCTGATATACATAAATCAACATATTACTCATTTTCGAGCATTGCGTTTGACAGCTGCTACATGAGCACATTGTTAAAAACTGTCAGGCAGTGATACATAGTGCCTTTTCCAACATATGTTGACTTTTATCTAATGTTGTTCCATAATTAGCCCCAGGGAGTTGGAATCTGGGCATCCAACTGGCTGAGAGCTCTGGGTTAACCTTTGCGCTCAATGGGAGAAAGTTAAAAGGGGCGGGTTCAGCAGGCCAGGCTTTGGGGGCCAGCGAGGTCTCCAGAAAGACCAGGGAAGGCTAGTCATTGCCTGCTGCACTGTCTGCATCTCATTCACTCTAAGCCAGAAAGTCCCTATCCAAGGGAGTCTGGGGTCCCAAGGAAGCAGGAGGGTGCAGGCCCTGATCCAGGAGGCCATATGGAGTGGGGCTGATTGATGATGCAAAGGAAGAGAACTGAGGAGAGTAGGAGGAAGATGGAGAAAGTGAGGATGAAGATAATGGAGATGGTGATGATGACGATGATGATGTTTGTGCACCAGGAGCCTGCAAGCAGGCAAAGTGACGAAATGTAGGGTCAGATTGCTCCAAGGATATCCTAGGGAAAATCCTGCTGGCTGGCTGTCTTGAACAGCTCCAGGTGACTGAGGTTTCACCTTCTTGCTCTCAGTTTTTATCCATTTTAATCAGAAAAATCTCAATATCCCTTGGATGGAGGGCAACTATTCACTCCAGATCTACCCTGGGAATCTTGGCCTTCTCACCCCACACTGCTCAGCTGAGGCTTCAGAGTCTCCCAGAGGGCTCAGACTGCCCCAAAGGGAAATAGTTGATGGCTTGAACCATGCATACTGGACTACTACCCTCTCTCCCTTGCCCCTTTACCCCTGAATGTAGGCTGAGTCAGACTCCCTGCACCGAACTGACTGTTCAAATTCCCAGGACTCCTGTCCATGAGGGGGAACTTCAAAGCATATGGGCTGCTGATGCAGCCCTTGGCATCACTGGGGTGGGATTCAAGGCAGGTCAGAGGAACTCCTCCTCACACTTGACCCCTCCAGGAAAGTTGAAAAAGGTAAGCCAGACCACCATGGGTCTCCAGACAGGCAACTTCCCAGGGATCCCCAGGGAGCTATAGCATTTCAATCATCAATCAATTACATTGCTTTCAATCAAGACCTGTACTAAGTGGTAGAACATACCAATTCTAGGTGGCAGGAGAACTCAGAGGGAGAGAGACAGACAGGCATATGTGGCCCTTCTGTGGGTTTAGGAGAAATGAGAGTTGTTTCTCAAAATTTTCCTCTGCCAGGGAAAATCCATAGTGAAACCCCCAAGAACCAACATTCACTTCCACCATACCCTTTTCTGTTCACCACCATCCAGGGAAGATGTCCTATCAGAGTACATTGGAATAGATTAGACTCTAAGCTCCTCAAAGGCAGGGGCCCAGCCTCTTTTCCTTCTTCTATAGTCTTCCCAGGGGTGAATTCCATGAAAGGAGTGTAATCCATTTGTTGATGAGGATTGCAATAGCAATGGAGGATCTGACCCTGAACACAGGATTGTCCCTCTTCCACCAATCGCAAAGGACTTCAAAAAATATCTGTCGCCTGTTGTCTCTGGCCCAGACCTAATATCGATGAGAAAGGACAACCGCTCTGTGGTCAGGTCTTGGGCCAACACAAGGCTGAAAGAGGCTGAAACAGCTTAGACCACTGGCAGGCCGTAGTTTCATAGTAAGATTCATGTTTTGAAGACTCCCTGGATGGGGTCCAGTGGAGATAGGAGAATGTTAATGTCAACCACCAGGGCTCTGGGGATTGATTTTTTATATTCATTTCTTGAGATCAATTGTTTCAGGCTGGCACACTCTTTAGGAGGGACATTAGTGAAGTGAGTCAGCATCACTGAGTTAATCCAACAAGGTGGAAAGATGAAACTCAAATTCTGATCAGTCCCCAAAACCTGCTTTCTGAATCCTGCTGGGTAAGCTGCAAAGAAGCAGTGTAGTCTAGTGGAAAGAGCTAGGTTCTGAAAGTCAGAGGACCTGGGTTCTTATCCTGACTCTGGCACTTGTCTGTTGTGTGACTTTAGGCAAAGCACTTAACTTCTCTGTGCCTCAGTTACCTCTTCTGTAAAATGGGGATTAAGACTGTGAGCCTTATATGGGACAGGAACTGTGTCCAACCTGATTAACTTATATCTACCCCACTATTTAGTAGTGTCTGGCAAACACTAGAAAGAAAATTTTAAAAAGCACCCTAGAAAGGATTTTCCATTCCCTTCCCCTTACTGCAACTTGGAAATTAGAGTAGAAAGAGGATGGAGCGAAGGGGCCAAGTTCAGGCCACAAAGCTTATTCCCTATTTCCTGTGTGCAGAGGCAAAACTCCCTGAGATCAGGCTTCAAACTCATCCATGCTGAAGCTCATCATTCTACCTCAATCTCAAGCAAGACCCTTGGGAGCCCCCATTGCCTTCCCACCATATCACCCTGGGGGTCTTCAGAGATTTTTATGCAGCGGAAACATCTCCACAAATTTGAGATCAGTGGGAAGGTCATGGCAGGAGTTTCCACTGGGCTCTGGAAAGCCCCAGGATGATCAGAAACCTGTCAAGGACTCTTTCAACCAAAACAGGCTGGTCCTCTTTCTCTGTCTATGCTCAACATTACCCCCTTAAACTGTTTTGTTTTTATGCATTAAATCCTTCCCCAGGTGCCCATCTCCAGCCTTCCAGCCTTCTTTTGGATTGTGAGCCCCTTGAGGGCCAGGAACCAAGTCTTGCTTATCTTTCATTACATTCCTTACTAGTGCTTAGTCCCAGGATTTTCACCCAGGAAGCTCTCAGAAAACTACCACTGTATATGTAGAAGGTCCTGCCTGGCTTGTCTCTCTCTTGTCTTCTCCTCTAGGGTAGAGGGCTACTCCAAGCCAAATCTGGGACTGGAGACGTCTCAAGAAAATGGAGAGATCTGAGAAGACCAGGGCACGGCTGAGTCAGTGGTACTGGCTTAAATAGTAGTAGTAAAAGTAGTAATACATACTAAGCACTTATTCTGCGAAGAGCACTGAACTAAGCAATGGGAGAAAATACACAAGAGACTATTAGAAAAAATCCCTATCCCTCAAGGGGCTCACAATCTAAGAGCTGGTGAGGATGAGGGGAGCAGGGCAGAACTGAAATCTGATTGTGACCTAAGGCCAAAAGAAAGGATCATGAAACCAATCCAGTTCAACCTGCTGCAGAATGCATGAATAATGTTGACTTTAAAACCTTTCTGTAAAAGAGAGTCCTTTAATTTGAAATGAAAGGGTGCAGTTGAGGACCTGGTTGGTGGACTGAAGCTTCGACCGAGCTAGCAGAAAAAGAACAGAACCACTGGCCCTACAGATGAAGCTTTGGGAGAAAAGGAAGAGAGACCAGGGGGTGTGGAGGATGCAGAAAAAAAGGGAAAAGCTAAATAGTATTACTTCCAGGCTCTTAATGAATGCTCCCAACCTCTAGATTCTAAGTTCATTGTGGGCAGGGAATGTGTTTGTTTATTGTAGTTCTGAACTTTATCAAGGGCTTAGTTCAGTGCTCTGCACAAAGTGCTCAATAAATAAAATTGAATGAATGAATGAGTGGCCAAACAAGGACAAGAACCCAGCAGTTCATATCTCTACCCACCTAAAAATACTGGTGAGTCTGACTCCCTGCTTCACATGGGAAAAGGAAAGGTGCCTTGGTACAGACCAAATAGGGAAGGAAAATCAATCAAATACTCAATCAGTCAATCAATGTAATTTATTGAGGATTTACTGTGGGCAGAGCATTCTACTAAGCAGTTGGGAGAGAATAATACAAGAGAGTTGGGAGATTCATTCATTCATTCAATCATATTTATTGAGTGCTTATTGTGTGCAGAGTACTGAACTAAATGCTTGGAAAGTATAATTCAGCAACAAGTAGAGACAATCCCTGCCCAATAACGGGCTCACAGTCTAGAAGGGGTGAGACAGACATCAAAACAAGTAAATAGGCATCAATAGCATCAATATAAATAAAAAGAATTATAGATATGTACACATCATTAATAAAATTGAATAATAAATATGCACATATATGCACAAGTGCTGTGAGGTGGGAGGATAGAGCAGATGGAGTGAGTCGGGGTGATGGGGAGGGGAGGAAGAGCAGAGGTAAAGGGGAGCTTAGCCTGGGAAGGCCTTTGGAGGAGATGCACTTTCACTAAGGCTTTGAAGGGGAAAGTGTGATTGTTTGGCGAATTTGAGGAGGGAAGACATTCCAGGCCAGAGGTAGGACATGGGCCAGGGGTCGACAGAGGGACAGATGAGAACGAGGCACAGTGAGAAGGTTAGCACCAGAGCAGCGGAGTGTGTGGGCCCGGATATAGAAAGAGAGAAGGAAGGTGAGGTAGAAGGGGGCAAGGTGACAGAGAGCTTTGAAGTTAATAGTGAGGAGTTTTTGCTTGATATAGAGGTTCATAGGCAACCGTTGGAGATTTTTGAGGAAGGGTGTGACATGCCCAGAACGTTTCTCTAGAAAAATAATCTGGGCAGCAGAGTGAAGTATAGACTGAAGTGGGGAGACACAGGAGGTTGGGAGATCAGAAAGGATGTTGATGCAGAAATCCAGTCAGGATAGGATGAGTGATTGTACTAATTAGGTAGCAGTTTGGATGGAGAGGAATGGGTGGATCTTGATGATGTTGTGAGCGTGAAACTGGCAGGTTTTGGTGATGGATTGAATATGTGGGGTGAAAGAGAGAACAGAGTCAAGGATGACACTAAGGTTGTGGGCTTGCGAGACGGGAAGGGTGGTAGTGCCATCCACAGGGATAGGAAAGTCAGGGAGAGGACAGGGTTTGGGAGGGAAAATCAGGGTTTGGGAGGGAGATCAGATCACTGCCCACAAGACACTTTGAGTCCACAGGAGGAGACTGACATTAAAATAAATTGCAGATGAGTATACAATTGCTAGGACAATCGTGCCTAGGCAGCAAAGAAAGGAGAGGGAGTAGAGGGATATAAAGGCTTAATTGGGGAAGGCCTCTTGGATTAATTTCTCTCCCTTCCCACTGTCCCCAGAAAAAGACTCCAACACATCATCTTTGTGCTTAGGCATTGCAGTATCATCAGACAGAAGAGTTTGCACTCAATAAGCCCTTGATTTTCTACTTTTCACTTGTTTTTTTTAAGAACCTCAGAGCATTCTGTACACACCATTTCACTGATTCTAAAATACCCCTCAACCCCTCAGGAGACTGCTCCTTTCTAAGGTTATTATTGTCCCCTTTTGCCAACTGGGGCACCTGAGTCATGGAAAGGTTAAGTGATCTGAATAAGATCACCCAGCAAGTCTGTCACATAGTCAAGATCAGAACCCAACTTAGCTTGACTTGAAAATTGGTTGTCTCCTGCCCTCCCTAGTTGTCCATCCAAGATAAACTAATAATATTTAGTGTTTTCTATGTGTCAAGCACTAGGGTAAATACAAGATAATGAGATCAGATCAGACCATCCCAGTCCCACAGTCTAAGAAGGAGAGGGAGCAGGAATCTTCTCCCATTTTACAGATGAGGAAATTAAGGCTCAGAAAAGTTAAGTGTCTTGCCCAAGACCACAAAGCATGACAGTGACAAAGCTGGGTGAATAATAATAACAATAAGAACAATAATATTTGTTAAGTGCTTACTACATGTCAAACACTGTTCTAAGTATTGGGGTAGAGCCAAGATAATCAGGCTGGACACAGTCCCTGTCCCACATGGGGCAGACAGTTTTTTACAATTGAGGAAACAGGCACAGAGAAGTTAAGTGACTTATTCAAAGTCACACAGCAGCCAGGTGGGGGAGCCAGTATTAGAACCCAAGCCCTCTGACTCCCAGCCCCATTAGACTGCACTGCTTCCCTTGGACCTGCTGACGTACTCCAGGGTAACTCCCAATCTTCCCACAAAGAGCTCACCTACTTGATGATGATGATGATGATAATAGTAATTGTGATATTTGTTAAATATTTTACTATATGCCAGGCACTGTGCTAAGCACTAAATACTAAACACTAGGGTAGATACAAGACCCAGCTCCTGTCCCACATAGTGCTTACAGTCTTTATCCCAATTTTCCAGATGAGTTAACTGAGGCCCAGAGAAGTTAAATGACTTGCCCAAGATCACACAGCAGACAAGTAGTGGAGTTGGGTCTAGCCAGGTCTTTCTGATTTCCAGCCCTGTGCTTTACTCACTAGACCACACTGCTTTGCAATAGGAATAATATTGATGACAGTACCTTGTAATCATTTACTATGTGCTAGGCACTGAGCTAAATGTTGCGGTATAACAATCTCCTCAGACCCTCCAGTGCTCAACCTTGAGCACTTACTCGCCCCCCAGCTGGTGTCCAGAGTTGCGGTCCCAGTGGGAGAGTGGAGAGAGGGAATCAGACACAGCAGTCTCTCTAAAGCCCAGCTCCGGCAATGCCTCCCGTTTCAGATCCTCCAGTCTTGGCAGCCGCCTGGCTCTTTGGGGGAAGACAAGCACCTTCACAGAGATGGGGAAATCGGCCCCCAGACCTGCCCAGGCCTTTCAGGAAGTGGAGCAGATCCAAAAGCCAGTTCAATCGGCCCTTTCTGTCCCAATGTGAGCAGCATCCAGCTGAAGCCCCTCTCCCACACAACGGCCCATAGTGCACATTGCTGCCCTGGAGAGCTCCCCGGGATACTGAACTCTCAGAAATGAACCAGGGACGGGAGGAGGTGAAGGAGGAGGCCCAGCAGCTGGGCTAGAGCTGGGACACCTGTTACCCCGAGACCGGTTTAGAAGGAGAAATTCCATCCCTGGCCCGTCCAGAGAAGGTGGGCTCCAACACGGCTACCAGATGATCCCGCGGGTCCGAATGACAGTGGAGCACCAGCAGGGATGCAGAGTCTTTCCAAGGCTGAAAATGATTCCCAAAACCCCGCACCCACTGGCTTGTCAGATGAATAAAAGATCCAGGCAATCGGATCAGATGATATAAGTATTCCTCCCCCGCTCTCTCATCATCAGGAAACTAATTGTGAAGGGTTCACTGGGCCTGTTCTTCCGAAGATGTAACAACATTCAAAGCACAAGGAAGCGGGTGGGGGGTTGGGGGGGAGCTTTCCCCGCACATTGGCTTGTGCAAAGAAAATAGAATGAGCCACATGTGGCTAATTGGCTTCCCCTCGCCATTGGAGGATGTGCAGGTTTACTGAGAGTGGGGGAACTGGGGGGGATGAACAGCCGAGGATGAAAGGCAACTGAGCCATTACCCAGAGTCCTCTTCCCCAGCCACAGTGGAGAAGGCATTTTTCTCCAGCTGTTGAGTGGGGCAAACTTTCTGACAGCCACAAATGGACTTTAACCTAGGGGTTTCCCTGACAAGCTGCCCTTCAAATCCTGTAATATCAAAATAAATCTCCAAATATTTTGAAGGGAGGGGGACTGTGAAGCAATCTTTCTGCCCTTGAGATTTCTGTCATCTTAACCAGAGGAAATCCAAGAACGATAAGCCAAATGAAGGTAAAGATCAAAGACTCCCAAGTTTGCGGGTTTCCCTGCCCTCTCTGTGGAAGACATCTAATTTTCTTTTTTAACCCATTAGTTGGGCACCGGGATAAATACACTTTCTAATGCTGGTTGGATGCAGTCACTTGTTCTGTCCATGATCCAGGCTGTGCATTATTCATGAGCTCTCTAGTTATATGCAAATAGTGCAGATCCCAACAGTCTGTCCCAGCCCAGCTTCTCAGATTCCTCACCAGGAACCCCACAAAGTTGCAAAAGCACAAAAAGAACATGAGCCGGAGTTGGCTGCTCCTTAATTGTAAATTACTCAAAGCCTGCCTGCATTATACAGAGCGTCTGATGAGTTGAGATAGAGAGATGTATATGTTCTGCACCATTGGCTTTGAAATATCTGGTCCTTCATAACTGTATGGTTTGGGGAAAAATTCCCCTCATCCCTCTCAGATAATGACCCCTCCACCTTTCCCAAGGAAGAAGGCCTGGGAAGCCACTCCTAGAGCTGCGGGAGCAGGGCAGGCTCACTTCCTGTCTTCTGCTGGCCACTCTTCTTGGTTCCAAGTCAAGACAAGTCCCGTGCAGTTGTGTTTGGATTAACACTGCTGCAGAGGAAGTGAACTATTACAGGGAAATCTTGAGATGGTTTTTAAAACAACGAAACATTGAATGTGAATGTGAATTCTGCATTCAATTGTTAAAAACCTTCAAACTCTTTTTCTCCTTGAGAGACGCTGCCCCATCCCCATGACACCAGAACTCAAACACCAGCAGCAAAATAAATAGAATAATAACAATAATGGTATTTGTTTAGCACTTATTATGTGTCAAGCACTGAACTAATAAGCACTGGGGCTGATACAATATAAATAGATTGGACACAGTCCCTGTCCTACACAGGACACACAGACAAAGAGGAAGGGAGAACAAGTATTTTATACTCATTTTACAGGTAAGTGAGGCACAAAAAAGTGAAGTGACTTGCAGTCAGATGGCAACCTGGGTTTAGAATCCAGATCCTTTGGCCTCTGATATTCCACTAACCTCAGATTTTTAAGGCATGTACAGATAGTTGGGCAAAGAAAGAGGTAGGGGGAAATAAGGCGGGGTAATCAGAGTTTAATCAGGGAAGGCCTCCTGGAGGAAGTAACCCATAAATCTGAACCAGGAATGGCCTTGTTAACCATCTCTCATATATTTTAATTACTCCTTTCCTTTTTCTAATGTTTTTCATAGGTCTGTCTCCTCTGTCCTCTTTCTCCCTTTGTCTCCGCTAGCCCCCTCTCCCCTTCCCACATCAAAGTTAGGGACAGACCTTTTATTATGTCTATTATTCCTGACCATACCTCATACCATCCTCTGTCCAGGGAGATCGAAAATCAAGTTGTTGCCTGACTTGGCAAGAGATATTAAAGAAAATTTATAGACCCCTCAGAAAGAAAGATACTGCCTTTGGTTTCATTCACAGCATTACAATGAAGAGTGAAGAGTCCAAGAAAAGAGTTTGGGTTGGCATGACCCACAAAAGGATGATAGTAATAGTCGTAGTCATAGTAATAGTCATAGTAGTAGTAGTTGTAAAAGTAATAATAATTCTAATAATAATAGTTGTGGTATTTATTAAGCACTTAATATGTACCAAGCACTGTACTAAATGCTGTCCCACATAGGGCTCATATCTTAATGCCACTTTCCAGATGAAGTAAATGAGGCCCAGAGAAGTGAAGCAACTTGCCCAAGGTCACACAGCAGAGATGTGGCAGGGCCAGGATTAGAACCCACATTCTCCTGACTCCCAGGCCAGAGCTCTAACCACTAATCTATGCTGCTTCTCCAGTAATAGTAGTAATAGTATTTATGGAGAGATTACTGTGTGCCAAGAATTGTACTAGGCACTGGGAAAGAAGAACAATGATGAGCTATAGACAAGTTTTTGAGAAGCAGTGTGGCCTAGTGGATAGAGCACAGGCCTGGGAGTCAGAAGCACCCAGCTTCTAAACCTGGCTCCACCATTTGTCTGCTGTGTGATCTTGGGCAAATCACTTAACTCTTCTGTGCCTCAGTTACCTCATCTCTAAAATGGGGATGAAGACTGGGACCCCTAAGTGGTGTCCAACCTGATTAACTTGAATCTATCTACTGCAGTGCTTAATACAGTGCCTGGCACATAGTAAGCACTTAACAAATACCATTAAAAAATTAGAAAAAGTACCTGGGCCCCAAGGAGTTCCCAATCTAAGAATTATGGGAGAAGATTGGCAACAGAAACAAAGAAAAAAGGAACAAAAATATAAAGGATCTAAGCACTTGGGTACTCATTCCCACCGCATCCAACAATTACATCACATACTCCAATACTTCCTCCGATCTGAAATGCAGTTTAGTGTCTGTTTCCCTGCTATACTGTAAACTCCTTGAGGATGGAGATCATGTGTACTAATTCTGTGGTGCTCAACCAAGCACTAAGTCCAAAGCTCTCCACAGAGTAGGTACTCATTGAATACTCAATGAGAAGCAACATGGCTTAGTGGAAAGATCAAGGGCTTGGGAGTCAGAGATCGTGGGTTCAAAACCAGCCTCTGATGTTGGTATTTGTTAAGCGCTTACTATATGCAGAGCACTGTTCTAAGCGCTGGGGTAGATACAGGGTAATCAGGTTGCCCATGTGAGGCTCACAGTTAATCCCCATTTTACAGATGAGGTAACTGAGGCACAGAGAAGTTAAGTGACTTGCCCACAGTCACACAGCTGACGAGTGGCAGAGCTAGGATTCAAACACATGAATCCATGGGTTCATACCCCAGCTTCTGCCACTTGGAGGCTGTGTGACTCACTCTAGGCTTCAAGGCTCTCCAACACCTTGCCCCCTCCTACCTCTCCTCCCTTCTCTCTTTCTACTGCCCACCCTGCACGCTCCGCTCCTCTGCCGCCCAGCTCCTCACCATCCCGCGTTCTCGCCTATTGTGCCGTTGACCCCTGGGCCACGTACTCCCGCAGTCCTGGAATGCCCTCCCTTCTCACCTCCGCCAAACTAATTCTCTTCGCCTCTTCAAAACCCTACTTAGAGCTCACCTCCTCCTCCAAGAGGCCTTCCCAGACTGAGCTCCCCCTTTTCCCTCTGCTCCCTCTCTACCCCCCCTTCACCTCCCCTCAGCTAAGCCCTCTTTTCCCCCCTTTCCCTCTGCTCCTCCCCCTCTCCTTTCCCATCCCCTCAGCACTGTACTCCTCCACTCAACTGTATATATTTTCATTACCCTATTTATTTTGTTAATGAGATGTATATCACCTTGATTCTATTATTTTGTTAATGAGGTATACATCACCTTGATTCTATTTATTTGCTATTGTTTTAATGAGATGTTAATCCCCTTGATTCTATTTATTGCTATTGTTTTTGTCTGCCTGTCTCCCCCGATTAGACTATAAGCCCGTCAAAGGGAAGGGACTGTCTCTATCTGTTACCGATTTGTACATTCCAAGTGCTTAGTACAGTGCTCTGCACATAGTAAGCACTCAATAAATACCTTTGAATGAATTATTATTACTTTTGATTGTTTGGTGATCCACCCAGGCCAGAAATCTAGCACATGCTTGAAATAACTGGAAATCCATCTTCATGACAGGGATGGACTGTTCAACTTTCTTGATTTTCTTTCTCATTTCTCCAGTTTGCACTCTTAACTTTTCATTTTAGTAAAATACAAATGATGGTATTTGTTAAGCACTTACTATGTGCCAGGCACTGTACTGAGTGCTGGGGGGGATACAAGCCATTCGGGTTGGACATAGTCCCCTTCCCATGTGGGGCTCACAGTCTCAATCCCCATTTTACAGATGAGGGAACTGAGGCCCAGAGAAGTGAAGCAACTTGGCCAAGGTCACACAGCAGATGAGAGGTGGAACTGGGATTAGAACTCATGACTTTCTGACTCCCAAGCCTGGGCTCTAGCCACTATGCCATGAAGCCAAAAAACTCACCCTTTGAGAAGGTGAGACCCAGGCAGACCCCTTGGAAACAGAGAGATGGAGGTGGAGGGTCAAATGTGAGGGAGGGGAGAGAAGGGAATTCAGAGGGGAGGGAAGCCAGGGGAGAGTTGCTTCAAGGTAGGGTTTCAGATTGAGGGTTTATACAGACTGGAGAAGGGAGGAGACCCCGAGAGATGGGGAGGAAATGTGGAGAGGGCGATCAAGAGAGTTCAGAGGTGGGAGAGGGGCAAGGAGCTCATGGAGAGTGAAAATAAAAAGGCAGTGCCTTGGAGTATTTGGGGAGTGAGGAGGAGAAAAACAGAAAGGACTGAGGTCTGTTGCTGAGAGCATATGGCTGGGAGCCACTTGTCATCTGAGTGACCTAGGGCAAGACCTCGCTGTGTCTCAGTTTCCTC
Source organism: Ornithorhynchus anatinus (assembly GCF_004115215.2). NCBI lineage: Eukaryota > Metazoa > Chordata > Mammalia > Monotremata > Ornithorhynchidae > Ornithorhynchus > Ornithorhynchus anatinus. The sequence continues at coordinate 19,965,803 of NC_041738.1, read as the reverse complement.
ATCTTCAAAAGTGGGGATAAAAACACCTTTTCTCCCTCCCCCTAGGACTGTCTGATCTCCTCATATCGCATGTACCCCAAAGCTTAGTGCATGCTTAGTAGAGAGTAAGTGTTTAACGAAATGCACAACAAGGAGGGGTTGGAGTTCTCAGGTGATCGAGAAAGGCAGGGGTTAGTGGGGCCAAAAGCTGGAGAGGGAGCCAAGAGTCAGAAAAGCAGGGTGGGGGGAGGGCGAAGGGGGAGAATGGACTGAGGTGGATGAGGAATGGATGCTTACTCTTCCTGCTCCCCTCCCCCGCCATGGCAGGGGCCAAAACAGGACCATGACAGTGCCTGCAGCTGAGTGAGGATGGATAGGGAATGAGGAAGAGGGCAGGGGGATTCTAAGTTGCCCCTGAGCCTGGAGGCTGGAGCAGAAACTACCCCTAGTGTTGGGCCTTCTGGGATGCCTGTCTGAGGGAAGAGGCAAGACAACCACCTCTCCGACTGTAAGCCTGTTGTGGGCAGGGATTGTCTCTCTTTATTGCTGTGTTATACTTTCCAAGCCCCTAGTACAGTGCTCTGCACAAAGTAAGAGCTCAATAAATACGATTGAATGATTGAATGAATGAATGAATGAATGAATGAATGAATGAATGAATGAATGAATGAACCTCCTCCCTTGGCCCCACTCCTCTGGGAGTCTAGGCTATAGAGGTAGAGGGGACAACCAGGGCCAGTGAGGCTCAGATGATAATAATTATTATGATACTTATTAAGTGCTTACTTTGTGCCAAGCACTGTTCTAAAAGCTGGAATAGATACAAGTTAATCAGGTCGGACACAGGCCATGTTCCTCATGGGGCCATAGGGCTCACACCCTTAATCCCCATTTTACAGATGAGGTAACTGAGGCTCAGAGAAGTTAAGTGACTTGCCCAAGGTCACACAGCAGACATGTGACGGAGCTGGGATTAGACCCCAGGTCCTTCTGACTCCCAGGCCCGTGCTCTATCCACAAAGCCATGCAGCTTCTCAGATGACCTCTGGGTGACCCAGGCACACTCAGAGATCCACAAGAACCCAGTCGAGACCAGATCCTTAACAGCAGGTTTTTCCCCAGCCTCCATCCCACCTCCCGGAGCAAAGGCAGCATTGATCAAGATGTCCAAGGAGAAACCAGAGGTGGACTGGCAGGGCCACTTGGAGAGTAGTTGCTGGGTTTTGCAAATAACTTACAGTTAAGTAAGTTTCTGTTTTCTTATCAATAGAGGCCGGAGTCTGCCAACAACAAAGCAAAACCAACACCCTCTAGCTCTCTGCCAGGGGCTTCCCGCTGGGATGGAACAAGGTTGGCGGTTTCCTAAGTCCCAGCTGCCTTCAGCCAGACCTGCCCTTCCCAGACCCTCCTTGGTTCTCTGGAGCTGCCCCCAGAGGAGTCCGGCTTGGATCATCAGCTGCCTGGGACCACGTCCCCAAGCCAGAGGAGGCCACGATCAATTCCCGAGTCCCATAACAACCCCTCCATGGTCCCTGGGTGATCCCTGACCTGGACCCATTCCAGGATTCCTTCTGACGAGCCGTAACAGTCTATTAGCAAAATTAGATCAGACGTAATGGAGTATAATTAGAATCTCTTCTGCTGTCCCCTTCCTTCATTAATAAAATGTGCACTCAGAATATAATTGTCTAGTCCTGTCTCTCCTGGCCTTGAATTAGTTTCCCATGCATTGGTGGATGGCAGCAGAGTGGAGTTGGGGGGTGAGGACGCCGGGGGGGGGGCGGTGGAGGGGAAGGGCAGAGGGTGAAGAGGAGGAGCTGGAAGGAGGAGGGGGGAGAGAGAGAGAGAGAGAGGAGCATGGGATTGGCTAATTACTTTCACTGCTTCAGCATTCACATTTCACTGAACCTCCCATCCACTCAGACATTCCTGCCAAGCTGACAGGCCATTCCTCTCCCACTGTGATAATGCTTTTGCTTACCTGAGCTTTGGGAGGCAGAGGAAGGGTGAATGGGAGGCAGCTTGGTCTCCAGGATGAAGCAGGGGCTGGGAAGCAAGAGGCTGAGTTCAGACTCCATTCTATACCCTCCACCCCAGTCCTCACCCTGTCCCATGTCAAACTCCTGGGCAACTGAGGATAAATCACTGTGCCTCAATGTGCTCAACTGTACATTAGGGAAAGCAATACCTCCCTCGCAGGGATGTGGTGAAGTTAAAGTGAAATCATGGCCTATTAAGTGCTCATAAATTCAAGGTGTTACTTTTACCTTGCAGTAGCAATGATAATTCAATCAATGGTGCTTACTAAACACCTACTAAGTCCAACTTCCATGTCCACTGCCCCCAACTATTCCAAAACTGCAACTTCCTCCTGAATCTCCCAATGTCCCCACCTCCCCACTTTCAACCCCAAAGTCTTTTCTAACTTCCCCAATTTCCTCCCATCTCCACTTCCACCCTCTCATCTTTCTCAACTTTCTCTCAGGAAATCTTCCACCTGCATTCAAGTTCTACCCCACCTCTCAGTGCCTCCTCCTCATCCCTTCTTACTCTCTAAAAACCTTTATGCTCACTGTTCCTCCCTTCTTGACCACCTTCTTCAACCTCTCCATCATAATGGCTCCTTCCCCTCTGCCTCTTCCTAGCCTACAAACACTTCCTTAGGATTCCACCATCTTCTCCAGCTATCTTTGCCCTCTAGACTGTAAGCTTGTTGAGGGCAGGGAACATGTCTACCAACTCCGTGATTTTGTTATATTGCATTCTCCCAAGCGCTTAGTACATTCTTTGCACACAGCAAGCACTCAATAAATATGATTGATTGATTGATCACTCCAACTGCCTTCTCTCATTCCTGCTCAAACTCCACAAACAGATAAAAATGATAATTGTGATATTTGTTAAATGCTTGCTATGTTCAAAGCACTGTACTGAGCGCTGGGTTTGATATACTCTAAACAGATCAGTCACAGTCCCTGTGACCCACACTGGGGTCACAATCTAAGAGGGAGAGAGAACAGGAATTTAATCCCCCTTTTCTAGATGGGAAAAATAAGTGTCATACCCTTTGTCTTCACTTCCTTTCCTCCAAATCCCTGCCCAAGCCTCTATGATCTCATTTCTGTCCCCTTCTTTCCATTGTGACCACTCTCTCCCAGGTCACTAATGACCTTTTCCTTGTCAAATATAATGGACTCTACTTTCTCCTAATCCTTCTTGATCTCTCAGGCCCCTTCAACACTGCAGACCATTCGCTTTTCCTGGAAACATTTTCCAACCTTGGCTTACTGACATGGTCATCTCCTGCTTTTCCTCCTATCTCTCTAGCTCCTCCTCAGGTGCTCTTGCTGGCTCTTCTTATACCTCTTACATCATAATAGTGAATGTTCCACAACGCTTTGTACTGGGACCCCTACTTTGCTCACTTTACATTATATCTTACATACCCCCTTACCTAAACAGTAACTTATGTAAACTTTTCCCTTCTGCCTTCTATTTCTGATTTATTTTAATTTGTTTGTGTTTCCCCAACAGGACTGTAAACTCCTTGAGGGCAGAGATCATGTCTATTCTTTTACTCTCCCAGGTGTTTAGCTCAATGATCAACCCAAAATATATGCTCAGTAAATACTAATGCTTTTCTACTGAGAATCCCCACCCCCTTCCCCAACCCTACCCCCGATTCTACCAAAGTGGTCCAAATATACGGGATTGCTGACAAAAGTTGGTAATGACTCTGCTTCTCAGAATGACATCTGTCCCCAGGGAAGGACGTAGCCAACAAAGGCAGTTGCTTCTGAAAGCTATAACATAAGCTCATGGTGGGCAGGGGACGAGTCTTTCAACTGTGTTGTGTTGTACTAGCCCAAGTTCTTAGCAGCGTGCTCTGCATAAAACAAGGACTCAAAAAAAATGATTGATTGATTGACTGATTAATAATAATAATAATTGCTGAGCATGTGCCAAAAACTCTATTAAATGCTAGAGCACATACAAAGCAATCAAGTTAGACACCATCCCTCTCCCATGTGGGGGCTCAGAGTCTAGAGGAGAGAAAGAACTGGTAATGAATCCCCACTTTACAGAGGACAAAATGGAAACATGTAGAAAATGCAGTGAACTGCTCAGGGGCCCTCAGAAGGTAGGTGGAAGAGGTGAGATTAGAACCTAATTCTTCTGATATCCAGGCCTCTGCTCTTTCCACTATGCAGTGCTGATTAACTGGGGATCTTATTCCCTCTCTTGGCTTCAGTTCTGCCCTCTGTGAGGATAACTCCCAATACTACCTTCCCAAACCCTGACCTCAGACCTCTATTATAATCTCACATTTCTTTATATAGATATCTAATATATATCTTTACATAGACATCTACATATAGATATCTTTTCATGTTTCTATACAGACATCTTTATATAGATATCACCTCACCCACACCACCTCAGTATACCTAAAACTGAACTCCTCATCTTGTCTTTCAAATCCTTTCCTCTATCAAATTTTCCCATCACAATTGATATAACCATCATCTTCCCCTCTCTGACGCCTGAAAGCTAGGCATAATTTTTGACTCTTTCCTCTCTTTCACCCTCAATCTTCAGTTTGTCACTACATCTTATCAGGTTTTTCCCCATGGGCATTTCAAGGAGCTTCCCCTTCCTTTCAATTCAAATGATCTTCTCACTTGTTCAGGTATGTGTCATTACCTGACTTGATAACGTAATCAGCTCCCCCACTGATCTTTCTGACAATTCAGTGCTCCAAAATTCCCTGCCTCTCCTCTCCAGTCCATTCTTGAATTTTTTTATGGTATTTGTTAAGTGCTTATTGTGTGTCAAACATTATTCTAAGATCTGGGGTAGATGCAAGTTAATTAGGTTGGACACAGTTCCTGTTCTGCATGGAACTCACTGTCTAAGTAGGAAGGAGAACAGGAAAACTGAGGCACAGAGAAGTTAAGTGACTTGTTCAAGGTCACCCAGTAAGAATTTGGGAGAGCCAGAATTAGAACCCAGGTCATCTGACTTCCAGGCCCATACTCTTTTCACTAGACCATGCTGCTTCTCATCATTTGTCCAGATAATTTGTCTAAAACCTCATTCTGCCACATCTCTCCAGTTCTCAATGGTTACCATTCTTCTCCACATCCAGCAGAAACTCTTGTCTACTGACTTCAAGATACTCAGTAAATGAAAAATTATCCACTGTTCTCTCCCACTATAACCCAGCTTTCACTCTTCCTCTTCCCAAGATAACCTATTCACTTTGCTTCATTCTCATCTCTCCCACTGCTCACCCCTTGTCCTCGCCATTCATCCTACCTGGAAATCCCTCCCTCTTCAAATATGACAAATCAGAGATCTCCCCGCCTTCAAAACCTTCCCCAATTCACATCTCCTTCTAGGGTTCTTCTTGAATGGATTTCTAACCTCCCCAAGCTACAGTTCCATCCCGGAGCATTTCTGAACACACAACCACCCAGATCACTTAGGTACATATCTAGAGAAGCAGCATGGCATAGTGGATAGAGCATGGGCCTAGTAGTCAGAAGGTCATAGATTCTAATCCCGGCTCTGCCACTTGCCTGCTGTGTGATCTTGAGCAAGTAACTCAACTTCTCTGTGCCTCAGTTACCTTATCTGTAAACTAGAGTGTGAGGCTGTGAGCCCCATGTAGAAGCACATAGAAACAACATGGCTTAATGGCAAGAGCATGGGCGTGGGAGTCAGAGGTCGTGGGTTCTAATCCCTGCTCTGCCACTTGTCAGCCATGTGACTTTGGGCAAGTCACTTCACTTCTCTGTGCCTCAGTCACCTCACCTGTAAAATGGGAATGAAGACTGTGAGCCTCACGTGGGACAACCTGAATACCTTGTATCTACCCCAGCAATTAGAATAGTGCTTGGCACATAGTAAGCGCTTAACAAATACCATCATCATCATCATCTCCATGTGGGACAAGGACTGTGTCCAACCCAATTTGCCTGTATCCACCCCAGATCTTAGAAGAGTGCCTGGCACATAGTAAGTGCTTAACAAATACAATAATAGTAATAATAACATAATAATAATAATAATCCGATCTACCCTACTTATTTACATATGATCTTCTCCTTCTTCCTTCTATCTAGCATTTTAGTACCAGTGTGTTCCACTAGTTTGTAAACTTCTTTTGGGTCAGGGATAGTGTTCAGTAATTCTAAGTATTTAATGTAATTTTCACTCCTATGTTTTTTATGATATTCACTTAGTGCTTACTAAGTGTCAAGAATTATTCTAAGAGCTGGGGTAGATACAAGATAATCAGATTGGACACGGTATCTGCCCCACATAGGGTTCACAGTCTAAGACAGAGGAAGGAGGATTTAATTAACATTTTAAAGATGAGGTAAATGAAGCACAGATAAGTTCAGTGTCTTGACCAAGGAAACACAGCAGACAGGTGACTTAGCAGAGATTAGAACTCAGGTCCTCTGACTCCCAGACCAGTGTTCTTTCCACTAAGCCACTCTGCTTATCATGGCTTCTACTATCAACTTTAATCAATCTCCAGGCTTGACCTCTCTCCTTCTCTGCAGTCTCCCATTTCCTCCTACCTTCTGGACATCTGTACTGGGATGTCTCCCTGACACCTCAGCCTAAACCTGTCCAAACCAGAACTCCTCATCTTCCCATCCCTTGCCTTTCCCATCTCAGTAGACAATGCCACTACCTCCCTATCTCCCATGCCCTCAATCTTGGCATTATCCTCCACTCATCTCTTTCATTCCACCCACATATTCAATCTGTTGCCAAATCCTGTCAATTGAACCTTTGCAACATCATTAAAATTTGCACTTTCCTCTCCATCCAAACTGATACTAAACTAATCCAAGTACTTGTATCCTGTCTTGACTACTGCATCAGTCTCCTTGCTGATGTCCCTGCCTCCTGCCTCTCCCCACACTGGTCCATACCTTGCTCTGCTGCCTAGATCATTTTTCTAAAAACTGTTCAGTCCATTTCTCCCTACTCCTCAAGAACCTCTAGTGATTGTCCATTCACCTCCGCAGGCAACAAACAGAAACTCCTTACCAATGGATTTAAATCACTTAATTACCTTGCCCTCTCCTACCTCACCTCTCTGATCTCCTATGAGAGCCTATCCCACATACTTCATTTCTTTAGCACCAGGTTGCTTGCTCTGCCCTAGTCTCATCTACCTCTCCGCCAACCTCTGTCCCATGTCCTCCCCCTAGCCGGGAACTCCCTCCCACTCATACACAAGACCATCACTCACATCTCCTTCAAGAGGACTTCCAAGATAAAGTCCTCTTTTCCCTGACTCCCTCACCCTTCTATATTATCTATGCACTTGATATTCACCCCTATTCTCAGCTCCCATAATATGTATATGCCCATAATATTTATTTTATTGTCCATCCCCCCGTATATATTATAATCTTCTTGTGAGAAGGGAATGTCTCCCCCAACTTTGTTGTATTGTACTCTCCCAAGTGCTTAGTAGAGTGCTCTGTCTACAGGAAGTGCTTAATAAATACCATTGATTAATTCATTGATTGATTCCACACAAAGTTGGTGCTTAATTAATATGATTGATTGATTGAATGATTGCAGAGCACTAGACTCAGCCTACTCTGGTCCACGTAGCCAGATTTTGGCAGGTTCTAAGTGGGACACAGTGGCCAGAAGAGGGAGGAACCTGAAAGGGGTAGGGGCTAAAAATGCACAGAACCCAGGGGGAGGTGGAAAAAGAGAGAGAGAGAGAGAGAGAGAGAGAGAGGAAGAGGGAAAGGAAGAGGTGGAGAAGAGGAAAGTTAAGAGGGAAGAGCAATAAGGAGAAAAAGGAAAGGGGAGAGGGATCTGGGGAAAGGGGGAGACATGGAGATGCTGGAGGACTCTGTGAGGGATGTAGGTGGGCCAGATGCAACTGTGACCACCTGGCCATGCTAGAACTGGCCCTCTGGACTGAAGATCAATTTCTACTTGCATCTGAAACTCCTATTCATGGCCCCAAGGTCCAGTGCAGCAGCAATAGCAACATTGGCAGCATCTGCAGTTTTTAATGCTGAAGAAAAAGAGGTCAGTGATTCCTGTGTCCTTCACCCCCTGAGCTGTGGGGCTCTTTTCCTCCCCATTTTAGCCTAGAACATTACTCCCGATCACCTTAGCCCCTGGCAAAAGTCGGTAGGTTCACTGTCTTGGACCTACTGCCTGACATGTTCACTTTGATGTGGCTCTCTGGAGACCTCTCCCTGTCAGGGAGATGTCCAGCACCCAAAGGCAGCACTCATCAATCACCCATCTATCTGCAAATCAGGAAGCAAGTGTGCAGTCACATGTCCTGGAATCTATACGTGCAAAGGCTGAACCGAATGGCTTTCGTTAGTGACAGTGTATATAAGCTAAAAGTTCAACTTGCCTTTCAGTTTGCCTGAAAAAGGAGAAGGTTACGTTCACACCATAAGGAAAACACATGGTTTGGGCTTTTATTTTTTATAAAACAGCATGCCTTAGGGCCCATGTAGACACAGCCACCATTAACTGGTATATCAGCTGACTTTCCTTGGGGTGTTCTGACATTAAAAAAAAAACAACTTGGCCATAACAAGGAGTTTCCTGACAATAACCATCCTGAGGCCGTGGAACCCTCACACTCCCCTTACTCAGAGAATTTTACGACTAAGTCAAACACTTTGTGTTTGGAACCTGAGGGGTTGGAACTCAATGTGGTCCGATAACTTGATTTAAACGGTAGATAGAGCACAGTCAGCTGGAAACTCAATAGAATTTGGCTAGTGTACTGGGGTGAAAGACCAGTGTCAGAGATGCCCTTTGCCATCAAGAGCCTTTCTCCAATCCAGAGAAAGTTACTCACTTGGGCCCTGTAGAAGGGAGGAGCAAATCTCACATTAGGCACCAACCTCTTGTGTTTCCTCCTTCCCCTTAGAGAGAAATGTCTTATTCTGGGGCCATCAGGTGGACTTTTCTGCTCCAATCCTGAGACAGGAAGTAAAGAATAAAAGAGTCCTGAGGCAGGGGAGACAAAGGGAAGAAGTGAAGAGAGAGAGAGGGGATCCTTTTTCCAGGAGACATAAGAGCAAATTTCATTTAGTCACTGAAAATTTAAAATACCCCCACCCAGAGAAGCTTTGTGTCATGGAGAAGCCTCAAACAGTTAGAGGGCAAAAGGGTAATTTAGAAGGAGCTGCAAAGCCTGTTTAGTTAAAAATCTAAGTAATAGAGGGGGACACCTGCCTGCCCAGAGAGAGAAGAGTTGGGGGACTTTGAACTCTTTGCCCTTTGTTAAAAACATATCAAATAGAGGCTTGAGAGGCTAGTGAAAAGGACTTGATTGGAGACCTCAGAGAAAGGGACAGTCTGGCACAGTGGAGGAAACAATCCCCCAAGGAGATATTTCTGAAGCTACTAAAGCAATCAGTCCTCACCAAAGGCCAGGGACAAGGACCACAGAGGAGTCTGTGACAGGGATGCGATTTGCATAAAAGGTGCTTGGTTGGCTTACAAATTTGTCTGAGTGTCCTTTCAGTTCTACCAATCCTAAGGCAAAGGGGTTGAAGTACAATCCCACTGGAGCCGCTTCCCCCTGCCAGTCATATGAGGCAATTTGATGGCAGCCTCGTGCCTGTCCCCAATGCGCGCACAGCTCCACTGGACAGAGCAGTGGCCGCAGCACTCCCAAGTCTGGGGGTCATCCTTTCCTCAGATCACTGCTGACTCCAGGGAATTGATTTTTTATCAGTTTTTTTTAATTAAAAAAAGAAAATGAGGCTTCTTGTTTCATCTCCTCCTTGGGCATCACAAACCCTCCTGGGGTGCTGGACAGAGCCACTTTGGTTTGCACTGATTTCCTGCCTTAAGGGGAAGGGAAAAAAGGTGTTCCCTGGTTTGGATCCCAGCCTGCTGAGTGGGGACACATGCCCCCTCCCAGCCCTGCCAGAATAGCCTCTCTGTCTCCAGCTCCAGCACACATGAATCTCCCTTTACTCCCACAGACTGGTGGCAGGAGCCATAGTAATGGCAGTTGTCCATGACCGACCTGGAGAGCCGCAGCTGCGGTACCCTCGACTGGGTTCCCTCCAGTCTTACACATGTTTCAGTTTCTGAAGAAAGTGCACATGTTTGGGTATCCAATTCACTCCCCACATGCACATTCCTCCCAACTTTGGACCTTCATGGAAAGTCCCGCCTCCTTCTTCCTCATTGCTGCCCCCTGATCGAAAGATTGGGTAACCTAGTAATTCAAAGTATGAGACAGATCAATCGGTAGCCATGAAAAAATGCCAGTTTGTCGTATCATTTTGAAGGATTTGATCTGAATAACATTTTGTAAAGTAAAGTGGCTCATTGAAAAGACCACAGGCCTGAGAGTCAGAGGACCTGGGTTCTAATCCTGGCTCTCCCCCTTGTCCTCTGGATGACCTTGGGCAAGTCACTTAACTTCTCTGTGCCTCAGTTACCTCACCTTTCAAAGGGGATTAAATCCTCCTCCCTCCAATTTAAACTGTGAGTTCCAAGTGAGTCAAGGACTGCACCCAACCTGATTATCTGGCATCTACCTCAGTGCTGAGTACAGTGCCTGGCACATAGATAAGTACTTTACAACCAATATAAAAAAAAAATAATCCTTGTGGAACCATCCAAGGATTCCTCTGGGGAAACTGTGGCAGGAACAACAATACCATTTTTTACCATCTTCCTTTTTCCCACTTTCTATTCTTAGATTCTCAGCTTCCTGAGGGCCAGGGACTATGTACAATCCCTCCCCCTGTGTATTCTCTCCTAGTGCTCAGAACAGTGTTCAGCACACAATAAGTACTGAATAAATATTTTTACCATTACTTTACCAGGAAAGGTGAAAGCTCAGAAGAGATGGAGAGGAGAAGTGTGGGTGGTTAGGGCTCTTTCTGGTATTTGCAGCAAAGACCAAGACTCTGGTTGTAGTCTTCCTCATCCATGAGAAGCAAACTTCTTCCTGGACCTCAATCCATTCACCATTTGTTCCCACCCTCCCTGGATTATAGTTCACACTTACCTAGCACTGTGGCTCTTACATTAATATCTTAACTGGGTTTCTATTGACTGAGACAAACACACTCCACTGTCAAAGACCAGAAAGAAGGAAACCAGAGGAACTGGGACTACTCTTTAACCTCACCCCAGAGATCCTGACTTAAGCCCTTTGGGGAAGTGATGTAAACAACTGAGTCCAAAGTAGACAGAGAGGAGACATGGAAAAACTGAGAAGTCAAGGGTACACTCCTTCTGCCTCCTCCTCCAGGATGTTTTCCTTGATTATCCACTCTCCGTCTCCAGCCTATCAGCATAATTCAGGATTCACTCCTCCTGTCAATTCAAACCTGAATTTGTGCTTTTTTTATGGTTTTTGTTAAGCGCTTACTATGTGTCAAGCACTGTATAAAGCAGTAGGGTAGGCACAAGAAAAACAAGTTGGACATATTCCGTATCCTACATGGTGTTTGCACTCTAAATAGGAGGAAGTAGGATTTAATCCCTATTTTACAAATGAGGTAACAGACACAGAAAATTTAAGCACTTATGTACATAGCCACAATTCATTTATTTATAGTCATGTATGTCTCCTCCTCTAGACCATAGACTCATTCTGGGCAGGGAATATGCCTAACAACTCTATTGTATTCTCCCAAGTGCTTAGTACAGAGCTCTGCACACAAAAAGCACTCAATTAATATCATTGATTGCCTGATTAAGTGACTTTCCCAAGGTCACACAGCAGGCAGTGGTAGTGCAAGATTAAAAATCAGACCCTCTGACTCTCAGGCCTGTGCTCTTTCCACCAGCCCACACTGCTTTTAGACCACACTTCTTCTAGGTCAATCCACAAGGTTCAAACACTGAATTAAAGGCTTGGGGTCCAGGTTATAGAACAGGAAGCAGCATTACCTAGTGGATAGTGCATGGGTCTGGGAGTCAGAAGGACCTGGGTTTTAATCCCCTGCTCTGCCACTTGCCTGTTATGTGACCTTGGGCAAGTCACTTAACTTCTCTGTGCCTCAGTCAACTCATCTGTAAAATGGTGATTTAGACTATGAGGCCCATGTGGGAGTTGAACCATGTCCAACCTGATTAACTTGTATCTACCCCAGTTCTTAATACAGTACCAGGTACACAGTAAACCCTAAACAAATAACATTAAGAAAAAAAAAAGAAAACAGACAATGTCCCTGTCCCTGTCCCTGCAGGACTCACAGTAAGAGAGAACAGGTAGTTTATTCCAAGAGAATAATAATGATAATAATAATATTTTCTAAGCACTTATTATGTATCAAGCACTGTAATAAGCACTGAGGAAGATACACGATAATGAGGTTCCACATGGGGCTCTTAATCTAAGTAGGAGGGAGAACATGTATTGAATTCCCATTTTACTGGTGAAGGAACTGAGGCACAGAGAAGTTAAGTGACTTGCCCAAGGTCACACAGCAGACAAGTAGTGGAGCTGGAATTGGAACAAGGGTCCTCTGATGTGCAGGTCTGTGCTATTTCCACTATGCCAAGCTGCTTCTCAGAGAAGTCAAGTAACTTGCCAAAAGTCACTCAGCAGTCAAAGGGCGGGGCCAGAACCAGACCCTAGGTCTCCAAATGCCCACTAGGCCATACTGCTTCCCAGCATAGAGGGGGGCAAATCCACCTGCAAATCTTCCAGAAACCTAGGAATGGTGGTTCCCACTGTCTAGATCGAGACACTGAGGCACAGAGAATTCATATGACTCAGCTGAAATTCTCTCCACCACAATGGAGTTAGAGCAGGAAGTAACAATTTAACTTGGCTGATATAATAATAATAGTAATAATAATAATAATAATGTTGATATTTGTTAAGTGCTTACTATGTGCAAAGCACTGTTCTAAGAGCTGGGGGGATACAAGGTGATCAGGTTGTCCCACGTGGGGCTCACAGTTTTAATCCCCATTTTACAGATGAGGGAACTGAGGCACAGAGAAGTGAAGTGACTTGCCCAAAGGCACACAGCTAGCAAGCAGTGGAGCTGGGATTAGAACCCATGACCTCTGACTCCCAAGCTCGAGCTTTTTCCACTGAGCCACACTGCAAGCTCTTGAAACAAATGTCTCAGTTCTTCCACAGTAAACTCTGGACCCTTAAACTATACAGTCCACTGTCCCTTAGGCCCTTCTTTGTACTCCAGGGAAAGCATGGTCATTCAATCAATCAACCAATTAATCAGTGGTATTTATTGAGTGTTTACTGTGTGCAGAGAATTATACTAAGTGCTTGGGGGAGTTCGATATAGCAGTTTGTAGACACATTCCCTGCCCACAGTGAGCATACATACAGTCTACAGGAAGAAGGAAGGAAAAAGGGTTGGGGCATTATTTAGTCCTCCAATCAGGCACATCAATCACAAAGATTTGGAGAAGCTCCTCCTGCTCTCAAGAAGAAATACTGTCTACCTACAGGAGAAGTCACATGGTCTAGTGGATAGAACATGGGCCTGGGTTATAAATCCTGGTTCTGCTACTCGTCTGCTTGTGTGACCTTGAGCAATTAAGACTGTGAGCGCATGTGGGACATGGATTGTGTACAACTTGATTAATTTGTATCTACTTCAGTACTTAGTACAGTGCCTGGTAAATAATAAATACTTAAAAATCCCATTAAAGAAAAAGTCTCAGACACATAAGTAGCTAGAGACAAGGACTCTTTGCAAGTCATCTGGTCCAATCCACTGCTTCTACTTGAAAGCATCCCGGGGTTTCCTCATCCAGGCTTCCCTTTAACCTGAGAGCCTGCACTCCCTTGCTACATTGCTCAGTGTTCATTCCTCTGTCTGTATCCTGAAGTAGGCCCTTGTTTTTTGAGAAATCAAAAATGTTTCCCTATATCTTTCATCAAAATGATAGTGGCTGACACAGAGATAAGTTTGGGAGTTTTGGCCCCAAGAATAAACTTAGAAGATTAAACTTGAGTTGGAATATTAATGTCATGGAAAAGGGAGAAAGGGGAGAAAGAAAGAGAGAAAGAGGCAGAGAGAGTGAGAGAGAGAAAGCTGTATGTTTCTGCCAAGCACTAACTCCAGTGCAATATAGATATACTGGGAGTTCAATTTGTGTTTGCCTGAGCTTGGGAGAAAATCTAATTAAATATGGTGTCTGGGTTTGGAGAAGGTAGTATGGGCCTGGAATATAAAGTGTGGTGGCTACCCATAGATCAGAGGGCAATATTAATAAAGCCATGGAAGGGGACAGAGGATCAGCCAGTGGTATTGATAAAATGCAAAGAAAAGACAAAGCAGCCAGGGGATATTGAATGGTGAAATGCTGATAAAAAACACCGGGATCTGTGGCCCCCAAGCCAATGACTGTATGCCACTCGCTGGGAGCCTCCTCTCCATTTGCCCAGAGCTCCATGGGGAATGAATCCCTGCCTCTCCTTTGATCTGGTGGGATTGGGAGCTGCCTGGCCCAGCGGGACCCCAGGGAGACACACCCGTGGAGAGAGTCCATATCCTGAAAATGAGTCTTCTGTCCTTCTTGCTTTGGGAACAAGCTACCCCACTTCATCTGCCCTGTAGCTGTGGGGCTTCCTGTGGCCTTCCTCACCCTTCACTCTTCTGCCCAGGGACAGAATGGGGCTGTGAAGGTCCCAAAAGGCCTTGAAACTGTCTGTATTCCAAGGACCAGGGTGGCCAGGACTGGTTGACCAGAAGTACAGGCCATAAAAAACAACTGAGATGGGCTGTGTTGTAAAAGTCCGTGGACATACCTGGATGCCGGCAAAACCGGTGGCTACAACATGGGGGATGCAAAAGGAGGAATCCTGGAGCACTCATCACCAATGACACAGTCACTGCTGCTTGGCCACTCCTTCCTCATTTAAAAGTGGCCTAGGAGAAGATAAGCTCCTCCCCCACCAGCCAGCCTTGTACAAGCCCCTCCTCATTCATCCAACCCCATGCAGACTCCTAATCCACTGTCCAGCCCCATGCAAGCTCCTCCTCCACTATCCAGTGCTTTGCAAGATCCTCCTCTACTGTCCAGGCCCATGCACGCTCCGCCCTCACCATCCATCATCCCCCATCATTCAACCCTGTGCAATCTCCTTCTCCACTGTGCAACCCCATGCAAGCTCCTCCTCTACCATCCAGTCCCGTGCAAGCTCCTCTTTCACCATTCAACCAGGAAAAGCTCCTTCCTCACCATATAGCCCCATGCAAACTCCTCCTCCACCATCCAGCCCCTTTCACACTCATCCTCCATCATCCAACCCCAGGCAAATTCCAACAGTCCAGCCCTGAGAAAGCTCCTCTCCCACCATCCAGCCCCATGCAAACTCCTCCCACACCATCCAGCCCATAACACCTCTGTCCCAACCACTGGATGTCCCTGGGCCAAGGAGAGAGGATCAGCACCCAGGGTGAGGAAGGGATTTCGGGTCTGATCTTCTCAGCCTGGCCTCCTCCCCAGCCACTAACTAGAGCCGCTTGCTGTTCACGTCTGTCAAGGATGCTGGCCTCCTCAGCCTCCTCCCCAGGAGGATCTTCTGACTTCCCCCAGTCTAGGCCAACATCCCCTCCTCTCCTCTGGGCTAACTGTACACCTGCCCCCATGGCTTGGTCAGCTGCTGCCTGCTTGGGCAGGCCTGGGAAGCAGTCAGATGAGTGCAGTCCCAACCCAGATAAGAAGGTTGGAGGGACACAGAGTCATGGGATGGGTGGGTGGCACTGGGTCAGAGTTGCCAATTGACAACAGTGGTTTTAGCCAATAGAGCTGATGGTCGTCCTGCTGGCGGGGCCCTTTTAACAGCTGCCATTCTCCCCCTGCCCCCGACCCCCAGGGTCCCCTCACCGCAAGGCGTTCCCTCCATCCAGGACCTCATCCCTGAACTTGCCATTTCCCAGGGGCAACCAACTCTAACACCAGCCAACCCTGTCTGAGGAAACTCCAAGCTGCAAGGGAGATGGAGGACTTTGGTATTAGGAAATGGTCTTCCATTATAGCATGAGTGATTTAGGATAGACTTTCAGAAGCAAATTCAGTATAAAAAATTGGGACCATCTGAGATGGGCTGCGTTGGAAGACTGTTGATCTTTTCTGAAGCTGTTCAAGAAATAGGTCCTTAGATGGAATGGTCAGAGCTTTCTGGAGGTAGGGGGATGGACGTGATGACCTCTAGGTCTGAGTTCCTGTGAGACTATGATAAGCAATGTGGGGAAGTTCGAGTACTCTGAAGCTGAATCTTTATTGGAGCAGTACACCTCCTTGGGTTCAGAAGGCTCCCATTCAGAGCCCTTGCTCCCCTGGTGTATCAGGGAGAAGGAGAATAATAATAACAACAACAATAATAATATCTATTATTATCACCATCGTTATTATTATTATCATTATTAAGCACTTACCATGTGCCAAGCACTGTGATCAGCACACTACAATACAATGTAGATACAATATAAAACGATGTCAAAGTTCCTGCTCCTGTTCCACATGAGGCACATTCTAGAAGGGATGGAGAACAGGCATGTAATCCCCATTTCACAGATGAAGAAACTGAGACACAGAAAAGTTATGTTACTTGCCCAAGGTCACACGACAAGCAAGCTGTGGCATCAGGATTAGAACCCAGGTCACCTGACTTCCATGTCAGTGCTCTTTCCATTACACCATGCTACTTCCCTGACTGGAGGACTTTCCAAGCTCTTCTACATGTTGTGTAGTAGATAGATCATGGGCCTGGGAGTCAAAAGGTCATGGGTTCTAATCCTGGCTGTACCACTTGTCTGCTGTGTGACCTTGGGCAAGTCATTTCACTTCTCTGGGCTTCCAGTTACCTCATCTGTAAAATGGGGATTGAAACTGTGAGCCCCATGTAGGACAGGGACTGTGTCAACCTGATTTGCTTGAATCCACTCCAGCGTGCCTGGCACAATACAGTGCCTGGCACATAGTAAGTACTTAAAAAATATCACAATTATTACTATTATTATAATGCTTCTGGAATCAAGCAAGGGGCTAAGGATTTATCGTTCCCAAAGATTCAAAGTAAGTCCAGGACAAAATCCAACTTAGTTATTGTTTCCTGCCTTTTGCCTGAGTCCTTGAAACTTGAACTGATAACTCTCTCCATCCTAATTCTTAATTAGTAATGAAAGGAGGCAGGTCCCTGGTGATTCTGGAACTTTATGTTTTGATTTGTAATGACTTTGAAGACCAGAGAAGCCAGGGCAGCAGTGTAGCTTAGTGGAAAGAGCACAGGCCTTGGAGTCAGAAGACCTGGATTTTAATCCTAGCGCTGCCACTTGCTTCCTGTATGACCTTGGGCAAGTCACTTAACTCCTCTGGGCCTCAGTTTCCTCAACTTTAAAATGGGGATTCAATACCTGCTCTCTCTCCTACTTAGACTCTAAGGGCTCATTCAGACAGGGACTGTTTCTGAAGTAATTAACTTGCACCTACCCCAGCGCTTAGAATAGTGTTTGACACATAGTAAGCGCTTAACAAGTACCGTAAAACAAACAAAACAAACAGGGCTATGTGTTGTTGATTCCAGAGGAGGATAATGAGCTGCCTATTCCAGAGATGCCAGGACTCAGCTCCTGCCTCACATTAGCCCTGCTCTCTCTAGCCTCTCCCTGGGTTCTGGACAATGTGCTGCACTGACTGGCTGGCTGCACTCTTTGAGAGAAGGACAGTCAAATGTGTTTTTCTCTTGCAGGGGGAGCTGCACCACCAGAACAAGTTTGACAGCCTTTATTGTTCTCTTGTCAGCTGTATCTAACATCTTTGGAATCTACCCTTCCTATCATCTGCTATATTATGACTTCCCCTTGTTTCCCAAGATCTCATTGAAACAGCTAACACTTGTCTCCCATGCTTTCAGCTTTTTGTTCTAAGTTGGGCTGCCTATAATACTTTATTATCTTCCAATCTGTGTGTGTGTGTGTGTGAGAGAGAGAGAGAGAGAGAGAGAGAGAGAGAGAGAGAAAGAGAGAGAGAAGCAAGAGAGACCACAATTGGCAAGGAAAAGGCAGATCCTTCAGACGAGGGGCTGAGTGCGGAATTATCCTCCTTCCCCTGGTATCGGTTCTTGGAGCTAAGGCAGGGTGCACTAATCCAAATCAATGTTTTTTTAACATCCTGGTAATGTCACCCCATCAGCAATTGTGGCATTCCTGCATTTATTGGTTTAGTATTTTGGTATTGGCTGATTTATTCATTTGGGTCTATTGTTTATGCATTTGCTCTCACTTACTGGGGCGTATTATCAATTTATGACTGCCCTCTTCTCTATTAGATTGTAGGGTTCCCTGAGGGCAGGGATCATGCCTTTATTTCTTTGGTTCATCCCCAAGAAACTAGTACTGAGCTCTGCAAACTGTAAGTGCTCAATTCAATACTAATTCTGATTTGAAACTCACCTGTAAACATGCCCCACCTCTCTTTCTCAAACACACACATGCACACACACACAGTCACTCAGGGTAGTATACATTATATGAGTAAAGGTGGAATTCACAAAGACTAAACAATGTCCTGCTACATAGAGCATCAGTGAGAACACTGGTGAATGTTCAGCTTGGCCTAGTGGAAAGAGCACAGGTCTGGGATTCAGGTGACTTGGTTCTAATCCCAGCCCTATCATGTGTGAGACCTTGGGAAAGTCATTTAACTTTGTTATGCCTCAGTTCCCTTACCTGTAAAAATGGAGATAAAATATCTGTTCTCCCCCTCTCAAGACTGTGAGCCCCATGTGGGACAGGGAGTTTATCCAAACAGAATATCTAAGTTATCATCATCATCATAAGATATCTTACTGTCTCCAAGCAAAATCAACCTTAAATTTAAGACAACCCCCTCCCCCAAATATGAGGCTTTAGAGTGGAAAAGTTCATTAATTTTACCTAACACTTCATTTATATTAATGTCTGTCTTCCCATCTACACTACAAGCTCATTGTGGACAGGGAACATGTCAGCCAACTCTGGTGTATTGTACTCTCTCTAGTGCTTAGAACAGTAAGCATTCAGTAAATACAATTGCTTGGCACATTAATAGCAATAATAATATTAATGTTAATTAATTAACACTAATTACCATTAATGACATTAGTAAGCACTTAATATTATTATTATCAGTTAATCAATTAATCAAGAGTGTTTACTGAATTCTCTTTTGTACAAAGTACTATAATAAGCACTGAGAGTACATTAGAATTAGTAGACAGTGAGTTCACAATCTAACAAGGACGACTGATACCAAAATAAATTACAGATAGGAGAAAGTAACAGAGTATAAAGAGATATGCATAAGATGCTTAGGTAACATGGAAATATTGAAGTAGCAGTTAATAATGATGCTGATTATGGAAATTATTAGGGCTTAGGATGTGTCTGTCATTGCAGATACAATAAAGCAGATACAATATAAACAGATTGGGCAAAATCCCTGTCCCATTTGAAGGGTTGCAGTCTAAAGGGGCAGGAGAACAGGTATTTTATCCCCATTTTCCTGAAGAGGAAAAGGCCCAAAGAAGTTAAGTGACTTTCCCAGGGTCACCCAGCAGGCTAATGGAGAAGCTAGGATTAGAATCTAGGTCTCCTACATCCCAGACCCGTGCTCCTTCCACTAGGCCACACTGATTCTCAGAGTCATATATTGGGGGAAAATGGGAGATTACTCAGGGAAGGACTCCAGGAGGAGATGTGATATCAGAAGGTCTTTGAAGATGGAGAGATCAGCGGTCTGCCTGCGGTGAAAGGGGAGAGAGTTTTAGGCAGGGGAAAGAACAAGACCAAGATGTTGGAGTCAAGAATGAAGCACAATGAGTAGGTAGTTTGAAAGGAAGGAAGTAAAGTGGAAAAAGAGA
Organism: Ornithorhynchus anatinus; assembly: GCF_004115215.2. Classification (NCBI taxonomy): domain Eukaryota; kingdom Metazoa; phylum Chordata; class Mammalia; order Monotremata; family Ornithorhynchidae; genus Ornithorhynchus; species Ornithorhynchus anatinus. The sequence goes on along the minus strand of NC_041738.1, from coordinate 19,945,942 downwards.
GAAGGATAAGTAGTGGGCAGAGAGCTGATTGAATACCTTAAAACCAGTGGTCAAGAATTTCTGCTTGTTGTAGAGGTTTTTGAGGAGTGGGGAGATGTGTGCCAAATAAAAAATGATCTGGGCAGTAAATTGAGCTATGGACTTCAGCAGAGGAGGTTGAAGGAGGCTGAGGAAGTAGTCAAGCTAGGATTTGACAAATGTCTGGGCCAGTATGGTTGACAGCTTGGATGGAGAGGAAGGGGTGGATTCTAGAACTATAGTGATGGAAAAAGCAACAGGAAGTGATGACAAACTGAATATGCAGGTATTGAAAGATAGAGAGGAGTCAAGGATAACACCAGTGTTGCAGGCTTGAGGAACAGGGAGATGGTGGTGGTGTCTACAATGGTAGGAAAGTTAGGTAAAAGAGAGGATTTGGGAGAAAAGATGAGTTCAGTTTTGAACATGTTGAGCTTGAGTTGCTGGCAGGATTCCCATAGCAAAATGTCCAGGAGGCTGGAGGAAATGTGAACTAGCAGAAGGTTGTGGTCAGGATTAGGGAAGTAGATTTGGACATGATCTGTGTACAGTTTGTAATAGAATCCATGGGAGTGGTTCAAGAAAAGAATGGGATCCAGAACTGAACTCTAAGGGACACTTACAGTTAACAAGTTGAAAGAAGAGGAGGAGTTGGTAAAAAAGATTGACAAGGAGAGGCCAGCGAGGTACGTGGAGAATCAGTAGAGATCTGTCAGATAAAGCAAGGCTTGACAAAATTTCCAGAAGAAAGAGGTGGGCTACAGTGTTGAAGGCAACTGAGAGGCCGAGGAAGGGAAGGATGCAGTTAAATTTGGCAAAAAAGAGGTCAATGATGAGTTTGGAGATGACATCTGGAGACCAGTCTCTAGACCCTATGTCTGTGAATATTCAAATATCCAGGAAATCCCTGGGGATGGTTGAGTTAGGCTTGGTCCACACACAGAGATAGGAGGGAAAAGTCCCGGGGTGTCTGGAATAATCAATAGATCAATCAATGGTACTTACTGAATGCCTACTGTGTTCAGAGCTCCACACTTGAGAGTACAGTACAATAGGGTTGGTAGACACAGTCCCTGCCCACAAGAAGGTAAGCCCCATAGAGAGGTATGGCCTAATAAAAAGAGCATGGGCCTAGGAGTCAGAGAACTTGGGTTCCAATCATGGCTCTACCACTTGTCTGCTGTGTGACCTTGGGCAAGTCACTTAAATTCTCTGGGCCTCAGTTACTTCATCTGTAAAATGGGGATTAAGACTGTGAGTCCCATGAGTGCCATGGACTGTGTCCAACCTAATTAGCTTGTATCTGCCCCGGTGCTTAGTGGCTAGACACATAATGGATAGGTAGCGCTTAGTGGATGGCACATAGTAAGCACTTAACAAATACCATAAAAAGAGAAAATAAATCTGCCTAAGTGTCCAGTACTTGTTTGATGGCTTTATACAGAGATGGGTGAATGAAAGGGGAGATGAAGGAAAAGGGGAGTAGATGAGCTGCAGAAGAAGGGCAACCATTTTAAGGTAGAAGAACTTGAGTGATCTCTAGAATAGGATGCTGGAGGAAAGGTTCTCCATTTGGGGGTTCAGAGACAGGGGTTCAAGGAGAAACTATCCCTCCTGAGCTGGCTGGGGATCTCCAAGAAGTGCCATGTGAAGCAGAGAGAATGAAACCAGGGCATCTGTGGATGAAGAAATCCTGCAGGCCTCCTTGTAGGGAAGGGTAAGTGCTCTGAGGATGGGATAGGAAGTTTCCCTGGAGTGAATGCATTATTTTCAAGGGTCGGTGGTTTGGAAATGGGACCTGTTTTTACTGTCCTCTGATTTTAAATGTTGTGGTTAAATTCATCATTTATTAAAACCACCTAAAACTACTAAACTTGGTTAACTAATACCTGTGATTGTAAAGAACACTGCATCCAGGGGGAGAAGAGGGGGAGAAGCCTCTCCTAGCCCCTGGCAACCAGTTTTTAGAAACCTGGAGAGGCCAACTGGACCTGAATATTCTGCTTATCATTTGGGTTGTTTACTTAGATTCTCTAGGGATGATGCAGCTAAATGAGAGGTGAATTTGGGGGGTGTTCTTTGGGGACTTCTAAAAACCATCCTTGCCCCTCAAGGGCTTTGGCACCCTGCAGACACCTCCAAGACCTTCCATCTCCTGAGAAACACATCATCATCTTTCCATTTTCTTCTTCCTCTGGTCTCTAAATTAGTCTGGATCTGTCTCACCCATTAGACTGTAAGCTGTTTGAGGGTAGGCATTAAATCTCCTAAGTCTATTGTATTTTCCCCAGAACTTAATATGGTGCTTACACAGAGGTGTTGCTCAATAAATACTTATGGTTTGATTAATCAATTAAGAATGTTACAGAAATAATACCCACTAAAAGGAAAACTCAGTCTGGATTCCCAAGGTGGAGAATCGGACAGTGTATTCAAAAGTGTTTTGGAGTTGGGATCAACTCTGCAAAGGGTCTTCTCTGGGGGATACCCCTTCTTTTATGCCACGGATTTTCTTCTTAGTCACTCTTTCTGGAAGGAGAAAGTATTGTACAAGAAGGTCTTAGTGTGACTCTCACACCCTTGGGTATAATCCCACTGCCAGCAAGGTCGTCTTCAATTCTAACACAAAGGGTTGCCCTTTGACTCCAGGGTGACACTGTTGATGGAGAGATTGTATCCATGAGGGTGAGTGGCACACTGAGAATCCCTTGCACACGGTTGCACTGTAACTGGAAAAATATCACAGTACCCCTCTTTTGTGCCCTTTGCCCTTCAGAGTGCGCATTATGCAGGCACTAATGATTAAGTAGGGAAAAATATCCGCTTAAGGTGTTATAAGGTTATTTGAATTTGGCGGTAAGCCATCCCCCTCTCTGGGCCAGCTCCCGACCCCCAGGCCCAGAGCTACACTTTGCCAGGCAGTGCTGCCTGTGGTCACAGAACAAAGGCTCTCAGAGTCGTCAGCAGCGACAGCCCCACTGTCCTGTCCTTCACTGCTCCAGCATCATGAGAGGTCACACTCTGAGTGGCATAGTAAGAGTGAGGGGACTTTTTGCCACTTTCTAGCAAAAATCCGATGAAAGACAAAAATAAGAAACAAAAACCAAAGACCAATAACAACAAAAGCAGCAGCAGCAATGGCAATCCAAAAAAAATCCAGAGTTATTATTTGCACACCTTCCCCACAACCTTACTGACACTTTGTAGTGCAGCGGTAAAGCACTTATTGAGGAAAACACATACACACACACACATATACAGACACATGCCACTTCCTCCCAGCCCCTCACCCCTGGTAATTTGTGTCTAGGCAATCAATCAATCACTCAGATTTATTGAGTGATAACAGTGTGCAGAGCACTGTATTACTACTACTAAGCACTTGGGGAGTGCAATATAACAGAGTTGGTAGACATGTTCCCTGCCCACAGGAGCAGAGAAGTAGCATGGCTTAGTGGGTAGAGCACAGAGCTGGAAGTCAAAAGAACCTGGGTTCTAATCTTGGCTCTGCCCCTTGTCTCCTGTGTGACCTTGGAAGTCACTTGATTTCTCTGTGCCTCAGTTACCTCATCCGTAAAATGAGGATTAAGACTGGGAGCCCCATGAGGGACATGGACTGTGTCCAACCTGATTATTTTGTATCTACCCCACGGCTTAGTACAGAGCCTGGCACATAGTTAGCACTTAACAAATACCATAAAAGAGGAGCCTAGAGTTTAGAGGTGAAGAGATAAAAAGGTAAAGGGACTGGGATTGAGGATAGAGTGATGGGACTCACCACAGGGACAGGTGGGAGCTGCTCTGGGAGGGGAGGGGTTGGGGTGGTGACTTCTTCTGCTTCCATCTCTAAGCAGCCCTGGGTGCCCCAGCCCACCCACCCCCTCCCATCCTCACAAGCCCCCCACTATGGTTAGCAGCAAAGAAGCAACTCGGAACCCTGGCCCTCCATCATCAGCCAGGTAATGGTAAATGAAATGACCATAGTTATTGCACTGGGAAATTTCTGATTTCGTTTTCCATTTTATCTAGTCCCTAAACTCTTAACATCAAGCCCAATTTTCCTCTATCTGTTCCCTATCTTCCTAATAATCTCCCCAATAAGAAATCAGCAACATGTCTCCCTGGGGCCCTGGAATGAATACCTAGGTTGTGGGAGGGGTTGGAGGGCAATGATTAGCACCTATATGTTGTTACTGCTAACAGGGGGTAAGGGGAGGGGGAGGAGGAGGAGAAAGAGGGGAAGGAAGAGGAGGAGGAGGAAGAAAAGGAGGAGGAGGGGGAGGAAAAGAGGAAAAGAAAGAGGAGGAATAGAGGACAAGGAGGTTACTCTCCCATCCCTCTTTCATCAACAACCTTCTCCTTCACCAAAGTGGAGAAAATTGAAATGCACATCCCACTCCAACGTGCAGCATAAGAAGGAGTAGAGGAAGGGCTCAGGCAGTAGGGACAGCAGGCCAATGTCAGCACCACCAACCTTAAGATGTTACTAAAGCACGGTGGCCATTAGGAAGGTCTATTTAGGATGCCAAATTCATAATTCACCAAGCAGCAGTCGTGTTGCGATGGTCCCAGTTGAAGCTGGGAAATGGCTTAACTCCTTCATTAATCTTGTCCTGCTCCAATTGTCCAGATCCATTTATTGTATGGTTTTTCAGGTAAGACCACCACTGTTGATGTAAAACTCCTATAGTGCATGCTATTATTTGTGTTCATTGTGTTCTTGCATTACTTGTGCTTTGTGTTATGGAAAGAACTCTGCTGGGGATATAGGGAGCATTCCTTCCGCACAGTCTTCTATCTGGATTGTATGCAGTGTGATATGGCTGTATACATATGCGAGGCAACAGTCAAGGCAGGACTAGGAAATAGGCAACGCTCTATGGAGGAGAAAAACAGGGAAAGGAGTTACTAAAAAAAAACCCAAAGTTTAAGTATGACAAAATTGGAAGCTATAGCTTGCAACTTGGGTGATTTGCTCAAGGGAGAATTTCTGGACTTTCTAAAAAGATACAGATTCAGATTCTGACCTCTTGAGCTACTATGTGGAAGTGCAATAAAGGAGAATTTATGAGTGTTATTGAAAAAAATCATTTCTATCTATGTCTTTGGTAAATGGATACTCTGCTCTGTTCTGTTACCTCGCCTAGGATTCATGGGATGTATGAGGAAGATGTTATACATTCTTTCCATCATCCACTTCTGACTGGGATATCAGTCAATCAGTGGTATTCGTTTTGCCCTTGCTGTGTGCCAAGCACTCTACTAAGCACTTGGGAGAGTACAGTACAACAGAGTCGGTAGACATGTTCTCTGCCCTCCAAGTGCCCACAATGAAGCTGTCTGATTTGTCACAGAGAATCGACAGTAGCTCAGTTACATAGTAGTAATGGTAGTATTAATGGGAATAATAGTAGCAGGAGCAGAATTTATTGACCACCCACTTGATATGCTGTACTGTGTTAGGTGCTTGCAGAGTACAGAACAAAGAATTGATTCATTCCCTGACTACTCTAAAGGGGGAGACAAACATGAAATTATTGCAATTCAAGTGGTTAAAAATTAATGAATGAAAATAAATAAATACATTGAGTAATCACATGCATATGAGTGCAAAGGAGGGTGAAAATGAATTCATTAGTTCTGGAGCTGGCTGCAGGGATGATATGGCTCAGGGTGCTGGGAAATCACTCAATCAAGGTGCTGGGAAAGGGGAGGTGGGATCTTAGGCGGGCTTTGAAAATGGAGAGAGCTGTGGTTTCTTTGATGTGGGAAGAGAGGGAGGGAAAGAGGGAGGGAAGGACTTCTAAGGTGGGGGAACAGCATGAGCAAGGGGGTGGGAGAGTCTAGAGTGAGGTGAGAGTCAAGAGGGAGATACAGCTAGAAAGGTAGTTTGGGAGGAGCAAAGACAGTGAACTGGGGAAAGGTGAGTGAAGAGAGCAGACAGGTAGGGAAGGACTAAATAGCAGAGAACCTTGAAGCCATTTGTGAGTTTTGTTTGATGTGAAGACAAAGGGAGTCTATGAAAGATTTTGAGGAAAGGAGAGATATGGCTTGAATGATGCCTCAGGAAGTTTCTGTCACTATGTGACTGTTTCCCCTACTGAAGGAAGGGAAGGGGAAACTGGAGCTGGCAATAAGAGAAGGTTGCTGGGCGTTTCTCTCAGGTTTCTGAGCAGAAATAACCAAGAGGTTATTTGAGCCTGCTGTTGGCAATAGCTATAGACTGGACCTGGAGGAGATACAAAGAGCTCGCTGTATTGGACTAAGATGCTCCTAAAGGAAAGAAGGGACAGAGGAAGGCTACCAAGGACCACCTGCTGAGAGATTCCAGACGGAAAAGAAGGGAAATGGAACTTCCTACCATGACTTCTTTTTCTACTTCCTCCAGATGCAGCCAAAGTATCTAAGCGGTAAAGAGCCTAAAACTGCGTAAAGCCACTTCTACTGTTACTACTGTACATAAAACAGAAACTCCTCCCCATCGGCTTCACTACACTCAATCAACTCTCTCCAACTACAGCCCTGTCCGCACACTTCGCTCACTCATTTTACATAATGTGCCTCATTTTCCTCCAGGCTGTCCTTGGTTAAAATTTTATTTTCATTTATGTCATCATATTTCCTGTTTAAACTCTGAGTTTTTCCACCCTTTAACTGGTACAGGGTATCTGAGTTCATCTGAGTTAGTGTGATGGCTCACTGCAGAGTTATCTCTTAGAAGGGACTTGGTTTTCTTTTCTAGATGCTGAAGGCCAGGTGAAGATACCCATAAGTACTCTGTGTCCACACCCCACAATGAAAGGCTTCTTCAGGGTCAAGGGAAAGGGGAGAGAACATCCAACCCCAAGGAGACGTTCTCTGATCTCCAACCAGCTGGAGACAGTTGAATGAGGAGAGCAGTGAGCAGAGGGAGACTGAACTCAGTCAGCTCCATCTCTGTTGTCTTACTGTGGCCACTCTGGGGTCATTCAGGGTCACTGACTTATGGGACCCCCTAGGTCTGCTCTGGGTGTGCAGCTCTAGTCAGAAGTTGTAGCAAGGCAAGTCAGACTCTAAGTAGACCCATCTGCTCCACTCCCAGAGTGGAGATGGAGATGTCTGAGCTCCATAGTCCATCTGTGCCTGAACTTTGAAGTGTCAGAGGAATGTGATCGTCAATGGTTGATCTTTAGTTGTCTAATCTCCAACCACTGGCCTCTGACCTGGCACCTCTCTCCTTGGGAGAAGACCAAGGACTCCAGTGCCCAATCCAGTCTGGAGCCCTAAAAGAAAGGAATGGCTTTCTTCTGGGAGGAGAGAGGAACTGGCTCTTTGCTTAGCATGACCCAAATGGCCCTGCTGCCCACAGGCCCAACCTCAACCCATTCCTCCCAGGTGTCTAGGGCAGAGTGCACTGGTGATCCTGATTGGCATTCCCACCTGGCATTTCTGAGACTTCTGTTCATTCAACAGTATTTATTGAGTGCTTACTATGTGCAGAGCACTGTACTAAGTGCTTGGGATGAACAAGTCGGCAACAGATAGAGACAGTCCCTGCCGTTTGACGGGCTTACAGTCTAATCGGGGGAGACGGACAGACAAGAACAATGGCAATAAATAGAGTCAAGGGGAAGAACATCTCGTAAAAACAATGGCAACTAAATAGAATCAAGGCGATGTACAATTCATTAACAAAGTAAATAGGGTAATGGAAATATATACAGTTGAGCGGACGAGTACAGTGCTGTGGGGAGGGGAAGGGAGAGGTGGAGGAGCAGAGGGAAAGGGGGAAAAGAGGGTTTAGCTGCGGAGAGGTGAAGGGGGGGTGATAGAGGGAGTAGAGGGAGAAGGGAGCTCAGTCCGGGAAGGCCTCTTGGAGGAGGTGAGTTTTAAGTAGGGTTTTGAAGAGGGGAAGAGAATCAGTTTGGCGGAGGTGAGGAGGGAGGGCGTTCCAGGACCGCGGGAGGACGTGGCCCAGGGGTCGACGGCGGGATAGGCGAGACCGAGGGACGGTGAGGAGGTGGGCGGCAGAGGAGCGGAGCGTGCAGGGTGGGCGGTAGAAAGAGAGAAGGGAGGAGAGGTAGGAAGGGGCATAGTGATGTAGAGCCTTGAAGCCTAGAGTGAGGAGCTTTTGTTTGGAGCGGAGGTCGATAGGCAACCACTGGAGTTGTTTAAGAAGGGGAGTGACATGCCCAGATCGTTTCTGCAGGAAGATGAGCCGGGCAGCGGAGTGAAGAATAGACTGGAGCGGGGTGAGAGAGGAGGAAGGGAGGTCAGAGAGAAGGCTGACACAGTAGTCTAGCCGGGATATAACGAGAGCCCGTAGCAGTAAGGTAGCCGTTTGGGTGGAGAGGAAAGGGCGGATCTTGGCGATATTGTATAGGTGAAACCAGCAGGTCTTGGTAACGGATAGGATATGTGGGGTGAACGAGAGAGATGAGTCAAGGATGACACCGAGGGAGGGAGGGAGCAATGTGGGCCAGGAGACCTGCCATGGGCGGGGGTGAAAACTGGCTCGAGAAGTTAATAAGGATGGAGAGTGGCTTGTTTACAGTGCACTTGGTGAAAAATAGCTGAGAAATCAACAAACAGCTAGGGATTGATTCAGGGAGCCAACTGTGGGCAGTGCTGGGTCAACACCACCATCTGCTGACCTTCGGGAAATACTGCAACCCTGGACCCACTCTTTGCAGCTCCCCTTTGATTCATTCCTTCAGTGGTATTTGTTGAGCGCTTACTGAGTGCAGAACATTGTACTAAGAGCATTGTACTAAGCATGTGGGGGACTACAATAAACAATAAACAGACACATTCCCTGTCTACAGTGAGCTTTCAATCTAGAGAGAGAGACAGGCATTAATATACATAAATAAATTACAGATATCTACATAAGTGCTATGGGGCTAGGAGGGGGGAAGAACAACCAGAGCAAGTCAGGGCAACACAGAAGGGAGTGGGAGAAGAGGAAATAAGAGGCTTAGTCTGGAAAAGCCTCTAGGAGGAGGTGCACCCGAAAAAAATCTTCAAATGGGGGAGGATAATTGCCTGTTGGATTTGAGGAGGGAGGGCATCCCAAGCCAGAAGTAGGAACTGGGATAGAGCAGCAGTAAGATAAGCAAGATCAAGGGACAGTGAGTAGATTAACATTAGGGGAGCAAAGTATGTGGACTGGGTTGAAGAAGGAGAGAAGCAAGTTGAAGTAGGAGGAGGCAAGTTGGTGGAGTGCTTTAAATACAGCGGTGACGAGTTTTTGTTTAATGCGGAGGTCAATGGGCAACCACTGGCGACCCACTTATTCTCCACAGCAAGAGACCCAGGTAAAGTGGAAATTGGATACCCCCTGCCCACTGAAGTGAGAGCACCCTCTTCACCCCAGTTGTCAGTGCATAATTCTGTAAGCGAAGTGACTCTAGTTCCAGTGAGGGCTGGAGCAACGGCTGTAGCACTTGGATGATGCTACTACTACTAATAATATTAATACTAATAATAATAACCAAACACTGTATTGACCACTGGGCTGTTGGCAATACAATCAGATCAGATACAATCTCAGTCCTACAAGGGCCTCAAAATTTAAGGGAATGGGAGAATGGGTATTGAATCCCCATTTCACAGATGTGGAAACTGAGGCATAGAGAAATTAAGTGACTTGTCCAAGGTCACACAGCATGCCTGTGGAAAAGTCAAAATTAGAACCCAGGTCCCTTGGCTCCCAGTCCTGTGCTCTTCCCACTAGGCCATGCTGCTTGTTGACTTGGCCTACATTAATCATTTGGGTAATATGTAAGCCCGTCAAACGGCAGGGACTGTCTCTATCTGTTGCCGACTTGTTCATCCCAAGCGCTTAGTACAGTGCTCTGCACATAGTAAGCGCTCAATAAATACTATTGAATAATATAGGCCTAAAATTTAGCACATTTGGCAACATTTGGCAGTAGAGTCCTAATCTTAAAGTGAGGTGCCATAGTGAGGTCACATTTCTTAGATTGTGAGGCTCTTGACCCTGTATAATTCTCATCCATGTACCTTTCCCAGCACTTAGTACAGTGCTTTGCATAACATAAGCACTTAAAAATACTAATACTACTATTACACTGCTGTTTAATTCAGGAAACACATTCCAACACTGAAATTGGCATCAATACTGGCATTGAAATTTCCTGGAGACCTTCCCTAAGTAATTTTTCTTCTCTTCAGATCATTTCCCCTCAGCACTTCTGCTCTTTCCCAAAGCACTTCTGTAGGTATCTGCTTACCTACCCTACTCATCTACATATCCATTCTACCTTTCTCTTCTTCTATCTGTAAATAATAACAATAATAATAATAATTCTGGTATTTGCTAAGCACTTACTGAGTGCCAGGCACTGTATTACGTGCTGCAGTGGATACAAGCAAATCAGGTTGGACACAGTCCCTGTCCAACATGGGGCTCACAGTCTCAATCCCTACTTTACAGATGAGAAAACTGAGGCACTGAGAAGTGAAGTGACTTGCCCAAGGTCACACAGCAAACATGTGGCAGAGTCCAAATTTGAACCCACAACTTTCTGATCCCAGTCCCATGCTCTATCCTCTAAGCCATGCTACTTTACACTGCACCACACCTGCCTCACCCACTAGTCAGTAGGCTTCTTGAGGTGGATGGTGTCTTCTTAGTCTAGTGTACTCTCCCAACTGCTTAACACAATGCCCTGCACCAAGAAGGCACTCAACAAATACTATTGATTGACACTGATCCTCTCACTACTACTGACACTGATGCAGACCAGAACATTAGATTTTAACACTGACATGAACTCTGACCCTGACAGAGATGACCCCAAATAGCTACTTGCTGGTGCTTATCCTCATATTAACAAAGATACTGACTCTGACACTGACATGCACATTCTGATACTGACTCTTCCCAGAGCCAAAGTTGAGCCGTGTAAAAATTAAGGAATAACCAGATTATAGATACTGGCCCACTACCAGCTCTCTACCCTGAGTATCAGCCTAGTATTTTGTCTCTGACCAGGTCCACAGGATGCTTGTGGGAGCTATCAAATGGCTGCCTAACCTCACTGTTGGGGACAGACCACCTAAGATTCTAACTTATCTCTCTCATAACCAATTGTGAGCTCCTCATCTGTCAGTGAACTGAATCAACCCTTACTGAATTTACTAAATTGCTCTGCCTGCACAACTTCCCATAGTAACAAATTCCATAGGTTTTTCCCCCTCCCCTTTTGAATAGAGAAATGTTTGCTTTTGTTTGTTTTGAACCACGGTCTTTCAGCTTCATTGGGTGCCCCTTGTCATACTAATGTTGTGGGATTTGGTGAATAGTAGTCATCATCAATGGTATTTATTGAGTGTTTACTGTGAGCAGACTACAGTCACTTGGGAAAGTAATAATAATGATTCTGGTATTTGTTAAATGCTTACTATGTGCCAAGCACTGTTCTAAGTGCTGGGGTAGATACATGGTAATCAAGTTGTCCTACATGGGGCTCACAGTCTTAATCCCCATTTTACAGATGAGGTAATTGAGGCACAGAGACGACAAGGTCACACAGCAGGCAAGCAGAGGAGCCTGGGTTAGAACCCAAATCCTCTGACTCCCAAGCCTGTGCTCTTTCCACTAAGCCATGCTACAACAGAGTTGGTAGGCACAATCCCTGCCCAGAACAAACTTACACTCTAGAGAGAAAGAGTCCCATGTTTTCCATGTCCATTCTCTTCATATCCCCTCTTGGCCTTTGTCTTTCCAGACAGAAGAGTTCTAATCTTTTTAGTTGAGGGAAGACTATGTCTTCTCCAGGTCTAATAGGTCCCTCCTACTGTGATCAAAGGTATTTATTAAATGCTAACTGTGTGCAGAGCACTTCACACAGAACTCCATACCATCATGGCTCATGAGGAATGAAACGATAGAATTACCTCATCTTTACCTTAGTTAGGCATGATATTTATTAAGCATCTATTGTGTACCAAATATTGTGCAAACCACTGGAGTAGATGCCTGCAAAACAGATTAGACATAGTTCCTGTCCCATGGGGGGTTGGGTGGAGTCAAACAGTGGATTGTGAGGAACAAGCAACAAAGTCAGTAAGTCAAGGCAACCATGTGAAGATAAGTCCTCTCATATTACTCCTGGTGGATCCATGGGTGATGGGAGAAAACTACATGATCCTAGCTCAGTATTTTGTGGAGGCCTCATGCTGCCATTATGTCCGAACCTCTTACCCCATGGCAGGATGGGATGGCAGCCTTGGTAATGTGAAGGGGCCCTGGGATCCCAGGAGAACCTGGAAGTTGCAGTCCCCTTTCCCTCCATCATACTCCAACCTGATTAACTTGTATCTACCACAATACCTAGTACAGTGTTTGGCCCATAGTATGTATCTAACAAAGAATAATAGTAGTAATAATAATAATGCTCTTTCCTGTGTGTTTTGTGGGTTCTTCACTGAAAAACTAAATGTACTTAAAAACCCTCATTTCCTCATTGCATCTCCTAACTTGTCCCCAGCATGGAAAACTGTCCAGCTGCCCAACTTGGTGCTCCTGGGCCAGAAATAGCCATAATCCCAGCTACTCTTGGTCTCCCCAGGCCTTCCTGAAAGAAACACCTGATAGGCAACCAAGGGGTTAAAAATGAAAAACCCAATCCAGCTGTTCCCTGCCTCCATGGACCATAAAATAAACAACAAAAGGAGAAACAGAGAAATCCATAATGAATTCAAAGCGGCTTTCCACCACATTACCCCCATCCTCTCCGATCTGTCTGGCTCACACTGAAGTTTCTAAAACTTGCAAAAAACAACTGCTGCTTTCTCTTCCCTTTGTTTTCCCCTCTCAGGATGGAAAACGAATTTCGAGCACCGCTCTGGAGCCTGCCAAGTAATTGGAAAACATGTTGAACAATTTGTTTGTTTGGTTGGGAGAGGGTAGAGTTTTTTTTTTCCTCTCTGCCTTTCTGTGAAATATCAATTCCACAATGCCTGCTTTCAGGCTGCCAGTTAATCAACCCCTCATGGGCCTCTATCAAACATTCAGGAACAGTGAAGGTGTTGAGTTGTTGTTTTTTAAGTCTTCACCCCTGTTGCTGCTAACATCTCCTAAACACCTCTTCTGACCAAGGCGTGATCTTCTTCCCTGCTTTTAGGGTTCATTGGCAAAACAACGGCATCAGTGCTGCATAGAGAAGCTATGTGGCCTAGAGGAAAGAGCATGGGCCTGGGAGTCAAAGGAACTGGGTTCCAATCCTGGCTCCTCTACTTGTCTGCTGTGTGACCTTGAGCAAGTCACTTCACTTCTCTGTGCCTCAGTTTCTCATCTGTAAAATGGGAATTAAGACTGTGAGTCCCAAGTGGGACATGGACTGTGTCCAACCTGATTAGCTTGTATCTACCCTAGTGCTTAGTACAGTGCCTTGCACTTAAATACCATTCAAAGAGAAACAACCTATTACTGACTGGGCACATACTATGTGCAAAACATTGTTCTAGTGGCTTGATGAGCATACAAAACTACAGGCTATGGTCCTTTAATGGGCCATGAGTCATAAACTACCAGCTCAGACAAAGAATTCCTGGGGCAGGAGCTGTTCAATAGTAGGATTCTTGAATACATGCTCTTGCTGGGGTAAGTCTATATTTCTCAAATTCTCCCAACAGTGCATTCTAATTCTTCTTCAGGAACCTAGTTATTCCTTAGCCCAATAGCTAAGGCCAATCCTCAAATCGACCATCAGTATACCAAGTTTCTTCCCCCATCTTCTCTCATTCAACCAACATTATTTACTGAGCCCCTCACCCTCCCAGCCCCAAGCCTCGACCTCAGCCCACCAGGTCACCAATTCATTCTAAGCCGCCACCTGCTCCAGAGTCCCAAAAGGCAGCCAGTTTTGGGGACCCTGCCAACTCCCCCAGGCTAGGCCTAGGAGAATTCCCAAGAACTCAAGAACTGCGAAGGCTGTTTGGCACATATTAAATAAAATATACTGTATTTCAGAACTGTAGGAGTGATGATTTAAACATGAAGTCAAAGTCAGTAATGGTGTTGTCAGAGCTGTAATGTTAACACCGATCAATAATTCACTGATGTGGTGCACTGTGCCTCAGGCGGCTGAGATTGCCTCTGGCAGCCCGAAGAGGCTTCTCTCGCTCCAGGCCTCTCTTCTTGACACACTGGAGTCTAGGGTTTCTCCTGTCCAATCACCTTCATGATTTCAGGATCCCATCCTCCCTCCCACTCAAAGGGCAGCTATGCCTCAGCTTCCTCAGCTATAAAATGGGAATTAAATACCTGTTCTCTCTCTGTGACCTTGCTGGAGGGTTTTCAGCCCCAAATCCAGGCCCAAAAAGGCCCTGGTATCACTCTAGGAGTTCCCAGACCCTACTCAAGTCCCTGCCCAGTCCCAAAGCCTTCCAGATTTTCCATTCTTTTACCATGTTTTGGGGCATCCTTAAAGTCCTTGCACCATTTTTTACTACTACCATCCTTCAGCTGAACCAGACATCTCCCTGAAGGAGTTGGAGGTCATCAGGGACTAGCCCATCACCCTCTTCTCAGGCAAGGCTGCCTTCAGGAAACCCTCAGACAAAGCACTCCCTGCCTCAGTTTCCACCCCCAGCTCCCAAGATCATGAGTCTCCTTGGCATCCAGAGTTTCTCTCCCATTTTCTCCATCTTACATACCAGTTAACAGTATTTATTAGCTCTCTTACCCACTTTCAGCTCACAGTCTTCACTCCTCCCAAAATCACCCACACAGACAGCTTCTCCCTGGCTGAACACCTGCTTAATATTGAGGGTGATGGGGGCTACCGACCTGAGCTGTGCCGGTTGCTCTATGGGACAGAGACCAAGATCTCAGCTAGGAGGGTGCCCATAGTGGCTGGGGGGAGGAGTGGAGTGTTCTAGAATTTCTGGGATGAAGGCAAGTGGGGTTAGTGGGCAGTACCAGGTCTGGGACACAGGTGGGAATAACAGTGAGTGTACACTCCATACTGAGAGATCAGGCTGCCACAGCAGCATGATAGGGAAGACTGGCCTGGATGTGGGGTGCAGGTGAGAATGAGAGCAGGTGCACTCACCATGTCAAGAGTTTGGGATGCTGTGGCAGGCCGGTAAGAGAGGCTACCCTGGGTCTAGGATGCAGGCAAAATGAGGATGCCAAGAGCTCGGGCTACTGTGGCAGGGCAGGAAGGGAACTGCGATGGAGGTCACATGTACCTCACAGAGAGCCCAGCTGCTGCAAAGCTGATATGCCCTTTCTCTTCTTCTCCAAGATAGGGATCCTGGTTCTAGCCTCCCTTTACCCCTTTCTCCCACACTCTGTGTGCTCTGGAGTCGAACAGCCAGCTGAATTTGGACCAACGCTCCCTTCTCCCTCCAGCTCCCCAGTGCTCAGACTCACAGAGAAGGGGATCCTCGCTGCACCCCCTGCATTCTGGTGGGGGTCTGACCCTGGCGCCTCACTTTTCTGTCAAATCTTCAATCCCTGAACCCCTGCATGTGGTAACAGGGTGAAGAAGCATTAAACCTTAGTGGAACTAGCATGGGCCTGGGAGTGAGAGGACCTTAATTATAATCCTGGCTCCACCATTTATCTGCTGTGTGATCTTGGACAAATCACTTAATTTTTCTGTGCCTCAGTTACCTCATCTGTAAAATGAGGATTAGAACTTTGAGGCCTTTGTGGGGCAGGGACTGCATCTAACCCAGTTATCTTGCATATACCCCAACATTAGTACAGTGCCTGGAACTTAGTAAGCACTTAACAAATGCCATAAAAAAAAGGTTGGTGGGTCCTGGCTTGCCCCACCAGAAGGAATAGATGCTGATGGTGATGACCTCTGATTGGCTAAGGGAACTGACTGACAGCCTAGCAACCAATTGGAGGAAATGGAGGATTTGTACCTGTCATGATTGTCTGGTGGAGGGATTAGGCAACTGGGCAAAAACTTTAAACACCTGGACCCATTCTTGGACCAGCAGACATGGGCTGGAACAAGCTGCCATGCAGGCATTTTTTATACTCTCTTCAACTGGGGAAGTGGTAACAACTTTGATGTAGATACAGGTAGTTAAGGAGAAAAGTTAGGGATACTAGAAGGCTCAGAGTAGATTTAAATAGCTTCAGAGGGTGAAGTTCTCTTTCTGTCCATATTCATAATTTATTCATTTATATTAATGTCCATTTCCTGCTCTAGACTGTAAACTCATTATGAGCAGGGAATGTGTCTGTTATATTGTTAGATTGTATTCTCATAAGTGCTTGGACAGTGCTCTGCACAGAGTAAGTCCTCAATAAATACAGTTGATTGATTCATTGATTGGGTTAGTAGAGGGCAATGTTCGGGATGTGGGATGGTCCATCCCGACCCATGAGGACAGGCAGGCACCATCAGAGACTTCCCCCAAACATCAGCATCCTCTCAGAGAGAAAATATTTGGCTGGCTAGAGGGTCTGATCCTGGGCACCCAGTTTGTGTCCTTCGGACATGCCTTCCTGCCAAGTTCAGGTTTGTGTGCTGCCAGATGGAGGCAGTTGAGGGGGTAGGGGAAGTGGCAGAGGCGCAGTTGAGGGGCTCAGCACATCCAAGACTTTCAGTGTGCTGCGAAAGTGGGCAACACATATCTTAGTTTCTCACCAGGCCTGGGCCAGTGGCCTTTTGATTGATTGATTGAATGAGGATAGTGGGGCCCTCTCTGGCAGACTCTAACAGATTTTGGGGATCTTTGGCAACATTAGTGCAGCCTAGTGGAAAGAACTCGAGCCTGGGAGTCAGAGGACCTGTATTCAAATCCCAGATCCACCACTTGTCTGCTACATGACCTTGGACAAGAAACTTAGCTTCTGTGGGCTTCAGTTTTCTCACCTGCAAAAATGCAAAATGTTCCCCTTCATAATTGGACTGTGACCCCCTTGTGAGACTTGATTATCTTGTATCTACCCTAACATTAAGTATAGTGTTTAACAAATAATATTCTTATTACTGTTATTATCATCATCCTCTATCAGACCAATCAATCAGTGATATTTATTCAGTCAACCAATTGTATTTACTGAGCACTTACTGTGTGGAGAGCACTGTACTAAGCACGTGGAAGAGTACAATATTACAATAGAGCAGAGTTGGTAGATTTAATCCCCGCTCATAACGAGCTTGCAGTCTAGAGGTAGTTAGTCTATAGGAGCACTTACTGTGTGCAAAGGCCAGGAAAACATTGGGCCTGGGAATCAGAAGGACCTGGTTCTGCCACTTGCCTGCTATGTGAACTTGAGCAAGTCATTTCACTTCTCTGTGCCTCATTTACTTCATCAGAAAAATGGGGAATAAGACTGTGAGCCCTGTGTGGGACATGCACTGTGTCCAACCTGATTAGCTTATATGAACCCCAGAGCTAAGAACAGTGCCTGGCTCAGAGTAAGCACTTAACAAATGCCATAAAAAAAGCAGGAACTTGCATCTTTAAATTACATACATAGCTTTAAACTATATATTATAAATTTACTTATTTATTCCTATCAATTTCTGACTCCCCCACTAGACTGTAAGCTCATTATGGACAGGGAACATGTTTGCTTATTCTGTTGTATTATACTCTCCCAAGCGCTTAGTTCAGTGTTCTGTACATAGTAAGCCCTCAATAAATATGATTGGTAATACATACAGACAAAGAACAATGTATGTATTTTCTTTAACTTTTTGGAAATTATTTTGAGGTTGGCGGGGGGTAACTTCTGGGATGCAAATAGCCCTCCCCCTCAATGTATTTTTGGGGGGGTGGGGGAAGAGGGAAGTAGGAGATGCAATTCCATGATTATAGACTATCCCTGCTTCTCCCAGATCTCTGACTCATGTTAATTGTGAACAGGTACACCTTTATTTACAACCCAGAGTTCTCAAAAAAAAACCCTCAAAATAATCACCAAAAAGTTTAAGATAATTTATTAATACATACAATGTTCTTTCTCAGTGGCAGACCAAATTACCAAGTGACAAACCATTGGCTGTGTCTTTCTGTAAGACTGGTGATGTTGGAAAGCTAAAAACCTTGCTGCTGGTGGGAGGAAACTTTAGACACAGAAACATCTGCGTCCAGCACCTCCTGCTGTACAGAGCAGAATAAGTTAACTAGTCGGTGGCCAGAGATGGGAGTGGGATTGCTAGCTGGGGTGTAGTGCAAGAGAAAGAAGGAACAATGAAGAAAGAAGGAATTTATCTAGAAGGTGAGACAGACATTAAAATACATAGCATACATAAGTGCTGGGGAGATGGGAGGGGAGAATGAATTGTTTAAAAGTGCTTAAATGAAGCTCTTAAATGATGAAGTGCTTA
This sequence comes from Ornithorhynchus anatinus, assembly GCF_004115215.2. Lineage (NCBI taxonomy): Eukaryota > Metazoa > Chordata > Mammalia > Monotremata > Ornithorhynchidae > Ornithorhynchus > Ornithorhynchus anatinus. The sequence goes on along the minus strand of NC_041738.1, from coordinate 19,927,607 downwards.
AACGGAACAAACTTCATGTACAGAAGCCAGAGTTGGCTTAAAAGACAAATTAAAATCGGGCATGAGAATAGATGTTCAGAATAAAGATTAAATCCGGGGAAAGGGGGCCACTTTAATTCATACTAAGTGGAAAGTTACGGATTGTAGTCATCCTCTCCAGTGCCTGGGACAGTATTCTGCACAAAGTGATGTTTGAGTGATGTTCAGAGAGAGATGAAAGACAGAGTCCAAAGCAGGTGGCTTCCTATAAATTCCCAAACTGCTGAAAATGGGAGAAAGGAGTACTTGGAGCATGTGTCAATTCTCTCTCACAAACAACCTTAGTTTCCATGTTGCCCCACTCTGGCAGTCAGAAGACCTTCAGAAAAATGGATAGAGCTGGAAAAAAGAAAAAAAAAAGACTACTTTAATCCTCTTCTTGACCTGCCTACCCCTCTTCACCCCTGTTTCTCAGTTAATCAGTGGTATTTATTGAGGGCTTAGAGTTGGTAGACCTGTTCACTGCCCACAATGAGTTTACAGTCCAGAGGGGTATACAGAAATTAACAAAAATGAGTATAATATATATCTCCACCTCCATCTTCTCTCCGGAGCAAAACTCTTCATTCAGGATCTCAGCCCGTCCCACAACAGCAGTCTCCACATGGCTCAGCTTGGGCTGCAGGCAGGACCGCTGTGAACTGACCTTCCTTGACCTAGGACTGGGGCAGTGTGAATAACATCACTTGACTCTTCCCTGACACCACCCACCTGCTAGGAGAGTCCGGCAGCCTGGTAATTTCAACCTGGCAGCCACTTAGTAGGGCGATTCCATAAACCACTGCTTAATGGGATCACCTCGAAGGATCATACTTCATTAACATATCGTAGAACAAAGTTCGGAAAATGATATGGGACTGTGTAGAACACTGCTAAAACCTTGGGAAGAGCACAGTAGAAAAGAGCAGGCATAGGCAATTCCTAACCACTAGAAGTTTATAGATTGGAGGGACAGCCAAGAGATGCCATTACCTTCCTGCAACTCCCCTATTTGAGCCCTCTCTCTCTCTCCATTCTCCCTCTCTCCAACTCTCCTCACCATCTCTACCTCTCTCCCTCTTTCCTGTTATGGTATTTGTTTAGTGCTTACTATGTGCCAGGCACTGTTCTAAGCACTGGGATCAGTACAAGGTAAGCAGATTGGACACAGTCCCTGTTCCCCCATGGGGCTCAGTCTTAATCCCCATTTTACAAATGGGGTAACTGAGGCAGAGAGAAGTTAAGTGACTTGCCCAAGATCACGCAGCAGATAAGTGATAGAGCTTGGATTAAAACCCAGGTCCTTGTGACTACAGGCCCATGTTCTATCCACTAGGCCACGCTGCTTCCCAGATCTCTTGATCTCTCTAGCTCTCCCTCTCTCCCATCTCTTTTTCTCTCCATCTCTCCCTCTTTCCCACACTTCCACTGGATCTGTGACCCACCAAGTCTTTATTAGCTCTTTCAGCTCTATTTAGCTACACAAATGGCTTGGTCACAACTGACTGGTCCCAAATTTGCCAGTGATATTCTTTTAATTCACCAAGGCTCGGTCCTGCTCGTAACCCAGGTAGAGGCAGCATCTTTATCCCAAACTCTCCTCCTGGAGTTAATCACACACGGAACCAAACTCCATTTGAGCCCCTAAGTGATCGCATTTCCTCTTCAGGTCAAAAGAAGCTGTGGCCACAATATTAATGTCTTTTCTTTCACCATAGCATGTGTGTGTGTGTGTATGCGTGTGTGCACATGCATGCAAATTTGGATGTACATATTGTCTACCATGACATGACTCTTAGAGAAGATAAGCCATATGCCCTCCTAAGCCAGAACAATAGCTCAGGCAGTCCAATTGCTAGTCCATTAACAATAATTGCTGAATCCTCAGAGAGGTGGTGAAATAATCACTGCCCTCCTGACAGCAATCCTGGGGGTTTGGGGTGAATCTCTCATCTGTGACCTACTGAAAAAAAACAGGACTGGGAGTCAGGAGACCCGGGTTCTAATCGCAGTTCCACTGCTAGCCTGCTATGTGACCTAGGGCAAGTGACTAAACTTCTCTGAGACTCAGTTTCCTTATCTGTAAAATGGGGATTAAATATCTGCTTTCTCTTCCCCTTGGACTGTGAGCCCCATGTGGATTAGAGACTGTTTCTAACCTAACTGGATCTACCCTACTGCTTAGGTGCAGTGTGTGGCCCTCCAGTAAATCTTCCTTGATTAATCTCTCACCTCTCCACTCCATTCTCCCTTCCCTCTGCATCACCTATGCACTTGGGTTCATGTCCTCTAAGCATTTAATACTTGCCCTAAACCCATGTCCATCATCCACGTATCATCATACTCTGTTGCTTCCCCTGTTATTTATTTTAATGTCTGCCTCCCCTACTATATTGTAAACTCCTTATGGGCATGAATTATTTTCTATGAAATCTACTGTGCTCCCCCAAGCACTAAGTACTGTAGTCTCCCAAGTGCTTACTACAGTGTTCTGCACATAGTCAGCACTCAATAACTATGATTGAATGAAATATAAGGCTTTGCACATAGTAAGCACTCAATTAATACCACTGATTGTTTGCTTGATTGATAACAATGTCATAATTATTCATATTATTATTATCCCTAACTTTTCTCTCTACATTCAAACTCTCCCACTGTAGAGAGTAAATCTCTATCTACTCTTTTATTCATTCAATGAATGTAAGGGGCTTACAATCTAAGAATAAGAGGGAGAAAAGGGACTGTCAACAAACCCATGAAGAAATATGATCAATAAAAACACAGAACATTATAAAAGACAAGGGCAGTACTAAATCCAGCAAGAGCAGTAGAACACTGTGGCTCAAGGAGCAGTGTCGGGCTCCTCACAGTTCAAAATCTATCATCACACCAGCCACAACCATAGCCACCCCAATGTTCTAAAGGTTGAGAAGGTCTCACTCCGCCTCTTCTTCACCCTGACCCACTGGATGAGGGGCTGATGGCTGTCTGATGACAAGGTTGCTGAGCAGCCTCTCTCACGGAGATCAAGCCTCGGGGCCAGGTAGTAGCGGAACAGCTGGGGCTTGACACTGCTGTTGTGTCCTCCCTGAAAGACAGCTGGGGAAGAAGAGGCTCACCATTTCTGTCTATTTTCTGAATTTCTTGTGGAAATTCCATATCCTGATCCCCTCCTGGGTGAAGAAGTGTTTCTTTTTGTTGCTTTGGAACTTCCTAACTTGGAGTTTCAGTGGAAAAGGCTGGGGGCCGGTAGGAGGGGAAGAAATCAGAGGAAGTTGAGGAGGGATCCCTTATGAAAATTAGATGGTATAAACGGTTAAAATAGAGAAAGACCTGAAGTTCTTCCTGATGTCTATAGAGCAGGTGCTTCTGGAGGGCTGGCATGCCATTACCCCATCAGCAGTAGAGCAAAGAGGGTCAGATGTCAGCATTCCCCACTTGGGGCAGAGCCCACCACAGGCACATGGGAATTCTAGAGAAAAAATAAGGGCCAATCTTGCCTCCAACCAGGACTTCCCAGTCTAGCACAAATGTCTCTGGGCAGGCACCCTGGGTTCCAAGGAGTGAGGATACACTTCCAAGTGCTTAGTACAGGGCTCTGGGGATTGTAAGTGCTCTATAATTACCACTGATGATGATAACATAAAATTCAATCTGAAAGAACCTCATATTTAGCCCCAGAGTCTCCTGCATTACATGAAGATAAAGCTTGAGTCACATAACCTTCTCCTTACCCAGAATCCTTTTCATTGACAGAGGAAAGAATCCCTTCAGGGGAAGATCTTTCCTTCTGGGACAGTAGTCAGAGAGTTTGTAACCAGAAAGTTGGCAGAGGAACAATAGAGGCAGATCAACTTGGGTCAACAAACCTTCCCTCTGGCATCCCCCTTCTAAAACTGGTCATAAGCTTTGGTCCCAAAGGGAGCTAGAGGGTGTTGGTGAGCTGAAGCCAAAGCCAAGCTAGCCAGAAATGTCCTCATAGTCTCTTCTTCCCTCTCCTAAGGATTCTCACCCTTTCCCCACCCGGTCCCCACCCACAATGCTAAAAAACCACCAGCCCCCAGCCAGAAAGTTGGTAAAGGTATAAAAAACTGTCAGAAAGGGGACAAGTGGTGAGGATCTTGGCTGGAGTGGTAATATTAGATAATAATTTATTTAGTGATTGCAACATTATATGATTCATTCTTGACTAGGCTGACCACTGAAGAATTCTAAACACCTCTTTGCTGATTCTCCCCTCCCCTTGTTCTTTTGTAATTCACGAAATGACGACAATGAAAAGGGTTAAAAATACAAGCTAGTGAATATTTATTTATCTTGGGGGAATGACCAGAATCTACATTTCTGTCCTTTATGATTTGAAACGATGCTCTTAGACCAACAACACGGATAGGTTCTTTGGGAAGTCTCAGGACCTCCGGAGTTGCTGGGCTGGTGGGCAGGTAGATTCAACACTACCCCCACCCCCTCCTCCGAGAACCGCTGTACCACCCCGCCTCAGTCCTGGTAAAGCTGGGCACCACTTCCAAGTCGTGGCACTTAGCGAGAGGGGGCAAGCTGAAGGGGAACTGGGCATGTATAGATTAAAATACCAGCTACAAAGACATCCAGGACCACATCAGAGTCAGATAGGGGCCAAACCAGTTGAAAAATGCACTAAGATTAAAATTGTCCATCCTGTTCTTTCTCCTTTGAGGAAGGAGGGACTGAGAAATGGGTGAAATGCGGGAAATGTTTTGTTGCTGTTGCTTTATTTCAAAGATGCTGAAAACCCAAGGAGGAAATCTCGGACAACACAGACAGGGGTCCAAATAATAAGGAGGTATTCTGTGCCCGTTCTGTTCTCCCCTATCTTGCTCTCTCCCCTTTTAAGCATCTCCTTCCGGCAACAGATGTGTTCTTTTATAGATAGGGTCATGGCGCCATCTGCTGGAACCTGGTACCTGACTGCACGACCTCTCGCTCCAGAGAGTTAATGCAGCTGCCCCTTGAAAACTGCCCCCATTCTCCCCAACTCAGAGACTCTGAAAGGGGAAGCTGGAAAAACAGGTGAAAGATTCCTCCCTTGTATACAAGGTGACAGAGGAAGGGAAAGGATGGATGGGCGTGAGCACAGGGAAAGATAAGTCTCCTAAGTACCGTGTCTCTTTATTGTCCGTTTAACGAGAAGATCCAGATGTTTTCTTCGTAAATAGCAGGCTTCCCAGCTGGCTTCCCCAACCCCAGGCAGTTCCATGCTGGGCAAACTTCATGGACATGAGGGATTCCAACACAGGCGACTTCTGGATGGGTCTTGGAACCAGAAGTAGAAAAATTAGTAGTAAGTGAGTAGAAAGAGGAAATGAGGGGTGAGGGATGGGATCAGAGAGGAAGGAATTGTAGAGGAGGTCAGGGAGAGGAGCTGGATATTTCTGTTAAATTGGCACCTCCTGGACTTGGGGTGGGGGTGGAGATTCTGGAGAGCCATCTACAGTCCAAGCTAAGTCTAAAGACTCCACCACTCCCCCCTTCAACTGACCCCACCAGATTGGCCCACTAGTCAAAGCCCTGGGGTCAGTTCCATCTTTGACCTGTGCCCTCCCATCCACCTCCTGCTTCCTGGGGGCTGGGACAAAGACCCCTTCCCAGGGACTAGAGGGATCCCCGAAGGACCTGGAGGAAGTGCAATCAGTGGGTAGTAAGGAAGGGGAGACCCTTTGGGGAGGTGGGGACTGTACATTCAGCATCAACCACACACGCAAGCCCTCTCTCTAGGATCAAACCTTGAGTCCTTGATGGGGACTCAATGGACAGTTTAGCCAAGGGCAGTGGGATCTAGTGATCTAGTGGCCAGAGGGTCTGGGAGTCAAGAGGTCTTGGCCAACTGTGTGACACTGAGCCAGTCATGTAACCTCTCTGAGCCTCAGTTCCTTCAAATGTAATATGATGGTAATAATAATATGAGGATAAAGTGTCTGCCTCTCCCTTTCTCATGAGGATGTTGTGAGAGCAAGAAATGCAAAAGCACTTTGGAAAAGTGGAAATGCCCTATAAATTCATTCCATGGTATTCAGTGAGTGCCAATCCCCGAACTAAGAGTTTGAGATAGAACAACAGAAGACAACCAACCATTCCCTGCCCTCAAATATAGTGGGTGGAAACAGAAGGAAATGATTTCCACCAGTTTTGAGGTACATTTTCTTCTCCCCAGGTCATATCCCCTCAACTGTCTCCTCAGCACTGATAAATTCACAGCCATCTACTGAGGCCATTACATAGATATTGATCAACACACCCAATTATTTAAGTACTTATTTATTCACTTATCCATCTTTCCAAACTCATTAGAGCCAGTAGTGTCTCTGTTTCCTCCTAATGATAAATATATTTGTGTGTGCCTCTTATTAGATTGGAAGCTTTTGAAGTCAGGAATTGTGTGATTTACCTTTCTTGCTTTCTTCCCAGCATTTCCTCTCTCCTACTCCTTTCTGCATCATCCTTGCACTTGGATTTGCACCATTTAACCACACCACCCTCTGCCCCATATCACTTTTGTGCATATCTGTAGTTGATGTTTATTTATTTGTATTATTTGTCCTTTTCTCTAGACTGTAAGCTCCTTGTAGGCAAGGAACTTGTCTATCAACTCTGTTATATTATACTCTCCAAAGTGATGAGTACAGTGTTCTGCACACAGTAAGCATTCAATAAATATGATTCAATCAATTGTTCTTATTCAGATCTTATTTACTATGTGCAGAGCATTGAACTAAGCCCTTAGGAGCATATAATACAACAAAATTAGCAGGCACTTTTCCAGTCTGTAACAAGGTAGAGACAGACATTAATACATTAATATTATAATACATAATTTAAAAATATGTCCATAAGTACTGTGGGGTTGGGGTGGGGAGAATACTAAGTGTCCAAAGGTCACAGATTGAGGTGCAGAACAGGGAGAGAGCTGGGGAAAAGAGTGCTTAATTGGGGAAGGCCTCTTGGAGGAGATTTGACCCTTGTAATGCTTTGAAGGTGGAGAGAGTGGTGGTCTGATGTATATGGAGGGAGAGGCAGTTCCAGGCAATGGGGATGACTTGGGAAAGAGGTCAGAGGCAAGATACATGAGATCAGGGTGCTAGAGGAGTGGAGTTCCATCTTGCTCTGTAGTAGGAAATTAGTGAGGTGAGGTAGGGTGGGATGAGCTGATTGAGTGCTTTAAAGACAATGGTAAGGAGGTAACATTTGATTAATAGGGAGGAGGAAGCACAGAATGAGTGCAGAGCTAGTCTTCCCTCCTGCCTGACAAAGATGTTCCTAGGTCTGCATTTGTTTGTGGCGTTGAAAACAGGGCCAGAAAGAGAATCATTTTCAGCCTTTTGCCCACCCCCGCCTCACCTGCTTCTCCTAGCAATCTGAGAACGGGGCTCTGATGGAGGACCGGGTATCAGGAACAACAGCTTCAACCATCATGTGAGACACGCTAGATGGGAAAGAGATAATGTGAGTTGGCAGAGCTCTCCTGGCAGGTGAAGGATGGGTGGGTACACAGAGTGATAGGAGGAACGGGTGTGAGGTGGCCTAGTTCTCCTGGCAGGGGAAGGATAGTAGGCACGGGGCCGGGGAGGAGGGGGCAGTGGCGGGAGGGGTGAAGCAGGCGGGCAACAGGGCCAGGTAGGCAGGAAGGAACCAGTGATCAGGCCGAGGTGATGGAACGAGCTGGTGTGAGGTTACAGAATTCTCCTGGCAGGGGAGGGAAGGGGGAGCAGGTGGTGAGGAGTGGTCAAGTGGGGGTGATGGGAAGAGCTGGTGTGAGGTGGCAGAGCTCTACTGGCAGAATAGAGATGTGGGAGGTAGGGGAGATGGAAGGTCAGTACAAGCACAGTCTGGAGCAGGGTCTGGACACCTGGTTATTGTTCCCTGCCTAATGAAGCTCAGAGAGAGGCCACAGAAGAGCTTTTTCTTACAGAGTGGAGAGTAAACAAGAAGGAGGGAGGAGAGAGTGTATGGGTCTCCTGTGCTGAGAACTTGAGCATTACCAAGGAACCAGGGTGGGAAGCTGGGAAAGCTGAGCAGACATGACCCACAGCCTCACCCCCCTTGCATCTGGCCAGCTGCTAAAGGTACTTCACCCCTATCCTGGCCACCTCCCACCCCCAGCATGAATCCCAATCTGTAGCCTGGTGAACTACAACCATCACTGAGCATCCATTCAAGGGACAGGCCATCAGCAGTTGAGCTCAGACAGCAGCGAACCCAAATTTGCTTAACCTTTTTGGATGTCTCAACCTCTCCCTCTCCCCTCTCCAGGGTGCATCCCCCAAACCCTCTCCCCAGCCTCCCACATCTGAACATTCCTCCTGGAGTCTCACCTGCGTCTCACCTGCTCTATTCTCTCTCGCATTGCCTGGTCTCTCGCCTCACTTGGAACTGGGATGACATGGGTGTGGCTGAAAAGTTCCATTCAGATGCTTAGTCATACAGGTTTATCACCAATAAAAAGGAAACTTCCAGAGATTACAATGGTGGTAGTGTTAAGGGTTTACCATGGGCCGGGCAGATAATAAATACCAGATAATCAGATTGGACACAATCCCTGTCTCACACAGGGCTCTCAGTTTACAGGAGAAGGAGAGCAGCTATCTAATCCCCATTTTACAGTTGAGGAAATTGAGGCACAGAGAAGTTAAGTGACTTGCTCAAGGTTACACATAGGTGACATTATATCAAATAACTCCCCACACTGCTTGCTCCAAGGGGGGATAAGGTTAGGAAAGGTTCCCTAAAAATTGCCTGCCTCTCTTATTCAAAAAATGTTCTTCAGAGGATCAGATTTATGGATTTTCCCTCATGGTACCATAACCAACGGAAAGGTCACGTGATTGGTCATGGTGTTAGTAATAATAATCATAATGATGGTATTTGTTAAGCACTTAGTATGTGTCAAGTTTGTTCTAAGCACTGGGGTAGATACAAGCTACTCAGGTTGGTCACAGTTCCTGTCCCATATGGGGCTCACAGTCATAATCCCCATTTTAATGATGAGGTGACTAAGGCACAGAGAAGTGAAGTGAATTGCCCAAGGTCACTCACCAGACAAGTGGCAGAGCTGGGATTAGAACCCAGTTCCTTCTGACTCCCAGGCCCATGCTCTTTCCACTAGGTCATGCCACTTCTCCAGTTCATTAGTGTTTATTTAATTCTTACTGGAGAGTGAGCACTGAGCTAAGTACTGGAGTAGACACATGATAATCAGATCTAATTCAGTCCCGATCCCATATGGGCACAAAGAGGTTAAGTGACTTACCCAAGATCACATAGTCAGTAGGAGAACAGATTGTAAATTCCTTGAAGGCAAGGGATTGTTTCTACTAATGCTATTATATCCTCCCAAACACTCAGTACAGTGCTTTGCATAGAGCAGGTGCTCAGTAAATACTTTAGACTTATGGATTGAGTGGGACTAGAACCTGGGGTCTCCTAATTCCCAGGCTCAGGCTTTCCCCATTTGGCCACACTGCCCTGCTATCCACCTGCAAAAATCTTCTTGAGCAGAGAGAGAGGCTACTACTGCTCACTGTAGGCAGGAAACATGGCTACCAACTCTGTTATATTGTACCTTGCCAATCGCTTAGAACAGTGCTCTGCACTCAATAAGTGCTCAATAAATACAAATGATTGATTGGTTGATTGATCAGGAGACCAAGAGGCAGAATCACAGTCGGCACTGTGCAAAGCACATCTATGGGGCAAAGGAATGATCAAGCAAACATCTTTCAGCCTCATTCTTTCCCAGCTCTCACATCACATAGCCCAGTACATGCACATCTCTCTTCCTAGCCACATCAAGAAGGAAGCAGCCCAGACGGGATCTATGAGTCTCCTTCAACTGCAATAGTGACTTAATCATCTCTGTCCAGGGCTTCACCATTTCTTCAGGGCCTGGGCACTTAGAAGCAGTTTACCCTAACAGGATTGGCCGAGCCAATTTCCCTGGATTTGACCGAATTAAATGATGTGCTCTAGAATTGCAATCTGGCAAGCCCCAGAAGGTTTGTTGACAGTACTGTGAGTTGGGAGTCTTTACAATAAGGAACATTTCTTTATACACTGCCATTTCCCCTAACTATAATTTATTCTAACGTCTGTCTCACCCTCTAGATCATAAGCTCCCTTTTTGAAGGTATGTGTTATGCATTTACTATGTTCCAGGCACTGTACTAAGTGATGGGGTAGATACAAGAAAATCAGGATCGAACAGTTCCTGTCCTACACAGGGCTCACGATCTAAATGCCCATTTAACAGACGAGGTCACTGCGGCACAGAGAAGTTAAGTGACTAGCCCGAGGTCACACAGCAGACAAGTGGTGGGCAGAGATGGTGTCTACCAAGTCTATTGTATTGTATGCTCTCAAGCATATAGTACAATACTCTGCACACAGTAAGTGCTCAATAAATATCCTTGATTGACTGATTTAGCAGAGGTAAATAATAGCAGGGGATCGAGTTCTTCTATTCCCAGGACAGGATGCCTGCAAAGCATCTCTAAATAATGCCCAGAATTTATGGATTGTTGTGAGTCACGGGAAGCTCCTTGGGTAAATGCTGGGCTTAGCTTCCTATTAGATGGAACAGAGCCAAGCTAATTTTGATGGGAAACTTGATTTCTTATAGCTGCCAGAGTATAAGCAGGATGAATTTTAAGAGCTCTGCTGCTAACAGAACTTGCCATTTCCTTGTTTAAAATAGAGGAGGGACTGGGAGGCAGGAGGAAGGGTGCTGCTGTTGGGATAAGGGGGAGGAGCCACAAAGGGAGGGATTTGCAAGAGATAATAATGTAATAATGTTGGTATTTGTTAAGCGCTTACTATGTGTAGAGCACTGTTCTAAGTGCTGGGGTAGACACAGGGAAATCAGGTTGTCCCACGTGGGGCTCACAGTCTTAATCCCCATTTTACAGATGAGGGAACTGAGGCACAGAGAAGTTAAGTGACTTGGCCACAGTCACACAGCTCCATAGTCTGGTCTTATCTTCATCCCAATACCTGCTCCCTGCTTCCCCACATTCAGCAAATTGAAAGAAGCTTCTGTGCTCTCACCTGGATCTCACCTGCTCTTTCGCCTCGCCGGGGGCTTGGAAGATACGGGTATGACTGTAAAGTACCGTTCAAACATTTCATCATGCAGGATTAATAGCACTGAACGGGAAAAAGTTACTAGGGTGGCTAGGGGGCTTAGAGATATTTGGAATCAGGAGCTATTTCTCCTTTCTTAGGGCAAAACCATGTCTCAGCCCACTGAAGCTCCACTCCTGCAGCTGGAGAGATTTATCTACGAGACCTGACAAGAGTACAGGTACCAAATGGAAAATGGCCATCCCCAGACCCAGAGAAACAATGCTGGGCCACCTCACAGGGGATAGCTCTGGCTTTTTCTTTCTTGAGAACATATGGCTCTTTGGAAAGTACAGCCATTTCTTAGCAATTTGGGGGCTAAAGTGGGGAAAACTTGAAATGGCTTTAAAAGCAGAAAAATGGATCAACTCTCATCACTCCATCTCCTCCTCCATAGTGGTTCCCTGGAGCCCCAGGACCTAGGACTGCAAAGCTCCATGAAGGAGATCTCTTTGGAAATATGGTCAGGAGAGAGTGAGGGAGGGAGAGAGAAAGGAAAGGGAAGGGCAGGTCAGAACAACCAGAACAGGATGGCTGCTGAAAGAAACTGACTGGAATAGCCTTTCCGGGCCCACAACTGAGTGATCCCCGCAGGTGTTACCTCCATCGGATGAACTGAATCCTGGTTCTCTCCTCAAGGACCTCTCGACTCTGGGCAGAGGCCATGTTGGTTTTGGAGGTGTGGTATTTCACCTAGGAAAGGCAATGCCAATCATTGACCTCGCAGAGCCCAAGACATACACCTCTTCCTCTTAAAGCCCCAAACCGCCAGGACTGCCTGCCATGCCAGCACCCTCTCTGGAGTCAAGAGGCACTATGCCTCAAAAGGCCCTAGAGAGAGAGGAAGAGTCACTCCCCTAAACACTGCCTCCCATCTCCTCCTCCTTCTCTTTCTGCTTCTCCTCCTCCTCCTCTCCACCTCTTCCTCCTCATTTTGTCCTCCTCCTCCAACTCCTCCTCTTTCTCTTCCTAGTCTTCTTCTTTCCCCTCCAACTCTTTTTCCCCAGGAAATACCGCGGAACCAGCACCACCCCTCCTCAACTCTGTCCTGAGCTTGTGGCTTCATTTGAGTTTCTTGCTGCCCCCAACTTCCCAGCCCCAGGGAGGTACCACATTTGTGGTCACAAGTACTTCCTGTCCATCTTTAGACATTTGTCCTCCCATGCCGTCTCTGGACACGTGGGCATCATGGATCTGGTCTGGGGAATCACTGGACAGCTTCTTCTTGATGATCTGGGAAGCCTCTTCCTCAGCCTAAAAAGGTGAACAGTTGGTCCCTGAGTCGGAACCCTCCGCTCCTTCCCTCTTGGCACACCCGACCCAAGTTGGCCTAAGCTTTTGGCAAGGATCATTCTCTATGGGGGCATACGCCACGGATGTGCTACCTCTGAACTCAGGGTCAGCCCTCTGACACCTCTCTCAGGTGCAACACCGGGAGGCGGATGTAGCCAAGCCAACGTGCAGCCAGCTTCCTGTTTCGTCCACTGTGGTTCTGGCCTGCCGGAACCAATGTCAGTTTAACCATTGCATCTGGGGTTCTCCTGAGGAGGTTAGCTTCTGAGTGCTGGAGAACAAAGGCCTTCGACCAGCAGGGCAAGCCTACCAGCCGGAAAACCGCTTGAGACCTGGAGACACACCTGCCGAGGGTTCAGGCCACAGTTCACATGCCCTTGAGCTTGTTGTTTTTTGTTTTATGTATTTGTTAAGCACTTACTGGGAGCCAGGCACTGTTCTAAGCACTGGGGTAGATACAAGTTAATCAGGTTGGACACAGTTCCTGTCCCACATGGGGCTCACAGTCATAACCCCCATTTTATAGATGGGGATTACTGAGGCACAGAGAAGTTAAGTGACTTGTCCAAGATCAACCAGCAGATCACCCAGCAGACAAAGTGGGTGATCTGTGCTCTCAGGGACTTTGAGGATGCTCGTTCCTACAGAGGCAGGAAGCCAAGTCAGCCAGCCCTGGGGCCTTGGATCCAGGAGTCCAAGGTAGAACTGGTCTCTCTCCAGAAATACAGTGGATGCTGATGAAACTGATTCTCTTTCTGGCCTTCCAGGAAGGATTGGGGTGCAGCTACTGTTGAGGAAATTGGAGCAGCAACTCCAGGGCTGGGTGGGGACCTATTTTTCAAAGTGGATGATCCACCAGTAGTCCTTTTGGTGGCACCCATGTCTGGCAAAGAACCTCAATAATGTGTGTTGGTGGAGTTCAGAAACAAGACAGGCCTTCAGGTTCATCCTGACAACTTCTGTAACAACTAATTCCCCAACCCTAAGCCCTGAGACTTCATCCCAACAGCCCTGAGGATTTTAGCACTTTCTGTTCCTCTCATGGCTCCCAGGGATTGAGGACCAGGCACCAGATAAATTGCTTTTACTGCTTATAGGGGAAATAGCAACTGAATATGACCCCAACAGCAATTTCTAGATTCTATAATAATAATTATGGTATTTCTTCAGCACTTGGCCAAGCCCTGTGGTACATACAAGATACAGTCTCTATCCCACACAGGACTCAAAGTCCAAAAGGGAGGCAGAACTGGCATATTGTCCCCTTTTTCTCCCAAGATGAGGCACAGAGATTAGTAACTTGCCCAAGGTCAAGAGCCTAGACTTGAATTCAGATCTTCTGACACCCAGGCCCAAGCTCTTTCCAGCAGACCACCCAAATACTTCTCTGTGGTATATGTAGGAAATAACAGACTATGGAACCTTTACTAAATCCTCTGATTCTGAAAAATCTTGAGGCTAGAACTAGGTGAAGCAGTGTGGCCCAGTGGAAAGAATATGATCTTGGGAGTCAGAGGACCTGTATTCTAACACCTTGCTTGCCTGCTGTGTGACCTTGGGAAAGTCACTTAACTTCTCTGTGCCCCAGTTTCTTCAGATGTAAGACAGAGGTTCAGTATCTGTTCTTTCTCCTACTTAGATTATGGACCCTACTTGGAACAGGGACTTTGTCCAACCTGATAAACCTGTATCTACCCCAGTGCTTAGAACAGTGCTTGACATGTGGTAAGTACTTAACAAATGCCATAATTAATTTTAATTATATGAGATCCCTTGAGTCCTCAGTCTAATCTAATAGGATTCCAAATCCCAAGGCATTCACGGACTGGTTCATTTTCCTGAAAAACATTCAGTCCCTATCTCTTCATTTCTCAAAACTTTCAAAGATGTTCATTCATCTCTGCGTCATACAGAAACGCCTTGCCTTTGGCTTTAAGGCCTTCAATCAGCTCTCTCCCTCCTACCTGACCTCGTTGATCTACTACAACCTAAGCTGCACACTTCGTGCCTCTAATTCCAACCTACCTCAATCTTGTCTATCTCATTGCCAACCCCTTACCTAAGGCTTTCCTTGGGCTTGGAACTATCTCCTACCTCCCCCTTTATATCTGACAGTCCACCATTCTTCCCACCTACAAACTCCCCCCCTAAAATCATATTACCTCCAGGAGGCCTTCCCTGAAAAGCCCACATTTCCTCCATCTGCCCACCCCTCTGTGATGACTCTGAACCTGGCTGTTTACCTCTTAAGCACTTTGATATTCACCCCAGCCCCATGGCACTTATTTACATATCCTTATACTCTATTTCCCAACCTGTAATTTATTTTATTGTTTGTCTTCCCCACTAGATTGGAAGCTTCTTCGGTGTAGGAATCATGTCTACCAACCCCACTGTACACTCCCAAGTACTTAGTTCAGTGTTCTTCACACATGTTCTCAATAAGTGTCATTGATTGATTGATTGATTGATTGATTGGGTCAAATCAGGCTTAGATAATCATGCCCCTGAGGACTGCATTGGCAGGTACTCATTCCTTTCCCTGAAGCCCAGAGTCCTCAACCAAGTCCCCCAGTTCCCTTCCTCACCTTTCTCAGCCAATGTTGCACCACTGTCACGGCCTCAGACTCAACGACTTCAATATCCTGGAACAGATCAGACAAGGTCAGCGCCAGCCTACAACCTGCTCATCCCCTTCCCGTAGCCCCAGCTCAAAATCTCGGCTTCTTGGTTACAGTGTCACAACATGGCAGACCACGCCCACTTACTGGACTGATTTGTGGGGGGAAGGGGTAACCCAAGCGCTTCCTGATGAGAATGTATATGATCCATGTTGTAATAATCATCCTTGGCTTGAGTGGGCAGAGCTACTTGCTCCCCCGCTCCCTCCTTCTGAAGGCAGTCCCCTCGGAACTCTCCCAGCACTGAGGCGGGGCGCAGATCAATTGGTCAGTGCCTGGTGATGTCACAGTGGCCACCATCGTCTTGTGCCCCATGGTTCTCCTGGGATGCAGCAGGAGAGGTGGGAGGGGAGCAGAGGGGAGGGCCAGGGTAGTGGAAAACCAATAGTCCTAGGTTTAGGAGGAGGCACTACCAGGTTGCATGGGGCTGAACATCATCCTTGTTCTGCTGAAATCCATGTTCAAAGATATGAAGAAATAAATAGTTTCAGGGAAGCATACACACAAAGGAGCTCTGGGGGGAATCCAGCTCTCAGAGTTCAGTCTTTTTCCCTGGACCCATCCACAGTCTTTTTGGCTGCCCTCTGAGCAACTGGGTGAGAGCAAAGTGTGATTAGAGGCTCCCACAACTAGGCCCAGTCCTGCATTGGCTGGCTGGATGACCTTGGACTGACCTTTTTGAACCTCAGCTTTCTGAACGGTGAAATGTAGACTAGTTTCTTTTTACTTTTTTTTTTTTACTGGGTTATGTTAAGCCACACTTGTTAGGTGGCAGGCACTGTACTAAGTGCTGGAACAGATACAAGATAACCAGCTTGGTCACAGTCCCTGTCCCATATAGGGCTCACAGCCTTGGGCTTTGGAGGCAGGGCTCATGAGTTCGAATCCCAGCTCTGCCACTTGTCAGCTGTGTGACTGTGGGCAAGTCACTTAACTTCTCTGTGCCTCAGTTCCCTCATCTGTAAAATGGGGATTAAGACTGTGAGCCCCACGTGGGACAACCTGATTCCCCTGTGTTTACCCCAGCGCTTAGAACAGTGTTCTGCACATAGTAAGCGCTTAACAAATACCAACATTATTATTATTAATCCCCACTTCACAG
Organism: Ornithorhynchus anatinus; assembly: GCF_004115215.2. Lineage (NCBI taxonomy): Eukaryota > Metazoa > Chordata > Mammalia > Monotremata > Ornithorhynchidae > Ornithorhynchus > Ornithorhynchus anatinus. Next base: position 19,911,359 of record NC_041738.1, on the reverse strand, counting down.
ATGAGATAACTGAGGCATAGAGAAGTTAAGTTACAAACCCAAGATCACACAGCAGACAAGTGGTGGGGTCAGGATTAGAACCCAGGGCCTCTGACTCTCAGATGTGCGCTCTACCTCCTAAGCCATGCTGTTTCTCCACTCAGTTCCCTGGGTGGCTCCCTCACTCACAACCAGGAGGACTGTCCTGCCCCCCAGGGAGCAGTCCCAAAACAAGGAGCAGAGAAGAGGCCTTGACCTCCCTTCAGATCGGGGGACCTGACAATTCCACCCGCTCCCAGCTGCCTCAAGGATGGCCATTAATTAATTAATCAATAATATTTGCATAGAAATGTGAGGTCCCTGTGCTAAATGCTTGGGAGAGGATGATTCAACACAGTTGGTAGACACATTCCCTTCCTTCAATGAGTTTACAGATAAGCAAATCAAGGCACAGAGAAAGTAACCTGCCCAAGGTCACACAGCAGGCAAAGGGCAGAGCCGGGATTAGAATCCAGCTCCCCTAACTCCCAAGCCTGTGCTCTACCTATTAAACCACTCTGATCACTAAAGAAAATGGTTAAGGGGGAGAGGAGTTGTGCAATTTTATGCAGTTTAGAAGCAAGAACATCTGTTTAGGGTTATATTGTACTCTCTCAAGCACTTAGAACAGTGCTTTGCACATAGTAAGCACTGAATTAATTAATCTAAAGTGTAGACTGTAATTAGTGTCCGTTACCTCCGGAGATGCTGCCTTCTGGTTGAAGGAGAGATGGTTGGCCACCTTTGGCCATCCGATGACCAGGAGAGGGCACCAAAGAAAAGTAAGGAGAAAGCAAAACCTCCTGGACCTGATCGGAATATTTCTTGGGCAGTGATGACACTGGTGACAAAAATTTGAGCCCTGTTGCCCACACAAGTATTATTCAATTGACAAAACTGAGGGAGAAGTTAATTTGCTGCAAATCAGTGGCAGGGAGAAGAGTAGAAATCTTTCCCAGAGTTGTGGGATGCCTCTTGAATATCTTTAAGAAAAATTAATGAATCGCCTGCCTCCAAAGACCTTCTAGCTCCTTGAAGATGCTCCAGGAACATGAGGAGGAGGAGGAGGAGGAGGAGAAAGAAGAGGATTTCTTTTAGGCTAGAAAGGTTTTCTAGAGGCTCCTCACTAACAAACCTGAACTGCCTCCAGAGTCTAAGACACAGAGATCTCAGCCCAGGAGCAGCGTTAAGTGGCAGGAAGACTACAGAATCCCAGGTGGTTTCCTCACCCTAGGTCCCCCTGGGTCCTGATAAATCAATTAATCACTCAATCGAGGATTTTTCCGAGAACCCTCAGTCACCCACTATTTCTCACTCCTAAAGTAGTAGAAAGAGACCTGCAGAGCACCAACCTCCTCACTGGGCCTCCATCTTCTCAGTCTCACCACTGACCCTTTGCTCATGTCCTCCCTCCTGCCCGGAACTCCCTTCCCCTTCGTATCTGACAGTCTACCACTTCCCCCATATCTTCAAAGCCTTACTGAAATCATATCTCTTCCAGGAATCCTTCCCTCTCAGCTCCACACCCTTTTCTCCATTCCCACTACATCATCTATGCATTTGGCTCTATAGACCCTTAAGCATTTTGATACCCTGCCTCCTCCTCTATTAACTTGGATCCAGAACCTTTAAAGCACTTTGATATTCACATGACCCCCACCCCAACAGCGCATACATCCATATCCTTATACTCTGCTACTTCCCTTAACTGTAATTTATTTTGATATCTGTCTCCCCTACCTCCCCTGAGGGGAAGTATCATGTCTATCTATTCTATTGGAACCTTCCAAGTACTTAGTACACTGCTTTACACATAATAGTCTCTAAATCAATACTACTGATTGATTGATTGATAGTAGTCATCGTTCAACACCATGGACCTCTATCCCACCTCAACTTGGACCCACAATGGATCCCATCATCCCTAGTCACCATTTCATTTCTACCTTCACTAACCCTGAAATTCCACTAACAGACCATGACCTCCTTCCTGACCTGCCATCTCACCTACACACCCTGCCACTAAATGGTTCTCTTTCCTAAAAGAGACTTCTGATCTTTTTACACCCCTGCATCCATTCTCTTACTCCCTTCTGTGTTGCCCTGACTTGCTCTCTTTATTCATGCCCCTATCCCAGCCACACAGCACTTATGTACATATCTGTAATTATTTATTCATATTAATATCTAGCTCCCCTTATAGACTATAAGGTCACTGTGGGCAGGGAATGTCTGTTTATTGTTATGTTGTACTCTCCCAAGAACTTAGTACAGTGCTCTGCACACAGTAAGCTCTCAATAATTATGATTGTCTGACTGACTGACCAACTGACACCACATGGCCATCATGCCTCACATGGACTCCCTACCCAAACTCCTCTCTCTTGATGCTCAAATCTACACCCTTAACACCACCCTGTCCTCCAAAGTTAAATCATTCGCTCCACTGTCCCTTGGTCAATCACTCCCCACAACTCCCAGCCCTGGATCATCTCCTCTGTATGCTTTCTCCCAACCTGTCCCAGTGTTGCAGCTTGTTATTGGTGGAAAACAGGCACCAGGGCAACTTGGATCACTTCAAATCCATCTTTACCTGCTATAACCCTGTCTTCTGCTCAGCCCCACTACTACTACCTTATCGATGCCTATGCCCAAGGTCCCACCAATCATTTTAGCCCTTTATTCACACTTGATGCTCCCAGTGTCCCCGCTTTCCCCCTCTCTTACTCCTAATGACTTCGCTAATTAGACTATGTGGTAAATTCTTGGGATCCAGGCCCCTAGGGAGTCCTTCTGGGGGCATGGCTTCTGGGGGCTGCATGGCACTAGGGGATGCGATAAGGGCCAAGTGATGCTCCTTCCCTAAAGAAAGTGGTGCTTATCCAACAGGGACATGTAATTTTTTTATGGTATTTCTTAAGCACTTACTATGGGCCAGGTACTCTTCTAAGCACTGGGGTAGATACAAGGGAATCAGGTGGGACACAGTCTATGTCCCACATGGGGTTCAGAGTTGTAATCTCCCTTTTACAGATGTGGTAACTGAGGCACAGAGAAGTTAAGTGACATGCCCAAGGTCACACTGCAGACAAGTGGCAGAGCTGGGACTAGAACCAGGTCCTTCTGACTCCCAGGCCCATGCTCTATCCACATGGCATTACTCCTCCATGTAAACATCCAAAGCCTCCTGGAATAGGCCAATCCCATTTGGAACCAGGTGTGAGTATAGCCTGGTCCAGATGATAGGTTGTTCCAGAAGACTTCTTGGGACTCAGGGGCAGGTTTAAATAGGGAAATAAACCTCTGAATAGTGGGTTCTTCTCTCTCCAGATCCTTGGAGGGAATGGGAGTCTGCCAAACCACAACAGTCAGAACACTAAGTTTCCTGAAGCTGGTCTCTCTCCCAAACCTACCCTCTAAGCCCATTCAGCTAAAACCTTCTTTTTCCCCATCTTTTCTCTCCCAGAGACTTATTTTCCCATTGATGCTTTCAGTCACTTAGGTTTCTGCTCCAGCAAAATGAAGGCTTTGATTAAAAACCCAAATAGGCAATGGTGGCCTGAGACCCATTAATACTATCTGTCTCAATCAATGGCATTTAAAGAGCATTTATCTTGAGAAGAGCATTATACCAAAGGGCTTGGGACAGCGCAATACAATAGAGTTGGTAGCTACATTCCCTGCCTGCAATGAGTTTACAGTCTAGAGGGATTATTACAGTCAATTCCAGATGATTTTCTGATCTCACACACCCATTCCACTCCCTGAGTGCAGTTGCCAGGAAGGTTTCCTTTCCAGTGAGTGAAACTGAGTGGTTGAACACAGGGGGGACTCGATTTAATATTTCAAATTCTGAGCATATTTATGGGAATTGAGTTTCTCCTCATTCAGTGGGAATTCGAGAAGACTTAGGAACTTCCATCATCTCTCTCCTCCATTACTCCATTTACCTGTTGCCATTTCACAGATGAGATAAGGAAGCACAGAGAGGTAAAGTAACTTTCCTAGGGATCACACAGCAAATTAATAAATAAAGTGAGATTAAAGTCCTCAAAGGAATGGAATCTCACAGCCCCACAGAGGAGCTCTCAGTGTTAATGCTACTGCCAATAGCTACATAGTCCCCTCCTGACTCTCCCCAACTGTGACTACTCTTGCCCAGCTCAGCAAGTTCAGAGGTGCATTGCAAATATCTGACTGCAACAGAAATAGAGACTCATTCATGGCATCCCATGAAAATTAACCAAAAAGGAAATAGGCGAGACAGAATATATCTAATTTATTTTCACTCCACTATTATGTTTTCAATAGGTCAACTGCCAGGATTTCTCAATAATCATCATCATCATCATCATCATCATCATAATTGTGGTATTTGCTAAGTGCTTAGTATGTACCAAGCACTGTTCTAAGCACTGGGATAGATACAAGGTAAACAGGTTGTCCCACTTGGGGTTCACAGTCTTCATCCCCATTTTACAGATGAGGTAACTGAGGCACAGGGAAGTTAAGTGACTTGCCCAAGGTCACACAGCAGACAAGTGGTGGAGCCGGGATTAGAACCCACAACCTCTGATTCCCAAGCCCATGCTCTTGCCACTAGGCCACAATGCTTCTTAAGCCCTCTGGCCAATGTCTCTTCTGGCCACCAGTCTGATTTATTTTGGGTGCTGGGCATTTGGTCACTTGAAACTATTAGGTCCTTGTGTGGAGGGATCAACTCTATTCTTTAATACTCTCCCAAGTGCTTAGCACAGCACTCTGTGCACAGTAAGCACTGAATAAATATGATTGATTGACCTGGTCATTTTAACTTTATTTTAGGCTCTTGAATTGAAAACCATAACACCATGGGTGATAGAGTGAAGGATTTCTCTTGAAAATGCCTTGGTGATATCAGTACATGTCATTTGATTGCCTTATCTGGCTGATATTCGCCAACTGGAGTAGTAAAATATGGAAGGCAAAAAAAAAAAAGTGCTAGACTACATAGTTGTTCAGATGAGCCTGTGATGTGACATGGCATAGGTTGAGGGAAAGGTATTAGAATTTTTTAAGTCAATCTGAAGGGCCCGAATTGCATATTATTTCCACAGTTTCGCATGTTGACACTGGCTGTCCTGACTCTGAGCACGTAAAATGCATTCATTTATTCCAAGGAATTAACTCCAATTTGAATCCAGACTCCAAAAGGGAGATATGCAGGTAGAAGTCAGGAGGCTAGCTGCATTGAGGTCAAAAGGAAAGGGGTGGAAGAGGAAGTGGGGATTAGGTTTCCCCAGCTGTCTCCTAAAATGGCATAACAGCTACAACTGGGAAGAGAGCAAAATCAGGGCTTCTTGTTCTAAGGTCACCAAGGAAGTTAACTGGAGAACAATTCTTACCCAGAGCCCTGTCGTCTGGCCTGATGACTCAGGCAAGGAGTCACTCAAAGGAGGAAGCAAATGAATTAGGGATTTAGCCAGTGATTTTCTGGCATCCTGCTCATGCTATACACCTGCCCAGCACCAACTTTATTTCCAACCTACCCAGAAGTCACTGGCTATTTCAATTCTACACTGAGAGGTGTTACCTATCCAACTGTGGATTTCCACAGTGAGCCTGTCCAGGGCCAGCTTCACATGGGAAGCAGGTGAGGCAGTCCATTCAGAGTGGCGGTCGTAGGGCAGCAGTGGATGAAAATATGAAAGCAACTGGCCTCAGGTCCAAACCCCATGGCTCTGGGGCTGGGGGAAGGGTAGAGCAGGGACACTCTGGGGAAAAGCTCTAGGCTTGGGCTTTTTGGGGGGGTAGAGGGGGCTTCTGGCCAACATCATTCATACACGTGGCATCATATGATGATGTCATCCCAAGTGATAAAACGAGACAAACCTTTCGCTGCCCCAGGATGGCCAAGTGTCTTTAACTAAAGCCAGCCCTGAATCCGTCTCCTCATAGTTAAAATTCAGCCAAGGGCCTCACCTCACTCACTGAGGAGTTAGTGAACAAAAGTCCAGCAGAGGAGGGGGAGAAGCAAATCAAGGAGCTGCAAGGGCTTCTAGGCATGGTTCCAAGGTTGAGATGCCAGAACAGGCTAATGGGAAAGGCTGAGGAGTCCCCATCCCCAGAAATCAGACTATCCCCTCTGGGTGAGAGAAAGAGGAAGCATGGAGGCATGGAGTCTAGAGATGAGACCACCCAAATGACTTCGACTCCCTTCTGGCCTCAGAGTTATTTCGACCAATCCCACCAGAGATGAGAACAGTGAAATGCACTTCATTTTTTTACCAAATTTTTATTTATATCAAAATACAAAACATTTCTGAAGCAGAGTAATGTTACATGAGAAGCAATAAATGCTAAACTTTTTTCTGATCAATTCCCTAATTAGTCATTCATCCCCCCGCGTGGAACAAAACATAGCAATCCCCCTCCCCCAAAGATCCTTCCCTGGGGACATTACTTTTTTTTATTTTTTTTGCTTTTTGCCTTTTTTTAAATTCTATGAACATGCAGTGTAACTGGTGATGAGTTGTTTAGTACTCAAAAAGCCTGAAAATGCCAGCCGGTGGCGTCTGGGACAAGAGGCCTGAGTTAAGGCAGGACAATAAATTCTCTTCCTCCTGAAATTATGGGGACTTTTGTTTGTTGGTTGGTTGGTTGGTGGATTGGTTGGTTGGAATATAGGTGTTTTCTTTTTTATTGGCAAGTCTAAGGTTCAATGCATCACCTTGGTGAACAAAGTGGGCTTATTGCTTAGAACCACAGAACTGGGAGTGGCTTAGGAGTTGCCTCCTGCATTAGCCAATTGGGTTAACTCATCACTGGAGGGGCGGGAATGGAGTACCAGGGGATGGCCAATTGGATTTTGCTTGGGGGCTGGGGAGGTTGGGGGTTGAGGGGTTGCGGGGAGATGCTGGAGTGGGCCAGCCAGAGAAAGCAGACTGTACTCGTTGGAGGCTTTGGAGAATTGGGCCCCCACCTCTGTGCCATATGGGGGAGCTGGGTAGGGATAGAGGAAGGGGGGCCAGCCTGGTGAGTCCTGGAAGCCTAGGATTTGGGCATGAAGGAGAGCTGGGACAGACAATCCACCAAGCCCATGGGGTAGATTTATAAGGAGCAGTCACTGACCATTCCCCACACACCTCTACTCCTGACCAAGGGGGGAGAGGACGGCAGACAGGACACCTGTGTCCATAACTGAGGCTACATCTGAGCCCAGCATGAAATAGCACCTGGGGGAACAACACATGCACCCCCTGCCCCCTCTGAACATGCACACACCCCCAAGTCCCCACACACGGTCCACATTCCCTTACACACACCCAACTGGAGCATGGAGACCTACGGCCCCTAGGCCCCCCCGGGCTCCCTTCCCCGGTCTGCCTCTCCAGCTCTCCCTCATGCCACCGAGCTGACCAAACCTAGCCCAGGCTAGCCCGGCCGGCTGGAATTCCCAGGCTTTTGAGAAAGGGCGGCTGTGAGCACAGGTCTCGATAAAGACAGGTTATACAAAGCGCAGATTAAGTTCATATAAGGCTTTGGTACAGCACCGATTTGTGATCTTGTAGTTTGTATCTCTACGTTGTTTTACAGAAGAAAAAAGAAAAACTTACTGAAAATAGAGTGTTTATTTATTTTTGAGTTCCATACCTGAAGTTCAAAAATTAACCCTCTAGTTGCCATTCAGACTCACATCGAATGGTGTTTTGCTGTGTGCAGCTGTGCAATTTGCTTGTCTTTCATTTTCAATCAAAGTGCACTAATCAGCAACCGATACCATGGAGAGGCAGCCGCCAATGACGACCGGCCTTAGCAACAGCAATTAAAAAAAAACACAGAGAAAATTCAACTGAAAGATCACTCCCCTCCCTCCCCCACTCAACTCCCTGCCCCCCCTCCCCGCCCTACCCCCACCCCACCCATCCCCAAGAAAAAGAAAAGTCTAAATTTGACAAAATTCGAGTTGAAGGACCAGCAGGACAAAACCGGCTGGTCTCTTCGGAAACAGCACCATAAAGCACCTAGCGCAGTGACGTCTTAATACTTGACATTCGAGAAATGGAAACGAGGTTTGAGGTCTTCATTAGGCGAGGATTCCCAAAAGAAATCATCAGAAAAACGCAAAGAACAAAACTAGAAATCCCGAGATGAGACGTGGCTCATGAAAAGAGCAGGGCTGGAGGGGGAAGCTACAGGGCAGGTGGGATCTGGAGGGTCAGGAGGGCCGTCGGGAAAAGGTTGGGGTGCTGGTCACCCCCACTGCCTCCCTGTCTCAGGGTTGTTCTCAAATTAGCCTGCAAGCGGACAGACAGGAAGGGGACACAAATGAGTCTGGATCCAGGAGTTCCCCTCACCACCACAGAGGGTGGGGAGAAAAGGTTAATACGGCCGAGCTCACCACCCTCCTGCTAGCCCTATGACAGAGAGAGAGATGGCAATGGAAGAGTCCAAATGGATCGGGAGGAGAAGGGGAGAATGTCCATCAAGATTCCTGACCATGGAAGGGCAAGAGCAGGAAGGGAGGGGCAGGTACTCCCTCGCCACCTCCCCTATTTTTGGCCCCATCCAGGGGTGATAATGGCCTACAATTTCCCACATCTAGAAAGTCCTCTTTCTCCCTCTCTCCATGACCCCTAGACTAGGGTTCCCAGGATCAGAGTCACTGGCACCTTCCCGCCTTGTCTCCCCAGTAGATTCTATCCCAACTCCATCTGATCCAAACCCAAGGGTGTGGGAAGACAGAAGTGCTGTTCCAGGGGACAGACAGACCTCCAAAGGGGGAAGCCAGAAGATGGAAGAAATCCCCCCAACCCGAGTCTGGGTATTGTTTGGCATCAAGAGGATTAACTCTATCCATTGGAAAGTGTGCTTTGTAAAAGGGTAGTCCTTCTCTCCTCCTGCCCCAATTGTCCTCTCCTCTCAGAGACATGCCCCGAGAAGCTGCAGAGACAGGAGGCTCAGGGCAGAGGGCCTGGGGGGTGGGGGAGGTAAGAGGGAGAGGGAACCAGACCCAGCTGGCCTACTCCAGCTCCATACAGCCAATATTAGAAAATGGTGCTCCCAGCCCCTGCTCTTGGAGCTGGGTATGAGGCTCACGACAAGATCAAAAGTGAAAATCAGCAACAACGATGCCTGCCCACTGACTTCTAAGCCCTTCCTCTGACCCCCTCCCTCTCCTTCCCCACCTCTTCCCCACAACCCCAGTCAAAGAAAAGCCCCCAAATAAAAAATCCCTCTATGCCAAAAGGAGACATCCTCCAGAAGGCAGGCTCCCCAGTTCAGGCTCCGAGGGGCCGGGTGCCCATACATGCAAGCAAAGCCAGCAGGTTGGCCCTAGACACAGCCAAGATCCCTCCTCCCAATCCCAACTCCCTATATCTGGGATTGGGGAAGATCTTCCCAAAGAGAAGACAAGAGAATAAAGGGTCTGGACAGCACTCTGCTCAGGAAGCTGGCTCTATTTCCTTGCCACAGGCCCCTCTCAGAATCAGTGGACAAATGGAGAGCAAGGGGGTCAGGTGGGGGGGAGGGGAGATTGGTCTAAACCATCTGTCAGGGGCTTCTCCATTGAGCTGTTGACGTTCAGAGGCATGTGAGTGCCACTAACCAGAGTCTGCCCTTCATTTCCCTAAATGAGAACAGCAGCAGAGATCAGGGAGGGTGGCGGGGAGTCAGACCAAAGAATTCTTCTGCCCCAGTGGCTTGTGCCCCAAGGAACTCAACAGGCTCCTGAATGCCTCGTGGGAGCAGACTCAACCATAGGTTGGAATGGGAGAGCCCTTTTCCTTCACCTCCTCTTGCTCTCCCCACTCCAGACCACTCATAACCTGGAGGCTGCACCCACAGGACTTGGCTCCACTGGTTGTGTTTGTGTTGCAAGAGAGGAGGGTTGGTTGGTTGGTCCCAGAGTAGAACCAGAGCTGGTGAGGACTGAATGCATCTTACAAGAAAATGCTTGTCTCTCCTGAGCTCTGATTGGCAGCTACAGGGTCTGACTCCCAGGTCAGATTACAAGCCCAAATCCCTTGGCATGGGGCCTAGTCTCTCCCTCCCTTTCTGCTTTGCTAAGGCCTGCTGAGGGCTAGTTTTCAATGCTCATTTGGCTCTGTGGACATTGACTGGAGAGAGTAGCCCTAGGAGAGATCCCTTGGCAACTGAATCCATAGCTAAGGTCCTAATCAACTCCACGTACCACCCCCTTTGAGGTCATCTCTGGTCACTTGATGGCAACTCCTACCACTAGGAGTGGGCCCTAGGTCTGGCTTCCACCTGAACCCCAGATCTCACATTAACAATGGGAGCAGAAGTCAGGAGCCCTGTAGGGTAGGGGGTGGGCAAGAGAGGGTTGTGTCACTTACTGAACCTGGAGCATACTCAGACATTCCAAACTCACTAGTTCCCCCAGTAATACCCAGCTGTATGTGGAAGGAGCTCTTAGTTGGGCTGGGGCGATCCATCTCCTCTGCCCAATGCTCTCTCTCCTCCAGACCCCTGGAGGAGGAAGGAATTTTGGTTTTCGAGGGAGTATTGCTTTTTCTGGGAGATGGGCAGTGGGTGCAGCCACAAAGGTGACCTCAGCCTGCCACCGGCACCAGCGTGCCCTGTGAGGCCCAGGGATGGCCACCTGGAAGGGGGGATGGAAGGAGGTCATCTCCAGGAGACATTTGCAAAGGCAGCAAGGTGAAAGATCCTTGCACTGGAGGTGTTGCAGTGTTCCCAGAGACAGCCTCCAGCTGCTGGTTTTCTACTAGGGACAGAGGACCTTCCGCTACCCAGGCAAACGCGGTCCCCACTCTCCAGCCCCAGGGTGTGCCTGGCCTATCGGGGCTGGATCCGTCTGCTCGGTGGGCTCTGCAGGGGAGATGTTTAAGGATATTTTCATGGTCCCCCATAGAGGGACATTTCTGACCCCCTGCTTCCTTCCCTTACTGGTGACCTGTGGGCTGTGATTCCCCACTCCAAGCCATCTTTGCTTTCCTGTAAAACCCAGAAAAAAATAGATCTATAGCTGTGTATATATTAGACACAAGATGGTCTCTGGCTCAAAACCCTGGAGCTGCTCAAGTGGCAGAAATGTGGATTTCTCCCTCACTCCTCCTTTCCCCCTGGAGCTGTAGGGGGTGAGGTGGGGGTGCATGTCAGGGTGGGGGTGTATGTCATCCATCCCTGGCAGTCAGAATCACTTACCAATCTGCCAACTTCTCCCATCTCCGCCAGCTCCCTGGACTGGGAGCAGAGAGAGGGGCACTCTAGGGCAATATGTGGGGCACCAGGGAGTCCTGCCCACAGCCCGGTCTCGCTGACCCCAAACTCTACCTCCTCAGGGCACCCCAAAATCACATTCAGAGACACATCCTCTGGAAATGGGAAATGGAGAGGGCTGGAGGGTGGGGGAGCAGGGGAAATTGCAGTGCCTTTTCACCTAGCGACCAGGGTCCCCAGCCCCTTGGGGTGGGAATGGGGCAGACTCCCACCAGTGGCTCCCATCAGTCCCTCCACCACAAGGTTTTTCAACTGAAAGATACCAGCAATCAGGGGAAGGAGGGGGAAGAAACTCAACGGAGCAGGAAACACAAATCCCATAATCCCCCCGGGAAGGTGCTATTGCTCAAAACACCTCTAAGCACAGTTACAAAAATAAAGCAAACTATGATGTCATATAGATATATAGATATTTAGATAAGATAGATAGACTTTATATAGGTTTCTTTATATTTCTCTAGGTATGCAGAGGCAAAGGGCTCTGAATTCCTCACATAAAGAAAACTCTCCCAGTTCCCCTCTCCCCATCCCATCCTGAAGCCCCTGGCAGCCCCACCCAGGTCCCCAACTCCAGTTGCACTTGCACCTCTCACTCCCTCCTCTTCTCTTTATAGAGCTTCCTCTTACTCTTTAAAATAGAAAGGAAGTTCATGTTTATACTCTTCTATGTACAATCTCCATAAAAATGGGCCAGGGCTAGTATTCCACTATGAGATTCCCTCCAGCAGGAATTGCCTGTCCTTCCACACCCTCCACAACTTTGAGAACCCGGGAGAGGGAGGGAGGGAAGGCCCATAGAGGAGTGTGAGCCATGGATTCCAGGCCCCAAACACTAAAGCAGTTCAGTCAGCTGGGGGTGAGGACAGCAGGGAGACAGAGATGAGGCCCAGGAAGGAAAGAGCAAGGGATTGCCACTGGGTCCAATCCACCTGATGCCAGGCTCCTCTCTTGAGCACAACTTTCCCAAGGGAAGGGACAGCTCCAGGTCATGGGGTCCCAGGGCTGAGAGAATATTCTCAGGGCTAAAATGAAAGAGGCTGCGCGCCCCCACCCAACTCTCCTTACTAATATGAGGAGAAGGAATTGCTAGACCCCTCCAGTCCATGGTGTGAAAACCTTACACATCACTGTACAGCATGCTTGCAAAATCCCTAATGGAAAACTTTTCTAACCCCACCCCGCCCACCCAACCCACCCACCCTTTTTCCCTGTCTCACTTCCCCACCCCCATGCACAGTTCTAAACCCCTGGAGCTGGAGAGACATGGAGGGCCTCTTCTCGGGGCCAGGGCCTGAGGGCCAACTGGTGGGCCTGGCAGAGAGGGCAGGGAAGCAGATTGATAATCGGGGCCTTCAGGATCAGTGGGAAGGGGCCGCCACTCCTGCAATTCCTTCCCTGGACTCAGTATGATCTCCACATCCCAATCCCAACACTAGGGGTAGGTCTATGATAAAAGGTTTACACCACCAATGTGAACCCAAATGGTTAGAACTCATTTCACTCAGACTGTCTTGCCCATAGCTTTGTAAAGATGGTAAGGCTGACCCTACTGCTTTCTAGGCAGGTTTAGGTCATTCTCTTCAGTGGTTCACCTCCCACCTCCAGAAGGAGCCTGTAAGGGTTGGGGATAGGTCTTCCCAAACCAGTCTCCAATCTAAACTGGAAGGTCCATTGTCCCTCCAAATGGGGATGGTGGTGGTGGGGTTGGGGGGAAGGGGGATGTGTCTCCCAGAAGCCCAGACCTCCAGAACCTGGAGGGCTATGGTCACCTGCTAATGAAAACCCCTCTTTGCTGGGCAGAGAGAGCCCTTTTGTGAGTTCAGGAGAGCAGAGGTGAGTTATTGGTCTCATGCAGACTCACTGCCAACCAGGCTAGGAGAGAAGGCAGGGGGCAGGTAGAGCTGGGTTATTTCTGAAGTTTAGATTCTTGCCCTGGGAAGAGGTGAGATATTTATTTCCTGATCTCAGCCTTGGAAATGGAGATGTGGGAACAGGCTCTCTACTTACTTCCCAGGCCTGCCTGGCAGGGCAGGCCCCGCCCCCAAACTCTTCTCCTGTCTTGCTGACAGCGCGCAGCTTGAACCTCCTGCTCCTTTTTGGCACTTCCCTGCAGTTCAAGGCAGGGAGTGGAGGCCGGGAAGAGCCAGGCTCAGAGAGACAAGCCCCCACTGAAAATGGGCTCCCATTAGTCAAACTCTGCATGAGACTTAAAGTAACTGCAGACCACCCACCATGGCTCATATAGTGCTCATGAGGGGGTTATTTAGTGGTCTGCAGCAAGCTTGGTTCTTAACAGGCCATTTGGTGGGACTTGCCATATTCATCCCATCCTGAATTCTGGAGGGAACCAGGGGAAGCGGCTGCTTCAATTAATCCCAATCCAGCCTGGGCACACTCCAAAGCTTAATTATGGTAACATTCATTCAGCCCAATGAGCAGAGCATTGTCATGGTGGTTTACATGCAGCCCTGTGGGAAACAGGAAATGTCTCCTCCACCAGAATCCATCAGCAAGGCCCTCACTGGTGGGCTGGAGACCCCTTCTCCAATGCTTTCTGTTCCTGAGCTACTGCTTGCCTAGAGAGCGCTGATCCATTCATCTTATTTGTTGAGCACTTACTGTGTGCAAAGCAGTGTACTAAGTGCTTGGGAGAGTACAATACAACATATTTGGTAGACTTTTGGACTCCCTGCTCACAAGCATCTTATAATCTAAAGGAAGGAGTTGTTAAGGCAGGATTCCTGGGCCCTTCCTCTCAAAGGAAAGACCTCAGCTAGAATCAAAATCCCAGCTGGCAGGAGAAGCCCTCCTCAGGTCTGAACTGCCCATGGGCATCCTGGCAGGGAAGGGAGACAGGGAAGGAAGGAAGAAGGGAGGGTGAGAGGATGAGGGAAGGAGTTTAGGAGGGAGGTGGGATTGGCAGTGAACTGACCCTCTGAACCTCTAATAAGATGAAAGAGTGGACAAGGGAAAGGACCTCCTGTCACTGAGCCTGAGGAACTCTCAGAATAGGTAGACCTTCAGCATCTCAGGGACCACCTGAACAGTGGGGAGAGGGGGACTGTCCAAACTGGACACTGGATGGGGCAAGTCCTGGGCCGAATGAGAACCAAAGCTCTCTCAGTCTCCTCAGGTTCCTCCTCCACCCCGCTGAACCTCAAAAGCCCAGCAGGATGGTTGGTCTCAGGTCAGGAATATGAGATCGCTCGGACCTCAGCCGGGCAACAATCCCCCAGGCAGGGACCCTCCCTCCCTGGTATCTGGCCTCAGCCCACTCCAGGTGACCCTCTCTGCCCGTGGTCTCCTCTTGCCCTCCCATCCCCTCTGTCCTCATCGGGTTCTAAAAGTGCCCTTTCCATTTGGCACTCAGCTCTCTAAGGACTGTTCCTGACCTGGGTCCCGGGATTCTTCTCAAAGACAGCAAACACTCGTGGCCGAGAGTCTCCATTCCTCCCTCCGGGAACTCTAGACTGAGATGACTGGGATGGATTTTAATGCTGGGGCTTCAGGAAAAACTGAGTGGGGCTACACAGGCCTGGCTCTTTCTAATCACGGTCTCCTGCCTCTCCAGTGCCTCCTCAGAACTCCCCCCAAATTCCTTTACATGCAAGTGAATCAAATCTCACATAAAATCCTACCTTTTCTTGGCCTACATTTCTCTACATATTTATAAAATGTCTCTTATATACAAATACTCTCCCAGCCCACCCCAAACCCCACCGGGCCCCAGCAAGTCCTTACTACCGGTCTCAGGCTAAGTTCACCCTGGTTCGGCAAGCATCCTGCCCACAAGGGGGCAAGGGAGAGGCTCTGTTCCCCCCACCCTCTCCCCATCGCAGAAATAGAGGACCTGGCCCATTGCCCCTGCTACAGCAGGGACACCTTTACCAGACCTGGGGCCAGAAAGGTCCGACATCAAGCCCTGGAATGGACTTGATAGAAAAAGAAAATAACGAGGATGAAAAAGCCCAAGAAATATCAACCCTCTTCCCCCAACCTCTGAGCCTCGTCCGGATGCCTCGGCCATGACACCAGAGTGTGAGGGAAGAGCTTGGGCCTTTGGGCAGGCCAAGCTCTCCGGCCCCTGGAGACCGAAGCTTTCCTAAGCCACAAGGAGGGAAAGGGGCCTGGGGAAAATCCTGCTCCGGTTATTTTGGCATTCCCTAACAACCCCCATGGCCTCATCCCTAAGCACTGGCCTGAGAGAGAAGAGGAAACGCAGGATTACAGTACCATAGTACAGTCTAGAATTACATAACCCAACTTGATTTGATGTTGTCGGCCATTTTGAGGTGCAACTCTTACCCAGTGGCCATTTGCTCTCCCTTCAGGGTCAGTATTAAGGTTCCCATTTGCCCCCAGGTGATTTCTAGCTCCCAGGGTGCTGTCTGCCCCATAACCCTAACTCTTCTCTTTCTCTCCCGGCCACTTTCTCCACAATACTGAAGTGGGTTTCACCCAAGAGAAAAATGGTGTTTGAGTTGAGGGGTCAAACACGACATGAGAGAAGAGCAAATTGCTTCGGAAAGAAAAAGATAGCTTCATAGAGGTAACATCTTTCCTGTGATGCTAAAGAACACGGGAAAGAAAGATTTGGGGAATTCTCAGATCTCACCTGGGGGTAACAAAGACCCAGGAATTAAAACTGACTGCAGTCATTCAGGGACAACCCAAAAGGTATTAGTTGTGACATTCAAGGTTTGGTGCTTAGTCAGGCGTGCACGCGCACGTGGACAAACACACACATGCACACACTCCACTTTATCTGACTGCACAATTGCCACCTGTTTCACTTGAAACAAAGAAGTCATTGCGTGCTGCTCCATCTGGTAGGAGTCTCCTTCTGCTCCTTTACCCCCCTCCCTAACCCACTGCCCCCATACCAGAACTGAGCACCACTGCCTCTCAGGAAGACCTGAAGTAGCTGCCAGATCAATCGATCAATCAATGGTATTTATTGAGTGCTTAATGTGTGCAGAGCACGGTACTAAGCGCTTGGGAGAATACGATACAACAGAATCGATGGCCAAAAGAGACCGCTTGCCCGAACAGAAGTTGGCATGAGGCAAGCTCATCCAGAGATCTGAAATGTTCCCACCGATGGAGATCCCCTACCATAACTCCAGGCTGCGGTCTTGAGAGCCAGAGTTTAGGGAGACGTGACCCCCACTTAGCCTGCCAAGCTGAGTCTGCAGAGCAGCCAGGAGAAAGATGAGACAATCAGCACCTTGGCTGGGGAGGGGTGGAAGGTTGTCTTGCTGGTGGGTCTTTCCCTGCCGAATTTTGTGTGTGTTGGTGGGGGAGAGAAAGAGTCGGATATGAGGCTGTGGGTGAGGGATCTACCGTCACCAAAAAAGCAAGTTTCAGTTTTAGATGGTCCCATTCCAGGTCAAAGAGAGTTCAATTCTTTTCAAAGACTCCCAAGAGAAATTAGACCCTCGGGGCAAAATCATGTCTGGTTCCTAGCAGAATCCTCCTTTCCCTTCTGCCCGCTGCTCCAGGACTCTCTGGGTGACAGGCTCCCAACTCCCAGAAAGAGTCTGCGCTATCTAACTTTGTATTCCAAGGAGACACCACTGACAGTGAACCCAGGCCCTACTGCCCGCTCCTCAGTCCCATAGCACCAAAGCTACCCAGAGCTTAGTCGAACAACAGTGAGACAGTTTGGCATGGCCAGGGACAAGGCTTTGCCTCCCTAGGGCTCTGTCCAACCCCTGCCCTCTGCCCATAGATGGAGAAAGACTTACAGGCCCCAGACTTGTCTCTGTTTCTTCAGTGCCCTCTCCAAAGGGGTGGGGTGAATGGAGCCCAGCATTGGCTGAATCTTAAGGTGGGTAATACCCAGAATGCCTCACCATGACAGCAGGACCTAAGCCACCGGCGCCAAGGCATACTGATCTGGGATCCCTGTTCCCTTTAGAAAGGCCGAAGAAAAGCCGGGAAATCATGCACTCTGGAACCCGCTATCTTACTTCTGTGATTTGGTGGAACCAGGAAGTGGTCTGGCTCCTGAGGGGAAGAGCCAGCCCCGAGGGGGTCCCAGCTTGGCTGGAAGAAGGAAGCACCAGGGGCTTGGCTAGCAGAACCAGCCCTTCTGATTCGGAAGCCCAGGGAGGCCCAGACCAAGGGGAACTGCTAACAGCATGGCAACATTCAGAACACACCAGCCCGGGCCCAGAGGGCCAAGTGTTGGTAGCTGCTTTGACCCTAGAAGGACTCACCTGGCTCTTTGCTACTTGAGAACTTAGTAAAAGCTGCTTCGGCAAAGCCAGGCCCAGACAGAGGGAAGGCCCCTTCCCTGTGTACACCTGGGGAGACAGCAGATTCTTGAAGGAAATGTTTCAAGAAGTTGAGCTTGCTGTTCTCAACTGAGGTGGGGCAGAGTCTCCCCAGACTTGGGAGGAGAACATAAAGCCCAGGAGCAGGGCCAAAGTCCATAAAGCCCAAGGAGGGCAGTATTTTGGAAGAGAGAGAAGAGAGAGAGAGAAATAGAGAGAGAGAGAGAGACACGTGGTTGGAGCCCCAGTGATGAAATGGCAGAGCCTCAGAAGGTAGCCATTGGAACAGGACAGAGAAGAGAGCTCAAAGCAGGGGACACTGCCCTCTCTGGAGGTGGGGAAGCCCAAGAGACCCCTCTCCAGCAGGCAGGACTTGGGGGCCCCTGGCTTCGCTGGATTCCATTGGAGGTGGGGCTGGGGAAGGAGAGAGGGGGACCACAGGACAGGAACAGAGGCAGCCACACCCATGGAGCCCGTGACAGGAATCCTGGATCCGGCCCTGTTCCCGTGGCAGTTGATGTGTCAAAGGAATTAGCTCCCACAGAAGGAGAGAGAGAACTCCATCAGTGGCCTGAAACAGTACTTGGGACAACAGCATCCCAGGGCAGAGACAGTGACAAGGAGAGGCTCCCAGGAGGTCTCCCACAGCTGACTCCACATCTTTTCCTGTAACTTCTTGAATGGACCATAGCTGTAGGGGCCAATCATTTCAGCCTAGCCAGCTTGGGAAACTGGTCCCCACCTGGCAACCCTTCCCTCAGGGGACCAGGGATGCTCCATTGGCACTCAACAATGGTTTCCGGCAGGTTCTATGACAAGGCAGCACTGACCCCCCTCCTCAGCGGGCGGAGACTGCTGGTAAACTCAGTCACCCCTACCTCCTCGAAGAGGAGAAGAGGCAGGGGAAGCTTCAGGTGCAGAGCACATGATTCCATCGCACACAGAATGGCGTGGAAGACCGGGAATGGGTCTGTGACATTGAATCAGAGCTTGGCCAGACCATGTCCTCAACCTGAATTAGGTGGTCTTCCAGATGCCTGACAAACACCCCTTCTTCTACTCTCCCTACACCAGAGAAATACACATAGCATTTTGTCTTCACATCTGGGTTGGTACATGGCATATATACATACAGAAACACACACACACGTTACACACATATGTATCTGTATCTATATCTATATATATATGGAAGCGTAGAAGCCAAGAGGGGCAGACCATCTCTCTTCTAGGACTTGGAAAACAGAAACCAAATTGGAGAGAAAGGTGTCCGAGGAAGCCTCATGGCTTCCTCTCCTCTATCCACTCACATCTCAACAAGCAGGAAAATCCAGGTGGGGCACACGGGGCTACTTCCCCATCCTACCTACCACCTAGTCAGGTCACCCTTCTTCCTGCCCTCCAGCCAATGATCCTGGCAAAACCAAAAGCCAAGAAAAGGCCAGAGCCCAATCCAAAGGAAAGATCACCGGAAGGATCTCTGGGGCAAAGGTGGATATTTCAGCCACCTTGGTGCTGAGGAACCAAAGTAATCCTCTTCCCTGGGGAGGAAGGTTCCCCACCATCTGAGTCCCCATTCCCCATTCCAAACCCACCCCCACACTGTGTCTTATACTCCCTATCCCATGCCTCCCTGTACGCATGTGTGCGCGCGCACACACACACACAAACATACACACACACACACTTACAAACATCCTCTCTCTCCTTCTCTCCACTCCTTTCTCCTGGACAGAACCTTTCCCGTCGTCACTAAGTTACAGCAAGGTGGCATGGCCTGAGTCATCATGGTCTACGCTGTTGAGGATGGCCGTCTGGTCCTCAGGGACCTGGCGGTGGCACAGATCCGAGAAGCGGGCGAAGGGGTCTGGACGAGGCTGTCGCTTCTTCTTGCGGAGGCAGACAGCTTCGTCGGGCCACAGGACCTGAGAGTTGGGAAGTTGCTGAACTTGGGAGGCAGAACCGTCTAGGGAGAGGAAGAAAGGGTGGCGTCTGGGAAGGCCGAAGGTGGCCGCACCTTTCTGCCTCCTTCCCCACCCCGCTGGTTTATTCCACCCGAAAACACAGGCTGCCCAAGACTCTGATAAACCAGGCTGGATGCAGACAGAGCCATTGCCAGGATCTGGCAGTTGGCATTACTATGATTATTAAGATATTTGTCAAGTGCTTACTATGTATCAATCACTGTTCTAAGCTCTGGGTAGATGCAAGTTAATCAGGTCACACATAGTCCCTGTACCACATGGGCCTCACAGTATAAGTAAGAGGAAGATCAAACACTGAATTCCCATTTTACGGATGAGGAAACTGAGGCACAGAGAAGTTAAATGTCTTGTCCAAGGTCACACTGCAGACAACTGGCAGTCAGAATTAGAACTCAGGTCTTCTGACTCCCAGGTTCATGCTCCTTCTACTAGGCCACACTCCTGGCCCTAGGCAAGTAACAGCTGAGTGACGGAATGAGGGGGTGAGTTGCAGAGGAAAACTGGGAATCAAGAACATGTCCAGAAAAACCTTCGTCTCTCCAACTCAGGCAACTCCCCAGCCTCTTCCTCCTACTTCCTCCTTCTAGCCCAAATCTGGAGAAGGTGACAGACATGTCATTCTAAACCATCATTCTGCACACATTTGCACATGCTGCTGGAGAAGCAGCATGGCATAGTAGATAGAACATGGGCCTGGGAATCAGAAGGTCATGGGTTCTAATCCCGATTCCTCCACTTGTCTGCCATGTGACCTTGGTCAAGTCACTTCAGTTCTTTGTGCCTCAGTTATCTCATCTGTAAAATGGGGATTGAGGCTGTGAGCCCCACATGGTACAGGGATTGTGTCCCAATCGATTTGCTTGTATCTACCCCAGTGCTTAGTACAGTGCCTGGCACATAGTAAGTGCTTAACAAATACCATCATTATTATTATTATCTTCCCACTCCTCAAAAACCTCTGATGGTTGCCCCTTCCTCTCTGCATTAAGCAGAAACTCTTCACAGTTGACTTCAAGACCCTCAATCAATCAATTAATCTTATTTATTGAGCACTTATTGTGTGCAGAGCACTGTACTAAGCTTGGGAGAGTACACTCTTACAGAGGTGACAGATATATTCCCTCAGTCAGCTCTATCCACCTTACTTATCCTCATTCCTTTCCAACTACACCAGCCTGCACTTTGCTCTTCTCAAGCCATCCTGCTCCCTGTGTCTTGTAAACAAGAATAATAATAATGATAATAATAGTAATACTAACAATAATAGTATTTGCTAAGTGTCTGCTCTGTGCCAAGAACTGTTCTAAGTGCAGAGAAAGATACAAAATAAACAGGTGGGACATAATTCCTGTTCCACAAAGGGCACAGAGTCTAAGGGAGAGGCGAACAGGTACTGAATCCCATTTTACAGATGAGGAAACTGAGGCCTAGAGAAGTTAAATGATTTGCCCAAGGTCATCCTGCAGGCAAGTGACAGAGTCAGGATTAGGACCCAAATCAAGAGCCAGGATTAGAATTCAAGTCACCTATCAGCCTTGTGCTCTTTCCATTCCTTGTTCTTCTGTCCTCGTTCTGGACTCTCTTGCCATTCACCTCTTGTTCTCGCCCTCCCTTCTGCTTGGAATTTCCTCCCCTTCAAATCTGATAGACCACTGCTCTCTCCATCTTTGAAGCCCTTCTGAAATGCATCTCCTCCAGTGGGCCTTCCCTGAATCGTCTCTCATTTCCTCACCCTATTTCCCCTATTCCCTCTTCCCCACCGCCCCCCACCCCCAGCACTTCCCTGTCACCTAAACACTTAGATATTCACACACCCCATTCCATTTTGTAAATATTTTTACACTGTTGCTTTTCCCTACCAGTAATTTACTTTAGTGACTGTCTTCCCTGAGAGAGTGTAAGTTCCTTGAAGGCAGGATTCATGTCTACAAACTCTATCAAACTTTCCCAAGCACTTAGCACAGTGTTCTGCACAGAGTAAACACCCTATAAATATTACTGATTGATTGATTGATTGAGCCCATTTCTATGTGCCCAGGAAGTGAGATGCATGGTACAACCGGACTCAGAATCAGAAAAAGGTGTATGGGCAATTACTGTGAGATAAATTTTATAACCAGGCCCGA
The DNA here is from genome assembly GCF_004115215.2 of Ornithorhynchus anatinus. Classification (NCBI taxonomy): domain Eukaryota; kingdom Metazoa; phylum Chordata; class Mammalia; order Monotremata; family Ornithorhynchidae; genus Ornithorhynchus; species Ornithorhynchus anatinus. The sequence goes on along the minus strand of NC_041738.1, from coordinate 19,889,708 downwards.
ACTGGAATAGGCCAGGTCACCAGAGTGGGCTAAGGGGAGGGCTTGGATCTGATTTCTCAGCCAGACTCCCCACTCGACTTGCAGAAAGAGCTTTGTCAAATCCCATTACTTCTCTCGGTTTCAGTTTCCTTATCAGCAAAATGGCCGCAACATGCCACTCCCTACACTGTGATGAAAGACATTGGCCTCAGCGTAAAACCAGAGAAGACTTAGCTAGAGGTCCCCCTGGCTCTGTCCTTGCTTCTAGACCAGGCTGCCCTTAAGCCACCAGACTCCAAAGGGTCTCCCCTGTCCCGCTAATTCAAAGGGGACAACCACTGACAGTGAAACTCACCCAGAGTGAGCATGTGGCTGAAAAGGCCCGGGGTGGCGGGGGGGACCCACACAATAGGCACAAAAAATGGTCGTCCCTTATTGTGTTGTGATGCTATGTGCTATGTCTGGCACTGTTTTCTCTTTTGTTTTGTTTCTCTCAGTCCTTTCAAAGCTTTGGCTTATAAAGAGCCGCTCCTGCCTGTAGGGCAGCACTCCACACTGGCCTACCTGTTCTTAGAGCTCTCCTGGACAAGAGGTTCCTGGAGATCCCCACAAGGTTTTTTGGAGGCCCACTTCAGCCTCTCAAGTGCTTTTTGCCAACAGTACCTGCAAAGGGAGGATGTTCTAGTCCTTCAAGAGGCTCTTGGAAGGGGTTGTGCTTCTGCTTGCCTTCCACACTGCTAGGCTCTCTAAGGCTCTCCCGTCCTCACCAGCCAAAGTCCAGAGGCCAGGTGGTGGGGGAAGGAGGAAGCAGAGGCCTGGCAATGGCCGTCGGCATACACACACCGAAGGGTATGTTCCCACGGCCCCCAACATGTTTGCAGCAGGGAAAGGATGAGCACGAGGTGAACTGCACTGAACTACCCCACCCAGTGGTCAGAACAGTGTGCCACTATAATTATCATTATTATTACCATCATCATTATTAGGCGGGGAAGCACCACCCTCCCATCCTGTTGCAGCTCAGCTGGACCCTAACAGTGTCTAGGAAGGAGAAAAAAGCAAGGACAATCATCTTCAGAGAACATGCTCCACCGTGTCCATCCCTGCCACCATTTTGGCATTGAGGAAAAGTGTGGCAGCCAGGAGGATTGGCCAGGAGAAGGGTTGGGGGCCCTTTAGGATATGGTGGGGTCCAGGCTCAACTCCACTTTTTCCTCAAATGGAGGAACAGTAGGAGATGTTCCATTCCTCAAGGGAAACAGAAAACTTCTATCAGAAGTTGCCACAAGGAAAAGGAAGGTCAAGCATCATCTTAGAAGCAGAGGATGAGGCCCAGAAGCTGCCTAGACACTCTTTCGTACCTATCAGTTTTCATACCCGACCATTTAAGCCCTGACTTTCCCACATAGCCATTTTACCAGTCTCTTCTTCCTCAAAACTGTAAATGACTTTGTCCCTTCTGAAATCCCACCTGCTCCAGGAGGCTTTCCCTGACTAACCTGTCATTTCCCCACTTTAGTTCCTCTCTGAACTGTCACTTCAGCACTTTTACATCTTTTAAGCCCTTGGATACTCACCGCTATGCTCCCCCAAGGCATCTTTAAAACCTACTGATTGCCTCACTAACTAGTTTATTTTGGTGCCTGCTTCTCTTCTCCTCTCTACATCTAGATTGTAAGTTCTTGGAGGATAGGGACCGTGCCTTCCAACTCTACTGCCCTCTCCCAAGAGCTGAGGACACTGCTTTGCCCACAGTAGGTGCTCAATATAGACTGTTGTTTGATTGGTCCCATCCCAGAAGGAGAGGCCAAAGTGAAGCTCAGACCCAGGAGGCAGGGAGCTGACTTGGAAGGGACAGGGAAGGGACCTGCCTCTCCCAGAGGTACTGCCTGCCAGAAGCCCAGCAAGGCGGGGTCCCTCATACCCCAACCAAGGGCTACCCGCTGTGGAACAGGGGGCCCCCAACTCCAGCTCACCGGATCGTCTTTTAGATTTCGAAGAGCCCTTGGTTGACTTTTTGGGCTTCTTTATCCGTTGGTATTTCAGAGCTTCGAGCCTCTCAGGTGCAGCAGCATTCCCGGATGCAGATGGACATGTTCTGTAAAGGACAGAGAGGCAGGAGCCGGTCAACCCCCATGCCCTCTCTCCCCCTGGACGAGCCAGCCCGCAGCGAGGCCCCAGAGCTGGGCTCCCAGCTGGCCGGGGAGGGTGAGACGTGCTCATCAGCTCCTGGTCGACAACACAGCTCTCTTCCTCCCCGATTCCAGGTCCTTCAGGTCCGGGGGTTGCTGGGAATTCAGTTGTGGCCTTGACTCTCTTCCAGCTCCATCCCTGACGGGGCTCTTGCAGGACACCAATCTGTGGAAGAACTGGGAGGCCTGGAAAGGGGAAACAGCAGCTTTTACGCACCAACCAACCCTTCACCACTGCAATTCTGAAGCAGTTAGAGGGGAGGGTCAGAGAGGCAGGAGGCTCTGGGAAGCCCCTCCACAACATCCTTGAAAAGAAAGAGCCAAAGGCAGGTTGAAGCAGATGTCAGGTGCCCCCAAGCATCCGGTGATGGGCCTACAGAACTCCCTTCCCCAGCCCCCAAAAACTGACCCCACGTCAAGACCCCACCCCTCCCTTCACCATCTACCTTGCGCCAGATGAGGCGGCTCTGGAGTGACCCCTCCTCTGGGGTCATCTGGGCCTCGAGGGGAGATGAAGTCAGACTCCAGAAGAAGGGCAGGGATGAAATGATCAGGAAGTTCTCAACTCCCAACCACCCATCCCGAGGCTCAAGGGGGAAGAGAACTAATTTTTCCTTTGAGCCTGTTGAATCCACACCTTCATTAACCAAACCAAAGGAGCCTGGCCAAGCTCTCGGCCCAGATCCTGGGGCTGGGGACAGTGGGCCCACTCAGAAAATGCCAGATGACAGTGATGATGACAACGATGACTCTTCTGCTGCTGCTGCTGACGAAGATGGAACCCCCTGGCAGTGTTAGATGTGAAGCTCTATTCCTGTATCTTTCTCCTCCTAGCCTGAGCTATGTGAGCCGCTTGGTGCCTGTTCCACTTGGGGTTCTTGTGGCAGGATGGGGGCAAAGATGGGGTTGTGAGGAGAGATTGCCTTGGGCAAGCTGAATGCCCCAGGGTTATGATGAGCAATTCTCCGTTCCCTCCACTGAGGGCAGAGCAGTGGAGAGCTGGCAGGCCTTGGGGCATGTGCTTAGGAGTGGGGCCAAGAGGACTCAAGGAAGAAGGGCAAGAAGCAGTTTGTCATAGGTCAACAGCTTAGGAAGGGACAAAAAAGAGGTTTCCCCTCAGCTTTTTAAACCACCCTCTCTCCACTGAAACACATATGCATCCATGGAACTAGCTTAACTAGACTGTTAGGAGTCAGTCTGGACTTAAAGTCTGCCATCCTCTCTTCCTTCCAGCTTTTGGAGAAACAATATTGCCTAGTGGATAGAAGGAACTGGGTCCTAATTCCGGCTCGGCCACCTGTCTGCTGTGCAACCATGGGCAAGTTACTTAATTTCTCTGTGCCTCAGTTACCTCACCTGTAAAATTGGGATTAAGAGTGTGAGCCCCAGGGACAGGGACTGTGTCCAACCTGATTGGCTTGTATCTACCCCAGCACTTAGAACAATGCTTGACATGTAGTCATTAATAAATGCCATTATTGTTACCATTATCGTTATTTAACTCCAAGCACCACTCCCTCCCCCGCCCCCAGGAAACCGTACATCAGAGGCTCCTGTGCCTTTCCCGGAGCAAACCCAACCATCCCCATCCTGGCTTTTACCCCAGTAGTAGCAGCAGTAAAAGCAGCAGCAGCAACAAGAGCAAAAAGACTCCCTTGACTCGCCAGCCATCAACCCAAAACTAATGACATTCCCCTTACCTGGAATGCCTTCCTCCATCCTCCCCTCCTTCAGAACTCCACCCAAAAGCTCCCTCTTCCATAAAGCCTTATCAGATTAATCACGTCTGTTTCAAGCACAGTGCTGATCACAAAGTAGGCCGTCAGTGAGCACTACTGATGGAGTGATTGGATTGATCTAGACTGGTTCAGTGTCCCCTTTCTTCTTAGCACTTCTGCACATCTCTGCTGCTTGTGCATATGCATTTTTTTTACATCCTATGCCTCTGCTTTGTATCTTTGTAGATTTGACACTTTTAGGTCTTATAGTATGTTTGCATACATCTGGCTGCCTCACCCATTAGACAGTTGGAAATTGGGGGATGGGAGCCAGGTTCTCTTTTCAGGGTTCTCTTCAGGGTCTAGGCTGGACCTCCATCCATAGGGTAGGCTGAGGAATGAGGAGACGGGATTCGGGAAGAGTTGGGGGCTTGAAGAAAGGGTGCAGGAGACTGCTGCCCCAAAAATCCTGAAATAGATCCTTTTGGTACTCAAAGAAAGACCCTCCAGGATTCCCTGAGGGAGTCCTGCCTCAACCAGGGCCCTCCTTGCCCGTAGTGCACTGGCAGGAAAAGTAGACACAGGTATTCACTGACCCAGACTGGGTCCCACTCGCATCTTAGGGAGTCCCTGACTGGGTAGGAGATAAAGAGGTACAGGAGCCAGGGGAGCCAGATTAGAGGTCAGTACTCTCGGAGGTGACCTATCATGGGAAATGGTTAGAGAGTCATCTAGCCTTCACCATCAGAGGAACAACAGGTCACAGCCCCTTAAACCAGGTGGCCCTCCCACAGAACGGATGGAGAATCCATGTCCTTCCCCAAACTCCTTCCTCAATGGCCATGGGTGCTCAGCTGCTTCCAGGAGACGGCTGCTGTCCCCAAGGTGACCCCAGGGGAAGCAGCTGATCTGAGCCAGATTACTTATCATGGGCACAGTCTCAAGGGAAGGCCAGATGGACAGAGAAGGCTGCCCCAGTCAGGTCACTAAACTGACAGACACCCTCCCTTAAGTTTCTGAGCTTGTGCTGATGGCTGAGTGGGCTTAATTCATCTTTACTGATCACAGTCATGCCAGAGCACCTGGTGCCTGCCTCTTTCCTTTGGTCATTCTGGGTTTTATGATGGAACCAGCCAGAGAGGAAGTTTTGGGGGAGTACAAAACTCCCTTCCTATACACGGAGAATCAAGCGTGTACTTGCCTATGGCCTCACCAAAGGGAAAGAGCTTGCCAAATCCACAAGTTTTAAAGGCAGACAGCTGGCAACACCAGGAATACACTTCTCATCCCAGTAGAAGATGATCCCCAGGGACTCTTTCGGACCTGCCGTGCCACCTCCCTTCCCCAACCTGCCTGTTTCTGGGAGGCCAATATCACTCTGCCCTCACATGATGCAGTCAACTCCCTGCACTGCAACCCGGCCAGAGGAGAACCACAAGAGGACCTTGGGTCCAGAAACAGATGCTAACGGCACTTCCAGAGGCCAAATGCTGGCCATTTTGAGGAGGAATAAGCCGAAGAGCACTTAGAGCTTGGTGACTAGTTGTGGCAGGGGCCACTCCGCCTCAGGTCATGTGCCTTATCCCAGGCTCCTGTGAACCTCTCAACACCTGGGCCCTCCAGGAAGACCAGCTCTGTCCCCACGAGGGGCACAGCAGTGAGGTGGGCTTAGGGTACCGCAGGGAACCACTGAACCTGGCAGGTGGGCTTTCCCAGATTATACGAAAACATGGTCACACAAACCTCCACCCAGCTGTGTCCACAAAGTTTCTTACACATTTATTTTAATGTGTCCGCCCCCCCGCCCCAGTAGACTATTAGTGCTTTGTGGGCAGGGATTGTGTCTGCCAACTCCAATGTACTCTCTTAAGTGTCTAGTACAGTGCTCTGCACACAGTAGGTGCTTAATAAATACCATTGATTGACTGATTGATTGATGGCCCTGGGGTCTTAAGAAGCCTAAGTTTTCAATGACCCCTCTTGATCGATGGTAGTTATCAAGAACTTACTATACGCAGAGCACTGTAATAAGCGCTTGTAAAGAAGCCAGAATCTCTGGCCAGGCCCAGATGCCCCATCTCCAGGCCAAACCAGAGTAGCCAAGTACCCCAACCAAGAGACTGCAAGGTGCAGAAAGCAATGATGCCAACTAGAAGAGGAAGGTCAAATGCCACCTTGTCTCCATCCCTTGTATCTCCCCAACAGCAGCAGCAGAAAGAGCAGCAGCCGGGGCACAGGCATCAGTAGGTAACAAGCTGTTAACTCTCTGACCAGCTTCCGAGCCACCCTCGCTATCCTGACTTCACTGAGGCTGAGAGATGTCTCCTGCTCAAAGGAAAGGCCCAACCAGAGGAACCAGGAAGTCCCGGCCCATCCCCCATTCTAATGGCTAAGTCAGTTCTTGCCAATCTCTGCATCGCGGTCAGAGCAGGGAACAGGACCATCTGTGCCCAATCCATGGGCTTGGCCTGGGCTTCCGGGTGGCACCTGGCTTCTTCTGACTGTGACGTCAATCCTCTGTGAACCTTGGCTGGCCCACTAGCCCCTCCCAGCCCCAGGAAAGCTGGGCGTCTCCTGGGTTCTCACAACAGCCTCCCATTCTCCAACCACTCTCTGGCTCCCTGACCTAGGCAAGGGACTTCCCAGCCCAGTAAAGAAATATCAATAGCGCCAGCTGATTCCTTTCCTTCTCCGGGGACCAGGCCATCTCCAGACTGCTGAGGGGGAGGTGGGGTTTGGGGAGGGGAAGTTGGGGAAGCCAGAAGCACATTGGACCAGCCCCCTCTTCCAAGGCTACCTGGCTCTTGCCCCATACCTCACCCTAGGACAAAGGAGAGAGGGGAGGGGAAAGGAGGGAGAAGACGGGAGAAGAAGAGTGGGGAGAAAGAAAGGAAAAGAGAGAGACAAAGAGGAAGGGAGAGCAAGAGAAGAGAGACGGAGACAGACAGAAAGAAAGAAAGAAAGGGAGCATGTAGACACTAGAGGCGTCACACTTTTCTAAGCAAGACAGAGGAGAGTGGAAACAGCAGAACAGAGAATCTCTTCACTGTCCCCAGGAGCTCCAGCACCCAAAATGAGTCTCTAGAAAGAAGCAGGGAGGGTGAAAGTTGGCTCAGTTGCCTGTCTCGATGTTCCTACTTCCCCCAGGATCTGATTCTGGGGCAGGAAGGCCTGGCCTTGCTTGCTGTTGGGACTCTCTGGGCCCAAGAACCAGGAGGGACTCCCCAGTCCCTGTGGGATCTGATTTGGTCATCATCACAGGGAGATGGCAGTATTCTCTTCATCGGGTGGGTGGGGTGGGGCCGGAGGGTGAGGACAGCAGTGACTGGGGATCAACAAGAGGGAGCGGGAAGAAGGAGGATGCATTCAGCAGCACCGGTGCCCATGGGCAGTGATGGAGCTCAGCCTCCCGGTAGTCCGGATCTGCAGTGAGAGCCCAGGTCCATCCATCCATCCACCCATCCATCCATCCACCCATCCATCCATCCACTCGACCATCCATCACCGGGTGTGCGGCGGCTGGCTCTCCCACCCACATGGCTGAGACATGACCCGGAGTGAGAGTCCTAACTGCGGAACTGCTCTCTACCACCCTAAAAACTGCAGTGCCAGGCCCAGCCAGCCAGCCACCCAGCCGGACGGAGCAGTCCAGTGCCCCTCAGCCACTGCAACTCAGAAAGAAAGGGCTGGTAGCCTCCACCTACTGCCCCAAGGCCTCCTAACCTGGGCAGCACCCCTGAGAACAATGCCAGGAAGCAAGACTGAGTGCAGCAGGCAGCATGATACGGGGGAGCGGAGGCAGCAGGCAATGTGATGCCAGAGACCGGTAGCAGGGGGCAGTGTGACGCTAGCGATTGGGAGCAGTGGGTTGTGTGACGCCAGAGACCGGGGCAGCAAGCAGTGTGATGCTGGGGACCGGGAGCAGTGGGAAGTGTGATGCCAGAGCCCAGGAGCAGGGAGCAACATGATGCCAGAGACCAGGGGCAGCAGGTAGCATAAGAGAGTAAGCAGTAGCATAAGCAGGTAGCATAGAGAAGCAGCGTGGCGCAGTGGAAAGAGCACGGGCTTTGGAGTCAGGGCTCGTGAGTTCGAATCCCAGCTCTGCCACTTGTCAGCTGTGTGACTGTGGGCAAGTCACTTAACTTCTCTGTGCCTCAGTTCCCTCATCTGTAAAATGGGGATTAAGACTGTGAGCCCCACGTGGGACAACCTGATTCCCCTGTGTCTACCCCAGCGCTTAGAACAGTGCTCGGCACATAGTAAGCGCTTAACAAATACCAACATTATTAACATTATTATAATGCCATGGACCGGGGAGCAGTGGGCAGTGGGATGCTGGAGACTGGGGGCAGCGGGTGATATGATGCCAGAGACCAGGGGCAGAGGGCAGTGTGATGCCGGAGACCAGGGGCAACAGGCAGTGTGATGCTGGGGGCAGCGGGCACCTTGATGCTAGGAACTGGGGACAGTGTGATGATGGGGATGGGGGGCAGAGGCAGTGGGCCTCTTGCTCTGGCATAAGCCCTGCCGATGAGCCCCCACCCCTGTCCCGCCACCCTGGCCGGACTAACACTCAGAACAGCCCAGAGAACTGCTCCCCCTGCAGCTACCCTGCCCAAGGAAGGGGAAGGACACTCTTGGGCACCCACTGGAAACAGTGAGGGTTGGCAGAGAGCCTGGGAGGGCCAGGGACCAGTCCCCAGGAGGCAGTAGGCCTTCTCCACTGGACCCACTGATGGCAGCTGGGAGAGGAGCAAGGACTCAGCTAGGCCCTCAGCCTTATGCCCACCTGGCTGCCCCCAAATAGCTCCACACCCTGGAGCTCTTCCCCAAGAAGGTGGCCAAAAAGTTCAGAATGGTCACTAAGGGCATTTGGGCCCCATCAGCTCCCAGGAGAAGCCCACTCTCCTGGTCTGGAGCAGGGGTCTCCAACCAGGGCTGGGGGGTGTGTCCGGCTGGGGCAGGTGTCAGAGGAGGCCCTCAGCTCCACTGTGAAACCTCACTTGTGCTGAGGTGATGTGCCAACCCAATTTGTTACTCATTTGCTACAGAAAATTCTTAAATCTCTTTTATATAAGAGGGACCTTAATGTTGTTCCAAGTGCTCTAGTTCTCCTTTCTGGGTCTGTCTGCACCCCCAACTCCCCGGGAGCGGCCCAGAATGGCAGAGGATAGATAAGGGGGCTCTCCAGGCAGAGGCAGACAAGCTTGCAGAAGAACCTAAAGTCCAGGTCCATGCTGGGAAAGTGGGGACACCTAGAGAAGAGGCTGAGGCTGGGCTGCTGGGGGGACAGTGAGAAGGTTGGGAGCTCCTTTGAAGGGGGTGGGGGGGCAACCTCAGAGGTCTTCTCATTCCAATGAGGAACAGCTTTCCCCAGGCGGGAATGCCCGTGGGCAGGGAGGCTTCGGCAGCAGGAAGGGGGAGAACCCAGAGATCTCTGGGGCTCCCCGGATGTGGATGGGATCGGCGGGGGGGGGGGGGGGGCACCTCCTTGCCAAAGCAAAGGCCGAGGGACGAGAGTCCCAGGGGAAGGAGCTGGAAGAGGGGGAGGGTAGGCTGGTATGGGTATCATTGGGGAAGCTGAGAGGTGGTGGGGCAGCGGGGGGCTCCCAGGAGGGCACGTTCCAGGCAGAGGTAGGGTAGGCCTTAGCCCCGGGTCCTGGGTACACTTTGCACCCACCGACTGGCCAGTGGAGACCAGGATGGCCCAGGGAGGGCTCTGATCGGGAGCGGAGGGAGAGCTGGTCCCGGGGAGGGGGTGGGGGGAGGGGGGAGGGCTGCAGCCAACTGGCGGCCCCCGCGCAGCCCGCATCGGGCACGGAGGTGGAAAGGCCAGCACAGAGCAGGGACCTGAAGCCAGCGAGAGCCAAAGAAGCGAGGCCGTCCGACCCTCCCCCGCCACTTCCCACTCCCTGCCAGCGGGGAGCAGCAGGCGTTTCCCCTCATCCCCACCCCCCATACCCCCCCAAAAAAGGAAGGCAGTAGCAATGGCCCGGGCTGAGCCCCGTCCGTCTGCCCTTCCATCCGTCCGTCCGTCTGTTCGACCGGCCCCCCCCCGGCCCCCGGCCCGGAGGCCCCCTTACCTATTGAGCTGAGGAGAGGCTTGTCTCGACAACACTGCCCAGATAGCTGAGATCAATCAGAAACAAAGCAGTTATCAACACCCGCTGGAGCCCCCGCCCCGCGCGCTTGGACAGACAGGGCGCCCCCCTCCCGCGGAGGGAAGCTGTCGGGGGCCGGGATGCCCGGGGAACTAGAAAACCAACAGACGGGGCTGGGAGATGGAGCAAGGGGACGGGGGAAGAGACAGAAAGCCAACAAAAGGGAGGAGATGGAACACGGCGGATGAGGACACGCAGACCGCACAGACGACAGGGCTGCCACACTCAGTCAGGGTCCGCTGTCCACCGGCGCCGGCGGCTTGGGGCCGGGGGGCTGGGCCTGGGGCCGGGGCCGGGGCCACGGGGCTCCACGCTAAGATCTGCTGTAGGTTTGGCTTCTTGGGGGATGCCCACTCGGCCCCTCAAGCTCCCTCCTCCTGTTGCTGACAGTAACCAGCAGGGATGCCTGGGGAGGGGGGGTGTTGGGGGTGGGGCAAACTTGCGTTTTCCAGGAGTTGGTTCGGGCAGCGCAGGTTCCCTCCCCGGGGAGGCGGGGCTTCAGCCCCCACCCTCTCCTACCTACGTTCAGCCCAGCCTTCAGGGATGACAAACTCTCCAGCACCCTGCAAAGCCCTACTACTTCAGGGATAGAGGTCAAAGCATGGAACCAGAGAGGGACAGAGAGAGAGAGGGGGCGGGGGGAGAGGGAGGGAGACAGAGACAGAGAGAGACTAGGGGGACCTAGCAGGCTGTTCCAGGACGTCAGACCCATCAGAAGGAGGAGACGGAAAAAGGAGGTAGAAAGAGACAGGGAGTGAGTGAGAGACAGAGAGAGAGAGAGAGAGAGAGAGAGGCAGAGAGAGTGACCAGGATTCGGAGAGAGGGGGAGAGGGGGGAGGGAGGGAGAGAGGGAGGGGGAAGAAGGGGACAAAGCGTGGGGAGGGCAGGAGGAGGAAAGGAAGGAAGGAAGGAGGAAGGGAAGAAAGGAAGGGTCCTGAGCGGAGGAAGAGAGGCAGACGCTGGTCCCAGGGAGTGGCCGGTACCTGGACCACCAGCCGCCGCTACAGTTTAGGGCGCGCTCTTTCGGCCGGGACGATCGCAGGGACTTGTCTGTCTGTCTGTCTGTCTGTCCGCGGCGTCCTGCGCTGCCGGGGACCCCGCGGCCGGGTCCCGCCGGACCGCCGGCCTCAGGGCCCGCCACCGCCTCCCCGGCCCCAGGCCCCGGGGCCCGGGCCGCCCGTCCGGACGGGCCGAGGGTCGGGAGCCGGGGGGCCGGCGCTCGCTCGGCCCGGGGGCAGGAGAGGGCGTGCCGCCGGCCCCCGCCGCCGCCCCTTCGCCGCTCCAGGGACGTCCCGCTCCAGGCTCCTGCTTCGTGAGTACAAGGGAAGAGTGAGCCGGGGGCCAGGGGAGGGCGGAAGACGGACGGACGGACGGACGGCGGCCCTGATCTGACCCTGGACGTCCCTGTCCATCCACCCCCCGTCTCCCGCGCCGGCCCGCTCGCTCCCGGGCCGGGAGAGCGCAGGGGGCGTCCGTCCCTCCGGCCAGGGGCAGGTCCCGGAGCTCCGCGGCCCCCGCCTCCGGCCAAACTTCTCCAGCACGGATAGTGGGCCCCGTCCCGGCCCAGGGTTCTCTGCCGACGGCGTGCCTGGCCGGGCCCGCTAATGCTCCTTCCTGGGAGAGGGTGGCGGGCCCCTCCGCTCCTGGCCGGGACGCAGGCCCCCGCCGGACCCCGGCGGACCCTCCTCTCCCGACAGCAGGTCCTGCAGCAACTTCCGAAGGAGCCCTGTCTCCGGGGTGGACGGGGGCGTGAGGGGACGGGTGACGGGTAGGGAGAGAGGAGATGGGCGGGAGGGTGAGGCGAGGGGGCGCGGGGCGGTTGGGTGAGGCGGGGGCTCACTCACCCTGAAGCAGATGGCGGCGTGGGGGGCGGGTCCGGACGGAAGAGCTCCTCGGCCATCCTCCGCGGGGCGGCGGGGGCCGGCCCGAAGACGTCCAGCCGGTCGGCGGGCCCCGAGGGCCCCGGCGCTCCCGGCGGCCCGGGCGGCGGGGAGGGGTAGCCCGTGGCCAGGGTGGTGAAGGCCATGGTGGGCCGGTAGCCGGGGCTGCCGCCTCGGCTGCTGGGGGCCGGGGAGCCGGTGGACGGGCTGGACTTGCGGGAGAAGCTGCCGGCGGCCGGCGGCTGCAGGGCGATCTCGGCCCCGTCGCTCTGCTGCTGCTGCTGCTGCTGCATCTGCTGCTGCTGCTGCTGCTGCTGCTGCTGCTGCATCTGCTGCTGCTGCAGGAGGCCCGGGCGCGGCCGGGCCCGGACGGCCAGCTCGGGCGAGCCGCCGCGGGAGCCCAGCGGGCTCTGGGTCAGTGGCGAGAGGCGTGCGGGCTGGAGGACCACCTGGTGGAAGCTGGGCTCGGCCCGGCGGGCCGGGCGGGGGCTGGGCCGGGGCCGCGGCTCGAACCACCGGGTGTCCAGGCCCAGCGCGCCGCCCGCGCCGCCGTGCCCGCCGGGCTCGGCCCGCTCAGAATAAGGCAACACCGGAATGCCCATACCCTGGCTGGTATGTCTCAGCTGCCCGTGGCCGCCCGGGGATCTGTCCGGCCACCGGGCCGCGGCTGCGGCGGTGGTCACCGAACCCCGGCCGGGGGACCGGCCCGCCCAGCTCTTGGGGGCCTCCAGGGCCAGGATGCCCGGGTAGGCGGTGGGCACGTGGAGGGAGGAGGGCGGCGGCGGCGGCGGCGGGCCTCCGCGGGCAAGGCAGGGCTGGCCGTCGGCGGCAGGGTCCCCGGGCCCGCCCCCGGGGGTCAGCTGGTGCCGTAACATGAGGGCGGGGGCCTCCAGGCCTCCGAGTGCGAAACCGGCCCGGGCCCAGGGCTCCGGCGAGCGGCCGCCGGTGGGCGTCTGCGTCAGGGGCAGGGGGCTGCTGGACGCGCTCTCGCCATCTTCCTCGGGGATGGTGGCATGGCCGAAGGGGCCCTCAGTGGGCAGGGCCGGCGAGGACAGGGCCGAGCTCAGGGGGCTCCCCGCCTCAGGCAGGTAGAAGGGCGGTGGCAGCGACGGTGGCGGTGGCGGCGGGTCCAGCTCGATCTCCCCAGGGCTGCTGCTGCTGCTCAGCAGGTAGCCAGGGTAGAAGTGGGCGGTGTGGAAGGCCCGGGTCGAGGCCGAGGCCGGGCCCGGGCCCGGGCCCGGGGCGGCTGCCGGCAGCCGACCCTCCGCTGCCCGGGGCTGGAAACGCGGGCTGTAGGCCGGAGGCTGCAGGTAGGAAGACTCCCGGCTGGAGGACAGCGGGGTCAACTGGCCCCTCAGTCCCGCCACTGAGGCGGGCACCAGCGGGTCGTCGGGCTCCTCGTCTGACTGGCGGAAGTCGGGGTAGCGGTCCGTCTCCTGGGCGAAGGGGAAGCCCTCGATGCGCCTCGGTTTCAGGGCCGGCTCCATGCCTGCGGCCTCCATGACGAAGCGACCGTCAGGCCCGCGGCTGATGAGCTCGATGGGGGTGGTGGCTTCGGCCTCCGCCTCGGCCCTGGCCACGCTATACTTCTTGCTGCTGATGGCGCGCTTCGTCTTCTTGTACAGCGACAGCTCCTTCTCCTTGCCGGGGCTCAGCACGGGCTTGCCTGGGGGGCAGCTCTGGTCGTCGGAGGACTCGGAGGGTGCGCGTAGGGTGCGGACGCTCTCGGGGCTCGCCTTCCCGGAGGACAACCTGGGGACGGACCGAGCAACAGTGACAGCCGGGCCGGACCCCGGGAGACTAGGCCGGGCCGGGCCAGGCCGGGCCCTGCCCTGGGGGTTTCAGGGCCTTACCCACCCCTGACTGCTCTAGGCCAGGTTCGGCCCGCCAACCCCAGAAGTGCCGGCCGAGTGGCGACCTCTGAACTCTAGGGCAGGAGGGGCTGATAACGAACGTGGGCCCGCCGATCAACTTCCTAATCTTGCATCCACAGATTGGGGCCTCTCGGGCCTCTGGGATTCAGGGGGTAGGGGGCAGTGAGGGTTTTAATTGGATGCCCATATGGGATGTGAACTTGAGCTGCGGGTGAAAGGGACCGAGGTCCCTGTGTCCCTCGATGGTGGCTGCTGTGGAGCTGGGGGAACGGACGGAAAGAAGCTAATGGGGAAGATCCCTTCTCCAAATGGAGAAGTGCCCATCCAGGCACTTGCCATGTCACATCTCAACCGCTGCTGCCTCAGCCTCCTCACCGACCTCCCTGCCTTCAGCCTCTCCCCTCTCCTGGCCATACTACTCTCTGCTGTCCAGATCATTTTTCTAAAAAAAAAATCACTCTGCACACATCACCCCACTCCTCTCATCCCTCCAATGGCTGCCCATCCATCGCTCTATCGGGCAGAAACTCCTCGTCATCAGCTTTCAGGCATTCAATCCCCTAGCATGTAAACTCACTGTGGGTAGGGTAGGTGTCTACCAACTCTGTTATATTTTACCCTCCCAAGTGCTTAGTACAGTGCTTAGTACAGTGCTCTTACCGCAGTCACCAATGATCTCCTTCTTGCCATATCCAAAGGCCTCTACTCCATTCTAATCCTCCTCAACTTCTCAGCTGCCTTCGACACTGTGGACACTGTGGACCACCCCCTTCTCCTGGAAACATTACCCAACCTTGGCCACACTGACTCTGTCTTCTCCTGGTTCTCCTCTTATCTCTCTGGCCGTTCATTCCCAGTCTCCTTTGTGGGTTCCTCCTCTGCCTCCCACCCCCTAACTGTGGGGGTCCCTCAAGGTTCAGCTCTGGGTCCCCATCTGTTCTCCATCTACACCCACTCCCTTGGAGAACTCATTCGCTCCCGTGGCCTCAACTACCACCTCTATGCAGATGATACCCAAATCCACATCTCCAGCCCTGATGTCTCTCCCTCTCTCTAGTCTCGCATGTCCTCCTGCCTTTGAGACACCGCTACTTGGATGTCCTCCCATCACCTCAAACTTAACATGTCCTAACCAGAGGTCCTTATCTTCCCACCCAAATCCTGACCTCCCCCTGATTTTCCCATAACTGAAGATAGCACCACCATCCTTGCCCCAAAGCCCCTAACCTTAGACATTACCTTCAACTCCCCTTTCTCATTCCACCCACATATTCAATCTGTCAGTCCCACCTTCACAGCATCGCTAAAATCTGCCCTTTCCTCTCCATTCAACTGCTGCTGTGTTAATACCATTACTCATCCTGTCCCGCCTGGATTACTGCATCAGCCTCCTTGCTGACCTCCCAGCCTCCTGTCTCTCCACTCCAGTCCATACTTCACTCTGCTGCCCAGATCATTCTTCTACAGAAATGTTCAGGACATGTCACCCCCATTGAGTTTTCTCAAAAAACTCCAGTGGTTGCCCTACCGCATCAAGCAAAAACTCACCATTGGCTTTAAAGCACTCCATCACCTTGTCCCCTCTGACCTCGCCTCACTTCTCTCCTTCTACAACCCAGCCCACACACTTGGCTCCTCTAGTGCTAACCTTCTCAATTTGTGTCGATCTTGCCTGTCTCACCGCTGACCCCTAGCCCACATCCTGCCTCTGGCCTGGAAGGCTCTCCCTCCTCAAATCTGATGGACAATTACTCTCCCCCACTTCAATTCCTCCAAGAGGCCTTCCCAGACTAAGCTCCACTTTTCCTCATCTCCCACTCCCTTCTGCATCACTCTGACTTGCTCCCTTTGCTCTTTCCCCCTCCCAGCCCCACAGCATTTACGTACATATCTGTAATTTTATTTATTTGTATTGAGGTCTCTCTTCCCCTGCCTCTACACCACCAGCTCATTGTGGGCAGGGAACGTCACTGTTTATTGCTGTATTGTACTTTCCCGAGCACTTAGTAGAAGGTTCTGTACACAATAAGCGCTCAATAAATTAATTATAAATAAATAAATGGTTGATTGAATGAGTGAATGAATGAATGCTCTACACAGAGTCAGTGTTCAATAAATGATTGATCGATTAAATCTACTCTTCCCCTACTATCTTTACCCTCCACCCAACGACAACCCAGCCCTCACATTCCATTCCTCTAACACCAGTTTTCCTTACTGTGCCTCAGTCTTGCCTCTCCCCATCAATCCTTTGCTCACATCCTTCTTCTTGCCTGGAATCTCCTCCTCCTTTATATCTGACAGACCACTTCTCTCCCCATCTTCAAAGACCTCCTAAAATTGTATCTCCTCCAGGAAGCCATCCTGACAGTTTACCTCTCAGTTATCCACCCAACTCTGCCTCCCCTCTGCATGGTCATCTACGCTCTTGGGTCTACACCCCCTTAAGCACACTGATCGCCACCCCACAACAGCACTTAGGTATATATCCTTATACTCCACCATTTCCCCCATCTGTAGTAATTTTAATGTCCATCTCCCGCATTAGACTGTAAGTTCCCTCAGGGCAGGGATCGTATCTACCAACTCTATTGTATGGTACTCTCCCAAGTGCTCAGTACAGTGTTCTGCATCCAGTAAGTTCTTTTGTGTTTTGTTTTGGTATTTAAGTGCTTACTATGTGCCAAGTACTGTACTATGTGCTGGGGTAGGTATAAGATCATAAGGTCCCACATGGAGTGTACAGTCTAAGAAGGTGGGATAACAGGTAACAATAATAATAATGTGGGTATTTGTTAAGCGCTTACTATGTGCCAAGCACTGTTCTAAGCGCTGGGGGAGACAGAGGGGAATCAGGTTGTCCCACGTGGGGCTCACAGTCTTAATCCCCATTTTACAGATGAGGTAACTGAGGCACCAAGAAGTGAAGTGACTTGCCCAAAGTCACACAGCTGACAAGTGGCCGGGCCGGGATTTGAAAATACTGAATCCCCATTTTGCAGATGAGGAAACTGAGGCACAGAGAATAATTATTATTATGGCATTTGTTAAGCACTTACTATGTGCAAGACACTGTACTAAACGCTGGGGTAAATCGGGTTGGACGTGGGGCTCACAGTTTCAATCTCCATTTTACAGATGAGGTAACTGAGGCACAGTGCCCAAGATCACACAGCAGACGTGGCAGAGCCTGAGGGAGAACCCAGATCATCTGACACCTAGGCACATGCTCTTTCCATTATGCCACACTGCTTCTCTTAAGTAAGTGTTCAATATATACCATTTATTAATGGTATTTATGTAAGCACTCAGTAAATATCATTGACTGATGGCATTGATCGATAAAAGGATGCTTGGAGGCTTTCTGGAGCACAATGTCTGGTAAGAGGTCTTCACCCCTCCCTCACCGCCCAACCAGCCCAGGGAGCAGGAGGCACCACCACACCCAACAGCAGATGCTTGGAGAAGCAGCCCTGCCAAAAGGCAGCTCATCTTGGGGAGACTGAACTGCCCCAGCTCTTCAGGAGTCCATGAGGTACCTCTGGACCCCCCGAAATGTGCCAACCCATGGGGAGCAGGGGCTGGGGCAAGGCTAAGAGAACTGGGGCAGGAGGGGTCTTCTCTGGGAGGGGACCCAGATGCTTCCTTTGGCTCTCAGGGCAGCGTCCAAGTAGGCAGGGGACTGAGTGGGTACTCACGGGGACTCCAGGCTCTTCCGGCAGTGGGTGATGGACAGCGGAGGGTCTGGAAGGGAATGGAGAGAAATGCTTGGAGAAGTGAGAGCCATCTGGGCAGTGATCCATCACAAACCTGGAAACCACTAACCCCAAGACAGGCTCCACGGAGCCAGGCCTGGCCAGGTGTCGGAGCCAGGCCAGAGGTCACTACTCCCCACTCCTGCAGCCTGGCTCCTGCTGGAGCCATGTCTGCACCTCCAACCAGACCTCTGGCCAGCTTTCTCCAAGGACGAGAATTAGTCCCCTCTATGGCCTGAGAAGATGAGCCCCAACCTTTCGCCAGGCCATGCCTCAACTTCTCCAGGTCTTGCCTGTATTCCTCAGCGTCTCGCCTTCATTCCTTCTCCCCTGCCCACTGTACACCTGCTTCCCACCCAAAAGAGGATCAGTAGTCCCCTCATTTCAGGCCCGGTTCTGGTCAGTAGCGTGGAAATCACTTCAGTTCCAATTCAAACAGCCATTTAATCTGGGAGGTGACTCTGTTCTATCCTTTTCCACCCTGGCTGCCCTGTCCTGCTCTCCACACTCCCGGCTCCTCCCTCGGTGCCCCCACTCCCCGCCCCTGCCCCCAGCCCAGAACTACTTTTGTAACTTCTTTCTGTGTGGCTCCAAAGCGCTTTGCTGGAGTTGTGGAGGGGGAAATAAGGTGAATTTGGAATGCAGGGTGGCACAGAGAGCCCGAGAAAAAAGAGGGGGTGGGGAGGAAGTAGGGTTTAGAAAATACAGAAAGGCATTAGGAGGGGGCGATGGGGCGAGGCAGGATGGGCATGGAAACAATGGAAGGGTTATCCTTAGTTACAGGACAGGACAAAGATCAGAGGTCTAGCTGAGGCAGTGAAAGTGGATTCTTGGATGGGTCGCTGTGTGGTTAAGCCTTTGATCTGGGCTGGCAGGGGTCCAGGCAAAGGGTCAAGGTCTGGACAGTGGGCAAGGGTCCTGGCAATGGGGCAGGGTTTGGGCAGAGGGGCAGGGTAGGGGTCAGGGTCATAGTTTGGGGCCTGGGGAATGGGCTAATGGTGGATTTGGGAATGGGTCAGGGGTCGGGCAGTGGGGCAGGAAAAGTGATCCTCCGGGGGAGGGGCTTCTCACCTTTTTTGCGTTTCAGCTTGCGCTTGCGCTGCTTATTGACGAAGCAGGCGGCCAGGGTGCTGAAGAGGATGGCAGCCGCCAGGAAGCAGATGGTGGCCACAATTCCGGCCAACACAGGGCGGGCTAGTCCGTCTTCCGTCAGGTCGGGTTGCGGGAAGATGTCTGGCCAGAGAGAGGGCAGGGAGGCTGGTGAGCCTTGGGGAAGTTGTGGGCTGTCTTGGAACCTGCATGCCTTGGGTTCCTCTTCTGTGAGATGGGGTAGGGTGGGGGAGGTCTGTGACCCTTCCCCTGCAGGGTACAGAGAGCTGAGATTGAAGAAATGACTGCAAGAAGAGGGAAGGGAGGACCAGGCCATAGGCCCCAGAGAGCAGCACACTGTCCCGACTTGTCGGGACCTGCCGGACCTCCCAGACTTGCCATTTTGGCTCTAACCATTCCTGTCAGGGCCCGAGTTTGGGATGTGGGAAGGTAGGGAAAGTTGGTGCTGGATTAAAGGAACAAAAGTGCCACTGCTATCACCACTACTGCCATCACCTGGATCCCCAGGGTCTATTTTGAGGCCACCCTGCCTCTTCCATGATCTCTCCTTCTTCCCTACATTTCTGCCTCCTACCTCGGCTCCGGCTGCAGCACCGTAGCCCGAGGGGAAGGCAGCAGGGCAGGCAGAGCAAAGAGGGGGGCTGTCCGTGAACCCTTCAGGAAGCAGTAGGGGGATGCCCACATACACTTCTGCCAGAAGCAGGGGGCCACCTGGCTACAGCAACAAGCCACCTGCATGAGGACTGTATTTAGCTGCCAGCTCTACCCTAAACCTGACCCCAGTCAAGTCTCCCTCTCCTGGGCCCAGCCGCAGGGCTGGGGGGGGTCAGGCGGGCTAAGAAGGCTTTTTTTGAGAGCTCATATTGAGTTCAGGTGGGTTGTCCATGGGACAGGGGTGGCTACAGGTGTGAAACGGAGCCCCCAAGCTGGTGAATCCCACAGGGACCTCCAGCAGGCCATCCTCCCCAATAATTATGAGTTCCAGTCTTCACATTCCAGCAGGCACACCGAGTCTTGAACCAAAGGGGTCATGAAGAGAGGGAAGAAGGCAGAGCAGAATTCCAAGTGGGAGACCCTGAGCCTCAAATACGGAGGAAGAGAGGTGAGGAGTTAGATGGAGCCCATCGATAGATTTTTTTTTTAAAAAAGGACTGTTTCTCCACCCAGCAGGTGGTAAATACATTGTATTCATAACTGCAGGGAGCTGGGATGCTGGAAAGATCAGTGGGTTCAAGAAGAGTTTGCATAATTTAAGGTCAGGAGTGATCCTGGGTTACTTGAGGGATAGTCCACTATTGCTAGAAGACTCAAGAAGGATAAGGTATATTCATGAAACAGTAGGAGATGTTACTAGAGGGGAAAGTAACCCTGTTCCTCCAGGCAACCCACTTTTACTGGTGGAGGCAGTGGATGAGCCAATGACCTGGTTGAGGTTCATGACAACCAACTAGGGCTCTGACATCATTTCCTGGATGCCTAGCAGAGCCTATGTCTCCTCCCCTCATATTCTGGGTTGCTGCAGTATATCAGAAATCAGGAAATCGGGCTGGAAACTACACTGGGAAGCCACCCACCCACTGTCTGTGGTGTCTGACTCAGGGCTCTGCAAATGCCCAGCATGGTTCTCAGAGTTGATAAGCAGCACAACTTGTCATTATCGTTCCTGATGGGAATTAAGGTGAGTGCCACACAATTGTCAGAAGCACTCAAATTGGAAAGCAGGACCAACTTGGGAAGCCTCGGCTTCCTGACCAGGGCTAGCCTGATGGAGGGGCTTTGGGAGCTGCAACTCAGAGCCTCGAGGCAAAGGGGGCCCTGAAAAACTGTACAGACTCAGAAAAATGAACGTACACATCTAGAGGGTATGATTTCATTTGAGGAAAGAACAAATCTTTTTTACTAGCATGTCTTGTTAAAGCAATGTCCAGGAGATGCAAGAGGAACTAGTATAACAGCTAAAGTAAGAAGTAGATTATTTTAAATTAAAATTGTTCTCCACATTTTAAGACTGAAATGTAACCACAGAATGGCTTTATGGTCATTAAAAGGCGAGTTTAGTACCGCATTAATAGGCTCGATGCCAGAATTGCGTCATTTGGTTTCAAATGAGGAAAAAGACTGGTTTTCAGGGACCCAATGAAATCTAACAGCCCCAAGCCCTCAGGGGAAGTTAATCCAGGCCTGACCCTGATGTTTCTGCCAATCCCACTGACAGAGGGCCTGCTTGGGGGTAACACTGAAAGACAGAGGGAAGATGTTATGGAGGTTCCTGCATGGCTATAGCCAAAGCAGTCGCAGGATTCTCACCCTTGTAGTAATAACAATAATTGTGGCATTTAAGTGCTTACTATGTGCAAAGCACTATCAAAGTCCTGGGGTAGATACAATATAAGCAGACTGGATACAGTTCCTGCCCCACATAGGGCTCACAGCCTATGGGAGAGGGAAGATGGGTATTTTATCCCCATTTTATAGTTGAGGTAAATGAGGCACTGAGAAGCAAAGTGACTTGCCCCAGGTCACACAGCAGGCAAGTGGAGGAGCCAGGATTACAACCCAGGTTCTCTGATTCCCAAACTTGTGCTCTATCCACTGGGCCATGCTGTTGCTTAACAACCGCAGAAAAAACAATCCAGGATATGGAAACAAGTTCCCCCTTTATAAATCCAACCCCGACCCCAGAAATAACCTAATGGACTAATTACTGCTAATTGGCCCCAGTAATAGGACTCTGCCTGTCTCAGAGACCGAGGGACAGGAGTCAGCATCTGTTGGAGCCCGGTCACTAGACTCCTACTGCTTCTTTCAGCCCCCCACAACCAGCCGTCGTTCTTCCCTATCATCTAACCCTGCCTGCCTCGGGATCCCAGTGACAATCCTCCACCTTCCTTTCTTTCCCAGGAAACCATCCATCCTCTTGCCTCAGGAGCCCAGCAATAAGCCAACTTCTCAAGGAGCCCAGGGTTGTTGCCTTCCTTGGATGGGGGACCCTCCCATATCCTCCCCAACTCATCAGTTCCAGAGCTGGGTTTCACGCCCCGGCAGGACTGTACAGGGATTGGCGGGGGGGGCAGGTGTTGTGGGGGGAGAAGCGGGGAACCACCTCCTGGATTGCCTCTGTACCTAGAAAAAAGACCCAAATCTCTCCAGGGAAGACTTCACTGATCCCCAGAATGTGCCCAACTCTGGCCATGAAGCCTGGGTCGAATAAAAGGTGAAATTGGGATTTGCAAGTAACATCAGTGTCAGCCTGAGTTTAACATGGAGGTGATTATCACATCCTTGCAATTGTGATTTCCATAGGCTGTGCGGTATCAACGTGTTTGGCCTTGATTAGAGATCTGACTCTCTGTTAGCTATGTGTCCCTTCCCTTCCTGCCCCCAAGGTCAGCGTCACATACAGCTCTACCCTCCTATTTAGTGATGGATTTCTGATTCACAACTTCAGGGTAAAGAGGAGCTGGTATCTCCCTAAAGAGTTTCTCCCTCCCTCTAGTACTGTGAACCCCATGGGGGACAAGGACTGTGCCTGATCTGCTTATACTGCATTAATCTCTGAGACCTCACTCAGCCATAAAAATGCACTAGGGTCTCTCCTCCAGAGTCTCTGGGCTTTTTCTCGCCAGTTTTTCAGGTCTATGGCCAAAGAGGCATGGGGAGAAACTGCATCGGCTGGAGGAGAACCTGGGCAATGGTAAATGGGCTGGGGAGCTGAGACCAATGGACCTGAAGGAAGTAGATGGCTAAGGCCAGGCCTTAACTTTCAAGGGAGGATTATTCTAAAGAAAACATTCTCTTGGAAAAGCTGTTCTCCATCTTCACCAAAGAAAGAACTGAGATATATGTCAATCGCAGCAGATAAGATTTAGGTTCTCCCCCACCGCACCGCGCCCACCCCGGCATGAGGGACTTCCCACATCACAACAGATAGTGGACTACCAGGGAGGCTATGGGCTCTTCTTTCTGGGCCTCTTTAAAGTAATCATGGAGCCCCACAGTGATCTGGCCTAGGCTACAGTTTCCTTCTACCAAAGAATTGACATTCTAAGGATCCTGTGATCTGATTCTGATTTCAATTCAGCTCCCAGATCCTTCCTTAAAATAATAATTGGTACGCGCATTTACCGAGGGCTTACTAGGTGGTAGATGCTGGGGGATCAGTTGGGACACAGTCTCTGTCACACCTGGGCTGATGAACTGCCTAGCTCCATTTTACGGATAGGGAACTGAGGCCCAGAGAGGTTAAAGAGTTTGCCCAAGGTCACCCAGCAGGCCAGAGGCAGAGCTGGCACTAGAACCCAGGACCCCTAACTCTCCCTCCTGTGCTCTTTTCAGTAGGCCCCACCATTTCTGTATAGGAAGCTCCAGCCAGCGGAGTCTCCGGTTGAATCCTGGTCCCCCGGCCCCCGGGCGCCTGCTTTGGGGAGAGCCACACCCACCTGTGCTGGACACCCCGGCGATGTTGCTGGGTTCGCTGACCAGGTCCTGCATGACCGCCAGAACACGGAACTCGTACCAGGTATCCTGCAGCCGGGGAGACCGCAACAGCCCTGGTCAGCCATCCGCCTGAGCCTAAGGCTGACCACATGGCGCCAGAGCTGAGATGGAGGAGTCAGAGAGACTACAGATGGAAGTCTAGGGCTGACCAGAGCGACTCACGTGCCTACCTCAGGGAGAGGGCGACTCCAATAAGGTGGGAGTGGAGCTGGGGACCTGAAGGGCTTTTTTACCTTCCAAACAGTCCCCATTAATGAGCCAGATGTGTCACCCTATGTCTCCCACCCCAAGAATCAAAGGGACTGTGATTGAGCCCCTTCAGAGGGCAGGCCCTATGGAGATAGATGGCAAGGTGATCTGGCTAGACTTGAATGAATCATCAGGCCTCAGGTGAGCATGTGGGCAGGAGCAGGAAATAGCTGAATGCAGTGGAGTTGAAAGGCCTTTGCCTTTCACCCTCAGTTGGGTTGGTCCAATCTGACCACTTCTACTCCCTTGGCATTCCTCAATCCCTGACATCCTGGGCTGAACCCACCCCCTTTCTCTGAATATGAGGAAGAGGGACCATTTTCTGACCAGCAAACAATAGAGAGATCTATCGCTCTGTGTTAGGCACAGCCAGGCCACTGTCACTGGGGGAGAGGAGAGGTCATCTGAAACCAGCAGAGTCTACCTTGACCTCACAACCCCTGACCTGAGACAGGTCCTTAGCAAAGAAGTCGCTGTCAGTCCCCAAGATGGCATCGTCCAGGATCTCCCAGTGTTCCCCGATCCGGAACTCCATGATGTAACGGTCGATAGGAAAACTGTGATTGGCCGGCGGAAGCCACGCCAACAGGACACCCTGCTGGGTGCGGTTGGCTGTGAGGCACCTCGGTGGGGTAACCAGCACCAGGGGTTCTGGAGTTGTGATCGGGAATGCTGTGAGGAGGTGAGGAGAGAAAAGGTGGTCAGCTGGGATCCTGGAGAGGGGATGCCCTCATCTCAGAGAATGGTGCCCACCCCCCAAAGCACTGTCCCCTTATCCCTATGGCTGTCAGTCTGCCACTTCCCCAGAACCCACCCTTGGGGAGCCAGGGGCCAGTGGGGGGTGGGAGGAGGAGGAACTCCAGAGAAAGGCCACAAGGATCAGCCTTTGGCTGCAGAGTCTCTCCTAGGACATGGTGACACCAGGAAGATTTGATTGTCTTCTGACACTGTTGACCTTGTGAGCTGGAGTTGTTCATGGGAAAGGATGATTCTGGGAGGAAACTTGTAAACCTCCTTGCCCATCCACTCACTGCAGGGAGTTGGGGAGTCACATCTGTCCATCCCCTCCTGCCACCGGAGGGTGGGGCACCCCGGCCAGGACAGTGGGGTTGGCGGGGTAGGGAGGGTGCCTACTGATGAGGAAAAATCTCCAGAAGTGGTGGGAAGGTCTCCCTCCACCCCACATCTGCAGGGGTTCATCAGTCAGTTAGTGGAGATGAACCCTTCTGGCATCCCCCTCCAGACAGGGAGGCGGCTGCAGGGGACTCCAGTGAGGTGAGATGGGCCATTATTCTCCCCGAAGGTCCCTGGAAACCTTACCACCCAGACTTTACACCGAGTTGGACAGGAGATGGTGGCCAGAAGGGAGGACAGAGGGCTGGATACAGGGAATGAGCCCCGGGAGCTTGAGCCAACTTCCCTGCAAGCCCAGGCTAGAGGAGAGTTGGTGCCAGGACTCACTGACCTCTGGGTCTCAGTCACCCCTGATCCACAAAAGGTCAGTTCTCTGGGAGCTACTGGGCTGGTGGGGGCTCTGACCAGGCCCACCCCTTCCCCTCCCTTACCTAGTGTATTCACAGTGACCACTTCACTGAAAGAGCTGGTGCCCAGCTTGTTCTGGGCCAGGACGCTGAACTGATACGCCGTCTCTGGTTCCAGTGTGTCCACCAGCAGCCAGCTGGGTCCGGAGGGCACGGGCAGTGACAGCCAATCATGGGGTCCAAACTGTGCCCTCTTCAGCCTGGCCAGAGAGGAGTGGGTAGGATGGCATCACATCCCAGGATGGGGCCCTGGCCCCAGGTTGTTACAATGCTACTCTCATGGGAAGAGTTTTCCATCAAGGTCTCCTTGAGGAGGCAGGGCCCCGAATCCCCCAAAGGCCTGCGACAAGGAGGCCAGGAAGCAGGGGACTGGGGGACAAGGGGTCAGAGGACCAGGGGGCCAGAGGATAGGGGCTAGAGACAAGGGGGAACAGAGGAGTAGTGAACAATCCTCCGGGGAAGACCAATGGCCCATCAGAAGAGAGAGCCAGGAACTGTTTCCCCCCTTCTCCTAACCCTCTGTCCATGGGGAGGGAGCAGTTCCCCCCATCTCACAAGAAGAAGACACTCCAGCCCTCCTTACCTGGCTGAGAAAGAAGCAGAGTTTAGGGCAGGGGCCAGAACCCAAGCATCCTGGCTCCTGCTCTGTCCACCTGGCCACCCCTTGCCAGGAACAGAACTGAAGCCCAAGTAGGGAGTGGCAGAGGAAGGCATAGAGCCAAACAGGGTGCCAACCACGGATGAGAATGGACAGCTTGCAGAATCCACGGACGGAATCAAAAGCGGCCACTCTGCCCATCACTCTCCCTGTTCTGTGGCTGGATCGAGCTTTCCCCCTACCTCCCCTGCCCACCCTGCAGGATGTTGCCTAAGTTATTCGAGCTTAGGAACGACAGGTAGGATGCAGACAAGAACAGGGAAGAGGGCGATCTGGGTCCTCCCGGCCCCCTTTAGCCTTCCCTAGACACTGTGCGGCGGGGGACGTTGCGGGGGCCCCATCCGGCTAAATGTATGGGGAGATTCAGAAGGATTTGGATCCATTCGCGGATGAAGGGTCCACAACGGGCTACCTAAGGGAAAAGCTGGAGGTGGTCCAGGGGGGCAGCCACAGCACCGGTGGGTCCGCCCAGGACCTTTCCACCACTGCGGGCCGGTGAGGAGAGGATGGTATTGCAATGTTCTGGAGCCTCCGCGGCCTGCCTGGCGCTGAGGTGCAGGGGGGCAGTGTGGCCGCAGGGGGACGCCGTTGGGCCGCCGAATGGAAACAATGGGCTGCACACACCCCCGCCCCCACCCCCGGGGCCCGCGCTGGGTGGTCCCGAGCTCGGGGCTGCAGGATCCCCGGGCCAGCACGGAGGGGGGAAGCGGGGGCGGGGGGATCGGGGAGGGAAAAGCTCCTGCCCA
The DNA here is from genome assembly GCF_004115215.2 of Ornithorhynchus anatinus. Lineage (NCBI taxonomy): Eukaryota > Metazoa > Chordata > Mammalia > Monotremata > Ornithorhynchidae > Ornithorhynchus > Ornithorhynchus anatinus. Next base: position 19,863,348 of record NC_041738.1, on the reverse strand, counting down.
CCTCTCTGAGCTGGGCAATGGGGCCCTGGCCAAAGCCGAGCAGGCCCGGAGGAAAGGCTGGGGTGAAGGGAAGCATCCCAGCCTTCGAGCAGAGTGCAAAGCGATGGGGTCACCCCGAGGGCGCGGGGAGCTGGCCAGCACCGGCCTCCTGCAGAGAGGGAGGCTCAACCAACGCTCCCTTCAATACTCCCCGAATCCCGATTCCTCCACCACGTCCCTGATGCCCCCGCTGGCCCTCTGGGCTCTTCGGGCAGACTAGCGGCTCCGGGAAGGGGGAAGGGGAAGGGAGGCGGCGGCTGGCAGTGCCCGGCCAAGCAGGAGGCCCCAGAGCAGCCGCGGCTGGGCCTCCGGGGCGCCCACAGGCCCGGCCCCTGGCCTCCGCTGGACCGGCCGGGCCCCCCGACCCCAGCTCCCCTCCTCCTCCCCAACCCCCCTTCCCGGCCCTGCCTGGGCTCCCGGAGAGATGGCGGCACAGGCGAGGAGGAAGCGGCCGGGAGCCCCTGCTAAAGGTAAGGCGTGCCTGAGGAGGAGGGAGGAGGGAGCAGGGAGGGGAGGGAGGAGGGGGGCCGTGTCCTCAGGCTCAAGGACACGTTCCATCACGCGGCGGTGGCAGCAGGCTCCATGCTCAGAGTGGGGGCGGCGGGGGAGGGGGAAGCAGGGAGAGGGGCTGGGGAAGGGGGGGGGGGGGGGCCTCTGCTCCTATTCTCCTCCCCTTCCCATTTCCTCACTTCCCTGACAGCCCGCTTCCCCGGTGGCTGAGAGCCCAGCCTCCAGACCTTACACAGTTGGGCCACCAAGGCTAACAGCCACCTTCCAGGGACCTAATTTTGGGGAAATAGGGAACCCAAGACTCAGAAACCTGGGCAGGAAGACAAAGGCCGCGGCCAAGGTAGAGGAGGTCCCCCTTTCCTGGGGCAGGGGGTTGCCAGGAATAGGGTAGACAACCAACAGGAGAGGGAGTCAGAACACCTCTCCAGGTTTTCTGGGGGTTTGTGGAGAGCCTGGCAACTTGCGGAGAAGGAAAGGGGAAAGGCAGGCCTGGGGACTCTTCTGGGAGATCCTGTTAGGAGACTGGGGTCAGAGGAAGAGGGGAGCTGAATCCTCCCTTTCCTTCTCAGTTAGCCACTGGGATGCTGTAGCCTCTTTCCCCATGATCACCTGGGCCCACGACTTCCTGGAGCAATTTGGAGAAGGTCCTCAGGACTTAAGGTGCCCAGGGTGAGAGATAGGGGAGATATCCAAGAGAAGTAGGATTGGGACCAGCCTTCTTCCTGCCCCAGGTTGGCCTCTCCCCTTGGGCACAGGCATGGGCCGGGCAGTCCCAGGCACGATGCTGGACTCTGGCCAGTGTGGGGCAGAGGGAGGGCTGGAGGCAGGCCTGGCCTGGGCCAATAGGGTTCCTGGGCTTGAAATGGGCCAGGTGGTCTCCGATCCAGGAGCCCGGCAGGACCGCAGACCGGGCCAGGTTTTCCTGCGGCCCAGGACAGATGACCAGGTCTTGGTCTTGGACCGCATCATCTGGCCTGAGGGCGGTGGGAGGGGGAGGCCCAGAGAGTGGTCCGGGGGCCAGGCAGAGAAGTGGGGAGGGGAGGGTCGGGGAGTAAAGACCATGCGGGGCTCTCCAGGACCAGAGCTGGTGGACAGCTCCGTCGTCAAGCATCCTTACCTCACCCCACTTTGGTGCCAGCACCCCTCTCCCTCCCTGCTGCCCCCCATTCTTCCTCCCCCTCCCTTCCCACTCCCTCCCCCGCCTTCTCCAGACCTTTCTGGAGGGCCAAGATACTGGTCTGCTGGCAGTGCGGGGCCGAAAGAGAGAGGATGAGGCACAAAGTGGGCAGGGAAGAGAGAGGGGCCAGAGAACAGGGAAATGAAAGGGAAGCGCAGGTCAATCAGAAGAGGCGGTTCCAAAGAAGTCTGTGGACCATCATGGGAAATCAGTCCCGAGCTCCCCAGATTGCCTAAGGGCCACCAAGCCCAGGCTCACTGCCTGCAGAGCCCCAGACCCACAGTCACCTTCACTCCCACCCTGGCCGGTATGATCCGGATGGACACTTCCCCTGGGGCACTCCCCAGCCCAGCCCTTCCCACTCCAGACCGGCCCAACCCCGATCCCATCCTCCCACCCAGAGCACTGCCTGAGGTAAGAAGGGAAAAGAAGCAGAGCAAAGCATGCTGGGAGGACTCACAGAGGGCCGTACCAAACTGAGAATGTCTGCTCATATCCGCCGTCATAGCCAGGCTCCCAGGACACGTTGGCCGTTGTCATGGAGACCAGGACCCGGACACTGCCGGGCGCGTGGGGACTTGTGCCTAAGGGTCACAAGAGATCTCCAGCTGTCGGACAGGGCTGGGCAGGCGGAAGTCCTCGCCTCTGCCCCCACACTTCCCACTCCCTGGCTATGTCTCCCACCAATGCATGAGCCCAGGCAGCTCACACCATGGAAGGAGGGGTGGGAGCTACGACAGGCAGCTGCCAATGGCAGCTCTTCCTAGCAGGAGATGCCTTGATGGTTTGGAATGTCGTTGGAAACTGGAATGGGGAGAGAGAAGCCCAAGGCCTCAGCACGTGGTTTCCAAATGGAAAGGCTTCAGCACTAGCCCAAAAACCCCAAGAGGAGCCCTCAGCTCGGGCTGGGTTCATGGCCCATAATGGTTCTCCATGGAAGGAAAAGCTTCTTTCTTCACCCAATGAGGGGTCAGTGTCCCAGTTCTTTCCCTGCAAAAATCTGGCAGTTGGAAAACTCAGGAGGCTCAAGAGTGGTTTGGATGAGTCCCTAACATGCTACTAGAGAGAAAGCTAGGGGTGAAAAGGGGAAAGACAGAGTGGTGGGAGACTCATTCCTACCCATGAGTCTGTATGTCCAGGCCGTGGCCTCCTCCCCAGATCCACCAACCGTTCAGGGATACTGTCCAGGACAGAAGCCTGGGACAGACAGATGGACCACCAGGCACAACACTGATCAAGGACCTTGGTCTGTGGTCGAAGAGTCTGAGGCAGTGCTGCTGACTGGGGAATGTCTTTCTTGGATTTGGTGGCCTGGGCCAGGTACTCATGCTTGCCCCACAGTAAATACAGGCCTTTGTGTTCTTGCTGGGCAAGTCAGACCCTCTAGGGCTCATGCTCCCACCCCTCTCTCCTGCCCCTCCACCTTGAAAACGCACCAGACTGAGCTCACCCTGCCACATTTCTCTCTCCCACTGCCTGTGTTTCCTCCACCCAATTTTTCTCAATCTTTTCTCCATCCCTCCAGGCTTCTACCTGCCACTGTCTCCCACTGATTGTGACCACCGCCACAAACGATTTTTCTCTGCCTGGGCCCTACTACAGTGCTCCCTCCTACAATCCCCAGGCCTCTGCATGGGTCCCACCTTTGATGCCTCCCAATAATCCCCAGCCCCCTGCTCGGACCCCATGAGAATACCCCTCCCCAACAATCCCTGGACCCCTACCCAGGTGCCCCCTTAGTACCCCTCTACACAAACCCCAGCTCCCCGCCAGGGTCCCACCATGGTGCCCCCCAAAATCTTCAGGAACTCCCGTAGTGTCCCCCAACAATCCCCAGCTCCCTGCCAGGGTTCCACCATGGTGTCCCCCGACAATCTGCAGGGCCCCATCATGGTGCCTCCCTACAAGCCCCAGCCCCCTGCCAAGATCCCACCACGGTGCCACTCCCAAATCCCCAGCCCCCTACCAAGACCCCATCATGGTGTCATCCCCAAATCCCCGGCCATGGTGCCCTACCGATGACAGTGAGGTGGGTGCCGGCAGTGATGCTGGTAACCACGTTTGTGGCCACGCACTCCCATTCGCCATGATCGTCCTTGCTGAGCGCACGGAACTGGAGGCTGCCGCTGGGCAGGGTATTGTGCTTGCTTCTGCTAGGCTTCCCTACCTTAGGCAAACAAGGGGGCGAGGAGGAGGAGGAGAGGAGGAGAAGTAGGGCAAGGAGGGGAAGGAAGGGGAAGACAAGGAAGAAGAGGAGAGGACAGGGAGGACGAGGGGCAGGAGGAGAACAGGTCCAGGGGGGAGCAGGATAGGGCAGGGAAGGAAGGAGAAGCCACCAACATCTCAAGTACTCATGCCTGTCTCTGTACAATATGTGCTGCCCTTGATATCTTTATTTTGTAAGTATAGTTATGCCAACTCTTAATTACCTGTAAATGGATCATGCACCATGTGGATTATCTGCATTTTTTTTAAACTCTCACCTCTGGTGAGCCCGCCTTCCCTCTGACCTTTTCCCAGCCACCAGCCTTCACAGACCTTTTAGCGACTCATTCTTGGAACAACTGCCCAGGGCTTTTGTTTCCCACCCCTCTGTCAGGACCTTGAGCCGCCCCTCCTCCATCCCCTCCTCTCCACACCTTGGAGTGGCTCCACACGGCAGCCTCTGATTTCTGCGATCCACTCCATTCCTCCCCTCCCCTAGCTGTGTCTGGGTATATCAACCAATGGCATTCATTGAGCACTTACTGTGTGCAGAGCATTTAAGTGTCCGGGAGAGTACAGTATATTTCCTGTCCACATTGAGCTGACAGTCTAGAAGAGTAAGCACTCAATAAATACAATTGACTGAAGCCCTTGAGGGCGAGTCTCACACCTGAATCTCCATCTCAGTTCCGCTCACTGGCTCCCCCTCTGCCTCTCACCCTCGTACTGTGGTCAGCCCCTAAGGGTCTGTTCCCGGATCTCCCTCCCCTCTCCCTCCACACCCACTCTCTCAGGGAGCTCCTCCACCAACTTGGCCTCAGCTACCAACTCTATGGGGATGACTTCCAACTCCAACTCTCTAGCCCATATCCCTCTTCTGAACTGCATTCCGGCATCTCCACTTGCCTCCTGGACATCACCACATAGAAGGACTGCCAACTCCTCTAACTCCACATATCCAAAAGGAATTCCTCATGTTTCTGCTTAAACACACTCCATCTCCTCTTAACTTCCCACATTTCAGTCAAAAATACAGCACCATTCTCCCTGACCCAGAAGCCCACAACCTTGGTGTCATCCTCAGCTCCTGCCCATCACATATTCAATCTATGGCTAAATCTTCTGGGTGCTTTCCAACCCAACATCTCCTTGATCAGCCCTTTCCTCTCGGCCCCAGTGATTACCACCCTTGTACAAGTTCTGGTCATAACGTGTGCTATTGTACCAGCCTTCTCAATGGCCTTCCTGACTCCAGCCTCTGTCTGCTCCACTCTGAACTACAAGCTGTTGCCCAACTCATCTTCATGAAGCATCACTCGGCCCACATCTCTCCTTCCCTCCACCGACCCATTTTCGACTCTCCCTCCACCAACCCCTCGCTTATGCTGTTTCTCCAGCTTGGAATTCCCTCCTTCCCCAAATCCATCATACAGCCCTCCTGAAAACCCACCTCCTTCCACAAGTTGTTCCCAACTAGTTCCCTGGCATATAAAGCCATAATCCAACCCTATCACTTATGAACTTGTTGCAACCATCCTCAGCACTCATGTACATATGTTTATTTAAAAGTACATTCCACTGTTTATCATGAACTCTTATTAGTCAATATTTTTGTGCTTATCTCGCCTGTTAGAATGTAAACTCTTTGTGGGCAGAGAAAGCGACACTTCTGGGCTTTGGTTTTCCCAAGGGCTTAGTACAGCCCACAGCACTTAGTGGGCACTCAATAAATACTAACAAAACTACTACTGATCTTTCTCAAAAACTCCCCACCACACCCAACACTGGGTGCTGCACACAGTGGATGCTTGATAATGACTCCTGTCTAAGTGATTAGCGGCCACTCTGGAAGAATCCTATCCCAAGCAGAAGATACCCAGAGCTACAAGCCAGGAAATTCTGCTCCCCAGCCCACCCCACCACCCCTTCCCTCCACCATCCCCAGCTGTGCCAATCCGACCACCATTCCCCGTCTCCCAGGCTGCATGCCCTTGACCTCCCATTTCGACCCTGGGCTGGAATCACTTGTAAGCCGGTGGACCCTTCCATCCAGGCCCTCCCTCTGAGAGGCATTCCCCGAAACTGCCCGGCCTCCTGCTGGTCTGAGCCTGTGGGTACCTTTCTCCAGGTGATGACGGGGAAGGGGTCTCCTGCAGCGGCACAGGGGATAAGAATCTCCCTGCCAGCTTCCTGCCTGTACTCCCAGCCTGGTAGCACCGTGAAATAGGGTGGGTCCTGCAGGAAGAAAGAGGAGTCCAGGCCTGTTTTGGTCTGGGGTTCCTTTTCCCAGAGGGTCCCACATCCTTTCCGATGCCCGGGACCAGCTGCCCTCTGCCTACCCTTTCAGACCCCAAACCCAATCTCCCCACGAGCACCCTGGCTGTCCTAGATGGCAGTCTTGCAAATTAGCCCCAGCCCACTGACCCGGGGCCTGCAAAAGGCCAGCCATGGGAAAGAAAAGAGTTCAATAAAAATTTCAAACTGACTTTAGTAAGAGAGGAGAGAGAAGGCAAAATGTTTGCAAGCTGGTGGAACTGCGGAATACATATATAAACATCACTGACTGAGACAGTCTTACAAATAACTTTATGTTTGCCTCCCCCACTACAGTGTAAACTTCCCATGGTCAGGGAACATATTATTTTGTTATTGTGAACTTCCCAACTTCCTAATGCAGTATACTGCACCAAATGGGCATTTATTAAATGCTGCTATTATGAATATTACTGCTATTACTACTATTAACTACAAATTGGAAAAGAGACAAAGACAGAGGCACAGAGATTCATGCACAGAAGGACACAGAGATTGATCCCAAAACGAACACAGAGAAATGGCAAACAAATGGAATTCATTCACTCTCACAAGAAGCTGTTCAGTTGAGAACACAAGGAAGTTCAAGAGGGGTTTGGGTCCATTTACAGACAGGAGTTCCTTGACGGGTTACTAGAGGAAGGGTTGGAATGTTGGTTGAGGGGTAGAGAAGAGAGTTGCAGTATTGGATGGTCCATCCCTAACCATGAGGATGGCTGTCCAGGAGAGCAACCATCACATGGTTCCTCCAAGCGAACTGGTGCCCATATTGGAGATGGAATCGTGGGCTGGGTGGACCACTGGTTATGGTCTTATGCTCTTATTAAAGACATACGCATACAGACACACACCCACACAAACACAGAGAAACACACAGGCATAGGGTTACAATGACATAAAGACACTCAGAAGTGTGCACAGACCAACACACAAGTCCCCCATGGCCCTTTACCTTCAGGACCAGCCGGGCGGGGGCGGACTGGCCCATGGTCCCCAAGGTGTTGTAAGGCACACAGGTATAAGTGCCGAGAGCTTCCTCCGTGGCCTCCTCGATGCGGATGGAGCCATCCTCCATCAGGGTCCAACCCAAGTACTGGGGAAGCAGTGGGGGTGGAGGGTTGAGGAGATAATCCATGATGCGGCAGGCCGTCTTTGTTACCGTCCCCTTGTCTCACCCAGTCAGGGCACAAAACCCTTCAGACACAAAGTCATCCCCAGACTGGGACCCCACACCAGATCTTCTCCCCACCTCTTCAGGCTCCTGTCGTATCATCTGGTGCCTCCACTCCCTGCCCAGACTGGGTCCAGACTAGCTCTGAGCTTCCAGATGAGTCCCACAGTCTGGTCTGCCCCAGACACTGCCTACCTCACCCTAGCGACCCCTTCAGAAGGCCTGGCCCTCAGGAAGGAGGGAGTAAAACCAATGAAGAGGGAGAGAGATCTCCCTAGAGGGTCAGAGGTGGGGCATCCCAGGCCCCCTAGTGAGGGAAGCCAAGATTTGGAAACTTCCCTGGTGAGATGTGAACCAGGTCTCCGCGTCCCAACGGCCCAAGCGCTCGGCCAGCAGGCCCATCTCCACTCGCAACCTTGCCTCTTCCCTTCCTGCCACCCTCCACCCTTCCCGGGGTGCCATGTCTCACCTTTTCAATCTGCAGGGGGCGGCCATCTTTGTTCCACTTGACCAGGGTAGCAGGCGGCTCTGCGTCCACTGGGCAGCGGATGTAGCCGTGGATGCCCACCGGCACGTAGATGATGGGTGGCATGTTGAGGACGCGGGCCGGGTCTGCCAGAGAGAGGAGAGCTGGGACACCTAAAGCCCTGAGCGGGTCCTGGGCACCCCTGCACCCCACCCTCAGCACCAGCCAGTGCTATACTCCATCCTCAGGGATTCGGCAGGGATGAGCAGAGGAAGCTGCAGTCTGCTCACACCACCGCCCCGCCACCCCATGGATTTCTATCCCCCGTCCTGCAACACCCACTTGCCCACACCCTCCCCGCAACCCACTTCTCTTCTCCTTTCTCCATTGCCTCAGCCAACCCCCTCTTAAGCACTTGACCAGCTCCAACCCTCAGTCCCGATGTCCACACAAGTCCAGCAAGGGTGCCAAATGGGGAGCTGCCAAATGAGGAGCTGTCCTTATCCCCAATCGCTCTATGCCTCAGTTTATCTTCTTCTGCCATAAGACAATAGAGACATTTCTAAGCCTGTCAGCCAAAGGCAAGCAGGAGGAGAGAGCAGGGTCTACAGGATAGAATCCTGTCTGCTGGGCACAGTTTAATCCTCAGGTGCTGTGTGATGTCAGATGACTCACATCCCCTCTCTGGACCTTCTAAAATATAAAATGGGCAGGATGAATGAAAGCTTTTTGAAATGCTTTGAGCTCCATAGGCAGCTTCACTCTATAAATACCAGGGTAATGAGCTACAGAGAGCTAAGCTCTCTCTTTTTACATTTATAGTGTTTTTTCTCCAAGGTCCTCAAAGGGGTTATAAATGGGAAATACTCTCAATTCTGTTTTTTAGAGAATATAAAAGTCTTTGTATCTCCTTGGTATAAACCACACACCCCGGGTTCTCTTTGAAGACAGGAAGGGGAAAAGAGGGGAAGGGGGGCAACGCGGGGGGGGGCGGGGAGAGAGATCCGAGATGTTGCTCCATGTTGAGCAATGCAAGGATAGGAACAGGCTGACTCCATCTTTGCTGTTCAATTCCATCCAGTCCTCCCAGTCTCCCCACCGCTGGCTGGCCTGGGGGTTCTGGAGTGACCAAGCTCTGCTAGGGATGCCAGCAGTGACTAGGGAAAATTGTCTCTAAAATGATGCTACCCCTAACTTCCATATCACCCCCTGAAAGGAGGGGGTGGGTCTCCTCCATCAGAAGCAGCTGAACGCAGAGCTGCCAACCAGTGACATGTCACACTTTCCACCAACTCCCACAAGGTAACGTTGCTTTTCCTCTTGAAAACTTCCTGGAGAGGATCTGCGGTTCCAGGGGCCAATGGGTTTCTGGACCACACCCCAGTCCTCCCTGCCTCAATGATGATAATTGTGATATTCATTGAGCCTTTATTATGTGCCAAGCACTGTACTGAATGCAGGGATAAATTCAAGCTAATCAGGTCCAGTCCCACACAGGGCTCGCGGTCTAAGGTGTAGGGAGAACGGGTGCTGAACACCCATTTTAAAGAAGAGGAAATGGAGGTTCTGAGAAGTTAAATGACTTCCCCAAGGTCACACAGTAGGCAAGTGGTCGAGCCGGCATCAGAACCTGGCTTCTCTCACTCTGAATCTCAGGCCCAGGCTCTTTCCACTAGGACACATTGCTTCTCTCAGCTTCCAGGCCCCACCTTGCTTTCCCCTGCTTCCCAAGAAACCCACTGCATGTCCTTGGGCGAGTCCCTCAACCTCTCTGGGGTGAATGGGGATAATAGCCTCAGCCTCTCCCTGCCTCATGGGGATGGCGCATGAGGCCAGCCGAGATGGCAGATAGAAAAAATGCTTTGGGGAAATAAAAGACTGCACTCTCCATCTGAGGTACCGCTTTTCTCCTAACAACTTCCAGGTTTCATTTCTAACTCCATGGTCCCCCTGAGTCTCTGAGAGAGCCCAGCTTTCCAAGACCAGAGCCATTCTCTGCACCAAAACGAGAATGACAGAGCAAGCCTGCCACTGGTGGCAACACAGGAAGCCTTTTGTTGCCTGAGTGATGGGAACATCCTCGAGTCTAAAGGAAAGAATTAATCCATGTTAGTCATCTTTCTCCTTGCTTTCAGCATTGCCTTGGCTGCCAGAGGGAAGAAGAGGCAGGAAGGCGCTCAAGTCTTGAGATGATCAAATTGAATTATTGTAATCAGACTGGAATCCTGGATCATTCTTAGTTGGGGAGGGGAAGATGGGGAAGCTTGGATTTTAAAAACGCCAAGAGCTAGAGGACCTAGGGGCTTCCGTCATCAGCTTTAAGGCACTCAATCAACTCTCTCCCTCCTACCTAACCTCGCTGATTTCCTATTACAACCCATCCTGTGCACTTCATTCCTCTTACACCAACCTACCTGGATCTTATCTACGCTGCCAGTGACCCCTTGCCCACGTTCTCCCTCGGATCTGGAACTCCCTACCCCCTTCACCCTCCTTACCTTCCAAATACTCCTAAAATCACATTTCCCCCAAGAGGCCTTCCCAGACTAAACCTTTTATTTCCCCTATCTACCCGCCCCCTGCCTGGGTCGACTATGCACGTGGCTGTGGACCCCTTGAGCACTCTGATACTCACCCCAGGCCCGCAATAATCATGTAAATATTATTATACTCTACTATTTCACCTATCTGTAATCAATTTTAATTTCTGTCTGCCCTGTACAATGTAAACTCCTCACGGGCAAGGATGGCAACCACCAATTCTGTTATGTTGGCACACAGTAAGCGCTCAGTAAATACCACTGATTGATTGATTGATCAGCCCAGAGGTTGCTACCTTCCCCTCTTGCCCGAGCCCCCAGGCAGAGCTACCACTGGAGCCAGGTGGGCTGCCGCAGGAGGAGGAGAGAAAAGAGAGGGGTGGGAAGGGAAGGAGAATTGTGGTAGGGGTATTAATCCTCAGTTCAATCAACAGATCCACAGAAGGCAGGATTGCAGCAGCTTTAGGTCCCGGCCCTTCCCTCCCAAAGCCTCTTGGTTCAGTTTCCCCAAAGGCCCCATGAAGCGGAGGTACCTGCCAGGGCTTGTGGAGCTGGTACTCCGGGCACTCTCCCAGAACCCGACAATTGGGCTGTCCCTGCAGGCTCAGACTCAGTCGCTGGCCAGGGAGGGTATCAGAGAGATGCCCTTTTCTCCCCCCTCAGACCTCACCCCACTCCCAATGTTACCCTCAGCAACCTGTCATAGCTGTACCCTCTGATATCCCTTTTCAAGACCCACCATGCCATTTGGCCTGAGACCTGCATGGTCCCAGCTTTGACCTCCTCACCTCAAAGGGTCCAGGCCACTCAACTCTCCCTCTGGCCCTTTCCCCAACTCACATTGCACAGTCAGGTATGCGGAGGCTGATGGGGAGCGGCCCAGGCTATTACTCGGGACACAGGTATATTTCCCAGCATCCTCTGGTTTGACTCGGAAGATGATCAAGGTCCCATCGATCAGGATCCGCACCCGCAGCTTCAGGTCACTGAGATGGAGGGAAGGGTGAGAGTGGGATGGAAAGAGGGAAGAGTAAGGGACAGAGGACAAAGTGTGGGGCCTCCATGGGGCCCAGAGCAGGGCTTCAGATCCGTGAAGAATCCTCCCTAGGGCCAGGTTCACGTATTAGCGGGTGAAGCCATGCCCGGACCTATTGCAAAGGCTTCTCTGACACCCCAGCCCTGCACCCTGTAACCTCGACATCCCTGCCCTCCCACATGGCCCAGCGGCAGACACTGCCCATCTTCTGAATGGAGCCCACACGGAACCGCTAGGAGTTCGTGCCCGAGCCCTGGAGGGGGGGTGGGGAGGAGGACGAGGGACTGGGCATTTTCTAACCAGGGCAGAATTGAGACCCTCTGTTGACCCCCAGGGCCCGGGGCCAGGGGCCCGGAGGCCAGGAGAGGCCTAAGCCGCTTACTTCTGGAAGTAGACATTCTCATCCTGCCAGTACCAGGTGTAGGTCAGGTTGCCCGGATACGCCTCGGCTCGGCAGGTGAGCAGGGCATCCTGGGATATGTTGACGGTGATGTTCTCAGGAGGGGAAACAATGAAGGGGGGCCCTGGGGGAGTCGAGGACACAAACAGTTACCTCAGCCATGGAATGGGAGGAGGAGACCGTGGTCTGGAACCAGGGCAGGGAGCCAATAGTGGTTCCTCGGGCTCAGACCCCAGCCAGCCCTCCTGCACTGGGACCACCTGAACACCCTGGGCAGAGGAGAGGAGAGGGGTGGGCTGGGGGGCCCTGGGCCCCCTTCACGGTCACAGCCAGTTCCGGCCCAATGCATTTTCCCTCGTTGTTCAAGGGGCCTTGGCAGCAACAGCCATCCAGATGGCAAGCTGACCAGCAGGACCACCTCCCCATTGTTGCCCACCAGTCTCACAGGAGCACTGTGATTGCCAAGGGAAAAGATGCTTTGGAGACCTGAGAAACGATGATTGTGATTCTCATCGTTGGCTCTCCGACGATCTACGCCGGCTCCGAATCTGTCCAGAAGAGACCCCGTCCCCACTGTACGCCCTCTCTGACTCTGCCCCCAGAGTACTCCCTCTGGCCCCTGCTTTCGTTCCGTCCCATCTACTCCCTTCCCCACAGTCTAGGGCCTTGTCCCTTTAAGGCCGGAGTTTGGCTGCCAGGCTGGCAGAGGAACCCTGATCCCCACCTAGCGGGCAGCAAAGGTGGAAGGGTGAGAAGCACAAGGAGTAGAGAGATGAGCACGGGGAGGACTATGCCAGTCCCTGACCTTCCTCCACTGACCAGGTCCCTCCTCCCCACCAACTCTTCTTCCCCTTCCCAGGCTAAAAGGACTGTGAGGAGCAGAGTTCCAGCACACTGCACTCTCTCTCTGGCCCCAGAACTGGGAATCAGGAGACCTGAGTTCTACTCCCAGCTTTGCCACTTGCCTGCTGATGACCATGGCCAAGTCACTTAGCTCCTCTGTGCCTCAGTTTCCTCATCTATAAATTGGGGATAAGCCATCTATCTGCTCTTCCTCCCTCTTAGACTGAGCCCCATTTGGGAAGGGAACTGTGTCTAGTCTGATTAAATGATTATCTTGCATCTAAACCAATTTCTTAGCACAGTCGCATGACACATAGTCAACACTTTTTAAATGCACAATTATCTAAAGAAACTGTTCTAAATTCCAAGTCCCAACCTTGGATCTGCTCCTGAAACACTGAGGGTCTGAGGGAGACCCCATCCATTCCTCTGCCCTTCTCTGACCCAGGTGACCCCCAGAGAGGCCCAGTGCCTCTGGCTGGGCCCAATCTGCCCAATGCCCGCAGGCCCCAGCCAGACCAGAGAAAGCCCTGGATCTCCACCCTGATTCTGCAGCCCTGAATCCTGCCAGCTGTTCTGCCTTAATGTTATTTAAACGTCTGGGGTTTGGATCTAATTTCCGGCTTTACTTATTGATGCCAGCACTAATGGACGGGCAGAGGGAGTGCACTCCTCTCTTGGGGAAGGCAGCCTCTGACAGAAAGACAGACAGACAGACAGGCAGGCAGGCAGGCAGGCTGGCAGACAGGCAGAAAGACATAAGGAGGGGCTGGGTGCAGACTCTTCAGCTCCTCCCGGAAACACTCAAGCCCTCGTCCAGCCACACTACCCAGGTCCAGACACCCTTCCTCCCTCTCTGCCCAGGGACTGAGAGCACGACAACAGAGTGTCTCAGCGGAGGCCAATCGGGGGCCGGTCTGGGATGGCCAGCCCAACTCAGTGCCCGGTTGATCCAACACCAGGCAGCCCAGACCCGCCCTGACCTGACTCCAGGAGCCTCCTAGGCTGCCCAGCCCAGGAAGCTGTCGTCCCTGCTGGTCTACAGAAACCCAACTGGGGCAGGGATGGAGGGGTCCTTGTTGATGGGAGCAGCCCAGGCCAGCCTGCCCACCTCCACATCCCTGCCAGTGGAAGGAGGAAGCTGAGCACCCAGGCGTCACCTTGGACAAGCAGGTGGGTGGTGTGGACTGCCTCTCCCTGGATGCTGTAGGCCCGGCAGGTGTAGGCGCCCCTGTCATCCCGGCTTACAGATGTTACCGTCAGGCTCCCGTCGCTCACCTGGGAATGGAGAACAGACTGCCCTGAGTGCCGAGTGCCCAGCGAGGGGAGCTGGAAAGAAGGGGCTGGGGCTCCCCCAGGCACCACCATGACCTCGGCCCTGAGATGGGCCTTGGTCCACCTGGCAGATGAGGAGTCCTGGGCCAACCCCCAGAGGAGTGGTCCCTCCAGAGGAAGGGGAGGGAAGGCGGGAGAAAGCGAAGCAGGGAGGGAGGCCCAGAAAGGCATCCCCATGCTCCTCATCCTCCTTCCACAGAGGACTGGACTGTGAACTAGTTTTCAAACTCCACATTTCCCTAAAGCATTTTTCTGTCTGGCTCCTTGCAACCTAAGGCTGTGTCCATCCCCTTCCAACATCCCCTGCCCCTGCCCTCCCAGAGCCCCCTCCCACATCCAGGAGTAGGACTGAGACACGGGGACTGGGGAGGGGTTCCAGCTGGGGGTGGGGTCACCTGCTCACCTGGTATTTCCCACTGGCCCCAAGGAGTGCTCCTTCCTTGAGCCACGTGACAATTGGCTTGGGGTTCCCGAAGGCTGTACAGGTCAGGGTGATGCTGCTGCCCTCCTTGGCCTCGACGTATTGGGGGGGTGTTTCTGTGAAGGTGGGGGGCGCTGCAGGGAGAAGCAAAGGAGCAGTTGATCTAGCCAAGTTGGTGGTGCCCTAGGGCCTTTGACGCATCTGGAGCAAAGGCTTATGGGACACATCCTACAAAGCACACACCCTCTAGGACACAGCACATCATCCCGGGGTCAGTCGTCTATCCCTCAGGGCCCAAGACAACGGTGGAGTCCCCCACCGGGATGGACCCATAAGCCTCAGTCTGGCCACCAAGACTTTGAAACTGATAACTTGGCTGAGGGAAGCCATCAGCACACTGGTAGTTTGTACAGTGCCCCTCATATTCTCTCATTCCTGCCAGTCATGTGCCCGCTGAGGCAAGATGCAACAAGCAAGAAGATGAGCAGAGGTACAGCGCAGTGCAGCGTGCTCACAAGAATTATCCATACGAAACCCATTTACGCTCCACCCAGAACATAGACGGGGCACCCAACATATAGATATGGCACCTAGAAAACACAAAACACAGCACATGCAAAACCCAGCACACTGCACCTAACACATCCAAAACATGGCACACAGCACACCCAAACATGGCACATAGGCCACCAAAACATGGCACATGGCACACCCAACCATGGCACCCAGCACACACAAAACATAGTATATAGCAAACCCAAAGCACAGCACACAGATATGGCACACAGGACACAAAGCATGGTATACAGCACCCACAAAACACAACACATAGCACACCCAACACACACACACAAAAAAAACATAGCACACAGCATATAGACATGATGTACAGTACACATATCACATGTCCAACCTATCCTCCAGTGTATACATTGGAGCATACACTCACCCAAACCCACACACTCACTCTGCTCCTAGCCAAATCTTTCCCAGAGATAGCCCCCAACTCCTAGGGGTGCCAACAAGCCTCTCACCCACCACAGCTGCTGGGCAAAGGTGCCCAATGCCCATCTGGTCAGCAGTCCACCTCCCACTTCAGTTGGCACCACCAAACCCAACTCTGCCCCAAATCCATGACCCAGTCCTCCCCGGCCCCCTCCCCTGGCTCCTTCTAAACTCCCCTTCATTATATGTGTTGTTGGCCTCTGAGTTGTGATTAAAGTGCTATCCTGCTTTGATATTCATTCATTCATTCGATCGTATTTATTGAGTGCTTACTGGGTGCAGAGCACTGTACTAAACGCTTCTATTCATCTTTAGGGTGGCTCATTCTCATTTAATGGAGCAGCCTGAGAAGATAATCCAGTCAATAGCAAAAACTGGGGTAGTTGAGAGTGGATCCCCTGGGAGGGGAATCCCTTGGAAACCCAGGGCCTCAGGGAGCTCTCTGGACTGAGGGCTACCTGGAATCATGGGAACAGACCCAGTGCCCCCAGGGTAATCAGTCAGAACTCCACAGTAATGCTCACCAAATCAGTCCTACCTAAGGGTCCCTAAAGACCATCATTTGATTGTCCATTGGAAAAAAGATTGACTCTGGTGGTCACCCATCCCTGTTCTCTAACTGTAACCCTAACCCTAACTCTTATTCTAAACCTAACTATAACCTTAACCCTTGTCCTAATCCTAACTATAACCCTAACTCTAATCCTAACCTAAACTTTAACCCTAACTCTAACCAACGCTGACCCTAACCCTATGTCCTAACCCAAACAAGGACCCCAGCCCTCAGTCTAGTCTGAAGCAGCTTCTAGGAGAAGCAGCATGGCTCAGTGGAAAGAATCCGGGCTTTGGAGTCAGAGGTCATGGGTTCAAATCCCAGATCTGCCACTTGTCAGCTGTGTGACTGTGGGCAAGTCACTTCACTTCTCTGGGCCTCAGTTACCTTATCTGTAAAATGGGGATTAAGACTGTGAGCCCCACGTGGGACAACCTGATTCCCCTGTGTCTACCCCAGCGCTTAGAACAGTGCTCGGCACAAGTAAGCGCTTAACAAATACCAACATTATAACTACATCTACAACCCAAACCCTAACATTAATCTTGCTGAGGGTCTTCAGCAGCTGAGGCCGTTGGCAGGTTGAGCTCTTCATCATCCCCTTCCCTTTCCCTTCTTTATTCTCCATCCTCAACACTATGTTGGAGAGAACAGTGTGGAGTTTGTCCCTTAGCCGCCGGCCAACCACACTGACAGAGCCTAAATGGCTTTCCTTGGAGACAGATCCATAAGGCCCTATGACTTGGGACTGAAATCTCAAAAGCTGCATCCAAGGTCTTCTCCTCTCTGGTCTCTCTGGGTTCTCTGGGATCCTTGGAACCGTGGAGCTATTTGCTCCACTCTCAATCTCCCTGCCCCAACCACAGATGTGTGTTGTGTGTGCACACGTGTGCACACAAACACACACACATAGAAAAATCCTATCAGCCCATCTTTCAAAAGAGCCCCAAGTCACTTCCAGCAACCTCCTGACCCCTGTAGGGTCAGGACAATAAGCCCTCTCCACCCCTCCCATTGTCAACAAACCACACCATCTGTTATTCCGGTGGCATGCTTAAAAAAAGAATACATTAAATTAGGTTCTAATTGACTAATTAATTACTAATTACACAATTACTTTATTATTTAGGTGCTAATCAGCAAAGTCCTTTGAGCAATTTCGAGTTTTCAGAAAATAATGGTTTGACTCTGTTATTTACTGAATTAGGTCCTTCTTAGCCTGATGTATTTCAGGACTTAATTCTTTTTTACAATTGTCCCATAATTAATAGTCCAGGTTGGTAATAAGCTGGCCTCTTTGGTAGTTAAAATAAGACTGGAGTTTTTCTGGGGAATTTTATGAGAGAAATAAATGGATTTGGTTCCTACCAGGTGTTTTTCAAAAGAAGTTATCTAAGGAGAGAATGACAATTTGGAATTGAAATCTTTTTTTCTACTGGCCTTTCATTTTAGAAACATTATTTCTATCAACCAACACCTATTATTAAATGATCTGGGTCTTTCTAGGGAAGTAATGGAACATCAGCACTTTCCAATCACACTTAGAGAGCTGCCTAGAAGGGACAATTTATCCATCCCCCTGCGTCCACAAAAACCTATACCTACTCATCCTCAGCCAGTTGGGCATCCATTCTGTTCTTAAAGACTTCTAGGTCATGAAGTGAATGACCCCGCCCCCAGTCTTGTGTCTAGTCCTTGGTCACCAGGAATGTCGGCCTTCCATGTCACCTACTGCAATTTCAGGTAATTTCCTGTAGTCCCTTGGGTGGGCCAAGAAACAGCCAGGGAGTAATTTCCTGCGTGGGTGTAAAGACCACTTGTAGATGTAGTAGTTAGTGGAAGAGGCTCCATCCCCACCAGGCTGTTGGCCACAGAATGACTGCTTCCACCCAGGGGGTCCTCCCTGCAGCACTGGGCCCTGACTGGAGAGGGGGAAGCCATGGGGCTAGAGCCCTCCACTGAGAAAGATGGTGGGCCTGGGGCCCTCCACTAAAGGCGAAGCTATAGACTTTGACACCACCCTGTAGACACTCCCACAGCCTAGGCAGCATTAAAGCAGAGCCCAGACAAATTAGAGAGCTGGTGCATGCCCTTAAGCAGTGAAGGGATCCAGAGGCACAGAGATGGCGCTCGCAGACAGGAAGCCAGGAAGGCGGCCTGGCCCTTATCCTGCTCGAGGGAAGGAACCACACCCACCCCACAGGCTCCCTGTGCTCCCACACTCCCCACTTCCTTCCCAGCTCTCCCCACGAGCAGAACACCCAGACTAGTTGGGTGAGAGGCCCAGAGAGGAGACTGATGCCCAAAAATGAGTTGACATTCATACTGACAGTTATCCCCTCAAGCACTCTCTGACAGACCTGGACAGAGCTACTGACTGGGCTGGTCTTCAGACCTAACCAGAGTCCAAAGTCCAGAGTCCAGAGGTCCCAGCAAAGAAGTCCCTCCGGCCCACAACCAGCACCTTTCCCCAGGCTGCTGCTCCCTTCTTCACTTATCAGCACTGGGCCTCCAGCCTTGAGAACCTCATATGGGAGACCCAGCCCTCCTCACCCTCCAACAACAAGGGCAAGAGACGGGGCAGGGGGGGTGGCGGGAGTGGAAAGGAATGGCAGGGCGATGGAGAGAGCTGAGTGGGGGATTACAGAAGAGGAAGAAAGACGGTCGGTGGAGGACAGTGATGAGGAACAGAGGAAAGGAGGGAGGAAGAGAAAGGGAGGGAGGAAAAGAGGTAGGGAGGGAAGGAGGGAAGAAGAAAGAGAGGGAGGGAGGGAAGAAGGGAAGGAGTAAGGGGAAGGAAGGAGAGCCGGGTGGAGGAAGGGTGGGAGGGAGGCAGGACCCGAGGAGGAAAGGAAGCTTCAGAGCTAGTGGGAGAGGGTTTGCTGAAGAAAGTGGGAGAGTAATGCGCCCTGACGGCGCCGCCAGACCCAAGACTCACCATTGATGGTGAGGTGCACCCAGCTGCCATTGTGGAAGGTGTCATACTGCTGGTCCAGCATGAGGACTTTGCACTCGTACCAGCCCTGGTCCTCGGAGCGCACCTGATCCAGGCGCAGGGACGCCTTGTCATGCAGACTGGCTCGGCCTGTTAGAGAGGGGCAGGGATAGCGAGAGTGTATCGGGGTGGGGTCAGTGCAGGACAGTCTCTCTCCCCAGTCCCATGGGTAGGGCCATTTCCGACAATCCCTCCCCCAAGTCCCGGGGTGGAGGTCAATGCCGGCAGCCCCTCCCCACTGCTGGAAGTTTCTGGCTTCCTTCTCCATCTCCACCACCCCCATTCTTCATCCCACCCACCTGGTGGAATGATGAGGTGTGGTCAGAGGCACCTGAACCCCTTGGGCAGATCAGGCTGGGAGCTGGACTGGCCCATTCTGGCAGATCCCTGCCTGGGGAAGTGACCACAGGCCTGACCCAAATGCCCTGGGCCCTCTCCAGAGACCCCTCTTCAGGAAGGTGGGGGACTGCCCTCCCCATGGCCATAAAGAGTTAAAGTTCAGGCCCTGCCTTCCCTCCACTCCAGCCCCACCCCCTGCCGGATCTCCATCTGAGATAGAAAACTGAGATCGACATTGCTTGTCTTTGACAAGGGGAAGGGGACAGGTCCCCACCACTCTGCCGAAGTGTCCCCCAGTGCCCTGATCCCTGTCCTTTCTCACCCACTTGCCCATGGCTGGGGGTTGGGAAGCAAGCCCTGGACAGTGGGTGGGCTTTTCAAGAGGGCTACTTGCCTTTAACCAGCCCTCCCTAAGGGCGGCCTCTGGGCCCTGGAATTTCTTCTCTCTTCTGGAAGGAGAGATCCAGAGTGAGGCTAGAGACTCACCTCATTTTGGCACACAGAGAAGGCAGGCAGTCAGTTGATTGGGCGGGGGGGGGGGGCGGGCAGGGGGAGGTGGTGTAGCAGAACAGAGACAGCGAGAGAAATGGGAACAGAGAAAATCAGAAAGAGAGACGCAGACTCAGGTAGAGGGCAAGAGAAAGACAGAGAGAGATCCAGAGTGGGGAGAAGGGGGAAAAGATTTAGGCAGAAGCCGAGGCAAGAGGGAAAGGGAGAAGGCCAGTGGCTGAGGCAGAGAGACTGAAAGGGAAGCAAAGACTCAGAGACAGAAAACCCAGAGACAGAGAGAGAGACAAGCAGCATCCATGTGAACACTGGGGCAGGATGGGGAGGGGTGGGATTGCTCGAAGCTCAGGCAGAGGTCTCTCTCTGGCTGTTGTGCATTTCCTCAGCATTCACCTGTCTGCAGCCGCCTTCGTATCCCTTTCCTGGGGACGCTGCTGCTCACAAGGAAGGGTTGATAACTCAGGCTTGAGTCAGCCAGTGTGGGTGCAGCCAGTGTGGGGGAAAGTCAGGGTCAGCGCATCTGCCCACCACATCTTCCCATGCTGAGGAGATGGGGTTGCCTTCCGGCTGCCCGACCCCACACCCCCTCCAGAGCTTGGGCCTCCTCCCACCCCATTCCCTCATACCCCCATAGCCACTCCCACCCCTTGGCTTTTCCAGGATCCCACCCACACCAGAAGTGGCACCTGCTCGCTCTTGATCCAAGTCAGAACTTCTGCCCTGGGTGGAAAGGGTATGGAAACGGGGGCTGGACAAATAGTCCAGTGGAGTGGTCCTCTCTGTGCCCCCTCCCGGGCCCCTAACCCTCACCCCCCAGCTCCCCTCACCCCCAACCCCACAACACATACATTCCCCCTCTTCCCAGCTTCCGGTGGTGAGTCACAGGCAGGAGGCTCCGGCTGCCGGCAAGAATGATTGCAGACTAAAATGCCAACAGGGCATACCGCAGGCGGGGGGCAGGGGGCCGAGGACGGACGGCACCTAAACGGCCCACAGCCACGACGCGGACAGAGGGGGAAGGGACGGGGACTCACATACAGACCTGCCCTGGAACCTGACTTCCCGGCTCCGGGCTCCAACTTCAGAGTGCAGCCAGCAGACGGGCGGCCAGGAACAGAGGGGATTTAGGCAGCTGCCAGGGAGATTGCTCCTTCGGCTCTGTTATTGCTGCTATTGCTGCGGCGGCGGCAGCAACGACTGCTGCCAAGCTGAACTAATGGGGCTCTCTGTCCATCGAATCACGGAAACCTCTGTCCTCCTAATCCTCTTCCCCACTTTACAGGCCCCCTATTGCATCCTGCTCCCCCGGACCTATGGCCCGTTTTCCCCCTCCCTTTCCCTGTCTTCTAAATCCATTCCCAACCTCTTACCCTCTACCCAGTCTTACTGGCTTCTGTCCTTCATCTCTCTGCCCCCTCCTCTTGCCCCCATCTCCATCCCTCTTCCTCATCTCCCTCTGCCTCCCAACTCCAGCCCTCTCCCCTCTCCTCAACCTCCATCCCTTCCCCCGTTCTCCATCCCTTTCCCCTCTCCCCACCTCCCACATCCCCTCTCTTCCCCATCTCCCTCCATCTCCCCCACCTCCTCTCTCCCCCATCTCCCTCTCCCTCCTCGCCATCCCTCCCCATCTCCCTCTTTTGCCCTTCGCCCCATCTCCCTCCCTCTCTCTCCTCCCTCATCATCTCCTTCTCTCCCCATCTGACTCACTCTCCTTTTCCCCTCTCCCCCATCTCCATCCCTCTCTCCTTGCCCCCATCTCCCCACAAGCTTATCTCCATCTCGATCCCCTTCTCCTTGCATCACTCTCTCCATGATCCACCTAATCCTCCTCTCTCCTCTGTCCCTTCTCCGCCTGTCATTTTGTCCCTGTTCCCTGCTGAGGGCCGGGCTCCATTCTGGCCTAGAGAGAGAGCCGAGGACACAGCCCGCCCTCAGAGCCAGCAACCCAGCTCCCCTAACCCTCTCCCGCCTGGCTCCTCCTGGCCACTTAATTAAAACCAAGCAGAGCGGAAAGGGAACAAAGCGAGGGTGACAGAGAGGCAGACCTAGATAGAGAGGGACAAAGCTATTGCAACAAACACGGAAGTACAGAGAGATGGAGCGAGGGACCGAGTCAGAGACAGGGAGCGACAGAGAGAGGGAGAGGCAAGCAGAGAGCCAGAGAGGGGCTCAGAGCGAGAAAGAAAGGAGCAGAGACAGGGAGAAACCAAACAAACAAGAGGGTTCTCAACCTCACGAGAGCTGGGGGTGACTGGGGGGTTGGGGGTGCAGAGACGCCAGGAAGCTTCTCTAATCCTTTGAAGGAGTGGGAGAAGGGAAGCGGGGTGGGAGGGAGAAGGGGGTCACTTTGGGCTCCTGCAGGCAAAAGTCCCGGGGCCATTAGCCCGGTTGCCCAGGTTGGCCACCCTGAGAGTGGGACTCAGATCCGACCCAGGCAGAGGTGGGGGGCCTCTGCGTTTGGGGTTCTCGGAGGGAAAGCGGACGCCCCACCCCCTGCGCACCCCATGGAACGTCACGGACCCGGCCTCACCTGCATACTCGGGATCCACGTGGGGGGGATAGTAGCCAAACTTGATGAAGATGGGGATGGGCACCCCGAACTTGAACCACTCGACCACATAGGGGGGCGGCTGGCCCGTGACCGGATGGATCACGTCACATCGCAGGATGACGCTCTCGCCGGCCCGCCCGGTCACAAACTCCGGCTCCTCCCGCAAACCAAGAGCACCTGCAAGAGCCAAGGGGGGGAAGGGAGAGGAGGGGACTGAGGATGGGCTGGCCTTGGGGGCAACAGGCCCCTGAGCAGTCACTTGCCACGGGGGCGCAACCCCGGACGAGGGCAGCCACTGCGCTCCCAGCCAGCTCCACTGCTGCCAAGGGTCACGGCCCTGACCTCCTGACCGAGCGAGGCCCGACACGGGGGGGATCTGGGGAGAAGAAAAAGGTCCCCTCCTTCCGGCAGCCCTTCCTCCCTTCCCCCAGGAGTCGGGGAGGGACACTCGTGGAGGGACATTCATTCAATAGTATTTATTGAGCGCTTACTCTGTGCAGAGCACTGTACTAAGCGCTTGGAATGTACAAATCGGTAACAGAGACAGTTCCTGCTCTTTGACGGGTTTACAGTCTAATCGGGGGAGACAGACAGACAAGAACAATGGCAATAAATAGAATCAAGGGGAAGAACGGGAGAAGGGCACAAACGTCCTTTCCCATGACCTTCCCCTGCACCCCGGCCCACCCCAGTCTGCCCTGGGACATCGGCCCTGGACACCAGGCCCGGGGAGTCCCGTGGGCCGCAGTCCCTCCCATCCCAGCCGTCCCGCCCCAGGCCACGTTCGGTCTCCGCCTCGGGCGACTTCATTAACGGCATCAAAGGGTGGTGGCAAGGGTCCGGAGAGGACCTGCCTAGCCCGGCTCCCCCGCCCCCCCCGGCAGCTGCAGGCCTGGCCGGGGGGGCGTAATCCCCTCTGCAGCTCCAATCCCTCCCCCGCCGGCCTCCCCGAGAGCTGCTCTGCCTGGGCCTTCATTACTCCCCCCTAGTTGTGTGGGCACCGAGCGAGAAGGTCGGGTCAGGTGGGGCCTGGCCGGGGGAAGGGTGGGCAACCCCCTCTGCAGCTCCAATCCCTCCCCCCGAGGGCTGCTCTGCCCGGGCCTTCATCACTCCCCACTAGTTGTGTGGGCACCGAGCAAGGAGGTCGGGCCTGGTGGGGCCTGGTCGGGGGAAGTGTGGGCAACCCCCTCTGCAGCTCCAATCCTCCCCCCGCCGGCTTCCCCGAGGGCTGCTCTACCCGGGCCTTCATCACTCCCCTCCAGTTGTGTGGGCACCGAGCGAGGAGGTCGGGCCTGGTGGGGCCTGGCCGGGGGTTGTCGGCCGGGACACTGTCCAGCAGACCCCCACGGGGTAGCACGGCCCGACTGGGCCACCGGGGAGGGGGCAGAAAGGAAGGGAGGCCGAGGCCTCCTGCAGCCTGGTCCCCTGGGGAGAGAGAGCGCAGCGGCCGGCCTAGCGGAGAGCGAAGAGCGGAGGGAGGCGGAGGGAGGCCGGCCGGGCTCCGATTGGCTGCAGGTGACATCACTGTTTTCCACCCAAGGAGGCTAAGAGCACTGGATATTTTTGGAGCTAAGCGGTGGACTCACCTGCCAGCAGCCTCGGCGAGCTCCCTCGTACCCTCCCCCCAAATCCGGGGCCGCTGGCAGGGGACCAACCGGCGCCCCTCCGCGGGGAGAGAGTGGGGGCCGGGCTGTCCCACCGCCCCCTCTGCCCGGATCCCCGGGGCCCGAAGAAGCCGGGAGGTGGGCCATGGGGGCGCATAGAGCCAGAGGGTCTGCAGGTGCATCGATGGATGCCTGTCAAATATATATACTGGCATCCATATATATATATGGACATATATATATATATATATATATATATATCTCAGCGAGAGAGGAAGGGTGTGCGCAGCCCAAGCGCGTGTGTGTACATGTGAATGTCAGTGCGTGTATGTGTAATGTATGCTTAGGTGTGCAAACACAAATATATGTGTGTGTGTTTGTGTGTGTGTGTGTGTGTGCGTGCGTGCGTGCGCGTCTACATTGCAGAGCCGCTAAGAAATGCAAAGTTAAGGAAGAGACTTGCCGGGGAAGAAAGCTCTGCGTCAGACGGCGGGGGGGGGGGGGGGGGGGGGGGGGCGGGCATCAGCTCGGGGACCCCCACGGGGCAGGGGCATGGGGATAAATCTGCGCGGTGCCCGTTGTCCCCCTGGGTATCCCCAGGATGGTGGGCATATTCGGGGGGTGGGGAAACCTGCTGGCATGGAATGAGGGTGAACTACCCTCTTTTGACCCTTAATCCCCAGGTGGGAGGGGGAAGGTTCTGGGCAGTCCTGGGAACGGTAGATGGGAGGTGGAGATTGGAGGGGAAAGGGGGGACACTCCCTCCTGGAAGGCCGGGCTGTTCGCACCCCCAGAGCTCTCATTTGCACCTTCCTCTGCCTCATTTTCGCTGCATCGCCAAAGAGCCCAAGACACTCACACTCCCGAGTTCCCTCCCACCCCAGCAACCCTGCCAGGCCCTGCAGGCCTCTGGGCCCCAACCCGCCAGCCCAGAAGCCCGCCGAGGCCTCCTCCCACCCGCCCCCTCCTCCTCTGAGGGCACTGTCCGAGCCCCAGCTTCTGCCAGCAGCCAAGCCAGGAGGCCTCCTCTGTGCCATTCTTCACATAGTGGGGCCCAGGGACCATGGAAGCTGCCCACCACCTCGCCTTCCCCCGCCGGGGACAGTCGCCCACTTCCTCCCCCTCCCAGGGCACTGGGGCATGGGTGCAAAAGAAAATCACCCAACCCCACCAAGAGCTGCTCCCTCCATCTTTCAATCAATCAAGAGTATTTATTGAGTGCTTACTGCCTCGAAGGGTACAGATCTAAGTGCACAGAAGGTGCAAAAGGGAGAGGGAGTCAAGGAAAAGAGGTCTTAATAGGACAGTGGAAAGAGCATAGGCCTGAGAGTCTGAGGACCTGGGTTCTAATTCCGACTCTGCCAACTCCTTGCTGTGTGACCTTGGGAAAATCACTAACTTCTCTGTTTCCTCAAATGGGATTAAATGAGGATTGAGAAGCAGCGTGGCTCAGTGGAAAGAGTATGGGCTTTGGAGTCAGAGGTCATGAGTTCGAATCCCAGCTCTGCCACTTGTCAACTGTGTGACTGTGGGCAAGTCACTTAACTTCTCTGGGCCTCAGTTACCTCATCTGTAAAATGGGGATTAAGACTGTGAGCCCCATGTGGGACAACCTGATTCCCCTGTGTCTCCCCCAGCGCTTAGAACAGTGCTCTGCACATAGTAAGCGCTTAACAAATACCAACATTATTATTATTATTAAATACTTGTTCTCCCTTCTACTTAGACTGTGAGCCCCATGCCGGATAGGTCTGTGTCCGACCTAATTTAACCTGTACTTACCCCAGAATTTAGAACAGTATTTGACAGATTGTAAACACTTAACAAATGCAACAACAAAAAAAGATGTGACCTTAATAATGCTTTGAAGGTGGGGAGAGTGGTGGTCTGGATGTATGGAGGGGGAGGGAGGATGTGGGAAAAGGGTCAGTGGAAAGATAGATGAGGTCGGGGCACAGTGAGCATGCTGGCGCTAGAGAAGCAAAGTGTGAGAGCTGGGATGTAGTAGGATGTCAGTGAGACAAGGTAGGAAGGGACAAGCTGATTGAGTGCTTTAAAGCCAATGTGAGGAGTTTTTCTTTGATGTGAAGGTGGATAGGCAATAACCTGAGGTTCTTGATGAGTGGGGAAACATAATAATAATAATGATAATAATAATAATAATGTTGATATTTGTTAAGCGCTTACTATGTGCCGAGCACTGTACTAAGCGCTGGGGTAGATACAGGGTAATCACGTTGTCCCACGTGAGGCTCACCGTTAATCCCCATTTTATAGATGAGGTAACTGAGGCACAGAGAAGTTAAGTGACTTGCCCACAGTCACACAGCTGACAAGTGGCAGAGCTGGGATTCGAACTCATGACCTCTGACTCCCAAGCCCGTGCTCTTTCCACTGAGCCACGCTGCTTCTCTAAAATGTTGGTATTTGTTAAGCGTTTACTATGTGCAGAGCACTGTTCTAAGCGCTGGGGTAGACACAGGGGAATCAGGTTGTCCCAGGTGGGGCTCACAGTCTTAATCCCCATTTTACAGATGAGGTAACTGAGGCCCAGAGAAGTGAAGTGACTTGCCCACAGTCACACAGCTGACAAGTGGCAGAGCTGGGATTCAAACTCATGACCTCTGACTCCAAAGCCCATGCTCTTTCCACTGAGCCACGCTGCTTCTCTTAGGAGAAACATGGACTACATGGTTTTGAAGAAAAATGATCCAGTCATCAGAGTAAAATATGGACTGGAGTGGGGAGAGACAGGAGGCAGGGAGATCAGCGAGGAGGCTGGTGCAGTAATCAAAGTGGGATAGGATAAGTGCTTGCATCAGCATAGTAGCAGTTTGGAGAGAGAGGAAAGGGCGGATTTTAGCGATGTTGTGAAGATAGAACCGACAGGATTTGGTGACAGATCAAATATGTCTCCTCCCCTCGCCTCCCCTCCCCTTCCAGTTCTAGGCCTCGCAGTCCTAGTCCTCAGCAGCCCACAGCTATGAGCAGCCTGGACACTGGGCATCAAGACACCCTCCCTGAGGGCAGTGATCCCTGGACCCACCTGTCCCAACCCAACTCCAGCTGGAGCCTGCTTCCAGAGCAGCATATCTCTCTCTCTCTCTCCCTCTCTCTCTCTCTCCCCCTCTTTCCCTCTCTCTCCTCCTGCCACAGCCACTGAACAGCCTCAGATCATCCCCGTAGGACAGCTCCCCCAGCCCTACTGGGGAAGCCAGAGACATGACAAGGGCCCAGGGCCTTAGGATGAGCCACACTCCTAGGCCTCAGCTTGGTCTCTCTCCTCTGGAAGTTGGTGAGGCCCAGAGAGTGCAGGGCCCCTGCTCTGGTGTAGCCAGCTTGGGGCTGTCTGAGCCAGAAAAAAAAGGCTAGCAGGCACAATCCCTGCTCTGCCAACTTCATGGCGCTGCCCACCAATTCTGGCTCCTGAAATATTTATCCTTTTTTCCCTCCAACCACACACACACATGCATGTACGCACACATGCACAAGATACATCCTCTGCTCCCTCCACCCTCAGCAGATCCCTCTCTCCAAGCCGGCAACTCTCCCGCCTCTGGATTCTAAACTCCATTTGTTCTAGTGAAACACCTTCCTTCCAGAAAATGTAATAAATAATAAATAAATAAACGAGAGCATCTCGCTCCTCTGGGGAGGCCTTGGGCTGCCAGTTGGGATGAGAAGGTCAGCATGTCCTCTCCCTGGTCCAGCTAAATGGCTAAATGAGCTGAGAGGATCCTAGTCTCAGAAGTGCAGCAAAGAAGAAGAGAGGACAGAGGAGGATCACTAAGAAGTTGTGTTCAAGCAGTGCTGGGCCTGCAATCAATCAATCAATCCTATTTATTAAACGCTTATTTTTTATGGTGTGTCAGGCACTGTACTAAGCACTGGGGTAATAATAATAATAATAATGTTGGTATTTGTTAAGCGCTTACTATGTGCCGAGCACTGTTCTAAGCGCTGGGGTAGACATAGGGGAATCAGGTTGTCCCACGTGGGGCTCACAGTCTTAATCCCCATTTTACAGATGAGGGAACTGAGGCACAGAGAAGTTAAGTGACTTGCCCACAGTCACACAGCTGAAGCTAATCAGTTTAGACACAGTCCATGTCCCACACGGGGCTCACAGTCAATGCCCATTTTACAGATGAGGTAACTGAGGCACAAAGAAATGAAGTGACTTGCCCAAGGTCACCACACAGCAGACAAGAGGCAGAGACAGAATTAGAACTCAAATCCCTCTAACCCCCAGGCCCATGCTCTATCTACTAGGCCACACTGCTTCTGCTTACTGTGTGCAGAGCACCAAATTAAGAGCTTGGGAGAGTTCAATACAACGCTCCCTTGCCCATAATGAGCTTACAGTCTAAAGAGGGAGAAAGATGGAGTTGGGAGAGTCCAGGTCCTGAAGAGAGAGGGGAAATCACAGCAAAACTCAAGGACCAACAGGCCTAGGGATACAGATGGAGAGATTCAGAGTCACAGAGACAAGCACAGAGATGCAGAGAGACCACAGGGCCCCGAGTCTACAAGACGGGCAGGATGAGGGAGAGGCAGAGAGATGCAGATATGGAGAGGGAGGAGAAAGACAAACGCAGAGATCTTTAGGCAGATGGCCTGGGAGCACCAGCCCGAGAGCTCCTGGTGACAGGAGACGGGAGCAGGAAAAGAGTTAAGGTGGGGGGCAGGGCACTGAGCCATCACATCTGCAGAGAGGGGAAGAGATGGAATTCCTCATTGACTGAGCAGGGCAGCAAGGGGCAGCAGGAAATGGGAGTTGTAGGAGAGGTGAGGAGGAGACTGAGGTGCGGGGGGATGGGAGGAAAAGGAGCAGGTGATGTGGACGGAGGTGGGGATGGGACTCTGTGAGGGCCTGGATGATGCCAGGTGGCCAAAAGCGAGGGGGATGGGAGGGAGAAGGGCAGATGAACTGGGCATGGTTTGGGGCAAGGATTCTGACAGAGTCTGCCTGGCCTGATTGCCCCTGGCCCAGGCTGGGGTAAGGGGAACAGGAGGGAGAGGGGCAGGTGATCTGGGCATGGGCGGGGGCAGGGATTCTGACAGGGCCTACCTGACCTGGTTGCTCCTGGCACAGGCCAGGGGTTAGGAGGACAGGGGCAGATTAGCACTTAGATCAGCGCTTAAAACAGTCCTTGGCACATAGTAAGTGCTTAACACATACCATTATTTTTATTTGGGCATGGATGGGAGCAGGGATTCTGATAGGGCCTACCTGCCTGGTTGCTCCTGACAAGGGCCAGGATGAGGGGGGATAGCAGGGAGAGGGAGAGGTGATCTGGGCACGGGTTGGGGCAAGGACTCGGACAGGGTCTGCCTGGCCTGGTTGCTCCTGGCAGGGGCAGGGGTGAGGGGGTATGGTAGGTAGAGGGGTGGGTGATCTGGGGATGGGTGGAGGCAAGGATTCTGACAGGTTCTCCCTGGCCTGGTTGCCCCTAACATGGACTGGGGTAAAGGGAACAGGAGGGAGAGGGGCAGGTGACCTGGGCATGGGTGGGGGCAGGTACTCTGACAAGATCTGCCTGGCCTGGTTGGTCCTGGCAGGGGCCAGGGGCCAGCCTCTCAGGGCCAGACAGTGCCACATCAGCAGGGTGACCATTCATCTGGTTTTAGGGCAAACAGTCCAGTGTTCTGCTGGCCCACTGTCTGTTTCTGGCCAGAGGGCTCAGTCAAGAGATGCCCAGAATCCTCAGCTTCCATCAGTGACCCTGCTGCCCCAGTGGACATGCCCAGGGCCGTCGCCGGCCCACCCTGCCCCCTGTCACCCTGCAGGGAGGGAGATAGACAAGCTTTCAGCATGGACCCTGCCTCCACTCAACTCACAGTTCATCACCCAGGGGAGGGGAGGCCAGGCCCCACTCATGGCAGAGACTTGAAGTCCCCCTCCTGCAGCTGGGTGAGGCTGCTGAGCCCCCCGTCTGGCACACAGCCCCCCAACCCCTCCTCACCGGGGTAGCCCCACTGTCATCACAGACTCCCCAAACTGGAGCCCTGTGGTCTAATAATACCAACGCCAGCCACCACCACCACCACCTCCATCTGCCGCTCTAAAAATAATCCCTGCTGACTCTGGAGACTGCACTGTCTCCCACCCCGCGGGAGGAGATCCCAGGAACAGCAGAGGGAAAGCCTCTCCTGATGGCTGGGGATGGGAAGGGGAGCAGGAGTGGGCCAGTGGAATAATAATAATAATAACAATAATTTTTAAACTGTGGTTTTTAAAATTATATTAAGTGCTTATTATTTACCAGACACTGTACTAAGCACTGGAGTAGATACAAGAAAAGCAGGTCAGACATAGTCTTTGTCCCTCTTGGGGGTGGGGCAGGGACAGAAGATGGGGAGAAGTGAGCATCCCATAAGTTACATTCCAATCTGCAGAGAACATCTGGTCCAGGCCTGGGAAACCTGCCTCTCCCCCTTCTAGAAGGCAGGCGAGGTGGAGTCCCCCAAAGGTCACACTGATCAGCACCTGCCCCCAGGCCCGACCCACACTGTATGCAGGGCAGGGGCCTGCAACCTGTGGTTGGGCACTATGCCTGCTCTTCTTGGAAACCAACGCGGCTCCATCCAGGTTGGGGAGGGAGATATGTCGGGCACCTCTGGGGCCCAGCAGGCAGTCCCGGATGGGCCAGCCCCAAGTGTTTTAGGTTGTCCACTCTGCACCACCGGTACTGGGGAAACCCCACCCTTGGCTGCCCAGGGAGGGGCTTGCCACCCCTATCATAGAGGGAAAGCCCTGCCCTCCCTGGAGACTGCACAGGGCACAACAGCTCTTTGCAGTCGAGAGGACAAGAGGGAGATGGTGAGGGCTGATGGCACAAGTGGGAGGAAGGGCAGGGGCAGAGCTGGGGTTTAGACACACCCCACACAGCCCCAGGCAGTCCTCACCCCATCCCCACTCCCAAGCAGCCCAGCCAAAATCTCTTGGTGGCCACTGGAGAGGGGAACAGTGTCCTGCTTGGGGCTGAGGGGAACAGGACCTTGCTTGCCCCTTCCCTCCTTTCTTTTTCCCAGCTCTCCTCTCCCTCCATCCCTGCCTTTCCCTCCCCTCCCTTTGACTCCTCTATGCTTCCTTCTCCTCCTCTCCCCTCCCATTCTCTCCCTTCTGTTCCCCTCCCTTTTCTTCCCCTTCTGCACCAACAGCATCATCACACTGCCCCATGTGCAGCTCATCATGATGACATCTTATGTTACATGGGGGCCCTATAAAACCGATAGCCCTGGGGCCATCGAGGGTAGGATGATTAATCTGGCCCAGCTCCCACCGAGTGGGCATAGTGCACGGGTGGGGACAAGACACTAAAAACCACTAGATTCACTGCTTAATGAGCTATGCTATGGCATGTTCTCAAGCTCCTTCTAAATTCCTTGTGTCTACCAACTCCGTTGTACTATATTTCCCACAGCTCTGAGTTTACTGATGCTCTGCACACAGTAAGTGCTCAATAAATACCATGATTGCTTGACTGATTGATTAAATTGTATGATTGGCTCTGTGCATGCCAACTGTTCAAAGCTTTCATTTTCCTTGCCTCTTCTGTCCACAGAATGTTTTCCACCCCCTGCTGCAGGGGATGGGTTAGGGGGTTGTCTCCCCTTCTAAAGGCTTCAGGCTGGCTAGCATGGCCTAGGACGCATGCTCAAGAACACCCCCAAGGGAAAATCTCATGGTTCAGACCAAGAGGTACTTGTCTCCCTCCTGGCTCCCAGGCCCCTCTCGGATGCCCGATTCCTGGGGCCCAACAGCCCTTGGGCTCAGTGTTGAGAATTCAGCCCCGGGATTCACCTGAAAAGAGGTTGTGGGGATGGGTTGATGGTTGTGGGAGATAGGCTGGGGAAAGGACGCAAAGGGAGGAGGGGCTTTCTGTGGGGACCTTTACTGCCAGCTCCTAGCTGCATGGCTCTCCTTGCTGCTTTCTGTAGCCAGCCACAGGGCTTTGGATGCTATTAGCAACTTTAATTTGCTCTCGAATGGATTGGATTTCCACGAACCCTTCCCCACAGACCCGCTGACAGGAAGGAAGTCGGTAATTCAATCTTGGCTCCTCTCCTCTAATGGCTCCTCAGCAGAAAAGCCAGAAGTACCCACACCACACACCCGGCCCCAACCCCACACATCCAATCGCCGCATCCCTGCTAGGCCTGCCCCGGCCCCTCCTCCAGAGGAAGGGCGGGACAATGGAGCCCTCTGGGAATCCTGAAATCCCTGGTGAGTCGTCCCTCCTCCCTAACTCAGACCCCAGCTTCCACTATTCCAGCAAGGTCCTGGCCTGGGGTCCCCAAAGCCACCTGGCAGCCAGAGCCCGTTTCCTTCAGCCAGACCTAGTTCCTCCATCCCCACCATCCCACTCCAATGTCAAGATGTTTCCATGGCCTGGACAGATGGATTCAGTTTCTTGCATCTCAAGGGATCCTCTGGTTCATCCCTCTGCTTCTGGACAGTACAGCACTTAAGCCATCCTAGGAAAAGCGGCACCTCTCCTCTTCTCACCCATTTCCACAGGAGCCTCCACAAACACCCTTGGTGTCTTGCAAACTTCATGGCCAGGAAGTTCTTCCTAAAAATATGACCGCGATTCCCCTTCCTGCAATCGAAGTCTGTTCCCTTTAGAGATGCAGGCAGGGAAGGCCAGGAAGTAACCTTCCAACCTGCACAGCCCATGCAGTTTGGAAGGCCATAGGGCACCTCTTCAGGCTTCTTCCTGCCTCTGCCCATCCTGCTGGCAAGATCTGGACTGGTGTCATGAGAATGTCAGTTCCTCATGGGCAGGGGTATTGCCTTCCATTTCTGGTTCAGTCTTCTCTGCATGCTGCAGGTGCTCAGTAAATGCTGACAGGGATAATGAGGGGGAAGTGGAAGAGAAGAAGATGAAATAGGAGAAGAAAGGAATGGAGGAGAAAGAGGAGGAAGAGGAGGAGGAAGGAATGGAGAAGGAGAAAGTGGGGGGAGGAGGAAGTAAAAGCAAGGAGAAAGAGGAAGGAATCGAAGAGGAGGAGGAAATGGAGGAGGAGGAGGAGTGAGGGGCAAGGGAAGAGGAGGAAGGAGTGGGGGGAGGCAGAAGAGGAGGAGGACGAATGATAGGAGGAGGAGGAAGGGGAGCTTGTCCCACCCAGACCTCTGCCCCCACCCCACCCAACCCACCGTTTAGACTGTGAGCCCATCATTGGGCAGGGATTGTCTCTATCTGTTGCCAAATTGTACATTCCAAGTGCTTAGTACAGTGCTCTGCACATAGTAAGTGCACAATAAATACTATTGAATGAATGGGCTCCCGATGTTCCTAGCTTCCTCTCAGCCTCGGTTTGGTCAAACAGCGAGCAGGGCAGTGCAGGAAGACTTCAAAGGAAAAATAGGTCAGTAGCCGCTAGCTGATGGGGCCTGGGCCTGATAGGAAGGAAGGAGAGAGAGGCAATGAGCAGGAGGGAGGATGAGAGGGAGAGAGGAAGGGAGGGTGGGAGAGAGGGAGGGAATTAAGGAAGGAACAGAGGGAGGAAGGGATGGAGGGAGGGAGGGAGGAAGAAAGGAATGAAGGAGGACAATGAGAAAGGAAGAATCAAAGGAAGAGAGGAAGGAAGAGGAGGAAGGAGGAGGGGAGGGAGGGAGGAAGGGTGAGCCCCAGCGAGGTGCAAATCCATCTGCCCCTAGCCCCCTCCCCTACTGTCTCATTCCAGGGCATCAGCTCCCATCAGGATTCTAGCAGGATCCTGTATAATACAATAATGTTGGTAGAAGAGATCCTTGCCCACAAGGAGTTTATAGTTTACAGGGGAGACAAACATTAAAATAAATTACAGATAAGGGAAATAGTAAAGTATAAGGATAGGTGTGTAAGTGCTGTGGGTCTGGAGTGGTAACGAAGCGCTTAGGGGATAAGCAGCAAGTGCACAGTCGGCACAGACAGGAGGGTGGGTAGGGAAGATGAGGGCTTAGTCTGGGAAGGAATGTTGGAGGAGATGTGATTTTAGGAGGGTTTTGAAGATGAAGAGAGTGGTGGATTGTCACAAATGAAGGAGGAGGGAGTTCCAGGCCTGAGGGAGAACATTAGCAAGTGCTGGTGGCAGGATAGAGGAGATCAAGGTAAGGAGTGTAGGCTAGTGATAGAGGAGTGGAGTATTCAAATTAGGTTGTGGTGAGGTGAGGTGGGCGGGAGAGTGCCTTAAAGCCGATGGTAAGGAGTTTCTGTTTGATGCAGCAGTGGATGGAAAACCACTGGAGGTTCTTGAGGAGTGGGGAAATATGAACTGAATGATTTTGTAAAAAAAAGATCCACGCAGCAGAGTGAAATATAACTGGAATGGGAAAAGATAGTTGGCAGGAGCCTATTCACTTTCCTGACTTCTGAACCCTGTCCATGGCACCTGGCCCCTTGTGGGCCTGGAATGGAGGTTCACTGACTCTCATCTCCTGCTGGCCTCGTCGAGGAAGTTGTAAGCCCCTCATCCACCGCTAGGGCTGCTACAAAAGTGGCAGGTGACCAGCGTCCAAAACCTTGTGGACTCCCGGCAACCCCACCTCCCTTCCCCCTGCCACTCTAACCCCCTACAGCAGAAGTGTGGCTGCTCACGCAGAGGGCCTCGAGGTCATAAGAAGCCAAAGGGGGAGGAGACTGCTTAGAAGTGGCCGCTCAGCAGCCCCTGCTCAGCCCCAGCTGGATAGGTGGCACCCAGCCCAGGCCCCTCGCCACCTGAGTCACACAAGCATTCTCTCCAATCTCAGCTCTACCCAGTCGATTGGGCCCTGGTATCCCGCTGTGACCTGAGAGCAGCCTGTCCCTGCCTCCCCCAGCCTGGGCTTGAGGCAGGAGAGACCCTGTACCCTCTGTAGGGAGGAACCCAGAAATCCCTCCCAGAGAAGCAGGAGTACTAGCAGACAGAGGGCTCCAGGTGGGCCCCTGAACCGAAAACCTCAGAGGTTTCCGGTCCCTGAACCAAAATCTTCAGGGGTTCAGCTGCTCCACCCCTAAGGATGAGGATGGGTGGCCATAGAGGCAGCACTCCTGGGTCCTCCCAGAGTCCTGGTGCTGCCACAAGAGTCAGGGCTGGATGGCCAATGATTGACCCTGGAATGTGTGATGTTCTTTTCCAGCTCATGAGAGTGAGTGTGGGTAGGGAGAGGCTGGGGTGAATGGGTGGGACAAGGGAGAGGCTGAGAAGGATGGATGGGGGCATGGGAGAGGCTGGGGAGGATGGGTGGGGGCAGGGGAGAGGATGGGGAGGATGAGTGGGGGGCAGGGGAGAGGATGGGGAAGATGGGTAGGGACCCAGGGCTCTCAAAATCTCATGGCGATACTGGCCCACTCCAGGGGCCATGTAAAAAACAATCCCCCTGACCTTGATAATTAGTGGCATTTGTTAAATTCTTACTGTGGACCAAGTAATATGGTAAATGCAATGCAATCAGATCAGACATACATGGGGTGCACAGTATAAGTGAGAGAGCAAACAGATACTGAATCCCCATTTTATAGATGAGAAACTGAGGCACAGAGAAGTGCCCCAGATCAAACAGCAGACAAGTGTCAGAGGCAGGATCAGAACCCAGGGCTCTGAGTCCCCAGCCGCTGCTCTTCTCAGCAGGCCCCGCTGCTTCCCCAGAGGTCTGAATCGCCTTCCACAGGAACCAAGGTCGTAACTGAAAGTGCCCCCCAACATGGAACCCCAGCAGTGGTCCCACCCTGCCGCAAGCGAGCCGGACTCCTCCCCCAGCCCTGCCACATTCCCTGAGGGGAAGTCTCTATGGCTAGAGATCCTGGCAAGGGAAGTAGGGGCACTACAGCCTCTCCCCCCCACCAAGTCCCAGGATGAATCAGCTAGGGGAGCAAAAAGGGGAGAGATGGGACTTGGCCAAAAGAACACCTGTTCCAATTCTGTCTCAACAGGAACAGTGCCCCAGCATGAGAGCTGGTGACCTGGTGCCTGCCCCCTACCCCCACCCCACCTCCACCCAGCAGGCCCAGATTTTCCTTCCCCAGGGGTCAGAAGGCTGGTACTTAGCCTTTGCCCACCCCCACAGGGGACCACAGTCTCAGGTGACTGGGTGCCCACTCTCACCATCCACTTCCTGCATGTAAACCCACAATCCCCCAACCCAAGCCAAGGCCCCCACATGTGGCAGCATGAAACAGATAAGTCTGCATTTGCTCCTCTGAAGCCAAAATCCCTCCCTCCCTAACAAGAGGTACCACGGGAGCCCCTGCAAGCTGCCGGGGGAGAAGCGGAGAGCAGGGTGCGGGAAGGCATTAGAGGCTGCGGTGGCCATGACTGAGGGAGCGGGAAGCACTAGGGATGGCACAGATTGCTCTGGCATCACCTCAGCCTCCCCTTCGATCGGCACAGTCACCCTGACATGAGCAACTAGGAGCCTCATGAAGTTTCCTGTCCCTCCCACCACCACTGTGGCCACCCCGGACCAAGGTCCACTCTGGGAACATCTCCCAGTCACTCAGGCCCCCAGGTGCAAATGGGTCCTTATCCGACATTATTTTTTAATGGTATTTGTTAAGCACTTACTATGTGTTCTACTAAGCACTACTTCCCCCCACCCACCGGCCCTCTAAGCCCCCTCCTTCCCCATGCCAACCTGCAGCCTTGCAGGCCAAGCAATGTGGAAGGTGAGTGCTGGGGGAGGGCCTCTTCGCAGCTAAACCCTCTTTTTCCCCTTTTCCCTCTGCTCCTCCACCTCTCCCTTCCCATCCCCACAGCACTGTACTCGTCCGCTCAACTGTATATATTTCCATTACCCTATTTATTTTGTTAATGAATTGTACATCGCCTCGATTCTATTTAGTTGCCATTGTTTTTACGAGATGTTCTTCCCCTTGATGCTGTTTAGTGCCATTGTTCTTGTCTGTCCGTCTCCCCCGATTAGACTGTAAGCCCGTCAAACGGCAGGGACTGTCTCTATCTGTTGCCGACTTGTTCATCCCAAGTGCTTAGTACAGTGCTCTGCACATAGTAAGCGCTCAATAAATACTATTGAATGAATGAATGAATGAATGAATGAATGAATGAAGCAGAGAGGAGATAGCCAAAAATCACTGCAGCAAGAGGCAGATCACACCTGTTCCTACCACCCCACTGCAGCGTGAGGGTGAGAGTGGGGGAGGGGGCGGGACAGCCGCCAACGGACTTCGGAACCCACTTTGTGGACCCAGCCCCAAACCCACGACCTGTCACCACCACCTGCCCCCACAGCCACCGGGGCCCAGCTCCCCAAAGCCTAATTCTCCTTCCTTCAACAGAAGACAACCATCACTCCCTTTCCAGAGAAAACTCTTTGAAGAGAATTCTTGAATTTATATGTTTTTATCTTTCTTAAGCACTTTCACATCAGTGGCTTTGGCCTAATGGGAAAAGCACGGACCTGGGAGTCAGAGGATCTGAGCTCTAATACAGCCTCTGCCACTTGCCTGCTGTGTGACCTTGGACAAGTCACTTAACTTATCTGGGCTTCAGTTCCCTTATTTGTAAAATGGAGATTCAATACCTGTTCTCCCTCCTACTCACAGGGAAGCAGCGTGGCTCAGGGGAAAGACCATGGGCTTGGAAGTCAGAGATCATGGATTCTAAACCCGGCTCCGCCGCTTGTCAGCTGTGTGACTTTGGGCAAGTCACTTAACTTCTCTGTGCCTCAGTTACCTCATTTGTAAAATGGGGATTAAGACTGTGAGTCCCACATTGGACAGCCTGATCACCTTGTATCCCTCCCAGTGCTCAGTACAGTGATTTGCACATAGTAAGCACTTAACAAATGCCATCATTATTATTATTACTTACAATGTGAGCCCCATGTGGGCACTGATGGTCTGATATCTAGCCTAGCACTTATAACAGGGGTCGGCACATAGTAAATGCTTAACAAATACTGTTATGATTTTGATTATTATGATTATCCTCAGAGTATCCCCATGAGGTAGGGAAAGGCGGACATCCCCATTTTAAAGACAAAGGAACTGAGGCACAGAGGGATGAAGTGACCTGCCTAAGGTCACACAGGAGACTAGTGTAAAAGCACAGACTCCCAGACCTTTGCTTTTACACTGGGCCACTAGTCCAAGATGTCTCTAAGTGGCCCAGTGCCAGCTTCCAGGCACTTGGGAGTTCTGTGAGTTCTGAGCCAGAGAACATATAATGTCCTAATGTGTACACATGCACACACCCACACACCCAGTCTGCCCTCTGCCATGACACATGCTGAATCTCCATGCGCTCCCACCCAAAACACCCTAATTATATACACACAGGGTGCAGCGCGCCCCCTGGCACACTGTTCAGACCCATTAAGCCATCTTCTGTCACACGAGGAGCAGGAGCACGTGTCCCAGGCCAGGACACCGGCAGCTGCTCTCTGCCAGGGAGGGGGTGAGGAGGGAGAGGGAAGTCCGAGCCCCCTCATTCCCTCACACCGAGACTCCAAGCGGGTAAGGAACTCGGCCCCTCGGGAGTCGCTGGCAGGTTGCATGCGATGACCAGCGTTTCCAAGTCAGCATCACCGCCGCTGCCGCCCGCCGGCCCTCCAGGAGCCTCTCGGGCAGTGGAGGCTGAAGGCCAGGGGTCCGGTCCTGGCAGCGCCCGGGGAATGTTCCAGTCGGCCGGCTCCCCTAGGGAAGAGTCCAGCAGATGCCACTGGACTGGAGGCTGGAGACCAGAGGCTGTGCCCGTGGGCAGGGTAGGCAGGCCACCCAAGGGCCCGGCATGACCTCTTCAGGTTGAATGGGGACCTACAGAGGTCACCTAGCTTATAGCATCCTCCAGCCATCTACACCTAGAGATGTCTTCGTCTACATCTCCAGATGTCTCCAGCCATCTACACCTTCCCTCCCTTCCCCCTAAAGGAGGAGATTCTAAAGCCCCTCGTGGTAGCCCAGGTCAAAAGAGCCGCTGGGGCAGGAAGCCCTTCTTTACATCTAAACTCAATCTCTCTTGCTGGCAATCTTCCATTTCCCTTCAGTCGTTCGTTCAATCGTATTTATTGAGCGCTTACAGTGTGCAGAGCACTGCACTAAGCGCTTGGAAAGTGCAATACGGCAACAGATAGAGACAATCCCTACCCAACAACGGTCTAGAAGGGGGAAGATAGTCCTACAAACTGGTCGCCACCAGCCCCAAATGAGCAGCGCCGAGGCTGTTCTCTGCCTTCGCTTCTCCAAACGGCCACCACGCCGGTTCCTGGCCTCTTGCTGTGATCACCGCTCCCAGAAGAGGGCGCAACCGAGACGGGAACGTGGGCTGGTCCTGCCGGTGCCCGAGGCGGCGCCGGGGGGGACCCGGCCCTGCCCCCTGGGTACCAGGAGGCGCACTGGAGCTGGGCAGACACACGCAGGGGCTCTCGCATCCCCAGGGAGGATCAGATGCTGCGCCCTGGGTACCAGGAGACGCACTGGAGCTGGGCAGACACACGCAAAGGCTCTCGCATCCTCAGGGAGGATCAAGCCCTGCCCCCTGGGTACCAGGAGGCGCACTGGAGCTGGGCAGACACACGCAGGGACTCCCGCATCCCCAGAGGACTCTGCCCTCCTGCTCCGCTCGCCGCCTCAGTTTCCCCAACGGAGATACGGGTAGGCGGGACTCCTGAGGCTGACCGACGTCCAGAACTGTAACTACTTGGTTCCCGGATCTCCCCTCCCACTACCCCTCGCCCGAACCTCCCGCAGCACTCCGGGCAGTCAGCTCCGGAACCGGGGTCACCTCCACGGGCGCACCAAGCGAGGAGACCCCGGCCGCCTCCTCCCACCCCTTCAGGGCTGCTGCTGCCGCCTCGGGCACCGTTCCCCCGCTCCCGTGGGGACACCCTCCCCCGGCCCCGTCCGAGCCCCCCGATCGGGGAACGCGGTCGCCCGACTGTCCGGCCGAGGGGCAGAAACTCGTCAGCGGCGATGAGCCTGCCTTCGGCCGGGCCGTCTAGCGCCGCAGGACCGGGGGCGGGGCGGGGGCTCCGGCCCGCGTGCCCGACTGCCCCGGTGCCCGAGTACCCGGGACCTCCTCCTCCCCGCCTTCGGCTTCCTGGCCAGGGCCGGGCCCGGCAGCGGACCTACCCGGGAAGCCCCAGGCGGCTGCCCGGGTCCCCCGAGCCCTCCCTGCCCTTGTCCGGGAAGGACAAGGCCGGTCCCGATGTCTCCGGGCCCCGGGCGGAGATGCCTCCCCTCCCCTCCCCTGGGCTGCCCACCTCCCAGCCCCCGTGGACTCCGGATCGCCGGGAAGCGCTAGCTGGCTCTCTCCTCGCCCCGTCTCTCTCCGTCCTCTCTGTCTCTCGTCCTCCTTCTCCATCCCGCTGTCTCTCTCTGTGTCTCTGCCCCTTCCTCTACCTGCCTCTCTCCTTCTGCCTCTGCCGGAGACCCTCCGTCCCTCGTTCCCCTCCCCGTCCATCCGTCCGTCCCCGCCAAGGACTGGCCTTTCCCTTCCTCTTCCTGCCTCTGTCTTTCTGCCTCCGCCGTAGACCCTCCGTCCCTCGTCCCCCTCCCCGTCCGTCCGTCCGTCCGTCCGTCCGTCCCCCCAGGACTGGCCATTCCCCCCTGGAAGTCTGTCCCGGAGCGGCCACCGAGGGTGGCTGGGGCTCCCCGGGCTGTCCCAGAGCGGCGGCCGCATCCCGCCCGTCGGGGGGCCCCGAGGGTCCGGCTGTGGCCCCTGCCGGGCGGAGGGGAGGCTCCTCCCTCCTGCGCCCCGGGGAGCCCCGAGGGTAGTCGGAGAGCCCGACGGGGCGGCCGAGGCTCGCACCCTCTCCGCCCCGGGGACCCCTGGCCCCTGCCCGCTCAGCCCGCCGGGCCCCGGGGACTCCCGGGCCCCCGACCCCGGCCGGGACTGCAAACTTTCTCCCCATCCCTTCCGGGGAGACTTGGCGGAGCCGGAGCCGGGGCAGCGCTCCCGCGGAAAGAGAGGAGCCCTGGGGGAGCCCGGCGAGGCGGGGTGGGGGGAGGAGAGGGGAGGGGACGGAGGAGAACGGCGGCGACGACGAGGAGGAGGAGGGGGAGGAAAGCCAAGAGGCTGAACTTCAACTCACCTTGAGCTGCGAGACCTCGGGTGCTGATCACACTTGCTATCAAAGTGGCCACATACCAAATCATAGTACTACCGCCCGCCAGTCAGGACCTTCATTCTATCTCAAAGGGGCTCTTCTTCTGGCGGATGTCTTCTCATGCTCCAGCGCCGGGGCCGGGCGAGGGGGTCCCCCACCGTCGCTCTTCTTCATGCCCCGGTCCTCTCCTCCCGCTGCCCGCCCTCGGCTCCTCTCCCCATCCCTCCGCTCCGATCACGGACCCTGCCGGGCAGCCGGCGGCGGCGGCGGCGGCGGCGGCGGCGGCGGCGGCGGCGGCGGCGGCGGCGGCGGCACCTGCGCTACTAGCGACAGCCGAGCCGAGCCAGAGCGGGGGTGAAGCCTAGCGGGGAATCTTCGGCCGCTAGGACCGCCCCCGCCCGCTGCCCATTGGCCGGGGGCCGGCGAGGAGGCCGGTGATTGGCTGGCGCCGCTGCCAGTAGCCGGGCGCAGGAGGCGAGCCCCGTTTCAAGGTGCGTTGGAGTGTGGAGTGCACAGAGCCGCAGAATCATGCGCATTGCCAGGGAGGAGACGTTTTAGCGTCTCTGCTCTGCTCCCTGCTCACACTGCATGGCAAGTTTCTGGAGGAACAGCCGCTCTCCGGGGCCGGGGCCGGGGCCGGGGCCGGGCCCGGGAGGCAGAGGGGGACCCTCAGTCGAGGGGGGCCGGGCTGGCCCGCAGAGC
The DNA here is from genome assembly GCF_004115215.2 of Ornithorhynchus anatinus. Lineage (NCBI taxonomy): Eukaryota > Metazoa > Chordata > Mammalia > Monotremata > Ornithorhynchidae > Ornithorhynchus > Ornithorhynchus anatinus. The sequence continues at coordinate 19,821,604 of NC_041738.1, read as the reverse complement.
AGCCGGGACCCCTCCCCTCCTCCATCTGCAGCCAGCGGCTTCTCCGAGGACGGAGGGACCCCAGAATGGGGTGGCTGGGGAATCTCCTCACTTGAGTCCTCGTCCCAGAGGGACGGGAGGGATGAGGGGCCGGCGGGTTGGCCGGCAGGGGCCTGGAAGGGATGACCTCTTCGGGGCCCCGCCGGCCAAGATCCTGAGATTCCGTGACGCGGGACATTGCTCGGATGAAGTCACCGGGAATCTCTGGGGTCACCTGTGCAAGTCCCCAACCCTCTTCTCCCTTCCCCCTCCGCAGAGAAAACGCCCCTCCCCATCTCCTTCATTATTCTCAAATCATAACTTTGCCCGAGAAAACTTTCCCTGCCATAGTGACCTCCTCTCCCTCTCTCCGGCCATCGTCACCCGCACAGGACACGAGCCCTCCGCCCGTCCTGCCCCCTACGCGGCAAAGGGGCGGGAGGGGGTGAGGAGGAGTGAAGCTGCAGGGAGACCCCGGCCCATCCTGGCGGAGCAATGCAGATCCCTAGAACGAGAATGGGAGGGTTTCCCCTTAGCCCCTTCTTCTCCTGGTATCTGTAGCAGCTAGCGAGTGTCATGGAAACATAGATCGAAAGCGACCACCTCACCCTGCGCCTGGAGACTGCAGAAAATAGTGATAACAATCTCTGTGGTATTTCTTAAGTGCTCACTAAGTGCCAATCACTGTACTAAGCATGGTGGTTTTAAGAGAATCAAGTCGGACCCAATACCCGTACCATACGCGATTCACATTTATTCAGGGAGACAGTGCAGGAGTGGGGCCTACTTTGTCTCCGAGAATAGGGCCAGGTGGGAGACTGTGCTACCTTCGGGTCTACACCCTCCAGCCCCCTACATCCCCATCCAGATTGGAATAGCCACTGGCAATTCTGGGAGGCAAGATGGCAGTCGTCCCGGCCTGCTGCAATCCAAAAGTTGGGGCGAGGCATGCCCCGCTTGCCAGAAGGATCTTGGATGGCAGGGGTCAGAGTTGGACCAAGAATCAGGACTTGGCTTGGGGAGCGTAGATGTTCTCTGTGCACCTCCTTAAAGAGCTGACACTTGGCTGAGTTGCATCCACATCACAGTTGATGTGTGCTGTGGGGTGGGGTTGGGGGGAAGGCGGCAGGATCTGCAGCCCCTTGTCTCGTCAGAAAGTCATCTCTTATGACCACTGCTCGAGGTGGCAAAGCTGACCTATGGACATCTGAGCCCTGAGGAAGGGAGGCTTGGCAGAGACATGGCAGCCTCCCCTCATGCCCCCCCCCACCAGTGCCCTGGGGATCTGGCGGCAGCTTGGGAGGAATGCAGAACTGGACTGCCACTCCTCATCTCCCAAGGTGGTCAAAGATCGGACCATCCCAGGAGGCCACCGTGCATGGTGAGGAGCGGAGAGCTGGGTCACCCGTGGGTGATGGAAGTTTAGCTCCAAGAGCTCCATCCATCCCAACTATGACCGCTTAGTCCATCACTTTATCCCACTTGGTTGGTCATCACTGCTGTGAAACGATGCTGTCGGTATGGCAGGCACAGACAGACAGAGAGATCAACTCTATCTGTTGCCGAATTGTACATTCCAAGCGCTTAGTACAGTGCTCTGCACATAGTAAGCGCTCAATAAATACTATTGAATGAATGAAATGGGAGTCCAGCGGGCTGATGGCTAAAGAGGACAGAGTCGTGAAGAGGTGGGGGTCAGAGCCGTGGGAAAGGGTAGGATGGAGGGGGCCTGTAAGAACTGGTTCAGGGAAATGGCATCTCCAGGGGCTTGGCTGGCAGCAGCCAACCCCTCTGCAAGGGCCAACAGAGCAGGAGAAGACCTGAAAGGAGCAAAGTCAATGGCCGGGGCAGTGATGTTTTCTCTGGACTGTAGGCAGACCACTGGGTGGGCCATCCTGCTCTGAGGCAAAAGCTCTGGCAGAGGCCTCGGGCAGTTCCCACGCCTAAGCTGAGGCTCCTCTACTCCTGGAGAGAAGTCCCTAGATCACCTAGGTCTGCAGCCTTAGTGGCAATTTACTGCTCCTGGGGCCCAGCTCGTTGCCTCCTTCCCACTGCCTTCTGGTCAAAATAACGCTCCCAGGCCAGCCATGGGAGGAGAGGGGAGCTCCCAGGAAGGCAATGATGATGGGCCTGGCTTCTGCCTGAGTCACTCCTGAGGGGCAGGGGGACCAAGGGGAAATGCAACACTAAGCCCCGAGCTCCTCTCACCTTTCATCTTCTCAGCCTTTTTTCTCCGCTCCAAGACAAAGTGAAATTCATAATCTGAGATGCAGCCACATCTGGGGAGGCACCAAAAAGTGTAAATTCACATCCCACCACAACACTCTGGAGCACTGTGATCAGGAGGCCTAGTGTCTCTCATCCACTCCCACTCTCCCCCAGCTTCCATTCCCAATTCCAAGCTCCCTCCCTCTGTTAGGAAGCAGTCTCTTTCCCTCGGGGCTGGGCCCCATCCCTCCCTTCCACAAAGGACCACTTCCTGCAGGGAGTTGTCCTGGATTTTGCCAAAGAGGTGGTGGGCCTCAACTGACCTGGCATTCGGTAACCTACCTGCCCGCTACTTCACATTTATAGTCATGATAATAAAAATGATTTCTCTTCACCAGAGAAGGAACTGAATGTATCTGTCTGATTGTCATTAGCCTTGGACCTTCTCCACCAGCCGTAAAGCATCTCTCCCATGGTGAACGTGCAATAAATAAGGGTGAAGACTCAAAGGAGTTGTCTGATCAGCCTGGGCTGGGAAAAGAGTCTCTTGGGTTGGCCAGCCCCCAATGGCTGATTCTCCCAATGGAAAGGACCCTCCAGTCTGAACCTGCTCAGGATCTAGGTTGGCTACCTCCAGAATTCCCTGCCCCCAGAGGCCCAGGACTAATCAGACCCGGAGGGTAGATTCTATGTCTGCCTCTGGGCACATCTCCCCTCCACGGCTACCATCCCAAAGACTGGATCCAGCCAGCCCCGAGCACAGGGTTTCCCTGGTGGTCATGGAAATCACAGCCTCCAAAACTGGGAGGGATCTGTGGAGATCATTTCATCCAGTCTGCTGACTCCAACCGGGACTGAACGTCGGCATCCTGAACACAGCTGCCTTTCTAGGAAAGGGAACCTCAAACTCTTGAGAAGCTATTACCCTGGGAGCTAACAGGGGCTAGGGATAGGCTATGCCTCGTTGGAGCTGAGATAGAGAAGACACAGGGACTGGGTTGGGTCCAAGCTGTGTTGGGGCTGGGGCTGGGGGTGGGGCTGGGGCAGGGTCGGGACTAGGCTTGGGCGGGGACAGGGGCAGAGCTGGGACAGGGCTGAATCTGGGTTTTGGGCTGCTGGGGCTGAGGCTGGGCTGGGAGTCTGCGTTTGAGGCTGAGGCTCGGTCTCAGGCTGGAGCCAGGAGTCAAGATATTTTCAGCTTCCTTAAAGCTGCAAATATACAGCAAGACTGGGGTGAAGGGAAATCCTCCACATTGTTCCCAAAGAGGATTTTCCTTTTAAAGGTTTTCCGAAGGCAGCACCAATAGAGATGCTTTTGTGACATTTAAAAAAGAAATGACTCAACGGAAACATTTGTTTTGACCTAAACTGCCCCCAGTGTGGTGGCCGCATCTCTGCCAGGACCAGGCCTCGCACCGCAGAGCGAAACGGATTGTAAACGGAAAGCGAAATGGACTGGCCCAAGCCCTGGCCCGGGAGGAAAGTCAATAAAATTCTCAGGAAGACATCCACCAGAATCTGGGCCTGGATAACTGCCCCTTCTTCTCTCTGTCGTTTTTAACCTTTAAGAGAGCCCAGTACAGGGCAGGCATTGAGCAGATGGATTTTCTGTTTTCATGTTTTATTCAGGGGCCGGAGCAAAGCGGAGGTGGGAGCTGCGGACAACTCAGAAAACCTCTCAGCAACTTCTCTTCCACCCCTGGGGTGGGAGGCGGGGCAGGGGGACCAGGCACTGGCAGTGCTCACCTCTCCACAGAGCCCACTCACTCCCCGACAATGCCACCTACAGCATCCCCACCCCTGGACTCCATTCCTGCCCCAGTGTGCCTCTTGGCTGCCTGCCAAGCTGAATGAGCCAGCTACATGGTGCTGAGTGACTGTGGGTTCACTGTATGTGGCCACAGAGACATGAGGCAACCTAGAGATTGGCTGGAGTGAAAGGGAAAGAAGAGGTCTACAGGGGAAGAACTGGTGTCCCATTGAACCTTCCCAGGCACCTAAAGAGAGTAATCCACCATACTGCAGGCTTATTATTATTATGATAATTAACAATAATCATAATTACAATAACTGTGATATTTGTTCAGTGTTTACTATGTGCCAGGCACACCACTAAGCTCTGGGAGGATACAAGCAAATCGGGTTGGTCACAGTCCCTGTCCCATATGGGGCTCACAGTCTTAATCCCCATTTTACAGTTGAGGCAATTGAAGCCCAGTGATTCAATAGTATTTATTGAGCACTTACTATGTGCAGAGGACTGTACTAAGCATTTGGAATGTACAATTGGGCAACAAATATAGACAATCCCTGCCCAGTGATGGGCTCACCGTCTAAATGGGGGAGACAGACAGAAAGCCAATCGAACAGAACAAAACAAAACAAGACAGCATCATCAAGATAAATAGAATCGAGATATACAACTCATTAACAAAATAAATAGGGTAATAATATATACAAATGAGCACAGTGCTGAGCACTGGGCCTGGGCCTCGGTTTCTCCATGTATAATATGGAAACATTGCCCATGTTATAAGGATGAAAACGCACTCGGAGATGGGGAAAAAATGTGGGTAATCTGTTTCCCCAGGAGGCTCTGCAGCCAGAACTCTCAGCAGGTTCAGTGCAGTTGTGGTTGATTGATGGATGGGGGTCTACACTGGTGGCTGGAGGGAAAACTGGAGGTGCCAGATGGTCCATCCTTCACCATAGGGCTGGATGTTCAGGAGGTCCAATCATCACGTGGTTCTTCCAAGCACCTTTGATGCCAGGCGGAGCCTGGCTAGTGAGTTGGATGGACCACTGGCCTGACCCAGTGGAGCCATGCTCAACATCTATTGTTATGGCTCCTGCCCAATAAGAATGCAATGCTGAGCTGGCTGGCACTTGGGAGGGCGTCGTCCTTGGAGATCTCCAAAGTACCACTCAACCCTGCTGGCAGCCTGCCGCCAATGGCTTCTGAGAGGGGAGCTGGACATGTGGGGGCTGATGCAAGTGGCAAATGGGGAGGAGAAAACAACTGACCATAGCCAAGCGGGAGGACTGCTCTTTTCAAGAGGAAAATGGGGGAAGGAGAGGGTTGGAGCAAGAGAACTGGGGGAGAGAAAGTGGGGCACGGGAAGGATTCCACCAAGGCCCAGTGGGAAAAGAAATGGCAAAGGGCCCAGGAGAGGCAGCAAGGTCATAGGAGTGGCCGGAAATGGAGAGGCAGGTGGGAGTCATGACAGCAGAGCCCAGAGAAAGGATCAGGAAGACAAAGGGTCGGGAGAGTCAGGATTCCGGGGAGAGGCTGAGGGAGGATGTCGAGGGGGAGGAGTCGAGGAGCAGGGTCCCAGCTGGGCAGACTGGAAGGGGTCTATTTCAGGCACACATGTGGCCTCTCATTCTCGTTGGCCCCTTCCAGCCCCAGCTTGCTGCCATGACACAGAAGGGCCTTGTAGAAAGATGAACTGGGAGCCAAGCCCCCGGCCTTGGCAGGAGCAGAGCCCACCAGGTGCAGGAAATGCGACGGCAGAGGGAGGATGAAGGGAGATGTGGCCAGAGTTGGAGGTCGGACCGAGATGCCAGCCATCCTTCCCCGCCCCCATCCTGCTTCGTTGGCCCTGTTGCTCAGAGACGATAGCGAGAGGGTGGGGAGACATTCCCCGGGAGTCTGGCCTGGGTCTGGAAATTATGTCAGGGGTCCGTAGTTGCTTGTCAAAAGATCCTTAAGCACCAACACCAGTACCAGCACCAGCAGCTGTGCCCCAGGAAAGACGGCAGGAATCCATGGACCTCTTCTTTCTCTCTCTCTCCCTCTGTCTCTCTCGCCCCGTCTCTCCCTTTGTCTCACTGCCTTTATCTATCCCTGTCTCTTCATGTCTCTCTGTCTTTCTCTACATATCTCTTTATCTTCCTCTGCCTCTCCATGTTTCTCTCTGTATATCTTTCTATATCTCTGTGTCCCTCTCAATGTCTCTCTGAGTCTGTCTTTCTGTGACTCTGTGTATTTTTGTGTTGCTATATCTTTCTCTGTGATTTAGACTCTCTGTGTCTCTACCTCTCTCTATATCTCTCTGTGTCTCTGTGTCGCTATATCTTTCTCTGTGCCTCTGTCTCTGTGTTTCTGTCCCCCCTCTGTATCTCTCTGTGTCTCTGTCTCTCTCTCTGTCTCCAGGGTCTGCTCCTCCAGGGTCTCTGCCTGTCCTCCGCAGGCCGAGGGAGGATGAGGGGGACATGGAGATGGGGGGGGGGGATCAGAGCCCACCCTTGAAAGGAGAAATTGAGGAAGGAGTGCCCGTGGTGTGAGAGGAGGACAATGAGGCGATAGAAGGCAGGGGGCGGGGAAGGGGGGAAGGGGAGGAGGTGCCCGGGCTGCGGCGGCGGCGGCTCCTCTGCCTGGCAGTTTCCCAAGGTTATTCGAGGGGCATTCAGACTCCACCGCGCCGGGCGCCGGCCGAGGTTGGGCCCCTCTGGCCCGATCTGAAAGGAGCATTTGCCGAGGGGAGAAGAGGCCTTTCTCTGCTCCCGCCTGCGGCTGCTCTGTTAAGACTTTTCGAGGTATGAGCCCAGGGCCGGCTAGGGGGGCTGGACGGACCACCGACCCACTGCTTTGCTCCCCGGGACTCCGGGGTTGGGGGTGAGAAGTTGGGGGAGGGATGTCTCTGCTGTCTGCAGGGAATGAGGCTGCAGGGAGCTCTGCTCCCCGGCCGTCCTGGGGAAGGCAGGAGTGAGCTGAGGAGGCGCATCGGGAGAGTCCCAGGGGGTCGTCTCTGAGAAGACTGTAAGGCCGTTGTGGGCACGGATTGTCTCTCTTCGTTGCTGAATTGTACCCTCCAAGCGCTCAGTACAGTGCCCTGCTCACAGTAAGCGCTCAATAAATATGATTGGATGAATGAATGAGCTGGGAGATACAGGAAACGCCTTCCACAGCCAAATCTCAGGGGGCAGTGGGGCGGCCCTGTCCCTCTTTTGGCCCTCCACTTTCTCACCCTAACCTCTAATCCCAAGAAGGATTCACAGACTCCCCTTTGCCAGCTCCTCTGGGCAGGGCTGGGGCAAGGAGCCAAGGTCGTTTCGGCCTTACTGCCCCCTACTCACATCCTTCTCAGGAGGACGGGACCGACTTCAAGTACCCAGGCAAGGTCCGTACAACTGATAGGTAAACGCCCAAGACACCTCTGTAGGATCATTAACGTCCCGTTTCCACTTTCCATGGGCCCTAAAGATACTTTCCAGGATCAATAACTTCCCGTCTCTATTCTCCACGGGCCCTAAAGGCACCTTTCTAGGATCAAAGACGACCAATTTCCATTCTGCACTCACCCTAAGGCACCTCTAGGATCAATAACATCCCACCTCCACTATCCAAGGGCCCTAAGGCACCTCCAGGTTCCTCCCATCTCCATTCTCCACCCATCCTAAGGCACCTTTAGGATCAAACACGCCCCATCTCCACTATCTTCAAACCTCCGAACCTTAAGGAACCTCTCTAGGATCAATAGGGTCCACTCTCCACAGACACTCATGCATGGTCATCTCCTCTTAAATAGGAAAGGCACAGAGGAAGTGGGGAAGACAAACCAATCCGGATGGCAAATGCCTACACTGAGAGGAAGAAGGTCGAGTCACAAGTCCTCAGAGAGTCTAAATGCATCGAAATGCTTATATAGGTGAAAATGGAAACATGGCTAAGTTTGTTCAGACTCACACACATACACAAGCACCCACGCACCCATCCACTCCTAGTTTTCCACCAGCAAACTCTCCTGCTCCCTAGGGAAAGGGGGTCCAGTAGGAGACCCTGGTGGCCAGTGCGTTTGGAGGGCAGAAATTGATTAACCCTTGAGGGTCCCCTGGGCTGCTAGAGGAGGAAAGAGAGCAGGCCCCCCTCAGATCTCCATTCCTTTCCAACAGCAAGGGGCCGCTCACCAGCAGGTGGCGCCAGTGGGAGACCCTTGTCACCCAGAATCGTATTATTAATGATGCTTCCATAATCCTGGAAAGGGATCCCGGACTGAGCCTACGGGACACGCTGGTCGATCTCAGCTCTTCTAGCGTTCACGGGCCCAGCAAGGAAAGCAGATCCCCCACAGGGCATGATAGGGAGAATGACTGCCAGGAAATCATCCCATTTAACCAGCTATAGAGAAGGCCCAAAAGCGTCCAGTGGTGCGAGCGGTTGCGGGGTGTCCCCGGGAAGGGCAGTGAGAGAATAGCAAAGAGGAAAGGGAAGGAACCCAGAGGCAAGGAAAAGGAAGAGCCAGGGAAGGGACTGGGAGAAGAGGGGGATCAGCTTCAGCAGCTCTTTCATGGGATGTGTGTGTGTGTGTGTGTGTGTGTGTGTGTGTGCATCTGTGCACACTAGGTATAATAATGATAATAATGTTGGTACTTGTTAAGCGCTTACTATTGGCAGAGCACTGTTCTAAGAGCTGGGATAGATACAGGGTAATCAGGTTGTCCCACGTGAGGCTCATGGTCTTCATCCCCATTTTACAGATGAGGGAACTGAGGCAAAGAGAAATTAAGAGACTTGCCCACCGTCACACAGCTGACAAGTGGCAGAGCCAGGATTCGAACCCATGATCTCTGACTCCCAAGCCCGTAAGTCTCAAAGTTTGTGTGGGGAGGGATGTAGAGGGAGTGTGTGTGTGTGCATATGGTGTGTGTGTGTTTACATGCATGCATCCAAGCATTGGTGCATGGCAACGATGTGTGTGCATATACACAGACAAAGAGCTGAGAGAGAGGGAGAGCTCGCATGGAGCAGAATGAGCTGTAGCACTTCCAACTTCTGGAGCGTGGGCTCTGCACTGCCTACAGCCGTTAGCCTCCTCCTACACAGCCAACCACACCACATTCTCACATCAGGGACACAAACACACTCATGCACACACACACTAACACACACATACCGCCTACACAGTCAGGTGCTCCACTGCTACTCACAGACCTGTACACCCACACGCAGACCCTGCAGACACACAGAACATACCCATGTACACACACACACACATACAGTAGCTGTAAATTCTGAGATTTTGGTTAATAGGAAAGAGAGTGGATCATCACTGTTCTTGGCAGGAATCATTCCTAAATGCCATCATGTCAGAAGGAGACTTAGGACCCTCCAAACAAAAGGAAGCTGGAGACCATAGATGAATGGGCTCACTAGGAGTATAAATCACAGACCTCGACCTGAGATTTCTACAAATTTCTCTGCAGCTTGTGCCCTCAGGGCTAGGGTTCTAGGTACAGACTCTTGCAAGTAATAGGTGGAGAGGGCTATGGGATTCTGTACTGAGATATTTAGAAAACCTGAGGCAGGGACCAGAACAAGAAGGTGGGGGTCTGGGGGCAGCTGGAGGAGAACAGAGAGTCGGGCGGGGGTGTGGGGGAAGGAGGGAGAAATGGAGAGAGAGGGAGAGGAAGAGAGGGAAAGGGACCAACAGACAGGGAAGGAAGATGTCTTGTTCTTGGTCATCCATTCTTTGACCCTCTTGGTTTATCCACCTTGATCAATCAATCAAACAATGGTATCGATTGAGCACTTACTGGGTGCAGAGCTCTATACTAAACACTTGAGAGAGTCCAATATAACAGAGATGTTCCCCTCCTCCATCCCATACCCCAGGAATTCACTTGGAGTTGGGAGAAAAGCACTCCCAAATCAATCAATCAATTAATCGTATTTATTAAGTCCTTACCATGTGCTGAGTACTGTACTAAGCGCTTGGGAGAGTCGAATATAACAGAGCTGGTAGACACATTCCCTGCCCAAAAGGAGTTTACAATCCAGAGGGAAGCTTACCCAAATTCTGCCTGCTTTCCCCTTTAACCTTGGCTCCTGGGAAGCTCCACTGTAGCACTAGTTTGGGGTCAGAGACAGCCAGACCCCTGCTCCCCACAGCCAGCTGTGAACACCCGCAGGTTCCGCCGTGGATTTCAGTGTAGGCCGGGGGTTGGAGGGATGCTAGGAGGCTAGTACCGAGCTCCAGGTGAGACTGCAGACAACAGTTCCCCCTTTCAGGCTACTTGCCCCAGAGGCCTAGCACCTCATCCCTGATCCAGATGTGCGTTAACTTCTCAGATGCTGAGGAAGGGTACAGGCAGCAGGAGTCAACTGTGGTATTTTGCTTTTCAGTAAATAACAACAAGGAAGCCAAGCTTGGAGTGAGTGTGCTATGAGCAACCCTGTAGGGGTCTAGGCCTACACAGGGAAGGGCCAGGAACCAACACCCATAAAGGAATTAGGAGGAGTTGCCATCTGCTGCTGGTGCATCACTCAGGGAATGGGGAATCAGGTAAATAAGAGGCAACGTTGAAATAGTGCAGGTCCCTGGGCACCTTGAGAATTCTGGTTATCAAGAACCTGGAGACAGGGTGAAAGACAGAATCAAAACACTGGTGCTATGGTTCTGCTGCATCTGTCCTCCCCACTGGATTTGTCTGCCCTAAGTAGGCCAGACTGGATCTACCCACCTCTTGCTTCTAGCTGGGCAGCCAGAGAAGCAGCGTGGCTCAGTGGAAAGAGCACGGGCTTTGGAGTCAGAGGTCATGGGTTCGAATCCTGGCTCGGCAACTTGTCAGCTATGTGACTTTGGGCAAGTCACTTAACTTCTCGGTGCCTCAGTTACCTCATCTGTAAAATGGGGATTAAGACTGTGAGCCCCACGTGGGACAACCTGATTCCCAGCGCTTAGAACAGTGCTCGGCACATAGTAAGCGCTTAACAAATACCAACATCATCATCAGCCTGAGCCAGGGAGCTAAGGGACTGGTCCGCCTGGTGGATGCATAAGCAGAGGGGGCATGCCTGACAAGTTGGCACCTCCTCCTGGCTCCAGATCCCCACTTCAGGTCCTATAATAACAATAGTAATAGCTGTGCTATTTGTTAAGTACTTACTATGCGCCAAGCTCTGTACTAAGTGCTGGGGTGGTTACAAGCAAATCGGCTTGGACACAGTCCCAGTCCCTCATGGGGCTCACAGTCTCAATCCACATTTTAAGGATAGGGAACTGAGACACAGAGAAGTGAAGTGACTTGCCCAAGGTCACATTGCAGAAAAGTGGTAGAGCCAGGATTAGAATCCATGACCTTCTGACTCGTAGATAGACCCATCCTCTATCCCCTATGTCATACTCCTTCTCTAACAAGTCCTCAGACATGAATGGGTATTGCCTGGGCAGTTTGCTGTAGAAAAACATATGGGGAACCCTTACTTGGCAGATACCCTGTCTCTCTCTCCACTCCCAACCCTGGCCCTGGCCCCCAGCTCTCTGCTCCAGGAATGGGGAGGGACTGGACTCTGGTTGGGCTGAGCATGGGATGGAGAGGCTCCAGGGATGACTGCATTCTCACCCTGTGGCCCGCTAACTCCACCTCTCTGTCCAGTCCCCATCTCCAGCCCACATTCCACGATAGATTCATCAGGACTGCCTCTTCTCAGCGCTTCCCCACATGCCTGCTAAATGCATCTGGCCGTTTAATAGAAATTGCTGCTAATCTGTCTCCATTAGCAAGGCTGCAAAGTCTGCCCACTCCAGGCTTCTCTGCTTCCTTCTCTTCCTCTTCTGGCCACCCTCCCCTGCTCCCCCGCCTGCCCTCCTCCCTCTTGCTCCCCAGGGATCACGCAGATTTCCCCTAGGACAGGCAGGCTACTCCAGACCAGGACCGCTGCTCAGCCACAACCAGAGGAAGCCTGGACTCCTGAGTCCCTGGTGCAGGAAATTCTGCAGTGAGTCCCCCAAAGGGTAGGGGAAGGGGAAGAGGTGGGGGAAAGGGCCCTGACAAATCCTGGGATTTCAAGGAACCAGGCCCCATTTCCCCCTCTATTGGAGGATTTACTGTCCAGCCACGGCTTATTCCCACCACGCTCCGCTCCTCCCCCGCATCTTGTCCTGGCACGCTTCTGGATTACTCCTGCTGAAAAGCAATACTTGCCCAGCTTGCCCAGGTTCTTTTTCTGTCCCCTCACAAACCTTTTCTCATCCAGTTGGCACCTCCACTCCTTGCTCTATCTTTTCTCATTCTCCCATGATCTGGAAAGCTTCCTCAAGATCCTGAGACAGCCCAGGTAATCTAGCCTTCCCAGATCCCAATTTCCTGGTAAAGAGGAGTGGGCTTTGCACCATCTCCCATTCCCCAGCTGACAGCCATGGGATTTGCTATTTCAGGACTGTTGAGTTAGATGCCTGAGTAAAAGGGGGCACTGAGGACACTTACTGACTCAGCAGCTGGAATCTGAGAACACCAAGACCCCAGAGCTATAGTTTCCTGATGGAGACATGGGTCAGCTTGCTTTGGGGGGTTCCCCTTCCTCTCCTAGCCCCTCTAGCTTCTTACCAGAATCCTCCTATTGTCTCTGTGGCACTGCAAGTTTCAGATTATCTCTCGGCTGGCTCTCTTGGTCAGAGGGAAAAGCTCCTGGCTCTCTTCCTCCTCCTTCCCATTCCCCACTCCAAGCTGGCATCGCATGGACTCCCAACTCTAGAGAAGCAGCGTGGCTCAGTGGAAAGAGTATGGGCTTTGGAGTCAGAGGTCACAGGTTTGAATCCAGGCTCTGCCACTTAGCTGTGTGACTGTGGGCAAGTCACTTAACTTCTCTGTGCTTCAGTTACCTCATCTGTAAAATGGGGATTAACTGTGAGCCTCACGTGGGACAACCTGATTACCCTGTATCTACCCCAGCACTTAGAACAGTGCTCTGCACATAGTAAGCGCTTAACAAATACCAACATTATTATTATTATTAACTCTGTGTCCTTCCCTCTGGCCCATCCCCTCTTTCCTGCAACCTGCAGCCTGCACCAGGCATCAGCCTTTGAAATGTCTGATCTACATTATCAGTGTCCATCCACTGTCTCCCCTTCTGTCCCTGTGTCTGCGGGAGAAAAGGACTCATGCCATCCTGGTGCCAACACCCTCCACCAAGCACACTCAGGGCTACAATGAAGCCTTTCTACTTAAACTGTGAGTCCCATGTGGGATAGGGACCGTGTCCAGCCTGACTGATTTGTCTCTATTTCAGTACTTTGAACAGTGCTTAAAACATAGTGAGTGCTTAACAAATACCATTCTTTAAAAACCCCAACATCCAGAATCCGGCAAGAGTGCTAGGTTCTAGGTCAGCTTGGCTCTGTCAACCTTCTGCATCCCTCCAATCTTTTCCTCCATGCACCCAGCTCCACCCTGGCTGGCTTTCCTTATTTCCAGGTCTTCATTCATTCATTTATTCATTCATTCATTCATTCTTATTTATTGAGCTCTTACTGTGTGCACAGACTGTACTAAGTGCTTGGGAAAGTACAGTACAACAGTGAACAGACACATTCCCTGCCCACAATGAATTTTCAGTCTACTGGGGGCTGGGGGCTGGGGGTGGGGGGTGGGGGCAAGAAAGACATCAATATAAATAAATAAAATTACAGATATGTACATGAGTGCTGTGGGGCTGGGGAGGAGGAAGAGAAAAAGGAGCAAGTCTTCCCCCAGTTTCTCTCATATCTTTGCATCCTTGGTGCCCGGCTATCTCTTACCTCTGGCTCTCCAGTACCCAGCCTTTCTATGTCTCTGGATCACTCATGCCAAACTCCCCGAAATCAGGGAGCCTGGTGGTTTTGCTTGTTCAGGCATAAGCTTCTTCAGTTGATGATGCACTGAGTGATGAGGGGTGAGGGGCTGAGTTGCTAGAGCAGGATCCCCTGCACTGTCTAGCCTTGCTATGCTTTCCGACAGCCCGTACTGAAGCAACATAGTGTCGAAGAAAACTGCACGGACTCTGTGTTGCTTTCACGCAGGTATGGCAGAGGCAAGTTAATTTCTTGCTATTTTTGTGGTCTATGCTTATTTTATTAGAGAAGTATCATGGCACAGTGGATAGAGTATGGGCCTGGAAATCAGAAGGTCATGGATTCTAATCCCACCACTTGTCTGCTGTGTGACCTTGGGCAAGTCATTCACTTCTCTGTGCCTCAGTTACCTCATCTGTGAAAAGGGGATTGAGACTATGAGCCCCACTTGGGACAAGGGCCTGTGTCCAACCCAATTTGCTTGTATGCACCCCAGTGCTTATTACGGTACCTGGCACATAGTAAGCACTTAACAAATACCATCATTACTATTATTATTATTATTATTCTACAAGGGCTTGTAGGGAGTGATGTTTGGCAGGCAGAGTTTCCTCTATTAGTCAAGATCTACTCAGCTTTATGCAATACAGAGTTTCTTTATATTCAGTTGGTACAGAAACTGAGCTTCGCACATGAGTAAAGAGCATGATACAGGATAAATACTTTAAGACAGCAATAATATATTCCAACTCAGGCTAGTTACTTGGCCTTGCCTGGTTCTCCCCATTATAGAGGTCAGGTGGGCAAACACTACTGATAAGTAGATCATGAATCCTGATCTGGCTTCATCCTGTCTCAAGACCTTGATATACCAACATTCCCTGTAAGACAGACACCTGGATAGGACAAACAAAGGAGGGGAGGATATGTGATGTGCTGGCTTTGAGTAAATGGAGGCTTGGCCAAACAAAATGGATTTCAGGACTAAAGGCCCATGACATTCCATCCACTGGTACTTTACCACTCAAAGGGACTTCAGTCGCCGGAGTTACTCTTGTTCACTTAAATAAGATGTATTATGTGAAAATCAAGTGGGCCTAGAGACAAAACAGCTCAGGAAGGAAGATCTGAATGAGAATGGGCAAATGCAAGGCCTAGACCACTTTGCTTCCACACCAGCTCAGCCCAGCCGAGTGACGAGAGGGTACTATACTTCGGCTACCCACTGCCCTGGCCTGACAACACTCACTGGATCTGGGAAGCTCCATGGGGCCACCACCACATCTGCTCCAGGGAAGCTCAGAGAGAGAGAGGCACAGGAGAAGATGGCCACAGAGCATCATCCAGCTTCTAATTCCTCTCCCGAAAATGTCTCCCGCGGGCAGCACCCTGACCCCACAGCCTCCACCCTATATGCGCCCACCGAGGGTGCCGGGCACACCCTGCCCCTAGCAGCTCCTGCCACTGTAATTACTCCTCTCATACTCTAGTGTCCAGCCCTCCAACCAAATTACAATCGATTCTTTACTCAGTCTGGATCAATGCCATTGATTGCCGCCCAGGAAGACAAAGCCAAGCTCGCCCTCAGTGCAGCCAGGGCAGAGCTGGGTCAGCACCAGCATCCTGTTCTGGTTTCCTGCCCAGACACAGGGCCCAAAATTAGCCCTGCCTGCACCCTAAATGATGCTCCCGCAGGCACGCATACACCCACACTCACACCCACTCACAGCAGGGCAGGTGTGCACGAGGAGGCTGGCAGGCATGATTCTGGCCTCCATTGTCGCCTGCTGCCCACTCAGCAGTACAAGTGGTGGGTGACTCATGTGCATGTTATGACATGGCTCTGACACGTGGCTCCTGGATGGGAGTGCTGGTGCTGATACTGGCTCATGGTGGCTGAGGCTTTGGCTACAGCTCGGCTGGCGGTTCTCGTTCTGGTTCTGGATCTGGTCTGCCTGAGGCTGTATCTCTGGCCTGGCTCTGTTCCAGCTCCTCTCTATGAGAAGCGGCATGGCATAGCAGCTAGAGCACGGGCTCTGCCACTCGTCTGCAGTGTGACCTTGGGCAAGTCACTTCACTTCTCTGTGCTTCAGTTACCTCATCTGTAGAATGAGGATTGAGACTGTGAGCCCAATGTGGGACAGGGACTGTGTCCAACCCGAAATGGTCTATCCACCCCAGAGCTTAGTACAGTGCCTGGCCACAGTAAATGCTTAACAAATACCACAATTATTGTTATTGTGATGATGATGATGATGCTCAGCAATAATAGGCCCTATCCGCAAGTGCCAGCGGGACGTGCTGGAGGGCAGCAGGGTCAGCCCTTCCTCCTAGGATTGCCAGCACCCATCCCCTTTTATACCTTGAGCCCATTGTTGGGCAGGGATTGTCTCTTTCTGTTGCCGAACTGTACTCTCCCAAGTGCTTACTACAGTGCTCTGCACATGGTAAGCGCTCAATAAATATGATTGAATGAATGAATGAATCAAACTGCTGCCCCTCGCCAGAGCTGGGAGCTCTGAGGAAAAAGAGCAGAGTTGCAGGATCCAGTTTAGAGCCAGCTCTCCTAATGACAAATCACAGAGACCTGAGAGTCTGGGTAGGCAGAGGGAATGAGGTCAGGTAATGGGACTTGGGGAGCTTTCTGCTCTCCTGCTTCCAGTCCTTCTGGGCTCTGACATTTTCCTGTAACTATCGGGCTTCCCCATATGACCCTGTTGACTGACCATGACCCTCATAAAGGATAGGAGAGGTCCTTTAAGTGCATTCCTCCCTCAAGGTTCCTCATGGGAAAATGTACTGACTAAGGAATCACTGCTCTGGGCTGAAGTGCTACCTCTGTCACTGGCTCGCTGGATATGTCACTGGCTCATCACTTAGCTTCTCTGGGCCTCCACTAATACAATGGGGACAACTATCGCTGCCTATTCTGAGAATAAAATAGTCACTCCAAAACCCCAGAGGAAGGAAAGTGTCCCAGAATCCTAAAGGCCCGGGAAGGAGTGTACAGTTTCTCACAAGAATGGGCAGTGCCCTCCCTGTGACCACGCAGTCAGCCTGGCCCTGGGTCTGGTGAATGTGCTCATTGGGAAAAGGTAATGAATTCAAACTCTCATTTGTGGGTGTGTTGAGCTCTCTGAGGTCAGAGCCCTTGATGCCTAACCCCATCACCTGGTCATTCTGGGTCTGCTTGGACAGTCAAGGGCTGCCACGTGGAACTAGAGGAGCCACTGGATGTGGGGGGATTGGGGTCCCCAAAACTCCCACCCCCTGAGCCTCTGCAGCCCTCTGATGCCTCTCACTGGCACTTCCCAAATCAGGAGTCCATAAAACTCTTTGCCAGGCATAAGACTGGCAAAGATTCTGTTTGGACTTGCAGTTCTCTGAAGACTCTCACTGACTTCCACACCATGTGGAAAAGACATGTTCAATGCCAAATCACCAGACCCCTTCCCCCCAGCCCCTTCCAAGTCTCCCAGTCCCCTCCGGCAAGGGAGGGGAGTGAGATGAAGATAACCCAGCTGACCTCTTGCTGGATAGAAGATGACATGAGCTCACTCCTTTGCCACACCGGGGTGGCCAGTGAGGACAGAAAATGAAGCATTGTGAAGAAGGGATTTTCCGATGGGGAAGGCACAGAGGGGCCAGCAAAGGATTGAAACAGACCATGGTGATGCAACAATGTGGTTGGTGTTCACAGAATTTTTTATGTTTGCAGGTGGTTAGGGATTAATAATGAGCTTATTAATTAAGAGAGTAACACCACAGGGTATTTTTTATGGGATGCTGCAAACCGAGTTGTTATTTTGGTCCTTTTCCATCTTTGTTTGCACTGAGGGGCTGGGTAGCCCCCAGGTCCCCACTGCTGTAGGTGAGAGAGGCAGCTGGGAAGCCGGCAGGCAGTGGGGGCATGAGGTATGAGGCAAGGCAGGGAGACTGGGATAAGGGAGGGAAGGGGGGTAGGCTGAATGGACCATGCCAGGCCCTAGGGAGCCTGATCATCTGTTTTCTGACTGAGAAGGATGGAGGAGGAGTAGGAGGGAATCTCTTCTTCTACCCCAGGGATTTCTCCTCTCTGCTTAAAGAAGGCCAACCCTAACCAGATTGACCCCGCTAATGGCCTCCTGCTGGCCTGGGTCAGTTCCAGGTGACCTGGGCCAGGGCACATGGAGCTGAGATTTGTTTGGTAGTGGAGGGAACCTCACAGAGGAAACACCTATGAATTCTCACCTGATGAAGGGGCCCAACACTGAGCTAAACCTTTTTGGCCGCAACAGTGCCAGCCTGTCTGACCAGCTTGCATCATCCCTGACCCGTAAAGTGGGGGAAAGTGGGGAGGGAGCTGGGGCACCGCACCAACTCCAACCCCCTCCTCCACCCAGACTCCCCACTCAATCACTTACCCAGCTGCCCTCAACCCCACCTCCTCTGGGAAGCCCACAGGGCTCCAGCGGTACCAAGACACACCTCCTCCAAGAGGTCTTCCCAGACTAAGCCCCGCTTTTCATCTACTCCCCCTCCCTTCCACGTCACCATGACTTGCTCCCTTTGCTCTCCCCCCTTCTCCCCAATATATATATTATATATATATAATCCTATTTATTTATATTGTTGCCTGTTCACTCGTACTGATGTCTGTCACCCCGCCTCTAGACTGCGAGCCTGTTGTGGTCAGGGATTGTCTCTCTTTATTGCTGTATTGTACTTTCCAAGCACTTAGTACAGTGCTCTGCACACAGAAAGAGCTCAAGAAATACAACTGAGCGAATCACCTGAACATCCACTTAGCTCTTGGTCTACCTCCAGGTCTGCTAATGCTCATTTATCCTCGTCCTTTGTGTTTCGATGTCTGGGTTGAACCTGTTTTTCCTGTTTTCCTGCTTTGTTAGGATCATCAAAATACCTCAAATTCACATAGTACTATAATTTTCTAAATGAATTAATTATTTTCATATTCGTCATTTCATTTATCCACCTAACATCTATTTGAGGTAGGGAGAAGCAGAGATCAAATTCCCCATTTCATAGATGAGGAGACTGAGTCCCAGAAAGGTTAACTGACTTACCAAAGGTCACCCAGCCAGTCATACTTCAGCAGGAATAGGCACAATAGGGACTGAACCCAGGTGTCCCTGGCCTACAGCCCACACTCTTTCCCCCAGGATGTGCATCTTTCTGGTCCAAGATCTAGTTCAATATTCTCTCTGTCCACAGTTGGAGCTCCTTAAGAATTATGGCTGCTCCATTCGATTTTCTCCCAGGGAGGCCAAGTCTTCATCCCCTAACTCAGGTTTCAGAGCAGGGAGAGTCTCCCCTGGCTGCCTACCCAAGCCCCTTTCTTGTCTTCCTATGTAAACCCTGTTGAAACCTCCTGCCCAGAATCGCTGCTCTCACTGATCCAGATATCTCCCAGGAAATGCTGAGGCCTCTGCAGTCTTCCCTCACTCAAGTCCCCCTTCTGCCCAGAAGAGAATCCCTATGCTTCTGAACTCACAGCTAGAGGAACACTGGCTCCCGGCACTGAGTTTATTTGCAGCCTTATGAGAAACAGAATGAAGCTGTCCACCTTCAACCATCTCCTCTGTAGACTGCCAGCTTCTCGGGGATTTGAACCTCTATGTCTTTTTCTTTGATTCTCATTAAGGCCCAAGTCACAACTCCACCCAAAGTAGGTGATAAAGGCTCCAGGGTCCTTTGGTCCTCCAGAGATCATTCCATCTATCCCCCTACCTCCAGGTAGCCTCACAAGGAGAGGGTGGTAGAGGATTCTCCTGTTCATCTCTCTCCTTCATGCATCGACAAGCACTGCTGAGAAACAGAAGAGCTAGGATGCATGAAAGGGCTGTTCCCATGCCCCACAACCTCTGCTGCACTCTGGGGATTTAGAGCCCACGGAATTCTCCTCCTCTCCCAGAACTGAGACACACAAGAGACCAAATCAGGCCAATGCTGGGGGAGGATTTGAGTTGGTGTTACCTTTGGGTATTATCTGCAGCTTAATGTTGTATTAACACAGCTCTGTCTGCTGATTACACTATTATTATATATTAATCACGGGATAATGATGTGCGGTTTCTCCCCACATCTCTCAGGGATGAGCTTCAACTCCCATCCCAGCCGCTGCTACCTGGGCTTGGCTCCCTGAGCCTTGTCTCTCATTCTAGCTGGGTGATGGGGGTGAGGGGCCAGGGGTGTGCGTGTGTATGTGTGTATGGGCGGGGTGGGAGGGTTCAAGAACCAGTAAACCAGACAGCTCCCACCCCAGAAATGAAATGAACCAAAGCTGGAATGCTCACCCGGGAATTCTCCCCCTCGAGCTTGCCTCCAGCTCTGACCAGGAAACTTGCACCTGGTGGGAAAGGCCTGGGACAGGAAGCCTGCAAAGAGGAGATCAGAGAACTTATTGAACACTTACTTTGTACAGAGCACTGTACTAAGCACTTGGAGGAGGACAATTCAGTTGGTATAATCCCTTCCCTCAAGGAGTTTACAGTCTCAAGGAGATGCAGCTTTAGCAAGTCAGCTGCGGTGGTAGTAGTAATAATAGCATTTATTGAGAGCCTCCTGGGAACTGTGCACTGTACTAAGCACTTGGGAAGTTCAAAGCTGAGAAGCGACCCATCCCCTGCGCACAAGGAGCTGACTGTCTAATGGAGTGTATAAATATGGGTATAGAAATAGGTGAGAAATTCCTCTCACACCTGGAACTGCTAGTAAGACCTCCCATGGGAAATAATTTCCTTCCCTCTTTCCCCTAATCTCACTACTTTTCCCATTTGAGCAGACTACTCCTGTCACGACCCCAAGGATTCTGGGAGAATCCCGGGTGTAAATGCCTGTGTGGGCCAAGACAGGTCCTGTCTGTGACCATGGGGAAAAGTCAGGGAATGGGGTCATTGGCTCCCATAGGTGGAGGACAGCAGGCCACCATAAAGGGAAACTGAGGAACATCTCCTCCCGGACCAACACAGATCTCAAATCTTTGGTAATTGATCCAGAGCCAGTTCTATCCTGAGCTCCCTTCCAAATACATTTGTCTTGTAGTCATTAGCTGTGTGACCTTGGGCAAGTCATTTCCCCTCCTCTGGGTCTCTACCTCACCACCTGGACAAGGGAGATGATCATTCCCAGCCCCTCCTATCTCTGATGGAAGTAAAATGAGCCAAAGGAGATGACAGTCCTTTGAAAACGCAGGATGGGCAGCTGTAGTTTGCAGCCATGCTGAGATTTAGGCTGCTCACTTCCACAAGCCATGTCCTTCCCATCTCCTCAGGCTGGATGGACCCTCCATGGGGTCATTTCATCCCCCCATCTCCAACTTTCCCAAGTTGCTTCCCACTTCGTCTCTCCCTAGCAAGGAGAAATCTACGCAAAGTAAGGGAAAGACCCAAGTTCCTCCCTTGAGGTACAGTGTGGCATAGTGATAAAGCCTGGGTGTCAGAGGACCTCAGCTATCTCATCTGTAAAAATAGGGATTCAATATTCAGTGAAGCAACATGGCATAGTGCATAGAGCATAGGCCTGAGAGTCAGAAGGTCATAGGTTTTAATACTAGCTCCACCACTTGTCTACTGTGTGACCTTGGGTGAGTCATTTCACTTCCTCTCTGCCTCAGTTCTCTCACCTGTAAAATGGGGTTGAAGACTGTGAGCCCCGAATGGGACAGGGACTGTGTCCAACCCGATTTGCTTATATCCAACCTAGTGCTTAGTACGGTACCTGGCACAGAGCGAGCGCTTAACAAATACCATAATCATTATTATTATCTACTTACCCTCCTATTTAGACCATGAGCCTCATGTAGAACAGGGACAGTGTCTAATGTGATTACCTTGTATCTACCCCAGTGCTCAGTACAGTGCTTGACACATGGTAAGTGTTGGACAAATGCACTTATTCCTGAGCTCCCACAGGTGGCATGTCCTATTGTCATGCCTCTTTTGGCAAAACTGAGGCACCACATCTGGAGACTAAGTGCTCACCCTACAGCGATCAAACCCAAAGAAGAAATGGGGAGCAGGGTTGTGGGAAGCGAGAGGGAGGGGCTGGAAAGTGATAAAACTTCTGCCAGCCATTCACAAAAATCTCCATAGCTCTTCCAGGCAGCACTCCAGAAGGAATCTGCAGATGGGCACCCCAACTCCATCAACCTCAAGATGCACTTGGGGACAGCTAGCAGCAGTGTCCACAGCCTGTTGAGAGATCACTGCAGTTGGAGTGACTAACCTAAAGACTAGAGCAAAGTAATCTGCCAGGCACATTTGGTATCTGAGGGTGGAGGAGGGGCTAAGAAATATTTCACTGTTAAACAGGGCCCGAGGCCTGAAGGGATTAGGGTAGCCATGTGAGAAGCCGGCCTGGTCCAGTTAAAGGGATGACTGCCTCAGTTGGAAGGGAAGAGGAGGAGGAAAAGGAATAGTAGGAGGAAGAGGCAAAGGGGGAAAAAGGAAGAGGAAAGAAGGAGGAGAAGGAGGAGGAGGAAGACAAGGATGAGGATGATAGGGAGGAGGAGAAGGACGAGGAGGAGAAGGAGGAGGAGGAGGAAGAGGAGGAGGAGGAGGAGGAGGAGGAGGAGGAGGAGGAGGAGGAGGAAGAGAAAGAAGGGGAAGAGGAAAAAAGGAGGATAGCCAGGGTATGAACAAGAGAAGGAATGTGGGGTCTGAACTCTTCCCACCTTGCCCCTTCATCATCTATAAGCGTCACCCTCATAATAATGATAATTCTTCTAGTATTTATTAAGTACTTACTATTTGCTAAGTACTGGGGTAGATGCCAGTTGATCAGATTGGCACAGTCCCTAACCCATTTTGGGCTCACAATTTAAGAGGGGTGATACATAATCTCTGTGTTATAGGTGAGGAAACTGATGCAGAGAGAAGTGATTTGTCCATGATCACTCAGGAAGCAAGTGGTGGAACCGAGACCAGAACTTTCATCTCCCAACTCCCAGTCACGAGCTCTTCCTGCTGGACCCAACAGTTTCTCTTCCATAATTCGAGGGTTGGCCCTCTGCCTTCCTGTTGCCTGTCCAGGTTGCACACTATGGTCAAGCGAGACTCTTGCTTTTAGAGTAAAAATATTGACCATCTCTTGTGGTCAAACTTCTTGTGGTTCCATAATGGAGGTTCCTGTTACAGACAGTGAAAGCAGGAAACACAAAAATTCAATGTGAGATTTGTGGAGCTCCTGTACTGCTGTGTCAGCCAGAAGGCCGGGGCAGGTCAGTCCTCTTCCCCCAGGAGCACTACTTTCCTGAGTTAAGTCAGGGAAGGAAGCTAGAGCTCAAAACAAAAAGAACAGACAGGAGGTTAACCCTGCTCACTGTCCTGCTGCTGCTCAATCCTGGATCTCACTTGGGAGAGTATCAATCTATAGATCAATCAATTGTATTTATTGAGTGCTCACAGTGCTTGGGAGAGTACAGTATAACAGAGTTAGTAGGCATGCTCCCTTCCCACAACGATCTCATAGTGTAGAGGGGGAAACGGCCATTAATATAAATAAATATTTTTGATATATACATAAGTGCTGTGGGGCTGAGGGTGAGTAGAACACAAACCAGAAACATCAAGGCCTTGTGGAAAGACCAGCAGTATGGAAGTCAGGGACCTGGGTTCTAACTTTAGCTTTTTCAAAAAGGTATTTGTAAGTGCTTGCTATCCTTGATGTGCCAGTCATGTGAACAAAAAGCTGGGGTAGGTACAATGTAATCAGGTTAGACATAGTCCATGTCCCATATGAGGCTCACAGTATTAATCCCCATTTTACAGATGAGGTAACTGAGGCACAGAGAAGTTAAGTGACTTGCCCTAGGTCACACAGCAGGTATGTACGTGGCTCAGTGGAAAGAGCCCGGGCTTGGGAGTCAGAGGTCATGGGTTCTAATCCCGGCTCTGCCACTCACCACCTGTGTGACTTTGGGCAAGTCACTTCACTTCACTTCTCATTTGTAAAATGGGGATTAAAACTGTGAGCCCACATGGGACAACCTGATCACTTTGTATCCCCCCCAGCGCTTAGAACAGTGCTTTGCACATAGTAAGCGTTTAACCAATACCACCATTATTATTATGTAGTGGATCCAGGATTAGATTCCAGGTCTTCTAAGTCCAAGGCCTGTTCTCTTTCTGCTAGGTCACGCTGCTTCCTCAGATCCATCACGTGCCTGCTGGGTGAACTTTGAAAAGTCATTTAGCTTCTCTGTGCCTCAGTTGCCTCATTTATAAAATGTCTATTCATCAATGCATATTACTGTGTCCAGAGCCCTGTACTTAGTGCTTAGGCGAATGCAATACAATAGAGTTGGTAGACATGATCCCTGACCACAAGGAGCTTACAGTCTAGAGGGGGAAATAAGTATTAAACTTTAGATAGGAGAAGTGGCATAGTATAAGGATAAGTACATAAGTGCTGTGGGTCTAATAGCAAGCACTTAAGAAGTACAGATCAGAGTGCAAAGGTGATATAGAAGGAAAGGCAAGAAGGGCAGATGAGAGCTTAATTGGGGAAAACCTCTTGAAGATGTGATTTTAGGCGGGCCTTGAAGCAAGGGAAAGTGGTGGTCTGTCAACTATAAAGGGAGAGGGAATTCCAGGCGAGAGGGTGGACATAGGCACGGGGTTAGAGATGAGATAGACAAGATCAAGTTACAATAGGAACAAAGTGTGCAGGTTGGCTTGTTGTAGCAGACCAGCCAGGTGAGATAGGAGTGGAGCTGATTGAGTGCCTTAAAGCCAATGGTAAGAGGTTTCTGTTTGATGCCTGGTGGATGGGCAATATTTGGAGGTTTTTGAGGAGTGGGAGACAGAGACTGAATGGTCATTTAAAAAAATGATCCAGGCAGCAGAGTGAAGTATGGACTGGAGTGAAGAGAGAGAGGAGGCAGGGAGGTCAGTTAGGAGGCTGATGGGATAGTCAAAATGGGATAGAATAAGTTCTTGGGCCAACATGGTGGCTGTTTTGTTGGAGAGGAAGGGGCAAAAATTAGAGATGATGTGAAGGTAGAACCGATAGGATTTGGTGACAGTCTGAGTATACAAGTTCAATGAGAGAGATGATTCAAGGATAATGTCATGGTTACAGGGCTTTCATACAGGGGGAAGGTGGTGTAGTCCATACTAAAGGGAAAGCCATGAGGAGGACTGGTTTTGGTTGGGGAGATGTTTTGGATGTGTTAAGCTTGAGGAGTTGGTGAAAAGAGATGTACTGAAGGCAAGAGGAAATGTGAGACTGCAGAAAAGGAGAGAGGTAAAGGCTGGAGAGATAGATTTGGAAATCATCTACATAGAGGTGATAGTTAAAGCCATGGGATTGAATGAGTTCTCCAAGGGAGTGAGTATAGATGGAGAGTAGGCAGAGATCCAGAACTGAGCCTTGAGGGTCTCCCACAGTTAGAGGGTGGGAGGCAGAGGAGAGGTCTGTGAAAGAGACTGAAAAGGAGCTGCCAGAGAGATAAGAGGAGAACCAGGAGAGGAAAACAAAGGTTAGATAATGTTTCTAGGAGAAAGGGGTGGTCCATATTGTTGGAGGCAGCTGAGAGGTCAAGGAGGATTGGAATGAAGTAGAACCCTTTGAATTTGGCAAGAAAAACATCTTTGGTCACCTTAGAGAGGACCCCTCCTGTGGAGTGAGGGGGGAGGAAGCCAGATCGCAGGAGGTCAAGAAGAGAATTGGAGGAGAGGAAGTAGAGGCCCAGGTGTAGACAACTTACATAAGTGTGAAGGAGAATGGTAACAGGGAGATAGGGTGATAGCTGGAGGAAGTGGGGGATCAAGAGATGTTTTCTTAATGATAGGGGATGTATGGGTATGTTTGAAAGCAGAGGGGAAGAAGCTACTGGAGAGTGAGTGGTTGAAGAGTGTGGTCAGAAAGGGAAAAAGGGAGGGGCCTTAGTGTTTTGATATGTTACGAAGGGATGGGGTTGCTGTGAGCCCAGTGGAAGACAAAGAGTCTGTCTGCTCATTTAACATTTTGTCTAGTACAGTGCCTAGCACATAGTAAGCACTTAAGAAATACCTCTGTAGTTATTATTGGTAGGTAAAATAGAAACCAGACACACACACCCTGCCTAATGGTGGAGGCAGACGACATATTTATAGCTAGAGAAAACCAGAGGAAGAAGAAGTATAAAATAGGAAGCAGCACTAACAAATTAAGATGCAACTGCTGAAAAATACTATAGCTGAGTGTACAGCCATATACATAAATTTAAACATTTGCCTCAGTGTACATAGGTACATATTTTTCTGCTAGGAGAAGCCCCATGCCCTTACAGTCTCTGCCTCCCATCCCCTGAGGGCCAGCCAGATGAACTCAGGGCAGACTTCTTAACCGGCCGATCACATGGCTCCCAGCTGTCCCACTGACCATGGGGCCAGAACCACCGGCAGGGCAGACGCTTGACCGCCTACCTTTTCCCCTCCCCTCTTTTCCCAGGGCACTCAGGGTGGAGGCAAGGGACACCCCGGGTCACTGAACTGAAGCAGCAGAGGCAAGGCAATTCATCTCTGGGGAGGCCCTGGGTGAGGCTCCTGTGTCCGGATTATGCCAAGAACTCTAATCCGCCTCCTTGGTGGCTGGGCCTCCCAATCTCATTATTACGGACAAAGGTTGAATTAATCCTCTCTTGATAATCTGACAGTTATTGATTTTTATTTTTAACTTTGGCTTTTGTTAAGATAAACAGAGACTGAAGAGTCACCCAGGGACTCCCAGGGGTTGGGCGTGGCAGAGAGGACTCTGGGAGGGTCCTGAGCTGAGTCTGCAGGAAGAGGGTCTATAAGAGGAATTTGGTGGGAGATCAAACAGGGGCCAGGCAGAGGGAACCCTCAAACTATTGAGATGGAGACCCTCCACCCGTGGCTGATTTCCCCTGCCTCCCAGAATCCCCTGAAGCAGAGAGACAGGTCTGAGTCCACTTGATCTTATTCAAGCTAAAAGTGAACAACAATAACCAGAGTGGATCACAGAGAAATGGGGAAAAACAAGCACTTACAGGTTATGGAGATAGGGAACCACAAAGACTGGGGAGGAGGAGGAGGAGGAGGAGGAGGAGGAGGAGGAGGAGGCAGGAGCTGAGACTTCCGAGGTAGGTCTGAATTCAGGGCCTGCTGCGCCTCCTCCCACTCCCTGATTCTTCTCTTCTCCCACTCATCTCCATCTTGCGGGCTTGGCTCCGACTCCCCACTCGTCTCCTTTTCACCCTGCCCGGGACCACCTTGTGTGTGGGATGGCCCTAACTGTCTGCCATCCTGCCTCCCACCCCTTTTGCCTATGCTTTCCCTAACTTTCCTCACCTCCTCCTCAGCAATCCTCAGAGCTCCCACTCAGCTCATCCTGCCAGTGTGGCCTCCATGAGAGTGCTCCGACTCCCCACTTGTCTCCTTTTCACCCTGCCCAGGACGACCTTGTGTGCAGGATGGCCCTAACTGTCTGCCATCCTGCCTCCCACCCCTTTTGCTTATGCTTTCCCTAACTTTCCTCACCTCCTCCTCAGCAGTTCTCAGAACTCCCCACTCAGCTCATCCTGTCAGTATGGCCTCCTTGAGAGCACATGGAAAAGGAGTGCATGTGCCTTTTTGCCTCCCCTACCAGACTGCAAGCTCTATGGGGCCAACATTCAAGCCTCTATGATGGCACTGTTTTCTCAGTGGGAACTCAGTGGAGACATATGGCTGGCTGGCTGGCTGCAGGGAGCTCAATAATGTCCCTCCTACTTAGACCATGGGCTCCATGAGGGGTGGGGACTGTGCCCGACCTGATAATCTCATATCTGCCCCAAAGTTTAGAAGGAGCTTGGCACATAGTAAGTGCTTAACAAGTACCCTAATTATTAGTGGAGGGCAGCAGCAATCCCCAGGAAATCAGTAGCCCCCCAGGACTTCTTCCTGAGCCATTCACAGTGACTCATGACATGCAGCCATCAGGTTTCCTGTAGGGAGGACTCTGGAGTAAGTGAATCCCAAGAGAACAGGTAGCCCATTGTTGCCATGTATCCTATGGGGGATGTGCTAAGGTTGCAGTTCCCTTGCTGGAACTTTCCCAAGGCAGACTCCTTGTCTGCCCTATCATGCGGTTCCTCACTGTCCCAGAAACCTCTGGTGCCAGTTATCCTGTGGCCACAACTATTGGCATAGGCTCAGCCATCTTTTCCCTCCCTTCTCTCCCTCAGGGGATTCTGTTCATGGCACTCCCTCCCATCTTTGAGAGTCATGCTGGCTAACAGCCACTGACCCCTACTTGTAGGTACCCCCTGTTCCTTCATTCTGTTTCCCCTAAAGTGACTCAGTGCATTCTCAATCAATTAATCAATCTTATTGAACACTTCTTGGGTACAGAGAACTGTATTGAACACTTGGGAGAGTTCAATATAATAGAGTTGGGAGACACAATCCCTGCCCACAAGAAGCTTACATTTTAGCAGGGAAGACAACAGTAAAATAAATTATAGATAGGTAAAGCAACAGAGTACAAGGATATGGCCATAAGTATTGTAGGGGTGGGTGAGGGGAGGATATCCAAGTGCTTAGGGGTGTGCATGCAAGTGCATGGGAAAACCATAAGATAGGGAGAATAATGGAAGCTGTGCCCAAATTGATGAAGCAAATCCTTGACTCAGGATGGAAGGACCATCTTTAAGTTCTCTAGTCCATCCCCCTGCCTCCAACAGGACAACATTCTTCAGGAGTAATAGTACGAGAGTACCACTGATTGAGCACTTTCATGGTGCAAAACTTTGTACTGAGTGCAGGGGAGAAATACAAGGGCATTCATTCCAGTATGGTGCCTGACTCATGGAAGGGGGAGCAAACTACCCCAGAGAAGCAGTTGAGACCCAGTGGTTGAGTGGAGCACGGGCCTGGGGTTCAGAGGATTGGGAATCCTGATTCTGCTACTTGCCTGCTGGTGTGACCTGGGACATCACTAAATTTCTCTGTGTCTCAGTTTCCTCATCTGTAAAATAGGGTTTCAGTGCCTGTTCTTCCCCCTTAGGCTGTGAGCCCCAGGTGGGACAGTGGCTGTTTTTGACCTGATTATCCTGTACCTATCCCAGTTCTTGGCACAGTACTTGGCACCTAATATGTCCTTAGAAAGTACTACAGTTATTATTATTAGCTGAGCACCTCCTATTAAGAATCTCCAGAAAAGGAGATTCCACAATCTTTGATGGCAGGCCTGGCATTGCAACCTACCTAGACACAGAGTTCTTCCAAAACTATCCTAAATCCCTCCTGCTGCACTGTAAGCTCATTCCATCTTACTCTCTAACTAGAGGGCAGAGAGAACAGGTGTTTCCCATTGCTTATAGACCATCTCTTCATTTACTCATTGACAATTTAACAAGCCTCCCCTAATCCTTCTCCTCTCCATACAGAACTCTCCAGGTCCCATAGCCTTTCCACAGAGGCACTTCTCTGTGCATCTTCTACTTTTCTCCTTGTCTCTCCAGCTCTCAGATCCCCCAGATCCAGCACCCTAGTCCTGGAGGACTGGAGGGCAGCCTGGGGAAAGTGAAGAGTGACATCAAGGGTGAGGCAGGGGTATGGACCAGATGACTCCTGGCAGAATGAAATCAATGTATGCCATACCCCTTGCTGCCAAGCCCTTCCCAGAAGAGTTTTTTGCCACCTTTCAGGTTCTATTATGGCCCCACCATTTTCCCTTCCTTAGCCCAAACTCCCTCTTGTTCCAAGACCCAGTCCTCCCAGTGCTCCCTGCTCCCTCTCCCTCTAGCCTTCTAATCCAGGCCACAAGCAACCAGAGGGCATTTGGTCTCACATTGCTCAATGCTCTCCCTCGCCCCAGTTTGGAGTTGTCTGACCTCTTGACCGAGAGAATATTTATTCCCAGCAGGATGACTTTCTGGGTGTCTGGATGGGAGGAGATCAGTTGGAGCAATTGGTTGATTAGGAAAGAGGCATTAACACCAGTCAAAACAGCTTTTTAAATCGAGCTTTGACAAAATTGTCACATTAGATGTATCTGAATAAAGTAAGCGGTGCGGCTTGTAGGGCGCAATTTTACATCATTTTGACAGCTCACATTAAGGAGCCGGAGGCACCTTGGGGAAATTACCTCCAAGTTAAACCGAAATTGCAATCAATTCAGTGTGTTCCCAGCATGAGGTGGGATGGCTCCCAGAGCCAGGCTGTCCGGGGGGGAGGGGGGGGGAGGACTGGAGCCAGGGGGGAGGGGTCAGCAGGAGGGGATCTTGGGCTAGGAGTTTACATCATCCTGCCTAGAGATCTCCCTGATTACCAAAGAGTGGGACCCCACCTGTATCTGTGGCAAAACCTTCCCAGCTTAGGCTGCCTTTCCAGGGCCAGTGGCCAAATAGGGGTGAGGAGCAAGGTGCTGTGCCTGCCCCATCCTCTTCCCAGGGCAGGGCCTGTGGCTAGTCCAATATTGCCACCCCTACCAGAGGTATGCCCGCCTCATTCCTTTGGGCCAGAATGGTGTATTCCAGAAAGCTGTTTCCCATCTGGGTGATCTCCCCCTACCACCCCTGCTATGCTAGAAAATAGGAGGGGAACTCAGGAGATCAGAAGGGGAAGAGAATCGTTTGGACACCCACGGGACAAGGAAGTGGAGAAGGGGGGATATGGAAGAGGGAAAGGGGGTGGGAATGCCTGGGCCCTCTCATCCCCATCTAGCTGGGTGTTACTAATGAAATCTGATGGAGCAAGACCGTAGGAGTCAAGTGTCAAGATTTCAAGGAGTGGGAGAGGGCTGAGAGGGTGCTAGGGCTCTGAATATTCATGAAGCTAATTAAGCCACGGCTAATTAGAAAATGTTGGATTTTATTAAGACCTCAGATTTGTAGAGTTGCGCCGTGCCCACATTGACATCAGAAAAATAATGTAACAGATGCTTTGGGCACTTTCCAGAGCCAGGTTTGCTCTCCCAGGTTAGCTAATGGGCAAGTGCTAGCCGGCCCTGGTTTGGGTGAGAGGGAGCTATCGCATGAGGCCAGGAAGAACCCAATGAGAGCCAGGGTGGGAACACGGGGACTCCCATTCCTGCCTGCCCCAGGATCCTGGGAGAGGAAACACTTACCAAGGAAGAACTTCCTACTACACACACACACACAAACACACACACACACACACACACTTGTCCTTCAAAGAAGACACCACTGATGGCGAAATTCATCCTTGAAAATGTGTGTGACTCCTCAGGAATGGAGGATCAAACTGGGGAAAGGAAAATCAGTCGGAAAATCAGTCAGATGTTTGAGAGCTCACCATTATAGACTGGTGTCCATCTCCCTGCATCTTCTGAGGGGGTAACTGTTTGAGGACAGAGCTGTGGTTTCCCAGATGCTCCATCCAGCTTTAACACACTCAAGCACTTTATTATTCCATAATGGAACAATACATCTCCTGTGCATGGGGGAGGAAGGAGATGATCAATAGTGTATCTTAACTTTGTAATACGATGGTCTTCCAAAGAGCTCAGAACATGTCACATCTGTTAGCTCTTTCATCCTCTGGAGATCCCTGTTCATCCAGGCATTCCGAACACTGATTGAGCATTCTCTGTGGACAGCACACCGACGATGTGTGCCTAGAGAAAACTCCAGGGAGGAACAAGATACATTCCTGAGTTCAAGAGTTCACAATCCAATGGGGGAAACAGAATTAGCACGGAAGTGGAAATTTCAAATAGTAGTAGGAGTAGGAGTTTTAGTAGCCTTTATTAAGTGCCCATGTTGTGCAGTGCACTGTACTAGGTAATTGGGCAGTACAGTATAATAAAGTAGTAATAATAGTAATAACTGTAGCATTTTTAAGCACTTAGTATGTATTAAACACTGGGTTGGGGGGGTAGACAAGATAACCAAATTGGACAAAATTCCTGTCCCACATGGGTTTCACAGTGTAAGGAAGGAGGACAGACAACATCTCCTTTTTATAGATGAGGAAACTGAGGCACAGACAAGTTAAGTGACCTTCCCAAGGTCACACATGCAGGCAAGTGGCAGTACAAAGATTAGAAATGGGGTTCCCTGATTCCCAGTCCTGATTCCCAGTCCTTTGCCCAGTCCAGTGAGTAGCCTCATGGCCTAATGGAAAGAACCCCGGCCTTGAAGTCAGAGGAACTGGGTTCTAATCCTGGCTCTGCCAGTTCCCTGCCATGCGACCTTGAGCAAGTCACTTTGCTTCTCTGTCCCACAGTTTCCTCATCGGTCAAATGGGGATTCAATCCCTGTTCTTCCTCCTACGTAGACCTTGAGCCCCATGTGGGACAGGGACTGTGTCCAACCCAATTAGTTATCTTTATAATTATCTTATCCAGTGCTTAGAATCATGTTTGATATACAGTAAGTGCTTTAATAGACACAATGATATTATGCTCTTTCCATCAGGCTACCATGTAGCAGGCAAAGTACTAGCAGAAGTGGTAGTTGTAGTAATTGGAGTGGTATCTCTTAAGTGCTTTCTAGGTGCCTGGCACTGCTCATAGGTTCTCATCCCAGCTCTGCCACTTGTCTGCTGTGTGACCTTGGGTAAGTGACTTCACTTCTCTGGGCCTCAGTGACCTCATCTGGAAAATGGAGATCGAGACTGTGAGCCCCACATTGGACAAGAGACTGTCTCCAACCTGATTTGCTTGGATCCACCCCGGGGCTTAGAACAGTCCCTGGCACAATGTAAGCGCTTAACAAACACCATCATCATTATTAGCATTACTAACTGCTGGGGTGGATATAAGCAAATCAGGTTGGATCCAGTCCCTGTCCACATGGGGTTCACAGTCTCAATCCCCATTTTACAGATGAGGTAACTGAGGTCCAGAGAAGTGAAGTGGCTTGCCCAAGATCACACAGCAGACAACTGGCAGAGCTGAGATTAGAACTCATGACCTGCTGACTTCCAGGCCTGTGCTCTATTCACTACACCATGTAATAGTAATAGCAGCAATAAGGGGTAAGATAAACATACAAATATGTATCACTAAAGTAGGCAAAATAAATAAATTGAATAGACATGAGTGTTAGGGAGAGTGTTAGGGAGTTTAGGAAGTGTGAGAAGCAGCATGGCTTAGTGGATAGAGCATGGGCCTGGAAGTCAGAAGGACCTGGGTTCTAATACTACCCTTGCCACTTGTCTGCTATGTGACCTTGGGCAACTCACTTCACTTTTCTCGACCTGAGTTCCCTGTTTTGTAAAATGGGGATTAAGACTGTGAGACCCATGTGGGATGGGGGCTGTGTCCAACCTGATTACCTTTAATCTACCCCAGTCCTTGGAACAGTGCTTGACACAGAGTAAGTGCTTAACAAATACCACGATTATTATTATTATTATATAGATACAAAGTGCCCCTAATGGCAAAGGGCAAGAAATAGTAAAGTGTGAGGACCAGAGACATAATTTACATAGGTCAGCAAAGATGAGGAAAGCTGGTCAGCAAGGAGGAGTCTGGGAATAATAATAATAATAATAACGGTATTGTTAAGCCCTTACTATGTGCCAGGCACTGTACTAAGTGCTGGGGTGGATACAAGCAAGTCAGGTTGGGCACAGTCCCTGTCCCACGTGGGACTCACAATCTCAATCCCCATTTAACACATGAGGTAACTGAGGCACAGAGAAGTGAAGTGACATGCCCAAGGTCACACAGCAGATAAGAGGTGAAGCCGCGATTAGAACCCATGACCTTCTGACTCCCAGGCCTGTGCTTTATCCACTATGCCATGCTGCTCAAGGAATCATGAGAAGAAATCATGGAGGCATTGGATCTGTGACCAGATCATAAAAGGGTGGAAGGATGTTGTGTGCCAATTACCAGCCAAGTGAAGAGTTCCAGGCAGAGGAAGATATTCTGGGGGAGGCAGAAAAAAATCCAAGACCCCTACCACATTTTTACAGGTGGAAGAACTTGCAACCAGAGATGCCAAGTAGCTAGCCCTAGTTCACACAGTGGTAGATTTGGGACTAGTAACTCCTCTGACCCTGTGGGTAAGAATAATGAATTGAGTCTGAGGCACCTGTTTGTGACACCTGATGGAAGAGCAGTGCCTTTCATCAGTCATGGAATAACTCCCTCTGCCCCTCTTTTCCTCTTTCAGGCTCTGTGCTCCCCTCACCCCAGCTGGTTGGGCCACATTGTTCTTCTCTTTCACGGGGGATGGGATGGCATAAATCACAGGTCCAGGCACTTTCTTCAGGAAGTGTCTTCCTAAGATGTATCCCACCCATCCTACAAACTGTTAGCAGTATCTGGGACCCCATCAAAGCATTTTAGGCAGCAGGAACTAGTGGAAAGAGCAAAGGGCTAGATATCAGGAGACCTGGGTGTAGCCTTATATAACCTTGAGGCTCAGTTTCCTCAGATATAAAACGGCAATAATAATACCTGCCTCTCCAAAATTCACAGGGGTGTTATGGGGACAGAATTAGATAATTAATGAG
This sequence comes from Ornithorhynchus anatinus, assembly GCF_004115215.2. Classification (NCBI taxonomy): domain Eukaryota; kingdom Metazoa; phylum Chordata; class Mammalia; order Monotremata; family Ornithorhynchidae; genus Ornithorhynchus; species Ornithorhynchus anatinus. The sequence continues at coordinate 19,787,406 of NC_041738.1, read as the reverse complement.
AGGGGACTTTAGAGAAATAAAAAAAGACAGGGTTCAGTCTCCAAAGGGGAATAGTTATGGAAATGTTCTGCTTGTCAACTAGATGGTTAGCCTCTTGATGGCAGGGATGGGGTCTATTCTTTCACATAGACTCTCAGTAGCTAGTTCAGGACTTGGATTGTTGCAAACCTGCAGAATGACCGTTGGCCAGCCAGAGGAAGGCACAACACATGTACAGGAAATGTGGCCTCAGGGACAGATCCTGGAAAACCTCTGCCAACTACTCTCCTGGAGGAGGCTAGGAAGGATGCCTGCCCTGCCTGTCACCTGGCCATGAAGTGCTGCCCAAGTCAAGACCAAATGACCCTGATTTCCTGTCCCGCAACTAAAGCCAGCCAACTCCTTCCCTCATGTGTCTTCCTGATCTGAGAGGGTCCTCATCAGAGCCCCCGCTGAGCATAGAATTGCCCCTTTCTATTTCTGGAATCCGGAAGGGGATTGGCCTTCATCCCAAGTCTGCCAGAGAATAAAGGCTGCCATTGCCGGCAGAAGGGGCAGCCATTAATGCATGATGAGTGGGGGAAGGGAGCCTCATTTGATTAATACCAGTCCAGGAGATGGGAGGCTGCCTGGGGGGTAAAGCAGACCGGTCCTTCCTAAGAAACAGCAGGATGTCTTCAGGGCTGGATTCCTGCCTTGTAGAACTAATGGGCTGGAGTGGAGAGCCATTTCTGAGTCCTGGAGCCAATGTCCAGGTCTCGGAGATGATGATGATGATGGTGATGATGATAACAATAATAATAATAATAATAACTGTGGTATTTGTTAAGCACTTTACTCTGTGCCAACAACTGAAGTAAGCATTGGGGTGGATACTAGCAAGCTGGGTTGGACACAGTCCCTATCCCACATGCGACTCACAGTCTTAATCCCCATTTTACAGTTAAGGTAACTGAGGCACAGAAAAGTTAAGTGACTTGCCAAGGTCTCACAGCAGACATGCAGCAGAGCTGGGATTAGAACCCTGGTCCTTCTGACTCTCAGGACCAAGCTCTATCCATTAGGTCATGCCGCTTCTCTAAATCAAGAGTGTGTCCCAGGCACCTGTCATTACTTGTCCTTCCCCCACAACCATCCCAATCTACTCACCAACCTGGGCTGGCAGGGAGACCTAGTCTGTCCCAAGGAACACAGCCCCCGACCCAAAAACATAAAGATCCCCTCTCTTCATTTTTCCCCTCCCTTCATTTCTCCTCCCTTTCTCATTTTCAAGCCTTTACCCAAGCCTCCATCTCTAATGCCACTCTAATGTCTAATGATCCATTCTAATATCAATATCCGGGGTCTTATCAATTAATCAATCCTTAATAGTAAAATTATGGCACTTGTTCATTCATTCATTTGTATTTATTGAGCGCTTACTGTGTGCAGAGCACTCTACTAAGCACTTGGAAAGTACAGTTTGGCAACAGATAGAGACAATCCCTACCCAACAACTGGCTCTCAGTCTAGACAACTGGCTCGCTAGATGTGAAGTACCATTCTAAGCACTGGGGTGGATTCAAGATAATCAGGCTGGACACAGTCCCTGGTCCCACATGAGGCTCACAGCTTAAGAGGAGAGAGTAAGATTTAATCCCCATTTTACAGATGAGGAAACCGAGACACAGAGAAATTAAGTGACTAATCACAGGTAGGTCAAGCAGCAGATCAGTAGTGGACCCAAGATTAGAACCCAGCTTTTCTAACTCCCAGGGCTGTGCTTCCCACAGTGGTATTGATCAGTCGTATTAACTGAGCACTTACTGGTATTAACTGTAAGAAGAACTTGGGAGAACATACTAGTTAGTAGACATGGTCCTCAAAGAGTTTATAATCTAGTCAGGGAGACAAAAAGTAAATTAAATTACAGGTCAGGTAGCAACAAGAGTGTAAGGATATGGCCATAAGTGCTGATAGGGTAGGGGTAGGAGGCTTATAAAATAATTCATTATTCCTGAAATGGCATTTGTGAAACTGCTGTTTCAATGGGAAATAAGGGGATAAGAACAGCATAGCACAAGAAATACCATTCCTGGGTATGACCAATGATCCACCCAGCCCAGTTCTCTAGCTTTGACAGTGTCAACAGGATGCTTGGAATATCGGTGTGATGGTGGCTTCTGGAAAATCATCCAAAAATTTAGAGAAGGACCATCTAGCATCCCCAGCTTTCCTTTGTGAGACACATATGAATCTCTGGTCTATGTATCAAGCCAAACTCCTCATGAATCTACTGATATTTTTGACTGCACATCTTCTTGTGGGAATGGATTCCGATTCTTTTGGTACTCATACTGGTTGAAGAAACTATCTCAGTGGTTTGGGTGAATCTACCTCCCTCAGGATTTCCTGGATGCCCCTTTGTCCTGGGGTTGTGGGATTTAGTGAATAATATAATAATAATAATAATGTTGGTATTCGTTAAGCACTTACTATGTGCAGAGCCCTGTTCTAAGTGCTGGGGTCGATACAGAGTAATCAGGTTGTCCCACATGAGGCTCACAGTCTTCATCCCCTTCTTACAGATGAGGTAACTGAGGCCCAGAGAAGTTAAGTGACTTGCCCACAGTCACAGAGCTGACAAGTGGCAGAGTCGGGATTCGAACCCATGACCTCTGACTCCCAAGCCCGTGCTCTTTCCACTGAGCCACGCTGCTTCCCTAATATGTTTGCCCAGTCCATGCCCTTCACTGTAGGTTTCAATCATGGCCCCTCTTAGTTTTCATTTTTTAATCTCTCCTTACATAAAATAATAATAATTGTATTTGCTAAGCACTTACTATGTGCCAAGAGCTGGGGTGGGTCCAGGATATCAGACAGAACACAAGCCAAGGAGGAGGGACAGCAGATGTTGAATACCCATTTTACAGATGAAGAAACTGAGGCTCAGAGAAGTTAGGTGACTTGCCCGAGGTCACACAGCAGGCAAGTGGCAAAGTTGGGATTAGAACACAGGTCTCCTGATTCCCAGTCCTATGATCTATCCACTAGGCAACACTGCTTTCTCTCAGTCCTCCAGAGCCATCTGTTGGTGGAGTGAATGCAGGCATTTGGGTGCCATGGTGCTGTTTTTAGGGGTGCTTGTTGCTGAAATACTGAAATGCTGAAACAATTTACTCAAAAACATTCACTCACACGCTTCTTGAGGCATTGACATGTCTCACAGTCTCTCGCTTTGTAGTGACCAGCATGATCACAATACCTCCATTCTTCATGATTTTCTACTTTTCTTTCCATTCTACCAATGAATGTTTCCCCCTAAACGGCATGCAAGTGATCCTTCCTCAGTATCTGCATCTTTGGTGTGAGAAAATAATTTATTCTAGTGTGAAATGGGTGATGTGGAGTCTGTATTTTGCTGAAACATTATTTCATTGCCTGCTACTAGTCCGTCCTGTCTTTCTGATTATTGTATTGTACTCTTCCAAGCGCTTAGTACAGTGCTTTGCCCACAGTAAGTGTTGAATAAATACAATTGAATGAATGAGCTCCTTGAGGTCACGGACTGTATTTATTTTCTCTCATGGACTCCTGTCCCATGGAAGATGCCATGGGGCCTGGGACTAGTCTGTAACACTGATGGCTGACCTTACAGTCAGATTTTTTCTAAAAAGAGATGTAAAAGGAATTGGCTGAGGAAGCTCTCAAATTCTCGGTAGGGAAGCAATTAGCAATTTTATTTCCAAAATTACAATGTAACAAGGAAATCCGAGGGCAAGCTGGAAGGAAGGGGGCTTCAGCAGATTCCCTCAGTGTTGCAGTACCTCCTGGAGGGGAGAGTCCTGTGGGGTCAGAGTGCAGGGAGTAATGGAGTGAAGAGTTATGAAACAGCACAGGATCTTCAGCCCTTCCAGGAAGGGTAGCTGCATCATCCTCCCTAGGAGTCCCTTGGAGGGGGTGTTTCTAAAAAGAAGAAGCTGCAGATTTTTCCCCTGAGAAGGAAAATAGACAAACAGTAATCTGTGGACCCCTGACTAGCACAGCAAGCCTTTCCCCAAGACCTGTCAGCGCTCAGTTACTTTTATTCCCATTTACTAAAGTGTCTCAGCAGAAACACATCTAGCAACCCGGCAACCCATCAGCTGCATTTATTGAGCATCTGTTGTGTTCCAAACACTGTAATAAGCACTTGGGATAGTACAGTAGAATCAGTTACCAGTAGAATCAGTATCCACGAGACAAATATTTAAAAAAACAAGTAGGAAGGAATAATAGAATATAGAGATATGCATATACATGTTTCAGGGAAGGTGTGAGAGCAACAATCCAACTATTTAAGTGACACAGAAGTGCTGAAGTGTCAGTTGAGAGGGATACAGGGTAGAGAGAGGAGAGATTAATTAGGGAAGGCTTCCTGGAAGAGATATGCTTTCAAGAGGGATTTGAAGATGGGGAAAGCATGCGACTGCCAAATATTAAGAGGAAAGGAGTTCCAGGCAGGAGGGAGTTTGTGGGCAAGATATCAGTGCAGGAAGAGAAAAGAACAAGACACAGTAATAGTATTTATATTTACTGAGTGCTTGCTTGGTCACAGTGATCAGGTTGACTTTAGAAGAATGAAAGTGCAAGCTGGGGTGTAGTGGGAAAAGAGAGAGGATAAGTAGGAGGAAAAGATCTGATTGTTTGCCTTAAAAGCAATGATGAGGAGTTTCTGGTTGTCACGGAGAGGAATAAGGAACCACTGGAGGTCTTTGAGAAGTGAGGAGTTGTGCACAGAACAACATTTTAGAAAAAATGATCTCATCTCTAGACTGTAAACTCCTAGTGGGCAGGATACATGTCTACCAACACATTGTTCTGCACTCTCCCAAAAGTTTAGTACATTGCTCTGCACTCAGCAAGTGCTCAATAAATACCACTGATTGATTAAGTGGCAGAATGAAGTGCAGGTTGGAGGATAGGGAAGCCGATGGCAGAAAGATCAGACAGAAGGCTGATTGAAACAAGACAAGTCAAGAAATGACCAGTGCCTAGCCCACCAGAATCACAATTTGAATGGACAGGAATGGATGGGGGTAGATTTTGGACAGGATTTGGTGAAAGACCAAATACTGGGGTTGAAAGAGAAGAAGGTATACAGAGAGATCCGGGATAGATGCACCTATAGACAAGAAATTTGAGTACCAGTCCTAGGGTCTCCAGATGAACTGAGACCACCTCAGTTCTGCTGGAATCCAAGCAGTGAGCATATGGTCATTTTGACTTGTCTTGACTTCTTGTTTCCAGCTTGCAGCAGATTCCAGAACAAAAACTTCCTATTATTCAATGAGAGTCCTTCAGTCTGATAATTTGGTGACTCTTCCAGGCTTAGGCCAGCCAGGGGCTGGCTGCTAATTTTACTATCCTTACTTAAAGATGATGACATCTCTGGGAAGTGGCTGGGAACAACCAGTGCCTTTACCATGCAATTGCTCCTCTGGAGACACTGGATTGCCTACTTGCCCTTTGCTTAATGACAGAATGCCTCTGTTTCCTGGGCAGCACCAGACTGAGTCACCCTGCCCCTGATTGCTACATGCCAGTGTAGTATGTCTGCTGCTGTCACTTCCCAGCAAGTGACACCCCCATTTCATCACTTCAGGCTGGGCTCTGCTGTGTCCTTGAAATGTGTCTCCTGTCTGCCTCCAGTTCATCATCAAGCAATTGCTCTGGTGTTCTGTTGCCAGACATTCTCCTCCAATAGCCAGCCCAGAGGGCCTGGAGTTAAACTCACTGTGGACTGGCTGTCAGTGGCAGTGGCAGTGTCCCCTGACCTCATTTATCCAGCCCCTTGGTGTTAAGTATTTCAAATATGGGGCAGTGATTACATTTGTCCAGAAGCTGTGGGTAGATTCAGTGGCCAGCCCTCTTAATTTATCAGGCCCATTCTGGAATCCCCCAATTATTCTTTACCTCGACTCTGCATTTAGATATTCTGACTCTTTTGTGTGGTTTTCAAATTCCTTGTTCATAGAAGCATCATCTGACAACTACTCTTGCGTGTAGGATTTACCTAAAGTGTCTTTTTCAAGCCGTGTCAACTGTGAGCTAGATGTCTGACCTATTCCTTTGCCCTTATCAAAATATTTGCCCCCTCCCTTTTTCCCTCCCTAATGGCCATCTTCAACTGTTCTCTCTCCAATGGCTTCCTCCCCATTGCTTTCAAACATGCCCACATCTCCCCTATCCTGAAAAAATTCTTCCTTGACCTTGCAGCTTCTTCCAGTTATCTCCCCTTTTCCCTTCTACCGTTCCTCTCCAAACTCCTTGAGTGAGTTGTCTACACCAGCTGCCTCAAGTTTCTCTCCTCCAATTCTCTCACTGACCCCCTCTAATCTAGCTTCCATCCCCTTTATGCCAAAGAAACTGTCCTCTCAAAGGTCACCAATGATCCCCTTCTTGTAAAATTCAACGGCCTCTACTCCATCCTAATTTTCCTCGATCGCTCAGCTGCCTTCAATACTGTCAACCACCCTGTTCTCCTGGAAACATTAGATAACACTGGCTTCACTGACACTGTCCTCTGCTGGTTCTCCTCCTATCTCTCTGGCCATTCATTCTCAGTCTCCTTCATGGGCTCCTCCTCTGCCTCCCACCACCTAACTGTGGGTGTTCCTCAAGGTTCAGTTCTGGGTTCCCTTCTATCCTCTATCTACACCCACTCCCTTGGAGAACTCATTCGCTCAAATGACTTCAACTACCACTTTTATGTGGATGATTCCCAAATGTACAACTCCAGCCCTGATCTCTCTCCCACTCTGCAGTCTCGCATTTCTTTGCAGTCTCGCATTTCCTCCTGCCTTCAAGACATCTCTACTTGGATGTCCGGCTGTCACCTCAAACGTAACATGTCTAAAACAGAATTTCTTGTCTTCCCACCCAAACCCTGTCCTCTCCCAACTTTCCCATCATTGTAGATGGCACCACCATCCTTCCTGTCTCACAAGCCCATGATCTCAGCATTATCCTTGACTCCTCTCTCCCATTCAACCAACATATTCAGTTCATCACTAAATCCTGTTGATTCCACCTTCACAACATCACTAAAATCCACCTTTTCCTCTCCATCCAAACTGCTACAAATTAATTCAAGCATTTATCCTATCCCTCCTTGATTACTTGCTGACCTCCCAGGCTCCTGTTTCCTGCCACTGAAGTCCATACTTTACTCTGCCGCCTGGATCATTTTTCTGTAAATATGTTCAGGCCATGTTTCCCCACTCCTTAAGAACTTCCAATAGTTGCTTATGCACCTCCACATCAAACTAAAACTCTTCACCATTGGCTTCAAAGCACTTAATCACCTCAACCCCTCTTACCTCACCTCGCTACTCTTCTACTATAACCCAGTCCATACACTTTGAGTCCACCTCTAATGCTAACCTTCTCACTGTACCTTGATCTCATCTATCTCACTCCCTACCTCTCTCCCACATCCTGCCTCTGTTCTGGAATGCCCTCCCTCTTCAAATCTGACAGTTACTCCCCCCTACTTGATGATGATATTTATTAAGCACTTACTATATGTCAAGCACTGTTCTAAGCACTGGGGTCGATACAAGATCAGGTTGTGCCACTTGGGGCTACAGTATTAATTCCCATTTTACAGATGCTGTAACTGAGTCACAGAGAAGTTAGGTGACTTACTCAAAGTCACACAGCTAAGTCACAGATCTGGGATTAGAACCCATGACCTCTGACTTCCAAGCTTGTGCTCTTTCCACTAAGTCACGCTGATTCTCCATAAGACCACTTCAAAGCCTTAATGAAGGTACATCTCCTCCAAGAGGCCTTCCTGACTAAACCATAATTTCCTCTTTTCCCACTCCCTTCAGTGTCACCCTGACTTGCTCCCTTCATTCATCCCACCTTCCAGTCCCACAAAACTTACGTACATACCTGTAATTATTTATATCAGTATCTGTCTCCCCTTCTAGACTATAAGCTTTTTGTGAGCAAGGAATATATCTGTTTATTGGTATAGTGTATTCTTCCATGTGCTTAGTACAATGCTCTGCACACAGTAATCACCCAGTGAATATATTTGACTGATGGACTAGCTGCTTAGAATAAAGCTTAGTGTTTATGGAACAATAGATTTACCAGAGAGGCATTGGAATTCATTAAATCATGTGAGACCTAAGGAGACTCAAGGAGTTGTAAAGTAACCCAGAGGTCAGAAATGCATCCTCACCTCAGGTTTCTGGAGAGCTAGTTCACACAGTTGAACAAAGTAGAGCCCTGCTTCCTTCCAGCTAGAGACCATCTTCACCAACTCCACTGGGCTTCCATCATAAAATATCGTAAATGCCCCATTTTCTTTAGATAATCTCTGCAACTCCCAAATAAGGACGGGGCTATTTTGTGGTGACATGTAAGAATTAAGTCTAGCAATAAAGGGAGCAAGAGAAAAAAGAGGAGAAGAAAAAAGGTAGAAGGAAAGGAAGGGAGTAGGAAGAGAAAGATAAGAGGGCACTAAAGACTATATCTCTTATTTCTATTGCCTTTTCCCAAGGGCTCTGTGGAATAGACACTCAATTAATGAACCTCTCACTTCAACTGAGACTGCTCTCAAAGCTTAAAAAAATGTTTTATTTCCCCCTCAGAAATATGTGTGATAGGGGAGGGTGGCAATTATGCTGTGGAAACAATTTTACACAAAACTGCCAAAGATTCGGAGCACCAGATATGAGAAGCAGTATGACCTACTGGAAAGATCTTGGGTATGGGAGTCAGAGGACCAGAGTTTAAATTCTGGCTTTTCCCAGTGCTTGCTCTGTGACCTTGGGTAAGTCACTTCAATTCTCAGTGCCTAAATTTTCTCAATTGTAAAATGGGGATTAAATACCTGTTTTCCCTACTACTTAGTTTGTGAGTTCTATGTGAGTGGAAAGAGCACGGGCTTTGGAGTCAGGGCTCATGAGTTCGAATCCCGGCTCTGCCACTTGTCAGCTGTGTGACTGTGGGCAAGTCACTTCACTTCTCTGTGCCTCAGTTCCCTCATCTGTAAAATGGGGATTAAGACTGTGAGCCCCACGTGGGACAACCTGATTCCCCTGTGTCTACCCCAGCGCTTAGAACAGTGCTCTGCACATAGTAAGCGCTTAACAAATACCAACATTATTATTATTACATTATTATGTTGGACAGAAACTGTGTTCAGCTTAACTTGTATCTACCCCAGTGCTCAGACCAATGTTTGACACATAGTAAGCACTTAAGAAATAATAATAAATAATAATAAACGAACTTTGGCATCCTCTGTCACTATCTGGCTAGGGGATTCAATGTAGGGCCAGGAATCTAGCTAGGCCCAGTGGACTCTGTATATTTTTTTTGTCTGAATAACAGAAGAGATTTAAATTATCTCAGAGTAACCCAGTGTCAAAAGACTATGAGATGAGCAGAGGCTTCTTGGCTCATTTAGTTCAGCTTCCATGACCAGGGCAGGCTTCACTTTTCCGCAGATGGGATAAGCTCTCCAAAACTGGAAACCAAACCGGATTGCAAAATCCTTTTCCCAAGTAGAAGGTGCTCTAGAATTGTCAATGAATCACAGTCTATTTGGCAGAAGTGTGGGCCCAAAAGGAAGGTCCTGGACCCTATGTCCCTGCTGCTGGCCTCCTGCACTGAGCTGCAGCTGTGAAGTCTCAAATGCCTTCTTTCCCGGCTGGAACCTGTTAAATATTGCAGGACCTTCCCAGCCAGAGAGCAGATGCTGGATGTCAGAGAGGCTTTGGTCTCAGAGAGGGGAGGGAGGAATAGTCTTTGCTGTCCCGAGGGGCATCCAGATGCCTGAGGATCCCACAACACATGAGACTGGAGACAACAGGAATTAATGTGAAGAGAGACTATGGGGAGAGGTTTCTGATTGTGTGGGCTCTCTTCTCAAAGACTCCCCACATTGCAGCAACTATATTTTAGGGAAACCTCATGTGTGTGTGTGTGTGTGTGTGTGTGTGTGTGTATTTCTTTCTCACTTGGCTCCCTAAGCAGATCCAAACTTGGAGCAGGGAGAATTGTCCTGGCCACCTGGAATTGGTTCAGACCACCAGGGTCCCACTCCACACCAGAATGCCAAACCAGCCCCCAAGAATACTGGGAAAAAGGCAGAGGGCAATTGCTGCTGCTGCTGCTGCTGCTGCTGCTGCTGCTGCTGCTGCTGCTGCTGCTGCTGCTGCTGCTGCAGATTAAAGAACTTTTGGCTCTCTCTGTGCAAAGCTTCTAGTCTCCAGATAGGCAGAGCCACATCATTGCTCCGCCACTTGTCAGCTGTGTGACTTTGGGCAAGTCACTTAACTTCTCTGTGCCTCAGTTACCTCATCTGTAAAATGGGGACTAAGACTGTGAGCCCCAAGTGGGACAACCTGATTACCTTGCATCCACCCCAGTGCTTAGAACAGTGCTTTGCACATAGTAAGTGCTTAACAAATACCATAATTATTATCACTGACTAAATGAGAATCCTTACTTCAGAGCCCCCTGGCCAGGACTAAGCACCATTGGGCTTCAGAAAGCCATTCCCAGCTCAGAGCCAGCGTACCCTGGCCATGCTAGGATGGCTACATGGTACAGGGATGCAGTTTCAGGAGCTGGACAAGCAAAATCTTAGGAAGAGAGCCTTCTTCTGTTTCAGTAGTTTGGGTGCCATTGGAGATGTTTATGTTCTGTTTTGGGCCTCCAGGGTCCATTTTTTTTTTTTAATGGAACAAACACCCTTCTTCCCAGGGTACTCTGGATATTCACTTCCTTGGAGGCAGGGGCCTGGACCAGGTGACCTTTGTACCTCACTTATCTGGCTAAAAGCCTGTACTTACCTTACCCTGGGAGGTTTTTCCCTGTCCAGTCTGCCCGGATTATCTTTCTACAGAAATGCTTTGGGCATGTCAATCCCCTCCTCAAAAATCTCCAGTGATTGCCTATCAACCTTCACATGAAGAAAAACTCACTATTGGCTTCAAAGCTCTCCATCACCTTGCCCCCTCCTACCTCACCTCCCTTCTCTCCGTCTACAGCCTACCCCCAACACTCCGCTCCTCTGCTGCTAACCTCCTCATTGTGTCTCATTCTCACCTGTCCCACCATTGATCCCTGGCCCACATCCTACTTCTGACCTGGAATGCCCTCCCTCCTTACATCCGCCAAACTAATTCTCTTCCCCTCTTCAAAGCCCTACTGAGGGCTCCATGGGGCCTTCCCAGATTGAGCCCTCCCTTTCCCTCTGCTCCTCCTCCCCTCCCCATTACCCCTTCCCCTCTCCACAGCACTTGTGTATATTTGTACATATTTATTATTTTACTTATTTTATTAATGATGTGTATGTATCTATGATTCTATTCATCTATTTTGATGGCACTGATGCCTGCCTACTTGTTTTATTTTGTTTTGTTGTCTGTCTCTCCCTTCTAGACTGTGAGCCTGTCGTTGGGTAGGGATTGTCTCTACCTTTTGCCGAATTGTACTTTCCAAGAGCTTAGTACAGTGCTCTGCACCCAGTAAGCGTCCAATAAATACAACTGAATGAATGAATGAACTCCTGCCTGAGTTTCCCAGGGTCTTTCCCCCCTGTGTCCTAGCTCTAATTATGACCCTGATTGCCAGAAGCAGGTGCCAATCTCCATCCAGAGATCTGCCAAACAGCAGAAATATATGAAAAGCCAATATCAGAGACACCTAAAGTGACCTCAAGAAGTCAAAAGGTCCCACTTTCTGCCTTCAGCCCCTAAGGTTCAGTTCTCCCCTCTCAGAAATTTGTTCAGAACCTGGAACTCCCTAAGCACTGGGCTCGTGCCTGGGTGAGGGAAGGGGAGTGAACTCCATGTATCTCATTGCCCCAAACCAGCTGGCAGGATGTTGACATTAAGAGTGATATTTCAACTGCATCGGCCATGACAGTGATGGATGGCTACCCACCCTCCCCATTCTGCCACTTCCTCTCCTAGCTGTTATTATCTCACTTAACGGGTTATCAGATACTTATAAGAATAGAGGGGCACAACAGGGAAAGAAGACACATTAGCTGGGCTCTCAACAGCCCTCAGCAGCCAGGAGAAACAATCTGACCCTGGACTAGGGGCACCCCAGGCAGCACCTGGTATCCCTGACTCTGAATCAGCCTCCTCACTGACCTCCCTGCCTTCAGTTTTTCCCCTCTCAAGTCCATACTTCACTCTGCTGCCTCTCTCATTTTTCTAAAAAAAATCATTCTGTGCCCATCTTCCTACTTCTAAAAACCTTCCAGTGGTTGCCATCCATCTCTGCATCAAGCAGAAACTCTTTACCTTCAGCTTTAAGTCTCTCCCTCCTACTTTTCCTCACTCCTCTCCCACTACAACCCAGCTGTACACTTCCACCTTAGATTGTGAGTGCCATGGGGGACAGGTATTGTGTCTGACTTAACTGTATTGTCTTTACCCACATACTTAGAGAAGCAGCGTGGCTCAGTGGAAAGAGCACGGGCCCTGGAAGCGGGACTCATGAGTTCGAATCCCAGCTCTGCCACTTGTCGGCTGTGTGACTGTGGGCAAGTCACTTAACTTCTCTGTGCCTCAGTTCCCTCATCTGTAAAATGGGGATTAAGACTGTGAGCCCCACGTGGGACAACCTGCTTCCCCTATGTCTACCCAGCGCTTAGAACAGTGCTCGGCACATAGTGAGCGCTTAACAAATACCAACATTATTATTATTATTATTACTTAGTACACCTCTTGGCACGTAGTAAATGCTTAATTTTTTAATTATTATTCACTCCTCTAACACAAACATTCTTACAGTACTAGGAGTAATAGTAATAGTATTTAAGTGCTTACTGTGTGTGGACCACTGTAGTATGTGTTGGGAAACAGTATGTAGGTGGGAATTAGACACAGATCCTGCCTCTCAAGGGGCTCACAATCTTTGGAGCTAGGTGGGGGTAGAGGGAAGGAGGACTGGAGATAAGCACACCAGGAACAGTGATACATTAAAACCTTAAAATGGCATAAGGGACAAGGACAAATATGCACTACACAAAATATAAGCAAAGGTCAGTAGAGAACTGTGACTAGAGGAGAAGAATTTCTTCTTGTGATTCAGAGTCTACAGCGACGGGTCTGGGGGTCACTAGGTCTCCCAAGGTTCTGTGAAGAGTCATGCTGCAGGTGCTGTTCTCCATTTCAGGGCAGTGGGAAGCAGAATGGGGCAGGGTCTCCTTGATGTTGCAGAGGGGAGGAGGTTCTGGCACTGGGAGGTGGGGAGGCAAGGCAGCTTGCTCAGTCATGGTGAGGGGGGCCAAGAGTGTGCAAGAAAGTGAAGCGGCCAATGCCAGATGTTTCATTCGTCTCCAGAGGAGGTGTGCCTTGATCTCATCTCTCTTGCTATCGGCCCTTGCTCACATTATCCTGGCTGGAACTGCCTCCCCCTTCATATCCTGCAGATCACCTCTCTCCTTTCCTTCAAAACCTTACTAAAATTACAACCCCTCCAGAAAGCCTTCCCTGACTAATCTCCTAATCTCCATGCCCCTTCCTACCTCTCCTCCCTTCTCTCTTTCTACCGCCCACCCCGCACGCTCCGCTCCTCTGCCACCCACCTCCTCACCGTCCCTCGGTCTCGCCTATCCCGCCGTCGACCCCTGGGTCACATCCTCCCGCGGTCCTGGAACGCCCTCCCTCCTCACCTCCGCCAAACTGATTCTCTTTCCCTCTTCAAAACCTTACTTAAAAATCACCTCCTCCAAGAGGCGTTCCCAGACTGAGCTCCTCTTCCCCCTCTACTCCCTCTGCCATCCCCCCTTTATGTCTCCGCAGCTAAAGCCTCATTTTCCCCTTTTCCCTCTGCTCCTCCACCTCTCCCTTCCCATCCCCACAGCACTGTACTTGTCCGCTCAACTGTATATATTTTCGTTACCCTATTTATTTTGTTAATGAATTGTACATCGCCTTGATTCTATTTAGTTGCCATTGTTTTTACGAGATGTTCTTCCCCTTGATGCTGTTTAGTGCCATTGTTCTTGTCTGTCCGTCTCCCCCGATTAGACTGTAAGCCCGTCAAACGGCAGGGACTGTCTCTATCTGTTGCCGACTTGTTCATCCCAAGCGCTTAGTACAGTGCTCTGCACATAGTAAGCGCTCAATAAATACTATTGAATGAATGAATAATCTCTCATCTCCCCATTCTATTCTCCCTCCCTTCTATGTCCACTGTGCACTTGAATCTGTAGCCCTTAAGCATTTTGTAAGCATTTTGATACTCACCTCACCCCCACCAAACTTATGTCCATGTACTTATATTCTGTTTCTTCCCTGATTTGTAATTAATTTTAATATGCTTCCTCTGCTGGGGTTTAAGCTCCTTGAGGGCAGAGATCATGTATACCTCTTATACTGTGCTTTCCTAAGTGTGTAGCATGCAGTCAGTGCTCAATAAATACTACTGATTGATTCCTCCTACTTGTAATTGATTTTAGTATCTGTCTCCTTTCTAGATTGTAAACTTCTTAAGGACAGAGAGCATGCCTACTAATCCTTTTGTACTATCCTAAACCCTTAGTACAGTGCTCTGTAAAGAGTAGGTGCTCAATAACTATTGATTGATTCAGGCTCTGAGAATGAGCGAGTTGTGGTGTTGACCCATTTCCATTGCAACACCTTCCTTCATTCTCCTGATTAGCAGTATCTGGATCCAAATCTTGAAGCAATAATAATAATAGTGGCATTTGTTAAGTGCTTTTTATGTGCCGCATACTGTGCTAAGCATTGAGGTTGATATAAGATAATCAGGTTAGACACACCCCCTGTCCCTCACTGGGCTCACAGTCTAAGTAGGAGAGAGAACAGTTTGAATTCCTCTCTTTTACAAATGAGGGAAGTGAGGCACAGAGGAAGTTAAGTGACTTGCCCAAAGACACACTTAAGTAACTGGGCTGAGATTAGAATACAGGTCCTCTGACTCCCTGGCACATGTTCCTTACTCTTTTTCTCACAAGATCACATCTAGAAGAATCAAGATTCAAGTCTGCCCAGCTGAATTCCTCTAACCACATCCAGCTGACCCAGAGCAGGCAAGTGGCAAGGGGTTGGGGAGGGTGGCAGAGCTTTGGGCTAGACCTGACTGAACACAAGCTAGCTGCCTGCATGGGGCTTGGAATCAGTTCCCACCAAGCGGCCCCTTTCATGGCAATCTGTGGTCACGTTCAGCTAGCCAGAGGAAAGCTGGGCACTGGTGTGCTCTACACCAGAGCAGGAAGCTGAGATTATGAGTTGGAGGAAGAACAGAATTCACTATACAGGGTTCCTGGGGAATTTTCTCAGGGAATCATGCAAGGATGGAAAGCTGGTGGTCCCAGAGAGCCTAAGCCTGTTTTCTTAATTAAATGCCACATGCTTTCTTGATAATCAAATCGGAGCCCAGTCCCCTGAAATACCTCTCCTTTGCAGCTCTGTGAACTCACTTTCCCTTTAACTTGAGAAGCCTCCAACACCTCACTGACAAAACACATTTTTACAGAGGAAGCTCAGCTCCTAATCCCTCAGCTCTGCTATGTTATGTCTCCCCTTCCCCCTCTGCCAGTGGGCAGTTCGGCCACAGGGAACTGCTCTCTATCCCTAGAGATAGGTGTAGGAAAGATATCCTTGGGCTTTCAGAAGGAGATCCCCCCATGGGCCCAGGTCCACTGAACTCTGAAAACCCCAAGGGTAATTCTGAGGGGGGCAAAGCTGCAGAACCCGACCCCCAGAGCCAGCTCAGGTGGTCTCTTGCTGGCATCTGTTCAATCAATTGTGACAGCAGGACCTGACACTCCAGGAAATACAGTAGAGGACAGACTGTACCTGCAGAACTGTCGGCAAGATCTCGGCAGGTCTCTAAATACTGACGCTGGTTTCGACAGATACTAAAATATAACCGAGGTGTCAGCTCTTTTCAAAGAGCAAGTTCTACGATTTTCCCAAGTTAAAAAGAATAGCTCAGTAGCATCAGAGACAGTTGGTAGTTTCCAGATGGTCCGAGGAAAGAGAGGAGGCAGGACCCCAGACATATACTAATGGTTAATGATGACCAGCATGTACCATGATTTCTAAAGCAGACTCCCTTCAGGGAACATGTTAGGTTCACTGTTCCCAAGCCCCAGTCTCCCTCTCCACTAGACCCACAACTACTGGGAGTCAGAATTCAATCTGGTGACTCCCCCGCTCCCCTCTCTGGATGGCTAGGATTGCCCAATCCTCTCCCACAGGATGGCATGGTTAGAAACATCCCTTAGCCAACCCAGGCTCTGAGAACTCCATTCCTACAGGGCAGCCCAGTGAATTATTCTCTTTAGGAGATTCTCATGGCCCGGAATATGGGACTGGGCCACTGAGAGCTGAAAACTTGGACTCCAGCAGCATGCATCCTCTATCCTAGGGAAGGGCTGCTACACAAAGCCATCCACCATACATCCACTCCTGGGTAGTGTGTCCAGTTCTGGTCACTGTTCCTAAGGAAGGATGGAACAGAGCTGGAGAAGGGACTAAGAAGGATGACTAAGATGAGAATAGAAGAAAATTGAGGCCTCTTTACAAGCTGGAAAGACTTAGGCAGAGAAGGGACATGATGGTATTCTTCAAAGTTACCAAGGGTGAAGACGATGACATGAAGACAATGACACAGTATTACCAAATGCTCTGTGGCCAAGGCAGAGCTGAAGAGTCCCAGTGAAGAGGAGAGAGACAGGCTCCCGCAAGGCACTTTCCAAAAGCTGGACACCTGGGTCCTGACTTTGTCTTCTTGCTCCACAGAGGCAAGAGCTAGGGACATAGTTGGCCAGCTTGTTTCCTCCAACCCACTTTCAACTGATGGTCATTTATCGAGTTCCGCCAGAGGGAAGAACTTCCACAGGCACTTTGGGGAGCCTAATAAAGGTAAGACATGTTTTCTCCCCTCAAGAAGTTTGCAATTACATGGAGAAGGTAGATAAACAGGTTGGTTTGATACCACAGCCCCCTACAGTTACTGTGCCCATCTACCTGTTACTATTTCTATCCAAACTCCTGGAACAGGTCCTATTAACCTGCTGCCTTAACTTCCTCTAAACCAGCTTTCTTCTTGACCCACTACAACCAAGATTTCCACCCCTTCACTCTAATGAGACTGCACTCGCTGAGGTCACCAGTGATCTCCTTATAGTGAAATTCAATGGGCTCCCTACCCTGCCCTAGTCCTTTTTGACTCCTTAGCTGTTTTGGACTTTATGGGCCTCTCCCTCCTTCTGGAAACAATATCAAGTTTCAATTTTGCTGACATGACATTAACTTGGTTCAGCTCTGACCTCTCTGACTGCTCCTTCACAGTTCATTCACTGGTTCTTCTTTCACCTCTCATCTCTTAACTGTGGGTCAGTTAGTCAGTCAGTTGTATTTGTTGACAGCTTCCTCTGTGCAGAGCATTGTACTAAGCACTTGGGACAATATAACAAACACATTCCCTGCCCTCAACAAGTTTACAGTCTAGAGGGAGAGTCAGAGGATAATATAAATAAATATGTACAGAAGAGCAGTGGGGCTGGGAGGGGAGATGAATAAAGGAAGCAAGTCAAGGTGACACAGAAGGGAGGGGGAGAACAGGAAAGGAGGGTTTAGTTAGGGAAGGCCTCTTGGAGGAGATATGCTTTCAATAGGCTTTGAAGGTGGGGAGGGTAATTGTCTGATATGCAGAAGGAGGGCAATCCAAGCCTAAGGATGTGGGCAGGAGGTTGACAGTGAGATAGATGATATAGAAGTAATAATAGTAATGTTATTTTTAAATGCTTACTGTGTGCCAAACACTGTTCTAAGCATTGGGGGTACATACAAGGTAATCAGGTTGGATGCAATCCCTGTCCCACATGGGGCTCACAGTTTTAATCCCTATTTTACAGATGAGGTAACTGAGGCACAGAGAAATTAAATGATTTGCTCAAGGTCATACAGCAGACAAGTGGTGGTGCTGGATTAGAACCCACATCCTCTGACTCCCCAACCCATGCTTTTGCAGTTAGACCATGCTGCTTCTCTGAAGTACAGTGAGAAGACTGGCATTGAAGAAGGGAAGTGTACAGGCTGGATTGCAGTAGGAGAGTTGTGAGGTGAGGTAAGAGAGGGCAAGGTGATTGAGTGCTTTAAAGCCAGTGGTAAGGATTTTCTGTTTCTTGCAGAGGTGGATAGGCAACCACTGTTGGTTCTTGAGGAGTGGGGAAATGTGACCTGAATGTTTTTGTGGATAAATGATTTGGACAGCAGAGTGAAGCAGCGTGGCGCAGTGGAAAGAGCACGGGCTCATGAGTTCGAATCCCAGCTCTGCCACTTGTCAGCTGTGTGACTGTGGGCAAGTCGCTTAACTTCTCTGTGCCTCAGTTCCCTCATCTGTAAAATGGGGATTAAGACTGTGAGCCCCACGTGGGACAACCTGATTCCCCTGTGTTTACCCCAGCGCTTAGAACAGTGCTCTGCACATAGTAAGCACTTAACAAATACCAACATTATTATTATAATTATTAAGTACAGACTGGAGTGGGGAGAGACAGGAGGCAGGGAGGTCAGCAAGGAGGTTGATATAGTAATCAAGGTAAGATAGGATAAGTACTTGGTTTAATGTGGTAGCAGTTTGGATTGAGAGAAAAGGGCAAATTTTAGCATTATTTTATTAATAATGATAATAATAATGTTGGTATTTGTTAAGTGCTTACTATGTGCCGAGCACTGTTCTAAGCACTGGAGTAGATACAGGGTAATCAGGTTGTCCCACGTGAGGCTCACAGTTAATCCCCATTTTACAGATGAGGTAACTGAGGCACAGAGAAGTTAAGTGATTTGCCCACAGTCACACAGCTGACAAATGGCAGAGCTGGAATTCGAACTCATGACCTCTGACTCCCAAGCCCGTGCTCTTTCCACTGGGCCATGCTGCTTCTCAAACAGACAGGATTTAGTGATGGATTGAATATGTGGGTTAAATGAGAGAGAGGAGTCAAGGATAATGCCAGGGTTATGGGCTCATGAGACAGAAAGGATGGTGATGCTGTTTACAGTGATGGTAAAGTGAGGGGAAGGATAGGGTTTGGATGGGAAGATAAGGAGTTCTGTTTTAGACATGTTAATTTTGAGATGACAATTGGACATCTAAGTAGAAATGTCTTGAAGACAGGAGGAAATGCGAGACTGCAGAGAGAGAGATAAATCAGGACTGGAGATGTAGAATTGGGAATTCTCTGTATAGCGATGGTAGTTGAAGCCATGGGAGTGAATCAGTTCTCCAAGAGAGTGGGTGTACATGGAAAATAGAAGGGGACACAGAACTGAACCTTGAGGGACACCCACAGTTAGGGGGTGCAAGGCAGAGAAGGAGCCTCCCCCCCGCCCAGAGACACTGAGAATGAGCAGAGAGATAGGAAGAGAACTAGGAGAGGGCAGTGTCAGTGAAACCAAGGTTGGATACTGTTTCAGGAGAAGGGGATGGTCCACAATGACAAAGGCAGCTGAAAAGTCAAAGAGGATTAGAATGGACTAGAAGCCATTGAATTTGGAAGAAAGAGATGATTTTTGACCTTTGAGAGGGTGGTTTCTATGAAGTAAAGTGGAAAGAAGCCAGATTAGAGGGGTCAAGGAGAAAATGGGAAGATAGGAACTTGAGACAGTGGGTGTAGATAACTTGCTCAAGCAGTTTGGAAAGAAATGGTAGGAGTGAGAAGGGGCAATAGTTGGAAGGAGCTGCGGGGTCAAGGGAAGGTTTTCTTATGATAGGGTAGACAAGGGCATGTTTGAAAGTAGTGGGGAAGAAACCACTGAAGAGTGAGGGAGGGAAGAAGCAGGGGCAAGTGTTTTGAAAAGATGCTAAGGGATGGGGCAGGATGCACAAGTGGAGGGGTGGATTTTGAGAGAAGGCAAGAGATCTCCTCTTGAGATAGTATTGACAAAGACGGGAGACTTGAAGAAGGAACAGGGGATATTTTAAGTCAATCACACTAGATGGCTTCAATTTTCTCAATAAAGTAGGTAGCCAGGTCACTGGGGGCAAGGGATGGGGAGGTGTGGGGACAGAAGGTTTGAGGAAGGAGTTAAATGTCTGGAACAACTACCAAGGGCAATGGGAATGGGTTTCAATAAGGATAGAGAAATAATTTTGCCAGGCAGAGGAGAGGGCAGAATTAAAGCACATAAAGATAAACTTGATGTGGATGAGGTAGGCCTGATATTTAGATTTTGCTAGGAGCACTGTGAAGCTCATGCATAAGAGAAAAGAAGGCAGACTGTGGAGGTGATCCAGGGCTGTGGGCTAGTGGTACGACACCAATGAAGGGATAGGGGAGCCAGTGAGTTTAGTTCTGTAGAGACAGTGGAGTTGAGAGCATCAATTTCATCATCAAGGGAAGGTAGTTTGTGTATGGAGGCTAAATGGGGCATGATGAGTTGTGAATAGATGGGGTCAAAAGATTGGAGGTTTCTGAAGGGAAAAGCACAGATTTGTGGGGAGGGGTTGTGTAGAAGGGAAAGCATATGAGGAGGTGTGGTTAGCTAGAGGGATTTCAGAGTTGGTGTTGGTTGAAATGTGGAGTGGCTAGGGATGATGAGACCAAGTGTGTATCCATGTTGGTGAGTGGGCAAGCTGGGGTAGAGCAGAAGGTCAGTGGAGTTGAGGAGTGATAGAAAACAGGCAGCAGAAGTGTCACCAGGAACATATCTGTGGATATTGAAGTTGTCAAGGATCAATGTAGGCATGGAGAAAGAGAGAAGGAATAAGGATCAAAATGATTTAAAAAGTTGGAAGTTGGCCCTGGTGGGGGTCAGGGGGATAGGTAAAAGTCCATTACTAGAATCTGGGGCAGGTGGTAGAGGCAGATAATATGAGCTCTGAAGGAAGGGAAGGAAAGGGTTGGGGAGTGGGGGTGGAATGGTACGGAAGCAGCACTGGGGCACGAGAAGGAAGCCAACACCTCTCCCTTTCCCATTGAGTCTGGAAGAGTGTGTGAAGAGAGGCCCCCTCTAAAGGGAGCCAGTTTCAGTGACAGTGAGGAGGAGCAGCGACTGGGTCAGAATGATGGAGCAGGGGTTCCACAGGCTGCACATGGCTGAGTCAGTGGGGGGCGGTTCTCAGGGAGTGGGAAGGAGTTGGATGGGAGTGCGGAGATTTGAGCTGGAGCAGGGGGAGAAGGATGAGGGGTGGTTCTGGGAAAGGATGACACAGATGGGGCAAGGGAGAGGGTTGGGGACAGCACAAGTGGTGAGAAGAGGTTGTATGGAGGAGGAGGAGGAGGAGGAAGAGGAGGAAGAGGTGTGTTGAGAGTGGAGGACTGGGATGGGTTGACTGGAAAGCGGGGGTTGAGGGGAACTGGTCATATTACTCACTCGTGGTATTATGACTTCAGCTACCACCTTTATGAGAATGTCTCCCCAGTCTATATCTCCAGCCCTGATCTCTCATGTAACCTACAATCCCATAGTTGCCATTGTTTTTACGAGATGTTCTTCCCCTTGACTCTGTTTATTGCCATTGTTCTTGTCTGTCCGTCTCCCCCGATTAGACTGTAAGCCCGTCAAACGGCAGGGACTGTCTCTATCTGTTGCCGACTTGTTCATCCCAAGCGCTTAGTACAGTGCTCTGCACATAGTAAGCGCTCAATAAATACTATTGAATGAATGAATGAATGAATATTTCCTCCACCTGGATGACTTGCCAGTACTTTAAACATATATCTAAAACTAAACAACTTATTGTCCCTCTTCTTTCTCTTTTCCTCTTTCTCCTCTTTCTCCTCCTTCTCTTCTTTCTAAGTGTCCTGTCTCGGTCAAGGACAGCTTTGTCCTCCCTGCCACAGGAATCCACAACCATGGCTCTATCCTCAACTCCTTTCTGTCTCCAATCCCTCACGTTCAATTGACTGCTAAATCCTACTGGCTCTTTCTAGACAATATCTCCCAGTTTTTTCTCTTTCTCTCCACTCCTACCCACCACTCTGATCCAAACTCTAATCATATCTAGACTAGACTATTGCCTCTTCTCTGGTCTCCCTGCCTCCAATTTCACCCTTTTCCAAACTAATACTACATGCTGATGCACAGATTGATGCGCTATCCAGCCCACTCCTCAAAACCTCCACTGGATCCCCCATCAAGCAAAAACTCCTCACAATCGGCTTCAAAGCTCTCCCACCATGTCACCTAATTATCATTAATCAACCAACCCCACCTTACAAACACATTCTCTTTCCCAACCATTCCCAACCCATTCTCTTGCCTCTCAACTCTCATCTCAATTCTTCTTCCTTCAGGAGCAGCATGCCCTAGTGAAAAGAATATGGGCCTGGGAGTCAGAGGATTTTTTTAACCATATTTAAGTATTTACTATATGTCGAACTCTGTTCTAAGTGCCACGGTAGGTACATGTTAATTAGGACGGGGTTCTAATCCCAGCTCCCCTACTTGCCTTTGGTGTGACCTTGGGCAAGTCACTTAATTGCTCTGTGCTTCAGTTCCCTCATCTCATCCCTCTTCTGGGGATTCATTACCTGTCTCTTAGACTGTGAGCCCCATATGGGACCTATCTTTTATCTCCCCAGTGCTCACTACAATGCTTGGCATATAGTAAGTATTTAACAAATACCATAATTGTTATTATTATTGTTATTATTGTTCATCTCCTCACTCATGCTGTTCCCTGGGCTTGGAACTCCTTCCCTTGCCAAATCCAACTGATCACAGCTCTGTCCAATATTCAAAATCCTCTTGAAACCACATCTTCTCCAACAAACCTTCACCAATTAATTCCCAGCATCCCAGATTAATTACCATCTGCCACCTATAACACTTTTAAGCTATGTATACCTACCCTCAGCATATATGTGTACAAGATAATTTAAATATATCTTCAAGTATTTATATTTGATTACTGCTTGTAAATGTTTTCATTGTCCGAATCCCCCATTAGAGTGAGTGCTCCTTGTGGGAAGGGAACATGTCACTTCTTTGTTTTGTTCTTCCCAAATGCCTCGTTCAGACATTGTGCTCTAAAACTGCCATTATTATCATTTACTACTTTTGGGACAGGGCGATGGATGACACATCCAATGGAGATGGAAAAGTTATGAGAATAGTGGGTGTAGAAGGGGACATGAGAAGTTCAGTTTCTGTCACACTAACTTGTGGTGTTGGGACTTTCAGGTGGAGTTTTTGAGGGACAAGGGAAAAGTGTGATTGTATATTAGGTGAAGGAGATCAGGGTTGAAAAAGTAGTTGAGTCAACTCCTAAAGCCATGTGATCTTGGTTTTTTGAGAACAGTTGTCTCCTGTTCTCCCACCTCTCTAGCTGATCTTTTTTAGTGTCTTTTACTGGAATATAGAAAGCCTTCTCACCCTCTCATGGTGCACCTGGAGTGTTTCCAGTACTCTACCAGTCTCAACTATGGGAGGCAGAGTCAAACAGAGGCATATCATTCCATTCCTGATTCTCTTCCCCTCTTCAAAACCCTACTTAAAACTCACCTTCTCCAAGAGGCCTTCCCAGACTGAGCTCCTCTTCTCCCTCTACTCCCTCGATCACCCCCCTTTACCTCTCCGCAGCTAAACCCTCTTTTCCCCCTTTCCCTCTGCTCCTCCACCTCTCCCTTCCCATCCCCACAGCACTGTACTCATCCGCTCAACTGTATATATTTCCATTACCCTATTTATTTTGTTAATGAATTGTACATCGCCTTGATTCTATTTAGTTGCCATTGTTTTTACGAGATGTTCTTCCCCTTGACTCTATTTATTGCCATTGTTCTCGTCTGTCCGTCTCCCCCAATTAGACTGTAAGCCCGTCAAACGGCAGGGACTGTCTCTATCTGTTGCCGACTTGTTCATTCCAATCGCTTAGTACAGTGCTCTGCACATAGTAAGTGCTCAATAAATACTATTGAATGAATGAATGAATTCCTAGCTTGGACAGTGGCTAACTAGTGGAAGACTATCTGCTACAAGTCAAAACTCACTTGTGCTGGCCAGCAGTGACATGGGAGAAGGTCGAGGGTGGAGCCTCAAGTTTACTGTGTGGAAAGAGGCAATGGTAAACCACTTCCGTATTTTCACCAAGATAACTCTATGTATACACTACTAGAACAATTGCAGGTGGAGCTAGGGCATTCTGGGAGACATGTGTACATGGTATCGCTATGGATCAGGGATAATTCGACAGCATAAGGTAAGAAATCCTTCTAGACTGCAAGCTTGTTATGGGCAGGTAACATGTCCGCTAATTATGTGGTATTGTACTTTTCCAAGGGTTTAGAGTAGTGATTTGCATATAGTAAGTGCTCAGTAAATACCATTGTTCGACTGATTGGATTTTCTTCTGCTTCCCACTCTCTAAATGTAGGGGATGAGTCCCTCAAGACTCTTAATAATAAAATAACAATAATATATTTAAGTGGCTACTATGTTCCAAGCACTATACTAAGCACTGGGTTACATATAAGATAATCAGGTCCCACATGAGACTCAAAGTCTAAGTAGGAGGGAGTGCTCTTGTTGGGTCCCCTTCTCCTCTTAATCTACACCCATTCCCTCAGGGAGCTCACCCACTCCCACAGCTTCAGCTACCACCTCTACTCCATTGACTCCCAAATCTACTTCTGTATCCCCAACCTCTCTACTCTGCAATCTTGCATTTTCTCCGGCTTCCAGGACATCTCTTCATGGAATGTCCCACCAACTCCTCAAGCTCACCATATTCAAAATTGCTAAATTTTGTTCTCCCTTGTTAAATCCTCTCTTCCACCTACCTTTCTCATCAAAGTTGACAACACCAGAATCCTCCACATCTCTCAACCATTAAACCCAGAGTTAGCTTTTATTCCTTCCTCTCTTTCAACTACCATATTCAGTCTGTTACCCAATCCAGTCACTTCTTTCCTCCACAATATTTCAAGAATCCTCCCTTCCTCTCCACCAAAACTACCACCCTGTTTGTCCAGGCACAGGTAACAGTCTGGATTGATAATCAAATTCACTGACTTCCCAACTTCTTGTCTCTATCCTCTCCAGTCCACATTTCACTCTACTGTTCAGGTACTTATTCTGCACACTTGTCCTTCTCTCCTCAAAAATCTCCAATGGTTGCCGATTCCTCTCCACATCAAGCAGAATCTTCTGGCCACTGGCATTAAGGACCTCAATCATCTTGCTCCCTCCTACTTATTCTTGCCCTTCCCCAACCACATCACAGTAGTCCCATGTTCCTCCTCTCAAGGCAACCTACTTTCTGTACCTCATTCTCATTTTTCCCAAAACTGATCTCTTGCTCACACCTTCCTCCTATCTGGAACTCCCTTCCCACTTCACATCTGGAAGATCCTGCTCTCCCCATTTCAAGGCCCTTCTGAAAACCTATCTCCTTCTAGAGACCTTTCTGGTTAATGTTCTACAGATTCCCATCCAAATGCCACCCTTATAATCTACCAATAATGTCATGTAAGCACTTTTCACCTAAATACTTGGTACTCACAACCCCTGTTGCACATATATGCCTCCCTATATACTCGATTGCTTTCTCTTATCTGTAATTCATTTTAGTTTCTGTCTCCCCAGCAAGTTTTTAAGATCCATGAGGGCAGGGATCATGAGAAGCAGCATGGCTTAGTGGAAAGAGCATAGGCTTGGGAGTCAGAGAACATGGGTTCTAATCCCTGCTCCACCACTTGTCTGCTGTTTGACCTTGGGCAACCCACTTAGCCTCTCTGTGCCTCAATTACTTCATCTGTAAAATGGGGATTAAGACTATGAGCCCACTTGGGACAACCTGATTACCTTGTATCTACCTCAGTGCTTAGAACAGTGCTTGGCACATAGTAAGTGCCAAATACTTATACAAATACAAATACCATAATAATTATTGTTATTATTTAGTATAGGGCTCTATGCACATTAGGTGCTCAATAAATGCAGCTAATTAACTGAGAGTGTGAGTGAAGATTGAGAAGAGTAGAACAGTCAGAACAAAACCTCTCAGAATATTCATAGTTAGAGGCTAAGGAGTGGAAGAGAAGCCAATGAATGAGATTGAGAAGGAGCAGATTGTGAGATATAAGAAATAGATGAGGGTCATTTGGCAAAACCAATATCTGAAAGTGTTTCAAGGAGGAGGGAGTGATCCATAGTGTCAAAGGTGTCTAAGAGGTCAAAGAGGACATGTACATACATTCATTTTTTCAATCATATTTACTGAGTGCTTACTGTGTGCAGACCACTGTTCTAAGAACTTGGAAAGTATGATTCAGCAACAGAGAGATAATCCCTGCCCACAATGGGTTTACAGTCTAGAAGTGGGGAGACAGACATCAAAACAAGTAAGCAGGCATCAGTATAAATAGAATTATAGATATCTATATATAGATATAGATATATACACATCAAAACATGTAAACAGGCATTATTACAAATGAATATAATTATAGATATATGCATATATACAAAAGTGCTATGGGGCCAGGAGGGGAGTTAGAGCAAAGGGAGTGAATCGGGGTGATGGGGAGGAAAGGGGGAGCTGAGGAAAAGGGAGGTTTAGTCTTGGAAAGCCTTTTGGAGGAGGTAATCCTTCATTAGTGATTTGAAGAGGAGAAGTGTGATTGGTGGATTTGAGGAGGGAGGGCATTCCAGGCCAGAGGTAGGATGTCGGCCAGGGGTCAATGGAAGGACAGGAGAGGACAGGACAGGAAGGCAGGACCCTCTGGCCTCTTCTCACTCTTCCCCATGTGCACTGCCCTCCCTCATTGGCTGAACACCTATGTAGCAGCACAGGCTGCCTGTGTTCTGGGTGGTTTGCGGGGGCAGAATGTTGGCAGAGACATAGGAGGTGTTCCCCAGATGATCTCCCATTGCTGTGGGCTTCTGTGGGGGGAGGAGGCCCCATGGACCTACCCACAATAGGGAGCTCTCCCCATCATCCAGGACAAATCCTGCCTTCTCCTCATTGACCCCGTTGACTTGGCATGAAAGTACACTGCTCTGATGGTTGCTACTTAGGCGGTTATACCAGAGTCAGCATCCCAATCTACACAGGCATGAAGACAGTAGTCCATTTACCACCTGCCCAGACTTAAGAAAAGAGGTCGACTTTGTCTAGGAAGGGTAATCTCAGGAACCCTATCCCTCTTCCTTCCCTACTGTGCCGCCTATGCACTTAAGTCCATATCCTCTAGTCAGTCAGTCAATCATATTTACTGAGGGCTTTCCAGAGGCAGTACACTATACTAAGATCTTGGGAGAGTACAATATAATGATAGAACAGTCACATTCCCCATTCATAACGAGCTTACAGTTAACAGGCACTTTGATAGTCACCCTTCCCCATGCCACAGCACTTATATTCATATCCTTACATGTTGTTGCTTCCCCTACCTGAAATTCATTTCAATATCTGTTTCCCTGGCTAGGCTGTTAACTTCTTCAGGGCAGGGATTGTGCTTACCAACTCTCCCAAATGCTTAGTACAATGCTCTGCCCATGGAAAGCACTCAGTAAATACTATTGATTAATTGGCTGATTAAAGCAGAGTTAGCAAGAACGATATCCCTTTCTAAGGAATGAGCATAAATAGAAGCAAACCCAAGGATCAAAACAAGTTGCTCTCCATAATACATTGAGCAGATGTGAATAAGCGAGGGACTCTCTATTGGATCACGAGCTGAAAGTGGGGAACAAGAGACATCCCATTAGATAAGCAAACAGGAGATGGGAAACAGGGCTTGATTTAAACCCAGGGAACAAAGAAAACCTTTGTACTTCCCAGGTGTAGGACTGGAGAGTACATAAACACTCAGTAAGTGCTCAATTCCATTTCTTGAACCTGTGACTTCTTTTTTTTTCCATCAGAATGGGTAGTCTCCAAAAGGTTTCTGGTTTCAGGAATTATTCACCAGATTGTGGAGCTAGTGGTGGCTTATACAAACAAAACAAACATCCAGAAATATTTCTTCACCCAGTGAGTGGGAAGACTGGAATTCATTCCCACAGGAAATAGTCCAGCCAAAATTATGATTAGGTTCAAGAGAGGTTTGGTTAAATTCATGGATGAGAGATCCACATTAGGTTAAGAGAGGGAAAGTTAGGGAGATAGAAGAAAAAGGTGGGGACCATCACATAGTTCCCTCAAGCGCTGTTAGAGGCAGAGTCCTGAGTGGTTCGGATGAGTGCTGGCCTTGCTCTTAGGCCTCTGACCACTCTAGTCTCCTAATTTGCCGAAGACATTTGGTTTGGATCGGAACATGCCCTGCTTAGGCTCCATGAAAAGTCCACTGCCCCTGAGGTCTGGGGCGGTACCAATCAATCCATCAAACAATGATATTTTTTGAATACTATTGTGATCTGAGTGCTTGGGTGAGTATACTAGACATGATTCCTGCCCTTAAGGAGTTTACAGTCTAGGGTCAAAGACAGATACTAAAATAATTTAGTTGGGGAGGATAAAATCTGGGGAGAAGAAAAATCAGTCTGGGAAGGCCTCCAGAAGGAAATTTGATTTCAGAAGAGCTTTGAAGTTGGGAAGAACCACCGCCTGTTGAATGTGAAGCGTAGAGGGAGTTCCAGGCAGGGGGTGGATGGAGACCAAGCGTGGGTGGAAGGAAAGATGAAAATGAGGTACAATGAGTAGGGTAGCTTGAGAGGAGTGAAGGGTGTGAGTTGGAGTATACTGGGAGAAGAAAGTGGATAAGTGGGAGAGACAGAGACCACTGACACCCATAAAGTCAGTGGTCAATAGTTTCTGACTAATGTGCGCAGGAACGGGTAAAGCCACTGTAGATTTTTGAGGATGGTGAGATGTGAGCAGAACATTTAAAAAAATGATTTGGGTGGAAGAGTGATTTTCCCAAGCCTTTCCTGGGGGAAGAGAGGGTCTGTTCCCCTCTCGGTTTAGTGTCTCTGTTCTACTGTTCAGGTATGCCATAAGGGAGCCCAATTTGGACTCCAGTATTGTTTAATGGTGACTCATTATAATAACGGTGGTATTTGTTAAGCACTTACTACGTGCCAAGCACTGTATTAAGCTCCAAGGTAGATACAGGATAATCGATTGGACACAGTGCCTGTCCCATATGGGGCTCACAGTCTTAATCCCAATTTTTCATATGAGGCAACTGAGGCACAGAGAAGTTAAGTGACTTGCCCAAGGTAACACAGTGGACAAGTGGCAGAGTCAGGATTAGAACCCAGGTCCTTCTGACTCCCAGGCCCCTGCTCTTTCCACTAAGTCACACTGATTCTCATCCTCTGGGGTCCTGCTGGTATCTGCTTGGTTCTGTTCAAATCTTTGGATCTGAGAGAGGGTCTGGTTCAGAACCAGTTCAAAACCAATCCCCTTGGAGTTGTTGACAGCCAGTCAGCTCCCAGTGGGAAAAGGAGAAGAAATCTCCAAAGGCTGAGTCTTCTTCCAACAGGGGATTAATAACCACCAGCCCTCCAAGGGAAAATGAAAGGATCCAGGGAATTGGATCATCACAGGAAGAAAGCAGCAAAAATATGTGTGCATAAATGTGTCTTGTAAGTTGTGCATGTTTGCTTTTGTGGCTGCCCTTCAAAACCTTCAGAGGGGTCAATTATGCTGAGTTCAGTACTGATCCATGGAATTTAAGCTTAACACAGTGGGAGGAATGTTACTATAGCCTGGAAGAGGATTTGGTGGAAAGGGAAACATTTCACAGCTTCTCTCCAAGCCTCAATTCCCACCAAACCCAGCACTTCATTTTGAGGTTGGTGGCATAAAGGCCTTTGCAATTGACCAAAACACATTCCTACATTTCCTCCAGTGCCAAAATCCTTTGGGAAAAGTGAGCATTTTAGAGCAACTCAGATAGCAAGCCTCTTTGGAGATCCCAGGGATCATTTTAATACATTTATTAGGGATCAAACAATAGACTGCATTTATTGAGTGCTTACTGTGTGCAGAGAACTGTACTAAGTAGTTGGGAGAGTAAAATATAACAGAGTTGGTAGACACATTCCCTGCCTACAAGGAGCTTACATTCTAGAGGGGGAGACAGACCTTAAAATAAATTACCGATATGTACATAAGTGCTGTGGGACTGAGGGTGGGATGAATAAAAGGTTCAAATTCAAGTGCAAGGACAATGCAGATGTGAGAGATGGGGAAATGAGGGCTAATTATCGGAAGGCCTCTTGGAGGAGATGTGGTTTTAATAAGGTTGCCCTGGGGTTGCGTAACAAGTAACAAGGGATTAGAAGCTTACTAAACTGATTCTGAACACCACACAGTCATCCACCATACATCAAACCAAAGGCTCATGCTTTTAAATGGCCCTCAGTTGACATTTGTTTCAAAAGGTACCTTCAGAGTCCAGAGACATTCTCTCATCATTATTTCAGACCTGCTGCCTGCTGCTTCTCACATACTGGGGGCTCACAATCTAGGTGGGGGGAAGACAAACACATAGAAAAAAGTTAAATGGTTCACAGACAGTGGGAATATTTAAAAAGACAAGAAATAAAAGCTAAAGGACAAAATTGATAGCTGAACTCTACTAGAAGGGAGCAGTACTGATGTTCCTCACTCTTTGCTTCCAAACTGCCACAACTTTCCAGGATTCAAACATTCGGGAACACTGGCTGTTTCTGGACCCTAACTCACAGTGGAGGGGATGGAGATGACGAGGAGGGGGAGCTGGGGCAGTAAAGCCCAGAAGCTGAACAATCTTCTTGCTGTCTCTCTGAAATGGGAAGGAACGACCAGTCCAAATAGCCCCAAATAGCATTTTCAAAATCCACCCCAAAGAGTTGAACCCCTAATCTGCTTCACTGGAAACGGACTTTGGTTGCTTTTGTTAAAAAAAAAATAGATTTGGCAACAAGAATGTATATTGCAAAACAAAATGTGTTGCTTTTAATGTGATTTTGTAGCCTAAGTAATTAGTCTAGCACATTCCAAAGATACATACAGTAGTCATCATACAACACTCGCTTCCTTTGGTAATCTGCCTTTCTGGAAAAACTAGGAAGGAAAAACATCTGCTCCAAAGCTGCAGGGAATAAAGCCAGTATCCTGCCCCTTTCATAGATCCTCTGCTTCTTCCTCCTCAGTCTCCTGTTAACCCTCCCTCAATTCCACCCTTCCTCTCCCAGGGTCCTGTTCAGGCCCTGTGGCTGCAGAAGCAGTGATGTAAATATGCCGGAATTTGCACTTCTGGATTAAAATTAAACTTGTGCTGTTAGCACTTCCCACAAGAACACATCGATTGACAGAAATCCCTGAGGGCTATCGGTGTTACCATCAAACACAGCCAAAGTCGCAGGCAGCTTTAGTGCTTCTCTAAGAGACAAAAAAAAGGCACAGTGAGAATTCATTTTACCTCATCTGTAAAATGGGGATTGAGACTGTGGGTCCCATGTGGGAAAGGGACCGGGTCCAACCCGATGTTCTTGTATCCACCCCACCGCTTAGTACAGTGCCTGGCCCATAGTAAGCCCTTAATAAATTCCACAATAATAATAATAATAATAATAATAAAATAATCTGTCCAGTTCCTTGCTTCCAGGCAGGTTCAAGATCCCAGACTGATGTCTATCAGGCTCACTGGAGGGAGGGAAGGTGTCTACCAACTCATTTGCATTGTATTCTCACAAGCGCATAATACAGTGCTCTGCACATAGTAAGCACCCAATAAGTACGATTCTTGGATTAAAGACCTCAGGAGATGGAGGTCCCTTATTCTCCCTTGTTCTATCATCTTGAGAGTCAGAAAAGTTTTCTTCTGTCCAACCAAAATCAAATCTACATTTAAGGTCATTTTCTTTTGATTGTCCCCAGTGGACAAGACAACTGGTCAACGTACTCCCCATGTTCTTCAAGATAGTTATATAAAGTTCCCACTCAGCCTTCTCTACTCTCAATTATACAAGCCCAATTCTTTTAATCTTTCCTTTCAAGGCACATTTTCCACCCTTGGAATCATGACTCACTCTTTCCAGTTTCTGGTTAAAGCGTCATGAGAAGAGCAATAGAATTACTTCCCAACTCTCGCAAACTCCACTGCTACTGGGATACAGCATGGCCTAGAGGAAAGATCATGGGCCTGGGAGTCAGAAGACCTGGATTCTAATTCCAGCTCCACCATTTGCCTGCTTTGTGACTTTGGGAAAATCACTTAATGTCTCTGTGCTTCGGTTTCCTTATCTATGCAATGGGAGTTCAGTACTTGTTCTCCCTCTCCCTTAGACTGTGGGACAGGGACTGTGTTGGGTTATCTGTATCTACCACAGTATTTGGCACATAGTAAGTGCTTAACAAATAGCATAGTTATTACTCATTCCTGCACCACATAGCCTTTTTAATGTAGTTCTTGGTTGACTGTGACCTGGGCCCTGTCCCCATCATCCATTTGTGTAATGTGTTTTCATCTCTCATCCATCAAGCCTGCCTAACCCTTGATGGTGTTTAGAATCCAGGCCCTCAACTCTGTCCTCTTCACTATCTCTCTGGCCTCACCAAACCTGCTCCCTAACCCTTCACTATCATACTTCAGCAGCTGATTGCCACTAGCATAAATACAGGCACTGGACCAACTCATGACACTTCAAATCCATTCTCTCCCACTAAAAATCAATTCTCTTTTCCTTGCCAACTCTTCATTCCTCCCTCAATGACTGCCATGTCTACCATTCCAACAATTCTTCCAAGCCCCTAACTCCCTTCTGGAGCCTTCAGTGCCCTCATCACCTCCCTCTCCAACAGTAGACCTCAAAATCTACTTCACTGATTAGACTCATTCAAGCTTGAATTTCCCGAAGTTCCTCCATAGTCTTCTCACCACACTACTTCCCTTTTCTCCTCTTTTTCTTCAATCAACCAATAGTATTCATTTAGTGCCGAGCTCTGTACTAGGCACTTGGGAGAGAACAATACCATGGAATCAGTAGCCCACATGGACCTCACAATTTAAAGTTACTCTCAGGAGGACATCTTTCATCTACTTTTTTCATCTAACCCCTCTACCTGTACCCAGAGCCCATACTTTCCCATGTCCGAAAACCACTTGTTCCTACCTCCCTTCCTTTCTTTACCTCTAACTTCAATCTCTCTCTCTCTCTCAGGTGGATCCTTCACCTATATTTATTCCTTCCTTATACAAAAACAGCTTTGTCTGGATATCACTGCTTCTTTCAAGCTATAGTCCTATTTCTCTACCTCCACTCAATCAACAACTAATCAACCAATGGTCTGGGCACTTACTTTAAGCAGAGCACTATGCTACCACTTTCAGATAGGTGTAGCATAGAGAAGGCAGAGACAACAGTCTGCTCCAAATCTGGCATTTTTAATCCCATTCCCTCCTGGTAGAGCTCAGTCACCAGGCCAGGTACTGAGCGTGTTCCGTTGCTTACACGGTTGGGGTTTTAACACATCAGTTCATTTGTATAAACCTTTCCCTGGCTGACACATTCAGCTTCCGTTGGCTCTCCCGAAGAGGCTCCTGGGGAGCGAAGCTTCATCAGTCCCTGGGCTGTCAGTTGGATTCTGGGGCTTCCCGTTGGCTGTTCAAAAGGGAGCTGTCCTCTCTCATTCTCCAATGGTCCCAGTTCATCACTCTTAGTCCTGCTCCCAAGGATCCAGGGATTTCCACCTCATGGCCCGATCCATCATCTCTGAGCCGCATGGCCTGGGGGCGGGGTGCTCCCCCAAATACCATGGCGTTGGGGGACAACGAGGCACTCAGGTCAACTCCAAACCACATGTCCTGGGGCAGGAGTGGCCCCGGGAAACTCCATGGGCTGTGCTCCAGGACAGGGGCTGGGGGACACCCCATGACCTACGGTGTCTCAGGGTGTATGCGAAGCAGGGCAGAGGGGACGATGGGTGTTGGATCCATGGCAGCGGCAGGTTGGAGCCCCGTCTTCACTCTGTAGGGCCATCCTGGATTCAGATCTCCCTCCCCAAATCAAGAAGCTCAACCCATACCACACTTTGGAGCTGGGGTGAGGAAGGAGCAGGGGGGTAGGTGAACGCAATGGCAGCCCAGGGTCACCCCATGGCAGCAGAGGCTCCACGCATGGAACTCTGGGGTAGAAGCAGCCCAGAGCCCACCTTTCTGCCCTGAAGCCTGTGTTTGAGGAGGGCAAGGGGAACACACCAAGAAGTTGAGAGAGTGTCATAGAGTTGTAAGACACCATCTCTGCCCTTGAGAAGTTTGCAATCTCATGCTGCTTGCCCTCCCTAGTCTACCTGCCAGAAGCTTCCCCACTGCAGTCCTTACTCAGTGAAGTTGAGCTGGTCATCTTCTTGAAGAATCTCTTGGAACTCATCTCTTTACATCCACAGTGGCTACTCAAAGAAGTAGCAGGCCCTAGTAGAATGAACACAAGCCTGGAAATCAGAGGACCTGGGTTTTAATCCCGGCTCCACCACTTGCCTGCTGTGTGACCCTGTGCAAGACACTTAACTTCTCTGTGCCTCAGTTTCCTTATCCAATGCTTGTTCTCCCACTTAGACTGTGAGTCCAGTGTGGGTCAGACATGATTATCCTGTAGCTCTCTGTAGAGTGCTTGGCACATAGGAAGAATTTAACAAATGTGAGAATTACTATCATTATTATCTCCCCCTACATGATGCAGAGACTTCTTACCACTAACTTCCAGGACACCCACCAGCTGTCCCCAGCTTACAAAGCAGCTCTCTTCAAACACTACTCCCTAGATCACCTTCTTGGCTCTTCCTTACTACAACCCAGCCTGCACACTTTGCTTCTCTAATGCTAGCCTTCTCACTATACCTAGATCTCATCTATCTCACCACCAACTGCTCACTCATGTTCTGCCTCTGGCCTGGAATGCCTTCCCTCTTCATACTGGACAGACAATTACTCTCCCCCAGCTTCAAAGCCTTATCAAAGGCACATCTCCAAGATGCATTCTCTGACTAAGCCCTCTTTTCTTCTTCTCCCACTCCCTTCTGCATCATACTGACTTGTTCCCTTTATTCGCACATCTCCTTCCCCCAGCCCCACAGCACTTAAGTACATATCTGTCCTTGTATTTTTTATATTGTCTGTTTCCCCCTCTAGACTTTTAGCTTGCTGTGGGCATGGAACGTGTCTGTTATACTGTTATATTGCACTCTCTCAAGTGCTTAGTACAGTGCTCTGCACACAGTAAGCACTCGATAAATATGACTGACTCCCAATTTTGCTTTCCAACAGTTACCTCCCTTCTGACTCTTCTGCTCTGACCCTTTGCTTGAACTGTTCCCCCTGATAGGTCCTTTTTCTTCTTCCTTCTTTCATTATTTGTAAATACTTTTGTCTCCCTCCTACTTTTTTTTGGTATATAAGTGTTTATTTTATGCCAGGTACTGTACTAAGCACTGGAGTAGATACAAGCTAATCAGGTTGGACACAGTCCATGTCCCACATGGGGCTCACAGTCCTAATCCCCATTTTACAAATAAAATAACTGAGGCATGAGATGTTAAATAATTTGTCCAAGGTCACACAGCAGACAAGCGGTGGAGCCAGGATTAGAACCCAGGTCCCTCTTACTTTCAGGCCCATACTCTATCCTCTAGGCCATGCTACTCCTTAAAACTGGTGATCTTATATCTATCCCAGTGCTTAGTACAGTGCTTGCGCATAGTAAACTTGTGAACTCCTTGAGGGCAGAGAGTGTATGTTTTGCTGCTGTTGGTCTCCCAAGCACTGAGTCCAGCTTTCTAGCACTCAGTCGGTGTTCAGTAAATGTGACTCACCAGTTGATGTTCCTATTGAATTTTCTACTCTCTGAACTAGTCTTTTTAAAGGTTAGCAACCTCAACCTATCACATATAACTCATAGTGTATCCCTTTCCACTGGCTATTCTCTATCTACATCTGCAAGCAGATCCCAGAGGTATAAATTACAGGAGGATTAAGGGCGAAGATTTAAGTTTTAGGAAACGCCAAGATATTTCTTGAAAATCAGCAACACTGGCATATATGTTCCATAGTACTTGCATCCCCGATCTAACTACTTTCAATCAATCAGTGGTATTTATTGAGTGCTTATTCTATGCAGACCCCTGTACTAAGTGCTTGGGAGAGTACAGTACAAAAGAGTTGGCAGACATGTTCCCTATCTACAAGGAGCTTACAGTCCGGAGGAGACTGACATTAAAATAAATTACAAATATATACTTAAGTTTTGTGAGGCTGAGAGTAAGGTAAATATCAAGTGCAAGATACAGACACAGAAAGGAGAGGAGGTAGGGAAAATGAGGGCTTAGTTATGAGCCCCACGTGGGACAACCTGATTCCCCTGTGTCTACCCCAGTGCTTAGAACAGTGCTCTGCATATAGTAAGTGCTTAACAAATACCAAGAAACAAACAGAAAGGCCTCTTGGAGGAGCTGTGGTTTTTATAAGGCTTTGAAGGTGGGAAAAGAGATGACCTGTCAGATATGAAAAGAGAGGGAGTTCAAGGCCAGAGGGAGGACTTGGACAAAGGGTCAGAGGCGGGATTGATGAGATTGAAGAACAATGAGTAGGTTGGCATTAGAAAAGCAAAGAGTGTGGGCTCGGTTGTAGTAGAACAGCGAGGTAAGGTAGGAGGATGCAAACTGACTGACTGACTGCTTTAAAGCTTTAAAGCTGATGGCAAGGTGCTTCTATTTGATGTGTAGGTCCCGATTAGACTGTAACCCCGTCAAACGGCAGGGACTGTTTCTATCTGTTGCCGACTTGTTCAATCCAAGCACTTAGTACAGTGCTCTGGACTGTAAGCGCTCAATAAATACTATTGAATGAATGAATGAATGAATGAATGAATGAATGAAAGGTGGATGACCAACAACAGGAAGTTGGTTATAAATAATAGTAGGAATAATAATAATAATTATGGCATTTGTTAAACACTTACTATGTGCCAAGCACTGTTCTAAGCTCTGGGATAGTTACAAGGTAATCAAGTTGTCAGAAGAGGGGCTCACAATCTTAATTCCCATTTTACAGATAAGGTTACTGAAGCACAGAGAAGTTAAATGGCTTGCCCAAGGCCACACAGCAGATAAGTGGCGGAGGTGGGATTAGAACCCAGGACCACTGACTCCCAAGCCCCTGCTCTTGCATCTAAGCCACTCTGCTTCTCAATAAGCCACACTGCTTCTCACATGGCACCATGGTACCTGACATGGTGCACTATGAGAAGTACAGAATGAAAAAATTACACATTTTGTACCTACTTGGATCTTATATTCTAACAAGGGAGAGAAACCTGAAAATATTTGGAACTAGAGTAGTCCAAATAAATAATCAAGTACATACGCATATTTGTAAGTT
Organism: Ornithorhynchus anatinus; assembly: GCF_004115215.2. Classification (NCBI taxonomy): domain Eukaryota; kingdom Metazoa; phylum Chordata; class Mammalia; order Monotremata; family Ornithorhynchidae; genus Ornithorhynchus; species Ornithorhynchus anatinus. Next base: position 19,750,130 of record NC_041738.1, on the reverse strand, counting down.
TCATGCACTTGGATCTGTACCCTTTAAGCACTTGATATTCAACCCACCCTCTGCCCCACTGCACTTACATATATATATATCCTTTACCCTGCTATTTCCATTTTCTGTAATCTATTTCCATGTAGGCTTCCCCCTCTAGATTGTGGGGCAGGAATCATGTCTATCTACTCCACTGTATCGTACTCTCTCTAGTGTTTAATACGGTGCTCTGCACAAAGTAAACATGCAATGAATATGATTGATTGATTATGAAGGATGTAAATGGGTTCATCTGTAAAATGAAGCTTGTAATCCATTTCTGTTCTCTCTCCGACTTAGATTGTGAGCCCACATAGTAAGCAGTTAACATACCATAATTAATGAATAATTACTAGAGACCAATATAGCCCCAGTTCACCTCACCTGACCCTTGGGTATCCACAACAAAGTTGTATGTCAGATCACGTAATTAGTGTTTCTAAGCAGATATGAATTGGCTCTGGATAAACATCCCCAGCACCGCTATACGTGAACTTTGATTTTGTAACTGAAGATTAATCAAACTGTTAAAATCACAAAATTGGTGACCATAGATGCCTTCTGAGTCTCTCTACCTGGGTTCCTGAAAGGCTGAGGAAGCTGCAAACCCACTGAGCTTAGCTGGGAAACAAAGCAGCCATCATGAATTCTGGCCAGGTCTGGTGGGTCAGGTAAGCAGCCGTTACCTTTCCAAGTTACAGCTTGGAAATGATCAACTAGTCTGGTAAGTCTAGTACAGGTATTACCCAGAAAGGCTTCCACTTCCTACTCCAGAGATTATTGAAAAGATGACTGCATTTTGAACAGTAATTTTAGATGATTTCTCATATCATTTTAGAGCTAGAAATTCTGCATCTTCCCATGATCTGTTCTTATTCTGTGTGTTCCCTTATGTTTCTGGCACTGTTCTCTCCAGAACTGGACATTATGAGAACTTGCCCTTGAGTTATAGTATTAATAGCTGCATGGCAACATTCACATTCCAATGCCTAGAGCATTTCTCTGTGCTTGGAAGGAGGAAAGAGGAGAAAGCTGGAAAAAGAAAAGGTTGGAGAAGCAGAAACGGAGGATGGGTTGGAAGAGAAAGAAGAGCTAAGGAAAGAAGTTACAGAAAAGTAGCATTGTCTGTGCCATTACACACATCTAGGTATTTTATGTCATGAAAATATATTTGACCTAAATTATCCAGAAATTTCAGGCCAAAAAATCCAGATAATTCTGTCCTAAAGTTGAATTTTTAAAGCATGAATAAGCTGAACCATTTGAGGGAGTGGACATGACCTTTCACTCATTTTCCTGAGCCCATTGTGCAGCATGATCAACTGGCAGTTATGGACATAATTAAGAGTCAGAGGACTTGGGACTTGAACTGGAAACTGGAGATTTCCAGTAAGCTCCTTGTGGGCAGGGATCATATTTATCAACTCTATTATATTGTACTTTCCCAAGTGCTTAGTACAGTGCTCTGCACAGAATAAGCACTTAATAAATACCATTGTTTGAATGATTGATTGAACCCAGAGAGGAGGCCCTTGTGCTTAAGTCACCTCCACTACCCTCTCAGCCCCTTGTGAACCCATCTAACTGACCTCCACCACTAGGGTCAGGATGACTCAGAAATCAGTGGTGATCAACAGCCAGGACTTCAGACTGCAACCAAGAGGAGAAGAGGCAACTACCCCACCTTTGCATCCTCTCCCCTTCCTGCTGGGCCAGGTACAGGGCTACTTTTAAGATGAGGGAGCAGGACAAGTGATATCCCGAACCCACATGAGGTAATCAAATCCCAAAAAGTCTTCCCAGAAGAGCACTTGGGGACTTTGCTGACAGCAAGACAGAAAGTCAGCCTGGAGACCTTGTCACCAGGGGTAAGGACACAACCTTTCTGGTCACAGTCAACATGATCTCTATCTCTGCAGGCTCCTGGGAGACTTCACTTCCACTGAACTGGATACCCCCACATCACCCAGAGTAGGCGGCAACTGTATTTCTGCCGAAATGAAGCCGTGCTGCCCACTGCAGTTCCCACGCACACCACCCACTGCAGTCCCCACGATGGCCCAAAGGATGAACGGAGCCGCACAGCTCAAAATGAGGGCAGAGTTCCACCTAGCATTTGGCTTGGCAGAAAATAACAAAACCTTCTGGGCAGTTTTTAGCAAAGGCAGAGAAAGATTACACTGTCCACACAGTGACCCCTGAAGGTGGCCAATTAGAGGCCTTCTGGAGTGCTGACCCTGACGTTCACCCTCTGTTCATTGCATGCATGGCTCCTGCCCCAGATTCCTGTACAGTTTAATTGCTCCCCTGTTCAGAGCCGGAGACTGTCTCAGCTGACTTCATGACTCCTCAGCCTGTAAGGGCTCAAATCCAGGAGGTCAGAATGTCTGGCACCAGATGAGGGGGCCACTTCCTGCCTTCAGGGTGCCAGGGTCAAATTGTGCCCATTCACATGGCCAGAGTCATAGCTCCCCTGGCAACCTGCCCTGGCCCCTGGCCATTGGTCTACCGGTCTGCTCACACCAATTCTTCAGCTGCAAGTCCACCGGTTGGGATGAGTGGAAAAGAGCTTTCCTAAACCATCTGTCCCACTCCCTGCCCCAAGCATCACATCCCTGTTAGGAACTGGGCAGTCAGAGTCTCTAATCCTAGGTTACCTGAAACCAGCCTTCCCTCTGAGAGAGACAGTTCTCCCTAGAGCAAGACCCAGCCTGGATGGCACCTTGGCTCCCAACTCCCTATCTCTGAACCTTTACTTCCCATTAATCTAGCACTCACTGCCCACCTCTCCCTTCCAAAGACAAGTCTTCCACTGCCCCAAGAAACAGAAGCTGTGCCCCCAGGTGGGTCCTACCTGACTCCCCCATTGATGTGAAAGCTGTTGAGGGCAGAGATAGGGTTCTGGTCTTCCTTGGTCCTTCCCCACATTGCCTAGCTCAGGGACCCCAACACAGAGGCCGCTTGGTCAGGACTGGTTCTGGCCAACTGACTCACATGAGACCATGAGCCTTTTCTTTAAGAAAGCAGAGCCCAAGGGTAGAGGAGGGTATTTCCAGCTCAGAGATGGGGTGGGATGTGACAACTATAAGCTAAAAAGAAACTGGGACTTATCACTCCGTCATATGATGTATCAACACTCAGACAATCGCATCATCCCTCCCCCTTCCTCCTCCTCCTCCTCTACTCCTTGTTCCTGCTCTGCTCTCAGCTCCTGCTCCAGCTGAGAAATGACTTTCACCAGCTTCCAAGTTCACTGCTTCTCTCCTTACCAGCCAAAAAGTAGGGTTAGGTCCTGCAGCCTCCCCACTCAAAGATTTTGCAAATGCTCTTCACAGCCATCTCCCGCACAAACCAATGTACTGGACTTGCTCCTGACGTTTTGGGATTCACCCTGCTTTAACGATCCCTTATCCTCTCTGTGGCGGGCAACTGTGGCTTTTTTGATGATGTGTCTCTTTCACCCCAACTCCCCATTCTCTCACCCCCCTGCTAAACACCACTGCTGGAAAAGAAATACTTAGAGGGCTATGCTTGACTGTGTGGTCTCAGGTAAATCATTCCACCTCTCCTAACTATATTTTATCCATCTGGAAAAGAGGCATATTATACCTATGCTCCCAGAAATATTGTGAGTCAAAGGAGAAAATTCAGATGGTAATTAAAGCATCGATCCTGTGGAAAGTATGGTGATGCCAATGATGATATACTCCTTCCTTCTAGACTGTGCGCCCTCTAAAGGCCAGGGACAAAATCTTATTGTATTCTTACTTAGGGTTTAGTACAGTGGTTTGCAATTAATAAATCAATCATATCTATTGAGAGCTTACTTTGTGCAGAGCACTGACCTAACACTTGGGAGAGTACAGTGTAACAGAGTTGGTAGATACATTCCCTGTCCACAATGAACTTACGGTCTAGTTGTCTGTCCACTTCTGTTGGGTTTTTCTTGCACAATATTTTCTGCATCCACTTTTTCCTCTCCACCCACCCTGCTATTCCCCTGGTTCCAGCTCTGGGCTTTTCACAGCTTGACTGTTGCATTAGCCTCCTCTTCAGTTTCCAAAGACAAGTCTTCCACTGCCCCAAGAAGCAGAAGCTGTGCCCCCAGGTGGGTCCTACCTGTCCCCAGTTGATGTGAAAGCTGTTGAGGGCAGAGATAGGGTTCTGGTTTTCCTTGGTCCTTCCCCACATTGCCTAGCTCAAGGACCCCAACACAGAGGCTGGAAACTGAATCCAGAATTCAGTTTCCTAACCTCCAGGCTCTCCCCACTCCACTCTATACTCTGCGCTACTGCACAGATCATCTTTCTAAAGCATTGCTTGACCCACATCTTTCACTTCTCAAAACCCTCCACTGGCTCCCTGCACTTCAGATCAAACAAAACCACAGTAAAATTAATGATAACTTTAGTATTTGCTTAGCATTCACTATGTGCCAAACACTTAGCAGTGAGGTAGCTACGTGATATCAGGTCAGACACAGTCTCTGTCCCACATGGGACTCAAAGTCTAAGTAGGGAGAAGAGGAATTTGATCCTCTGATCCATTCACCCCCACCCAAAACTGCCCTTCCCCACCTCAGAAATCTCTGGTCTCCTAATGAACCTCACCCTTCCCAGGCCATGTTGACCCATTTGGTCTCCCTACCCAACCTCCCCTTTCTAAATGAGCAAATTGGTGTCTTCAAAGCTGCCCTTCCTTCTAAACTCAACTCCCTTGTCCCTGCTTGTCCCTCCATTGATCTCATACCACCAATCTGCAACCCTGAATCACCTCCTCAGTTTGCTTCCTCCACTTTTGTGTATGAGCTGTGGAGCCAGCTGACAGAAATTCAGACATCAGGCCGATCTCGTCCATCTCAAATTCCTCTTCATCTGCTCTAACTCTGCCCTCTTCTCTATCCAGCAACAATATTTCTCCTCCCTTATTGATCCTAATGCCTATTTTCCACCCCAACTATTTCTGACTTTCAACTCCATCCTTAAACTTCCAGAATTTCCACTTCCCCACTCCCTGAACCTCCTATGATCTTGCCATCTACTTCATCAACATAATTGAAAATATCGGGCATAAACATCCCCTAATCTCCCACTTCCTTCTTCAAGCCATGACCCCTCCAACCCTCACATTATCGCTCTCATCCTTTCCAGCCATCTCCCAAGAGGTCTCCTATCTCTTTTAGAAATCTACCCTTTCCACCTCACCTTTGACCCCATCCTTTCTCATCTTATTAAAACACTTGCACCAACCACCCTTCTTCCTTTCCTGACTGCTTTATTTAGCCACTTCCTCTCCAATGGCTCCTTCTCTTCTGCCTTTCAAACACACCCATATATCTCCTACCCTGAAAACATCCTCTCTTGTTCCAGTGCCACTACTAGTTATTGCCCATCTCCCTCCTACCATTTCTGTCCGAACTCCTTGAATGAGTTGTTTACTCCCACAACCTCCACTTCCTTTCCTCCTACTTTCTTCTTGACCTGGCTTCTGCCCCCTCCACTGCACTGACACTCCTCTTTCTGAAGTCTCTAATGATCTCTTCCTTGCCACAACCATAGGACTGTACTCCATCTTAATTCTTCTTGTCCTCTCAGCTGCCTTTGATACTGTTAACATCCCCTTCTCCTGGAAATTCTATCAAATCTTGGTTTCACTCACCCTGTCTCCTCCTGGTGCTCTTCCTATCTCTCTGATCTCTCATTCTCAGTCTCTTTTACAGGCTCTTCTGCTGTTAACCTCCTAACGGTGCCTCCTTCTCATCTGTCCTGCTGTCGACCCCTGGCCCACATCCTGCCACTGACCCGGAATGCCCTCCTTCCTCACATCCACCAAACTAACTCTCTTCCCCTCTTCAAAGCCCTACTGAGATCTCACCTCCTCCAGGAGGCCTTCCCAGACTGAGCCCTCCCTTTCCCTCTGCCCCTCCCCCCCCATTCCCCCTTCTCCCTCCCTCTGCTCTACCCCCTTCCCCTTCCCATGGCACTTGTGCATATTTGAATGTATTATTTATTACTCTATTTATTAATGATGTGTATATATCTATGATTCTATTTATCTTGATGGTATTGATGCCTGATTCCTTGTTCTGTTTTGTTGTCTGTCTCCCCTGTTTAGACTGTGAGCCCGTTGTTGGGCAAGGATTGTCTCTATCTGTTGCCGAATTGTACATTTCAAGCACTTAGTTCAGTGCTCTGCACACAGTAAGTGCTCAATAAATGCAATTGAAAGAATGAATGAATGCCTCCTACTCCCTAACTCTGGAAGTCGCTCAAGGCCCTCAGTCTGGGTCCTCATCTATTATTCATCTATGCCCACTTCCGTGGGTAACTCGTCCACTCCCATAGCTTCAACTACCATCTCAACAGTGATGATTTCTAAGTCTCCAGCCCAGACCTCTCCCTTCTTTGCAATCTCAAATTTCCTCCTGGCTTCTGGATATCCCACAGTAACCTCAAACTCAACAATTCCAAATCTGAACTTCTCACCTTCCATCCCAATTCTCTCCTCCTCTCCACTTCCCTCACTGTAGACAACACACCAGCCTACCTTTCTCATAAGTCTGCAACCTTCGAATTTTCCTTGAATCCTCTCTCCTTCAACCCATATATTCAGTCTGCCACTAAATCTTATTGATTTTATCTTTGGAATTCATTCATTCATTCATTCATTCATTCATTTGAACTTATTGAACACTTACTGTCTGCAGAACACTGTACTAAGCGCCTGGGAGAGTACAATTCAACAGTAAACAGACACATTCCCTGCCCACAGCGAGCTAGTTCCTTCCCCTCTTTCCAAACTGCTACCATACTTATTCAAGCACTTGTCATATTCTGTCCTGACTACGGCATCAGCTTCCTTATTGGGCTCCCTTGCTCCAAACTCTCCCTCTCCAGTCCATTCTTCATCCTGCTGCCAGTATCATTTTTCTAAAAAATTGTTATTTGCACTTCTCCACGTTTCTCAAGTGTCTCCAGTTGTTGCCCACCCAGTTCCACGTCAAGCAGAGGAGAGGATCATGCACCAGGCCAACCAATCTGAAGGGAACAGATGAATTCAGTAACAGAGTCACCCAGCCCAACTTGGCTCTTTCCTTGCTTCCCAAAACCTAAGCATACATGTCCTAACCTAGACAGTCTGCCAGAAGGAAGGAAAGGGCTGTACATATCAACTCTGTAAAACTCTGTTTGGAAGATAACCCTCCCCCCCATCTCCCCTAATGCATCCCCACTACTTCAACTTAAAAACCTCAGTTTCCGGGTTCTCCTTCAGCTGATTCCCTCATACCTACCTGTCACCTCACTCCAGCTTTTGATTTTTGCTTCTCCCTAGCTAAACTCCTAACTTTCCCTAACTCTCAATTCTCCTGCCCCCAACCCATTATTCATATCTTTCCTCTCCTTCCACTGTCAGTTTTGCCTCTTTCATAAAGAGGAAACTTAAAGAATTGTCTCCTTCAGAAAGCCTTCCCTGATGAATCCTTTTGCCTCACCAATTATGCCACCCCATCAGTCACATCATTATGCAGGCCCGTATTTTGAAATGTATTTTTTCACTATTTGTATCTCTTCTTTCACTCACTTATTTTTGAGCTTGAGTATTAACTTCCTCATTACAACTATTAGCTCCTTGAAGGGAAGGATCATATCTCTTTGATCTTTTGTATGCTAAGTGCCATGGATAGTATCCTGAATACTGTACTGTATTCATTCATTCAATCATATTTATTGAGCACTTACTTTGTGCAAAGCACTGTGCTTGGAAGTGTACGTTACTAAGTGCTTGGGAGTGTACGTTACAACAACAGACACATTCCCCGCCCACAGTGAGCTCACAGTCTAGAAGGGGAGATAGACAATAAATACATACATAAATAAATAAATTACAGATATATACATATGTGCTGTGGGGATGGGAGGGGGGATGAATGAAGAGTGCAAGTCAGGGAGACACACAAGGGAGTGGGAGAAAAGAAGAGGAGGACTTAGTCAGGGGAGGTTTCTGGAGGAGATGTGCCTTCAATAAGGCTTTGAAGTGAGGGAGAGCAATTATCTGTCTGTTATGAGGAGGGGGGGCATTCCAGACCAGAAGTAGGATGTGGGTGAGGCGGCGGTAGTGAGTTAAGATGAGATCAAGGTACAGTGAGGAGGTTAGCATTAGAGGAACTGGATTGTAATAGGAGGATAGCAAAGTGAGGTAGGAGGGGGCAAGGTAATTGAGTGCTTTAAAGCCAGTGGTGAGGAGTTTTTGTTTGATGTGCAGGTGGATGGGAAACCACTGTAGTTTCTTGAGGAGTAGGGAAACATAGTCCCAATGTTTGTAAAGGAAAATGATCCAGGTAGCAGAGTGGAGTAGGGACTGGAGTAGGGAGAGACAGGAGGGGTCGTCAGCAAGAAGGCTGATATGGTAATCAAGGCAGGATACAATCAGTGCTTGGATTAATGTGGTAGCAATTTGGGTGGAAAGGAAGAGGTGGATTTTACTGATGCTGTGAAGGTAGAAATGACAGTATTTAGTGATGGCTCAAATATGGTTTATTTCAAATCTCATATTTGGAGTAATGCTAAAAATGACCAGACTGGCACATACAGAACTACTGGGTTCACAGAGCTCCTTGTAAATGGTTTTGTTAGTCTCCCTATTTGCATGTAAGCTCCCCATGGCAGGAATCCTACTTATTTTGTTACTCTGTACTTTCCAAGCACCTAATACAGTGCACCATTCCACGTGGCACTAAATAAAGGTAATTCCTGCTCCTCCTCTTCATCCTCCTCCTCTTCCTACCACTATTCCTACAATACTCCGAAGGCCACCTCTGCTCCCACTTCCATATTGGGGAGCTCAGCCCATGCCAGGACTGAAAAATGAGCAGAGCCTCAGCCCCTTCACCTCTAGTTGAACGAGACCCCAAAGCTGAGCCCCTGCTGGGCTTGAGGTATCCCACATCAGATCTGGCAAGGGATGATGTTCGGTTAAATCCAACTCCCTGCCATGTGAATATTGAGCTCAGATATCTCTATTCTTATCTTCTAGTGATCGGGGATGCTCCCATAGTGTCAGCCACGAGACAGACGAAGATTGAATGCAGCTCTCCTGGAGAGACACTGGCCCCCGCCAGTGCCTCCCATGGTATTTAGAGACAATAAACAGGGCGACAGCTTTGACTTTCAAAGGGAGAAACACTTCCTCATCTTGGTGTGTCCTACCCCAGTGGCCCCGTTCCTGATTCTCATCAGTAATAAGATTGCCAAGACACAAACCATTTGGAAAATTGGAGCGGGAGCAACTTTTCCTTGAGAAGCAGCATGGCTTGGTGGAAAGAGCCCGGCCTTGGAAGTCAGAGGTCATGGATTCTAATCCCACCTCTGCCACTTGTCAGCTGTGTGACTTTGGGCAAGTCACTGCACTTCTCTGTGCCTCAGTTACCTCATCTGTAAAATAGGGATTAAGACTGTGATCCCACGTGGGAAAACCTGATCACCTTGTAACCCTCCCCAGTGCTTAGAACAGTGCTTTGCACATAGTAAGCGCTTAACAAGTGCCACAGTAGAGAAGCAGCGTGGTTTAGTGGAAAGAGCCTGGGCTTGGGAGACAGAGGTCGTGGGTTCTAATCCTGGCTCCACCACTTGTTTGCTGTGTGATCTTGGGCAAGTCACTTAACTTCTCTGTGCCTCAGTTACCTCATCTGTAAAAATGGGGATTAGAAAATGTGAGCCCCACGTGGGACAATCTGATTACCCTGTATCTACCCCAGCACTTAGAAGAGTGCTCAGCACATAGTAAGCACTTGACAAATACCATAATTATTATTATTATTATGGAGTGCCTCTTATGCAGCACTGGAAGAGTAGTTCCTTCTTTGCTTCCACACTTCCACATCATTCTCTTCTAAGGCTTCACAAGGGAGATAATCCAGTCTCTCTGTTGAACTCTGGTCAAGCCCCTTGCTGCAGTGCAATCAATTCTCAGCCAACTAGGAGCAGGGGTTGTCCACTTTGTGGATTACATTCCTCACCAACTGTATCCCTGCTTTCCCCCAGTTTCTTCCACGCTGTGGTCCCTGCCATCCACCCCAGCAGTTCTCTCCAGGTTCCAAGGAACCAGGCCCACCTCCCACCACATCATCCAAGACCTGTATTGTCCCTCACTTGGTATCACCAGCACCACTTTTCCCTGCCATTAGCATGGATAATGCATAACTGGCTAACTGATTTCTGCTTCTAGGTGCTGCAGCTTAAAAGTTACTTAGAGAACTGGGAGAGGTTTGGAAAAAAAAATAAAGAGTGGTAAACGGGGACCTAAGGGAAAAGGTTCAAAGATGTGGGGTCGTGTCTTGTGTCAAAGAGAAGCCAGAGAGGGAACTGTAATACTCTTTGGCAATTTGACTGTTGTGTGAACTCCGTAAGTACAAGATCCCCCCTCAGGATTCCTTCTGGCACACAGAAGACCTGCTGTTAGGTGGATTCAAGTTCTTTCTAAATTCTTTCTGAAAGACCTTATTCTGGAAAAGGGAGATCTCTATAGAGAAATGGATGTGGCACTTTTCTCTGTGAACTGTCCTTCCTTAGGAGGTTTGGTGTAACTCAGTGTCAGGAAGTTGATCCCACATCCAGGTTGGGTAAGGAGAGTCATTACTCAATCAGGATGACTATTCTTCTCACCATCTTCCAAACTCTCTGGTGTCAGTCAATCAGTCAATCAATCAGCACTTTGGAGAGCACCGTTCAATTAGTAGACATGACCCCTGCCCTCAGGAACTTAAATCTCGTGGGGGAGACAGACATTAAAATAAATTACAGATAGGAGAAGATGATAGACTATAAAGATAAATATGTAAGTGCTATGGGTGTGTGCCTACTCAAGTGACTTAGCGGCTCAGAAGTGATGGAGGTAAAATAGGGTGGGGAGCTCTTGTAGGAGGTGTCATTTCATAAGAGTTTTGAAGAGGGGGAGAGCAGTGGTCTGCCAGTTGTGAAAGAGGAGAGATTTTCCAGGAACAAGGGAGGGTATGGGCAAGAGATCGGTGATAAGAGAGACAAAAACAAAGCCCAGTGAGTAGGTTGGTATGAGAGAAATGAAATGGGCAAACTAAGTTATAATTAGGGAAGAGAGTGGATAGAGGGGAGAGAGTTGTTGGAGTCAATGGTCAGGAGTTTTTCCTAGAGACAACCATTGTAGTGCTATGAGAATTGGAAAGATATGTGCAAAATGAGTTGTTAGAAACAAGGAATGGGCAGCAGAGTGAAATATGGACTAGAGTGGGGAGAGGCTGGAGGTATGTCTATAAGGAGGCTGATGTAGTAATCAAGCCAGGATATGACCAGTACCTGAACCAGCATAGTGGTAACTTAGATGGAGAGGAAGGGACAAATTCTAGAAATGTGAAGGACAAGCCGACAGGATTTGCCAACAGACTAAATATGGAGATGAAACGGCATGGTTATGAGCTTGGGAGATGGGGCGTTTGGTGTTTGTTGTCTGATGTGATGGGAAAGTAAGGTGGAGGAGAGGATTTAGGAGGGATAGGGAGCATTTCAGTCCCCCAAGATGAAGGGCCCATCATCTAGCTGGGGCAAAATGTGTCTGCCTCTCCATTCCTCTCAGGGAGTGAAGACTTCTCCAAAGACAGGATACTAAAGGTGGATTAGAAAGTTGCTCCAGCAGTATACAGAGCGAAGTTTTCCAAACCCTGGAAATGGTGGTATCATCATCATCAGTTCCATTTATTGAATGCCTACATTAATAATAATAAAAGTGTTTACAATGCTTGGCATTGTACTAAAGAGCTGGAGGGGATACAATATAATCAGATCAGACATAGTCCCTGTCCCATCGGAGGAGGGAGAACAGGCATTGAATCCCCTTTTTACAGATGAGGAAACTGAGGCATGGAGAAATTGCATGACTTGCCCAAGCTCACACAGCAGACAGTGGCGTTTCTAGTATTAGAACTTGGGTCTTCTGACACCCAACCCTGTGCTCTCTCCATTAAGCCACACTACATTCTACTAGCTGCTTTGGAATACACAAGAGAAGTACAACCTATGGTCCTTGACCTCAGGGACCTTACAGTTCAGTAGAATGAGAGAAAGTTGAGCGACTTGAGAATGGGAGAAGCAAATGAAGGGGGCAGAGAGGAGACATTCTTCACTGGAACAAAGGGAAAAAGCCGACAAGTGGAAGATGGAAAAGGACTTGGAAAATTGGTACTTGTATTTTTTTTTAATACACAAAACCACTCATTCCCAAAGACAACAGCCCAACTGAGAGATGTGCTGGATCTTGGCTCTCAGCTTGCCTTCCAGAGTTCTGCGTCTCACACCTTCTCTACAGAGAGCCCCATCACATCTTTGTGTTTCCTGGAGCATGGTTGTTTCTCCTGTATTTTTAGCACAGCATCTCAGCAGTTTCTCAACTGCTTTGGAGATGTTCTTGGGTGTGTCTTTTGATCTGGGTTAGGGAGAAGGTGGTTCTGCTCCCTTGGATCTAGTCTGTGTTGCTCTCCCTCTCTCTCTTTCCCTTAGAAAGATTTCACTTTTGAAACCCCCATCGCACCATCTAATTTTGCGACTCTGAGATGCTCAGATACCAGCAGCCTAAGAGTGTAACTAGTCAAGCAAACCAGCAAGATTTACAAAAAATGTATTTCAGTAGACAGCAGGATGTGTTGGGTGTTTTATCAAAGACAAGTTTCCAACAGGCTAACCTTGTTAGGTATCAAGTAACAACCCTCCTACTTAGACAGTGAGCCCCCTGGGAGACAGGGACTGTATCTGTCCCTATTATCTTAGAGGAGTGCTTGTCATGTAGTAAGTGCTTAACAAATATTATAATAATAATAATAACAGTGATGATAATAATAATAACAGAAGCCACTCTCAAAAGGTACTTCCTACCCAGGAAACATTCCTTGGTCAACCTCCCTATATCCTGGCAATTCTAGTCAAGCCATCCCAATAGTCATCTCAGCACTCATTGTACTTCTCTGTTTGTGTATTTGTTACTGCTATTTGTACCCATTTGTGTTGTTCCAGACCCAGTCACTGCACCTCCTTAGCCATCACTGAAAACCGGCTCTCCCCAAATGACACTGTCACCTGAGACTCTTTCCCAAGCGGGCTTCTTCTTCTCCCATTCTCCAAGACTCACTGGGTAAGGGGGAGGAGTTGCTTTCCTTCTTGCTCACCAATGGCACTTTTGCACAATCCCCACCCATCCCTCTCTTTCTCTTCCTGTGAAGCCACAGCATCTGTCCCTACCACCCACTCTAATTACTGGTCACCATTATTTACTGCCCTCTGGGCCCCCTTTCCAAATTTCTAAGTCATTTTGATCCCTTTTTCACATTCCTTCTAATTTCTCTGTCTCTGCACTGATTCTCTGGGACTTAGCCATCTTTATGAATGTTCCTGACAGCCTAACCATTGCTCACTTCCTCTCACTCTTCAACTCTTCATTCCTCAAGGGAAGCAACATGGCCTAGTGAAAAGAGCACAGACCTGGAAGTCAAAGGGCCTAGGCTCTAATCTAGGCTCCAGCCAGTCTGCTGTGTGACCTCTGGCAAGTCATTTCTCTTGTCTGTGCCTCAGTTGCCTCATCTGTAAACTGGAGATTAAGACTCTGAGGCCCAAGTGGGACAAAGACTGTGTCCAACCTGATTATCTTTTATCTGCCCCAGTGCTTAGTGCAGTGACACATAGCCCTTATCAAGTACCATTAAAAAAGAAAAAACTCCACTGACCTCCATTTCCATTCCACCTCCCGAACTCATCAAGTTGGAAACATGCATGATATCATATCTACTAATGGTACTATCTTCACCCTCACCAAATTTGAAATTCCATTCTCCATCCACAACCTCCTGACCTGTGTTCATTCAGTTCAATTGTATTTATTGAGTGCTTACTGTGTGCAGAGCGCTGTACTAAGCACTTGGGAAAGTACAATACAGGTGTTCCTCTCCAGCTCCACAAATCTGTCCTGTTCCCCCACAGAGACCTCTAATCTTTTTACCCCCTCCAAATTTTAAAATCTTCATGCCACATTTGGCCTCCATACCCAAACTACCTTCTCTTGACACACAAATCCATACCCTCAAAACGATTCGAACCACAGAACTCAATTCCCTTGCTCCTCTGTCCTTTTGCTCATCTGCACTACTAACCCCAAATCGGGATCACCCCCAGGTTTAGTTTTAAACTCTGAGAGGAAGGGGATTGTGTCTTTTACTTCTTCTTTAGGTCACACCTCCTCAAAGAGGCCTTCCCCAGTTAAGCCCTCTTTTCCTCAACTCCATCTCCCTTCTGTGTTATCTATGCACTCGGATCTGTGACCTTTGGTTATTAGGTATTCACCCCAGCCCCACAGCACTTAAGTAAATATTTTTTAATTATGTATTATAAACTACTTATTTATTTTGATGACTCCCCCTCTAGACTGTAAGCTAGTTATGGGCAGGGAATGTGTCTGCTAATTCTGTTCTACTATGCTCTCTCGAATGCTTAGTACAGTGCTCTGCACATAGTAAGTGCTCAATAAATACCACTGATAGACTGACTGATTGATTCTGTGTTTCCTCCCCAAGATCCCAGAGCAAATATTCTGCACCCAGTAAGCACTCCATAAATATTACTGATACCGATATGGACACTAATGCAATAACAGTCTGCATAGTTACAGAAGAATAGTAGGTAGGGCATGGTGACCTGATGATGATGATGATGATGATGATGATGTTATTAATAATTATAATAGTAATAATAGTGTGGCTTAGAGGATAGAGCACAGGCTTGGGAGTCAGAAGGACCTAGGCTCTAATCCTACTTTACCACTTATCTGCTCTGTGACCTTGGGCAAGGCACTTAACTTCTCTGTGCCTCAGTCACCTCATCTTTAAAATGGGGATTAAGTTTGTGAGTCCCATGTGGGACAGGGACTGTGTCCAAACCCTATTTGCCAGTATGCACCCCAGCATTTAGTACAGTGCCTGGCACAGAGTAAGCAATTAACAAGTACAATTATTATTAATAATGTTGGTATTTGTTAAGTGCTTACTATGTGCAGAGCTGTTATTGTTACTGTAATTATTGCTGTTAAAATAGCTGTAATTATTACTGTTATTATTATTATTATCATTAGTATTTGTTAAGCTCTTACTATGTGCAAGCACTGTCTTTAGCACTGGGGTAGATAGAAGATGAACAGGTCCCATAAGGGGCTCCCAGTGTAAGTATTCATTCATTCACTCATATTTATTGAGTGCTTACTGTGTGCAGAGCACAGTACTAAGCACTTGGGAAAGAACAATATAGCAATAAAGTACAATAAAGCAATAAAAGTACAGTAAATATATTAAGTACTGTATACAGCAAGTAGGAGTGAAAACAGGTATTGAATCCCATTTTCCAGGCCAAGAGAAGTGAAGTGACTTGCCCAAGGTCACACAACAGGTATATGGTGGATCCAGGATTAGAACCTAGGTCCTCTGACTCCCAGGCCCATGCTTTTTCCACTAGGCCATACTGCTTTACTGAGAGATTGGGAGAGAATGAATTTAAAATGCAGCAAGTGGACTGAAGGTGAGATTTAAAGAAAAAGAACTTACTAATTTTTAAAGATGTCAGATATTGAAAACAGTAATCAAATATTGGGAATCTCCTTCTCACTAGATCATCAAAAAGTGGAGTGGCTCCCCTCTCCCCTGAGATTTATAGGGGCAATCCTACCTCGAGACAGGGATCTGGCCTAGATGACTCCCCAAGCCCCCTCTCATCCTGAATGATTCCAGCATGTACTTGTGGGCAGGGAACGTGTCTGTGGGCTCTGGTGCATTGCACTCTCCGAGGCACTTAGTACAGTGTTCTGCACGCAGAAGACTCCCACTACTTGCCATTGATTGATTGATGACCTCGGCTTAGGTTTAAGCTCAGTGGTAGATGGGAAGGAGTACTGGCCATGCCCAGTTCCACAGAAAGAAACAAAACCTGATCCAAGGGCTGAGAAATCCTCAGATAACAGGGAATTAAACAGAAGCTGAAAGCCTTTGTAGAGAAGAATGGGTAGATGGGACACCTGGCAGCAGGCCAGCTGGACAGTCTGGAGATGATGTCAACAAATGAGAATTCTTCAGATTGGTGCTTGGGAGGGGCAGGGAGTCCTGGATGGATGACTCTTCTGAGAGGAGGGGAAGATAACGTCAGAGGAATGCTTTGCTATCATCAGATATTTCTTCCCACTGTTAGATAAATAACAAGGTGAACTAGGAGACACTGACCTCATCACAATGTCCAAGCCCTGGACCTCAGCATCTCCAGTGGACTCTGAGGAGATTGACAGATGGACTCAACTATTCTCCTTCCTCAGTTTGATGGATGCTGCTGCCACGGAGTGATGATGGTTGCAGCCAAAAGGATGACAAGATCTGATTCCTTCAGTTTCATCATCACTCTGGTTGTCTCCTTCCTCTCCAGGCCAGGAACAAGCTCAGAATGACCCGAGACAATTGGAATGGAGAGGGTTTTCACCTCTGTAGCCTCTTTTTGCCCCAAATGGCTTTATCTTCCCTCTCTGCCTCGTTGGCTCTCTGTCTCATTTCCCTTCTCTGCAAAACACCCTCTCTTTTCCCTTGCTGGGGCCTCTTAATTTCCCTCTCCCTAGGCTGTTATTTCTGCAGCTCTGCTGTTTAACTTAGTGATGTTTTAGGAGACAGTTGGTGTGAAAGGAGCTGAACTAAATGAAGTTGCATTGTAATCACGAACCAGCTTCTTGTGTAAAAGCACAGCTTGTCAAAGCTCATTGCAGTTTTATTACTTGGCATCAGGCCTGACAAAAACCAACACTTTTCACTCATTACCGTCCCTGTCAGAGTGTCCCAGGGGCAGAAGGAATCTACATTCCCTCATGGCCAGGTTCTAGATTCAACAGGGAAAATCAGCATTATGGGCATACTGTTCATTCATTTTCTTGCTCATTTGCATGCAAGTTGCCCAGGTTAAAGATGGGAACATACATTTCCCTTGCATTTGGATACCGCAAAATTGTTCAGCTCTTTTTAAGAAGGCCATGAGAAGACTCATTCTACTTCTTGTCTACTCTTGCCTCATACAAATCTATGCATATTCATTATCTGCCTGAATTGGCAAGTGCCAATTTAAAAATGCAATTAAGTTTAAACCAACCAGATATTTCTGGCCTCAAAGCTGTGTCTGCCTGTATTGTCCAGATAATTCAAACCAAAATGAATTTTACAAGCCTGAAGTATCCAGATGGGTTGCATACACAGACATAGGTTGCAGCCACTTTCGTTTTATCTTTCTCACCTTCTCTCCCTCTTGTCTCTTTAAATATTTTGAAATAATTGCATTAATTCAAAGGAAGAACTCCTGCTGATGTATAACTTATGCAAATCTAGGCAAATTGTTTGCCTGCCAATGGTATCTGGGATCAGATATCTGGGAGCTCAGGGAACATCATCTAGAGCCCTTTCAGCAAAGTCCATTTCCGTTTTCATCCCTGGCACAACCTGGGAAAGCTCAACATTATTTAGCTGGCCAGTAGGTCAAAGATCTTCCCCTTTCAAAGACCCCAGAGCACAGTGCCTCTAAGGTTTCCCAGATTTGGACTCATCCTGCTTTCCTTGGGGCCTGGTCAAAAATATCTTCCCATTTCCCAGATGGGCAAATTGAGACAGAGAGCCAAAGACTTTTCTGCCCTGATTTCACCCACCTGGTGGGGAATGGAGCTCCCTGGTGTCCTGGTACTATCTGCTGCTTGCAGGCCAGAACCTGCATCCTTTTAGACTGCAGGGAACCAGTGGGAGCCAGTGGACCTTCAGTGTGGGTGAGAGCAGGGACTCCAGATGTCATGGGAGACTATTTCCAGGAGGCGGAGGCCAGGGCCTCCCTACTGGGGGGCCTGTTATCCTCTCTTAGTTTATGATTTTTGAATGAATCACTTGACATAATAGCAGGAATCAACTTGTTGGAGTGGAACGTTGTTAAGGGAAGAGCATCTTCCACCAGCATGCCAATCATGCTTTCTCTCCAGCTCCCTCTCTTAGCTCTGGAGAATCCAATCTCTGTGGGGAGGAAGGGGCTGGACAGAGAAGACCTGAGAAGGAGCATGTCCATTCTCTGACCCTTGGAAAGGCAGTATCACTGCCGGTTACCTATACCCTTTTGCTCCCTGGGGAGGCAGAGTGGCCAAATGGAAAGATCCCAAGTCTGGTAGTCAAAAAGACCCGAGGTCTAATCAACTTGGTTATTAAAATACTGTAAAATAATAATGGTATTGACAATAATATTTGTTAGACGTTTACTATATGCCAACCACTGTACTGAGCACTTGGGTAGATATAAGATAATAAGATTGGGCATAGTCCCTGTTCCACATGGGGCTCACAGTCTAAGGGGGAGGGAGAACAGGCATCAAATACCGATTTTACAGATGAAGAAACTCAGGCACAGAGAAGATAAGTGATTTGTCCAAGGTCACACAGCAGGCAAGTGGTAGAGCCAAAGTTAGAAAATAAGTCCCCTGACCTCAGGCCAATACTCTTTCCAGTAGGCAAGATTGCTCTTCTTTGTATAATAATAATAAGGATGGCATTTGTTAAGAACTTACTATGTGCCAAGCACTGTTCTAAGTGCTAAGTGTCTAGAGACAAGGTAATCAGGTTGTCCCACTTGGTACTCATAGTCTTAATCCCCATCTAACAGATGAGGCAACTGAGGTACAGAGAAGTTAAGTGACTTGCCCCAAATCATACAGCTGACAAGCACTAGAGCCGGGATTAGAACCCTCGACCTCTGACTCCCAAGTCCCTACTCTTTCCACTAAGCCACTCTCCTTCTCATATGTATGACTTTAGACAAGTCACCTGTCCTCTTTGGGTCTTGGTAAAGTTGATGATATCAGTTCCTCCTTATCTCTTAGAGGTGTTGAGGGGAGAAAATGAGGTAACAATGAGAAAGTGCTAGTTACTGTCTAGCAACCAGCCATGAAGGCTGTGAGAACACCAGAACCACACCACGGAGATAAGTTTAGTGATGATAGCACAGGACTTAATAAACCGAATAAACTTCCTGCAGCAAAAAATCGCTGCCAAGCTCTTGCAGCTCCTCAGGACCATGGACAAAAGAGAGGCCTCAGCATCTAGGGGCATGACTGACAGATCAAACATAGATAGGTGCGTGCTCATCTTGTGGGGTGGCATGCCAAGAATGAAGAGATCCAGGGCTCGCCTTCCACCACCCATCCAAGGGCCATTCTTCTTCACTGAAGAAGCCATTTGATCTATTTGACTACCAGATTTGGGATCTTTCCACTTAGGCCACTCCATCTTCCCAGGGAGCACAGGGGTGTGAGTAACTGAGGACTACTGAAGACTGCAAAGAGCTCAAGTAATCAGTTAATCGATGGTATTTAGTGAGTGTTTACTGTGTGTAGAGCACTGTACTAACAGCTTGGGCAGGTATAGTACAACAGGGTTGGTAGACATGATCCCTGCCCACAAGGACCTTGCAGTGTACGGGGGAGAGAGACATTAAAATAAATTATAGATAGGAGAAATAATAGAGTATAAGGATAGGACAAGGATACCTAGGAGTTGGAGTGAGTATCAAAATGCTTAAGGGATATACAGCCAAGTGTACAGTAACCAAATCCTGTCAGTTCAACCTTCATAACATTACTTAAATCCTCCCTTTTTTCTCCGTTCAAACTGTTACTGCACTGATACAAGCACTTATCCTATCCTACCTACTGTATCCCGCATACTGCATACTGCATCCTATCCCTACTACATCAGCCTCCTTTCTGACTTCCTTGATCCCCACTCCAGTCCACACTTCACTCTGCTCACTGGATCATTTATCTAAAAAACATTCAGTCCACGTTCCATTCTTCAAGAACCTCCAACGATTGACCATCCAACTCCACATCAAGCGGAATCTCCTTATCATTGGCTTTATAGCACTTAATCACCTTGCCCTCTCCTATCTTACCTCACTGATTTCCTGCTACCATCCAGCATTCTCACTTCACTCCTGTAACACCATCCTACTCACTGAACCTCCATCTCATCTATTTCACCACCGACCCCTCACCCACCTCCTGCCTTTGACCTGGCACTCCCACCTCCTTTATATCCAACAGACATCAGACAGACACTCTTCAAAGCCTTATTTTTTATGGTATTTATTAACTGCTTACTATGTGTCAAACACTGCTCAAAGCACTGGGGAAGGTACAAGTTTACACTGCTCAAAGCACTGGGGAAGGTGTAAGTTAATGAGGTCAGACACAGTCCCTGTCTCGCATGGGGCTCAAAGTCTAAGTAGGAGGATGAATAGATATTCCCATTTTACAGCTGAGGAAACAGACACAGAGAAGTTGTGACTTGCCCAAGGTCACACAACAGACAACTGACAGATCCCAGATTAGAACCCAGGTCATTCTGAGTCCTAAATCTGTGCTCTTCACTAAGCCACGCCACTGTCCTATTCAAATCACAACTTCTCCAAGAGGCCTTCCCTGACTAAGCCCTCACTTCAGCTACTCTTTTTCCTTTCCTTGCCTCCCTTGCACTTGGATTTGTATCCTTTATTCACCCCATCTTCAGACCCATAGCACTTATGTATATATCCATAATTTATTTTGATGTCTGCCTCCTCCTCTAGACTGTAAGCTCCTTGTGGGAAAGGAACAAGTCTACCATCTCTATTAGATTGTACTCTCTCAAGCACTAGGTACAGTGTTCTTCATGCAGTAAGTGCTCAATAAATATGATTGATTGTTTGACTGACACAAAGGAGAGGGCAGATAGGGGAAATGATAACTTGGTCAGGAAAGGCCTGACTCCACTAGGCCTATTTTGGCTCCACCATAATAATAGTAATTGTGGTATTCGTGAAGTGTTTACTGAGAAAACTGAAGCACAGAGAAGTTAAATGGTCCACACAGCAGGCAAATGGTGGAGTTGGGATTAGAACCCTCATCCTAGATAAGGAAGAAACCACATAGTTAGCAACAATCCTTCACTGATAATCCAGTATCGGAGGCAGGACATGTCAAATTGTGAAAATGTGGCTTTTGCTCCAATTTTTAAAAAGGTCCTTCTCTTATTATCAGGGTATTTTTAAGGACTTGTCAAGCACTGTCCTAAACTCTGGGGTAGATACAAGATAATCAGATATGGCACAGTCTTTTTCTCATGTGGGCTTCATGATCTAAAGGGTAGAGGAGAGCAGGTGTCTATCCCCATTTGACAGATGGGGAAATTGAGTCCCAGAGAGGTTAAGTGATTTGCAGAGCTAGGAATAAAACCTAGTCTCCTACTCTTTCTGCTGAATCTCCCTGTCTCGAGCGGCAAGGAATGTGTCTACCAACTCTGCTGTACTCTCCCAAGTTCTTAATGCAGTGCTCTGAGCACAGTAAGTGCTCAGTAAATACTATTGATTGATTGGTAATCAAATCCAAGTAAAGTAATAAAGAATTTGACCTGATGTCATTCCTAGTTGAACAATCAGTGCATCTTAAAAAGTCTGGGAAATTCCAGGAGCAAGAAGGGAATCTTGGAGCAGAGAGCTAAGAGCAGGGAGCAGCAGAAGAAACTGAGATTATCAACAGCATTTATTAAGTACCTAATGTTTGTAGGCATGGAAGTAGATCCTTGGGAACATACAGTGTAAGTAAAAGCAGAGCCTGGATCTTGAGGAGATTAAATTGTAAGCTTCTGGAGGGCAAAAATGATGTCTTTTACCTCTATTCTGATATATTGTCTCAAATTCTTAGCAATAGTAGTAATAGTATTAGCAGCAGCAGTAATAGTTTTAGTAGTAGTGGGTTAGTAGTGACAGGGCATTGCCTGCTTCAAGTGTCAAAGAAATAACATAAAATGACACCAGAACTGAACTGAACTGAACTGTTGTGTGAAACCAAATTATCAATGGATCCTTCTAAACAAAAGCTAAGGTAGGTACTCATCAGAAATACAGATCAGAGTGGACAGGAGTCACAGAATCCCTCCTAGATTGAAGGCACGAGAGAGAGAGAGAGAGAGAGAGAGAGAGAGAGAGAGGAGGAAGCTTTAGTTCTTGTGTTTGTTTAAACATCTGAGTACCCACCCTCATTTCTCTCACCTGCCCAACCCCTCATACCATTTATGAAAATATCCTTAGACCCCCTTACTTCCTCCTATTTGCAATTTAGTTTAGTGACTGTCTTCCTAACAAGACTGTCAGATCCTTGAGAGCAGGGATCTTGTCTACTAATTTTATTTTACTCTTCCAAATCCTTAGTACAGTGTTCTGCACACAGTCACTGTCAAATAAATATGATTGGTTGATTGACTGCTTGTAAAAATTATTAGGGTTTTTTAGTTGGAAAGATGTTCCTTGCTGAAACTGATTGCACAAATCTAGTAATTTTTAGGACAAATTTGGATGTCGGCTACCAATTAAAAGTACTAATTTTTCAGTATGGGTTAGCGAATAAAACAGTGTGCTCTGCTCCAGCAGACCGTTAATTATGACAGACACACTACCTAGAGCATTTGATGAAAAATATGCAAAAGTAGAATTGGA